>NC_140561.1:40024736-40759736 GCF_057381845.1 Rhamphochromis longiceps | reverse complement strand
TGCTGTGTGTTTATGCCAGCTCGTGCATTTTGGATATTTGAGCGGTGAAAATGAGAAGAAACAGGAGGCGGCACCGAGCGCGCTCAGGTAGAGACGCTGCAGAAAAGGCCCGAGGTCGCTGCTATATTCGTCCTGTCAAAGTGGCGCTGTGCGTTTACTCAGTTGGCACAAACTTATCGACTCGTGCTCGATGGATTTCTCATCCCTCTGTAGTTCGGGCCCTTCGAGGTCGCTGTATTTGGCCGGGAAAAGAGAGGCGGTTTAGACGTGGGGATCTGTGTTGCTGTTTAGGATAAATCCATGGTGTTGTGCAGCGTCATCGATGAATCTGCTCATCGGTGACGCCGTCTGTGCCCTCCTGCCAGCAGAGACAAAACCTGAATAAACGTGTAACACAGAGGAGGAAATCGAGCAGCGACTTCCTGTTGATCTTTGAGCCTGAGAGTCAGCGGCTCCCTGTCTGTAAGCGGCTTACTCTCTCGCTTTTATCCTTTCTTTCTCTCTTCGGTTTTTCCTTCTGTTGTGTGTCATCTTTTCTTTGGCCTGTTTTCCCCCTCTCAGTGTTTCTTTGGGCTTTTTCCCCTCCTGGGATTATTTCTGCAGACCAGTCGAGCCTGATGCAGATCTGCCTCAGTAAATCTTACATATTCCACCGTCCACTCACCTCCCACTCGCACTCTTCCTACGCTCTCTCTCTGCTTCGGCGGCTCGAGCAGAAACCTGCAGATATTTACTCACACATCCGCACATTAGAATCACAGATCTGTTAGCAGACGGGACGCGTTTATTACGAGCGTGTCACCATGTCAATAATGTTCAGAGTAATTTGCCTCTTGGTTGGTTTCATTTTCAGCTTGTGCAACAGAATCGCACAACTCTGCAAATTAATGAAGCGCAGCTGACGGAATTGATGGAACACGAGAAGCCGAATAAAAGCTGGAGGTGAAAGGACCCAACGTTTAACCGACGACTCGTTCAGCAGTGAAAGCTTGCGTTTGGCCTCGGGGCTGTCAGAGCGCGTCTGCAGACGTTGGTTTGTTTGTTCTGCAGCTTTAATGCAAAGCTGTCGGCTGATGTTCACACGTTAGGACTCTGAATGTGACAGCATGCTGGAGCAGTGTCGTCATGATTGCCTCACAACAGTAAAGGCTGAAAGCTGAATGCATACAGAGCGTCTCTGCAGCAGATATTTCAGGTATGAATCGGTAACGTCTGCAGGATTTTGCAAACAGCTGCAGTTGCAGACATGGTGTAGTCGATGGTGTCCTATTGAAACAAGCTGCATAAAGATTAGATGGTGAATCATGCAAAGCTGCTCCCAGAACAAAAGTGTGGAGCTGTAAGTCATTCTATAAAAGCTTTGATCTGATCCTCGAGGTTACTTTAAAATGTTTCGAATACAAACATGAGAACGGGACTGTGTCGATTTCCTGATCATGATCTGAATTAAGCCACGAGGAGTTAAAAAGGACGCACAGAGCCAACAGGTACACGTCTGAGAAAGTCTTTACACAAGTAGAAAATGTAAATCTATTGATACCTTAGAGCAGCGGTCTCCAACCTTTTTTGCGCCACGGACTGGTACCGGTCCGAGGCCCGGGGGTTGGGGACCGCTGCCTTAGAGGATAAAGATCAACTCTCCAGATGGTTCCTATGTGCATGTCAGGCTCCCAGACCTGTTTAGGATTCAGTTTAGCTCCATAGGAGGGATGTCAGGGTGTTTGGACACAGGTACAGCGCTAATTATGAGTCTGTGTCATCACAACGAAGATATGCAAACCTTCTAAAGGTCAGGTGGTCACAGGGCAGCCAGTGAAAAGGAGGGAGGGAAGTTTGTAGGTGAAGGAACATAAACTGCTGCAGACATCACATCATCCCTCCCTCGTGTGTGTGTGTGTTTAGTTTCAGGCTTTGTGATTATGAAGACATGTCAGCTGGTCCTCACAAAGACACTGTGAGAAAGGGAAGGGTTAAAAACAGCGTGCATGTGTATCTCATACACATTCTGTGTGTGTGTGTGTGTGTGTGTGTGTGTGTGTGTGTGTGTGTGTGTGTGTGTGTGTGTATCAGAGATCTATAACCTGAACCGAGAGCACCGTCCCGTTAAAAGCTATCGATCGGGTCGTCCTTCTCCCCTCCCTCGTTCCATCTCGGTCTCTCTCGCTCTCTCTGCTCCCTCTTTAATCCTTTGTCTCTCGCTCCCTCTCCTCTCTCTGGGGTGGTCTCAGGTTCTCTCAATCATTACTGTATGGAGACAGAAGGCTGCAAGGAGGGAGATGGGGCTCATTTGACCCAGCAGAAGGGACAGAGTGATGGAGGAAGGACGCGAGGAGCCGATAGCCGGGTCATGTGATAGTGTAAGTAAGTGAGGAGCAATAAGGATAAAAAAAAACAACCCAGATTGTAGAGAGAGGTGACTGAAGGTGGGGAGCAAGAACGGCCAAAGTTCGAGCCGGTAATTGGAAATAGGAGGAGAGAAGGATGTGCAGAACATACTGAGAAAGAGGAGAATGGTGAGGGGGATGATGGGAGTTGACAGGAGGGTGTAGGTGCTGATGGGAGTAATTTAACACTTCAGTTCGATTGGGTGTCAGCAGGGACCCCACGGTTCCCCTTCAGCCAGTCGGCTTCTCGTTCTTCACCCTCGACCTTGACTGGAACAAGTTTTAGTGATATTTTTGTCAAATCGTCTTACGATATGACAAAAATCATGGACAATCCATAGAAAAGCCGCACCTGACTAAAAGCCGCAGGGTTCAAAGCTCGTGCAAAAAGTAGCGGCTTATAGCCCGACAATTACGGTAGTTTGGGGCTTTATTTTGGGGAAAAAAATGTTTTTGCAAATGATACTTAACAAACTTCGGGGGGGGGGGGCTCGATGTTAGCTAGTGTTACAGAAATGTTCCCAAATGTCACAGAGACGGGGGCGGTAAATGGATGTCTTTATTTAGAGCAGCAGCTCTTTCGTGATGTAATTATCTCCTAGTTCTTCCTGTCCATTAAGGGATTTTTTTCTTTTTGGTGGGGGGTTGGGGGACTAGAGCTCCAGCTCATAGCTAATTCACTCATTAGTCCGATGCCAGCCATCCATTTCCTTCCACTTAGTGGCAACAGGCTTCCAGTCGTCCTTTTCCCCATCAAAGTTTTCCAGCGTCTCGCTCCTGCGGCCGCGACGAGATCTGTCAGTGAGGTCTGGGTCCACCCTGCCGTCTCCCTACAGAGGTCCAAGCTCCTCAGCCTTCCTGTAAGGGAGACCCAGACTCACTGTGGACGATGCTCAATCAGCCACTTGTATCCGCAGCGTCCTTTTTACCTCCCGACCCCAGTCCAGGGTTGGGATGTAGATCAGATAGATCCTCCACGTTCCCTTCACTCGTGAATGAGAATCCTGAAATGCTCGAGGAAGCATCTCTCTGCAAACCCAGAAGCAGCAATAAAGCGTTTCCTGGCACGCACAGAGCACAGCATTAATCAGCAACAATTTAATAATCACGCTTTTGAATGTAGTGAAACCTGTGCTGGTTCCAGCCTCTTAAATCTGAAGATTTCTTTGTTGTATGACTGCAGATTGTAATTTTTAATTTAACAGGGGATCTGAAGAAGACACCTTGGGATGTGAAAAACTGGAAATTTAGGCTATTTTTGACATTCTGGTGATAAAATGAAGAATAAACCAACTGGCAAAATGTGCGTCCCATTAATCAATAATGATAAAGGAAGAAAGCGCTTTATTCCTCGACTCTACTGTTGGCAGGATTCAGATTTATTTTTTCCTTTAATCGCTTCCGTTGAATCGTATCCAGAACCCTCGGTGGTCAGAAAAAAGAACAACATGCACAACTTTCCAGAATAATTTCAATGAGCTGCAAATGAAGATGATGTCGTGCATTTCTTTTCCTCCTTCTTTGGTGAATAAAGAATAATCAGATGCTCGAAAATGCTTTTTCAATTATCAGAATTGTTGCAGAATAATTTTCTGTCAATTGAATAATCAGTTAATCAGCTGCTTGTTAACTGAAAACATGCTGGGGAGGAGTCTGCTAATGACCAGCGTGAACATGCAAGCGATGAGTGTCTACGTGCTAATAGGAACCTGATTATTGTTGGAGGGGAAAAGTACTACAACACACACACACACACACACACACACACACGATTACATGTACTGCAGCAACAGTAGCTGGATCTGCAGCTGTCTAACTGAAGGACATGTTTAAGTGCTCATTAAGCTGCGTTAGTCAACCCAGCCATTACACTGCCATCAACACATCACCTCAGTCCGAATTATGAGATTTGACATGTAATTTCCTGTGTGTGTGTGTGTGTGTGTGTGTTTCTTTTGATCATGAAATGTAATCTCCGCCGAGGTGACCTGCCGAGCTCGAATCCTCCTCGCTGTCACTCAGCTGAACAGAAAGTGGAAATGGGAGCTTTGTGAGGATGGGGACTCACTTCTCACTTCTCAGAACAGCAGAGCTGAGATGATCCTTACATACAGTCTTCAAACCAAACATGTGACGTTCAATGATCCACATGTCCTCTAGTTCATGTAGTTTAGCTCTTTGAGTGCAGGCAAAAATGACTCCTAACCGATTAACACTTGATGTAACAACATTACACCTGGTGTGTGTTGTTTCCGTCCATCCTCCACACGTCTGACACCGGGCTGAGTTTGGTTTCATGTGAACAGAAGAACAAGAATGATCTGCAAAATGCAGTAATGTAACGAGTGCAGTACAGTCCCAGTCCTGGCTGTGATTTTAATATCGACATGATGTGGAATCGTCACCTTTCTTGGCAAGAACAGAACATCTGAATATTTGTGAAAGAAGAATTTATTGGGAGGAGCATTTACTCCTTTATTTAACTCCAGGAAGTAGCAGACATGTCTTTGTGTTGGAGGCAGGCATTCGCAATAATAGTAATAATGATAATACTGTATACTTTATTGATCCCCATTCACTCAGTGAAGCAGTGGGCAGCCACCAATCCAGCGCCCGGGGAGCAGTGCGTAGGGACGGTACCTTGCTCAGGGGTACCTCAGGGTAGCCGTTCAGTGGATTCGAACCCCCGACCTTCTGATCATGGGGCCACCTAATAATTTAAAAGTATTACAGGACACAGAGAGCAGTCCATTTTTTATTTTGTTGATCCGGACTTGCTCCAGGACGCTCTGACAGCCATCACACGTTTGATCTTTCAGTTTAAAAAAGTTCTAAAGTGGATCTGAATTCATGAGTGTGAACAGGCATGATTTCTGCTGTTAAAACATATAAATGTACATCATGCTTAAAATACGTTGTTTTCATTCAAATCCTGCTGTTTGTTTTCCATTTCTGTTGTTTTCATTCAAATTCTGCTGTTTTCATTCAAATTCTGTGGTTTTATTTAACCTGCTTGAGTGTTTTATGGCCGACTCCGAGCTTCTCTTTGTTCTGTTCTTCAGAAGCTGCCTTTCAGTCAAGCTGACCAACCAGTGTCAAAGACCCAGCATCATCTGCTGGTTTTTATTGGAGGAAATTTGGTACTAATACGCTCATATTGCAGTATTTCACACTGTGTTGGACATTAGATGAAGGAGACAACCACCCTGCAGCATTTCTGTTTCCAGACGATGAGTTTGACGCTCATCCCGCTGTGATAGCGTAGTTTGGGTGGAAACACGAGTAGTCCCAGGAATCCGCAGGATTTCAAAGGTCCCTTCAAACCTGACTTTACTGCAGTTCCAAAGCAGTTTGAAGACCCGTGCAAAATAAACGACTCCGGTTCAGTGAGTGACGGTAATGAAGGACACGTCACAAAAAACACGTCATATGAATCTGACAACACAAAAACAACGGTGAGAGTTTCAAGCGCCTTCATGATTTCTGCTTCCCAAGAATATTGTCCCAATCAGAAATGTTTAGTCCTGCAAGCCCCGCCCACAAAGTTCCTGACTTCCTGTTTGAAAGCACTCTTGCTAGACAGTTTTGGGGGATAAATTAGGCTCTTCTCCATGAGTCTGTTCCAAGGTTTCTAGTTTTTGGGGGAGAACGGGATCTGAAATGTTTTTCTCCAACATTTTGCTATCAGTAACTTCCTCATGTGTGCCCGCCATACTTCTTGGCTTGAGAGGGTTTTTTCTGCTAAATCATTACAGAAATACATCAGAAGCTTAATGAGCTCACATTTCACCAAACTGAATTCATTCTGTGAGTTACAGCAAAACAGCTTACGGGAACGGTGCAGGCTGAACGCGTCTTTCACAGAGTATGGTTGGCCGTGCTCTCTGAAAGACGTACTATAAATAGACTCAAAGCTCTCGCTAGCCTTACAATATCCATCCAGCTTATTCTTCCATCCACCCTTTCATCCAACCAGCTATTTTATGCCTCTTATCTGGTCCCAAGCTAGTCCAAACATCTGTCCCGGGGTCTCTCCCATCGTCCTGGACAAACGCCTCACTTAAGAAGCATCCTGATCAGATCAGATCGCAGTCGTAGGTGAGAGCAGGAATGTAGATTGAGCAGTAAATCGATGGCTTTGCCTTCATGATCTTCTCGCTCTTCACGCCAACAGACCAGGCTGCTCCTCGATCCTCGCATTATTAAGGTCGCAGTCCATAATGCAGCGCTCTCATTGAGGATGATGTTACTCTGGTACTTTGTCCATTAGGATCAATATTGGATGCTGTGGATCTTTCCTGATCCTCAGATGTGAGACACCCAGTCACTCACAGTCTTTAGGCTGAAAATTTTCTCCCTACAACAGAGAGCGGAAACCTTCAGCAGCCATGATAAAATGTTCACAGCGGTGGATATCTCCTCCTGGTTAAATGAGCCGTTCCTGAACGAGTCTGTGATGTCGATAAGTCCTTGGATTTGAGGGCAGAAACTGAGAAAGGAGGAAACGGCTGAACTCGGCTTGACTCCTTCAACTAAAGGCTGGTGAATTTTCATGCACGGCCTTAAGAATCAGACTCCTGATCTAAGTCACGCGGCCGCCATCACCAGCAGCCCCGAGCTTAATTTCATGGCCTAAAAGTAAGATTCCATCCGAGTTTATAACAAGACTATAAACGTGCATAAACAGTAGATGGGTCTGCATCCTGCTTTGTTGTTTGGTGCTGCGGGCTCATGCGCTTCAGAACATCTGAAAGATAAGGCGAGGAAAAAGAAGAGGAGCGAGAAACAGGGGCACTCTTCACTAAAAACATTTCTAGAGACGTCTGCAGTTCAGACGCTAAAAGAGGAAGTAAATTAAATATAACACTCTGAATGAGCAGGATGAATGGAAAGGGAGGGGCAAGAGGAAGCGAGGAAGAAGAAAGAGAGGATGTGTGACGTCTGTGCTGCCGTGTAAAAATAAAATGTGTCCAGTCACTCGGTCGAAGCGCTCGCCGAAAGCCAGCACGGCTGAAGCACGAAAATCTGAGTGCAGGCGAAATGACCGTGAACCCGGAGAGAGGAAGGTGACCCGGCGATTTATTCACAGTATACGAGCGCAGCGGACGCCACAGACCAGAACATAAGGAGGTGAAGTTAACGGTGTGAATGAGAGGGAGAGAAAGCAAAGGGGTGGAGGGGAGATGGAGAAACACAGCTGATAATAACTGATACTGTACACACTTTAATTACGTTTTTAATTTAAGCTACTCATTATCACAGTTCATCACTTACAATAAAATGAAAATCAAGTTTCTATTCAAATGTGCACAGATTTTAACTTCACGTGTCTCCGTCTGCTTGAATTTATCTTCATATATTACAGAACTGTTTTCACAGTTACGCAGTGGTGGAAACATAATTATGCTCAGAGGCAGGGGGCTTTTTTTTAGATGAAGTGCTGCACTAACCAAGAGCTGACAGACTTTAAACACATCCATAAAACATTTTAATAATCCTGTAGTCACTGCAAGTCACAAGACTCACATGTTTTTTCTACTTCCTCAACCAGCCAAATGTTTCCTCCCAAAACCAGCAGTTATCCAGCACAAGTGATAACTGGATTTTCAGAGAATAACCATATCGCAGACGCACGTCTAGACTCGGCATTTTAAAGCCTCAGCTTTACCGTGTTGACTGCCAGAAGTAACTATATTTAAACCACAGGGTGGATTAACCACAGTTGATGTTGGCAAGATTGGTTACGAACCTGCATCCTTACAGATGAAACGTATCCTTACATTAGAAGTATTTGTGCCAGAGCGTCCATGGCTGGGACAGGATCTACTCCTGGAGAATGAAACGCATGCTTGGTTAGTGCTGCCTTTCTGAGCCCAGAACACTCAATAAACCTTTAAGAAAAGGGTAGGATCCAAAGAATTAAGAAAATTTCATCCACCAGCACCCACCTGGACCCCAAACATCCTCACGCCATGTTATCCGGTCTTTAAGGCTGTCGTCATTAGCTGTTTCCAGGTCCAAACTCGCTTCAGGTCCCAAAGTCAAATGAACACTGTGACATCACTGAGAGTTAAAAACTGTCTAAATTCTTTCATCTTTAATAAAATGATCGATTAAGTTTAACATCCAGGCATCCATGAAAACAGAATTTATGATGTTTAATGGAGTTAGAAGTTAGCAGGAAGTTAGCTCGCTAGTTAGCTAAACATGATATAGCATGTTCTGACTGAGAGATTTCTGACAAAATTCAAACGTACAGCTCTGCTATCACTTCCAACATAAATGAAGACAGAAAACTAAACAGCAGTGACGTTTGTAGGGTTACTGAAGTTGGGCTAGCTGGTATATAATGATGTGCTACGTGATTGCTAGCGACACAGCTATGTTAGCATAATATAAACACAGTGAAGCTGGAGGATGAACGCTAACTTTTTTCCACTCGATAAAAGTTAACGTGAGGGTTCCCGATGGTCAGGAACAAATGTAATCGCATGGCAGGATGCTGTAAACGGACCAAACTTCAGTCAGGAGAACAACTGAGATAATCCATCCACAATACGAGGTTAGTCATAAATATACTGCTGCATGGGCTGCAGCTACATCGTAAGGGTTTAAACACTGAGCTTTAAAATGAACAGTGGTGGTAAAAACCGATGGAGGCTGACAGTGATCACTGACTGTTTTTAGGGGCTTGTTGAGATTAAATAGAACAAGATACAAAACATTAAAACATATTAAAAACACAACAGCCTTAATAAACAGAGAGTAGTTTGGACCCAGAAGCAGGATTCATTCGTCATCAATTAAAGACCGTATTGGTCAGACAGCAGATGGCTAGCAGTTGAGTGACCACGCTTCCAACTTCACGTCAATAATAACAATAAACTATTCTTATAAGATGCATAATGTAAACATGCTCATTTAATGGTTGAAGTTGGGCATTTTAACATGGGGGTCTGTGGGGATTGGCTCCGTTTTGGAGCTAGCCTGAAGAGGTCAGTCAGTGTAAGTGGCTAAACATACAATGAAAACATTTCATTAGGCTCAGTGCACATTGATATCAGCCTGGAAACAGATCTAAGCATCAACAGCTGTGTGCGTTCTCCATTATGACTAAATAGAACCAGTGTTTGGCTTTAGAAGACGATGATGACATATGTTCTTCTTGATTATCTTCCATCTCTGTTTCACGGCTGCTTTCATTGGATAAAATATCATCATGAGAGAATTTCTGTTTGCTCTCATGTGTTGTTTATTTGCAATATTGAATACAATTTATTGCTTTTTCTTCCAGAGTGGTTTTGTGACCTGATCGTTCTAAACCTATAGATTCTGGCTTGAGGCGCTGTACTGGCACTTGGAAATGCTGGGCATGGAAAGTTGAAAGATTTTCATTGCCACTTTTCTGCTCACAAAGTTTCCTCGAGAATGAATTTCCACCAACTACCCGACTCACATAAATGTAAAAACTTTCACTTTTTAATGTGTCCTCTGGCTTTTTTTTGTGCAAATTCAGAGTTTTTGTCTGAGGGCCATTTGGTTATGTGGAGATAGTACTGTGTGGATTTATCAAAGCTTTTACATTGAAAACAGCTGCCTCCTGGTGCTGGAAATAAAGCTGACAATAGCAGAGAGACTCAACCATATGGTTAATTTGAGGGTCCCAAAGCGGCGAGCTGAAAATGGAGTTAAGCAGAGCCGACGGGGCTGGGATCATTATTCATAATCAGCAATAACAACGCACGAGCTATTCACACACTGATGATGTAAAAGTTCGTTTTGTTTGTCAGCGTTTGTGTCGTTGCTAAAGCTTTTTGTGCAGCCTTTATAAAGCTTGGATGGATCCTAGACTGTAACTCTAAAATATCAGTAACTATACCCTAAATTGTATTTAGAGTATAGTTGGAGTTTACAGTAATTTGCTGCCATTTTTATTTATAATAAGCTTTCCGTAAGTTAAATTTGCAGCAGTTCTGTGATTCAGCTTCAGCAGGGCCGTTAAAATTTCCTCTGCCGTTGGTCAGTTATTCTCTGGTTTCAGTTTACAGCCCATATTTTCCCACAATCATTCTGCCAATTACAGCCATCTGCTGTATAAATGTATTGCAGTATCTTACAAAATATTACTGTTGAAATATGTGTTAGTTGAATTGTAGGGGCCCTTCTTTTTCTCCGTAGAGGACGTGATATTAAGTGTGCAGCTACTGCAGTGTGTGCTGTGTATTAGATGGAGGAGGTGCACAGAGATATCCACAGGCAGGAATGATTTCCTGTGTCATTCAGTGGTGCATTATGGGTAATCTCTCACTGAGTGAGCTCCTGTGACTGGCCAGCACGTCATGGAGTAGGTGGGAGGTGTTGTCCAGCATCGTCCTCATCTTGGACAACATCCGCCTCTGCGACACCACCTTAAGGGAGTCCAGCTCCGTCCCCGTAGCGTTACTGGCCGTGCAGATCAGTTTATTGAGTCTGTTGAGATCAGCAACAAGTCAGTGGTGTAGTGGGTGAACAGGAAGGGGAGAGGACGGGCCCTTGTGGTGTCCTGGTGTTGCTGACCACCTTAATAGAGACACAGCGACCACAAATATTGTGATCTTCCTGTCAGGTAATCGAGAATCCAGGACACGAGAGAAGCATCCACCTGCATCGCTGTCGGCTTATCACCCAGGAGGGTCAGCCCGATGGCGCTGAATCCACTGGAAAAGTCAAAAACGTGACCCTCACAGTGCTGCCTGGCTGGTTCAGATGGGCGTAGATACGATGATGGCGTCCTCCGCTCTGAGGCGGGGTTGCTAAGTGAACTGAGCGGCGTCCAGATCTGGTTGTTTGTTCTTTATGTGTAAAATTATTGTTCCTCTGCTGTGAACATTAGTGTGACTCCTTAAAGCTGCTGTGAAAACTGCCCTCTGTAAAGTAGCTGAACTGCTACGTGATTTGTGAATCAGACACATCAGCCAATCATTGATTGTCTTTCAGTGTCTGACGTTCACACACTTGTGTTGCTGCTTGATCCTTAGTTCACTTCCAACATCTGTAGAAAGGACTCGTCTCCTTGGCAGGTGCTGACAGGAAGTGTCAGACAGACTTAGAAAAGTGTTGAATATAATTCTCAATTAGGCAGCTTTTCCTTCCACAGATGTCAGTGTGCAGCCAGCCTCCATGTGTTTGAGTCAGGCAGTGCTCGGACTGCTGCTCCCTGTCACTCGTGTCAGCGCTGCAGCCTGTGAACTCGTGCTAGCACCGTTAGCACCCCGGTCCTCCTCAGCAGGCAGCACATCAGACCTGCTTCATTGTTATATGTAATTTAATGAGTTAATTTACAAATTATTCAATCAGTTTTACAATCGTCACTTTAAAAAGAAAATACAAATGTGCACACATAAAAAAAATGTCTCTCGTGTGGAAATCTGTGTGCACGACGTCCTAATAATCAGCGGGATGTTGTGATGCTATCGTGATGTGAACTCTGTATTACCTTAAGGTGTTTACAGATAACACCCAGATTATCTATATGCATGTTAATATAACCGAGAGCAAACAAAACAGGTGCTGATAAGATAAGATGGAAAATTGGATGAGCGGCTGATACAAAGGAGAGAAAGGAAAAGTCAAAGAAGGCAGAAGACATGAGACGAAAGTTTGACCTGATCCAAGTTTGGAAGAAGTGGGTTATTAAAAGTGTTCCTTCGTATGAATGATGGAACTAATAAAAGTCTTTGACACTGAGGTTCGAAAAGAGTCGAAAAAAGTGAATGAGCGGGAAAAGCAGGCCGGCTCTCCGAGCTATCGATCTGAGCAAAGTCAATCTGCCGCTTTCGTTTGACCTTGAAACAATGTCATTAACTCTGATGAGGAACAAGCTGGAAACAAACAGATAAGGAAGAAAACAATGATCGGTTATTAGCCACTTAGAGGTGGAGTGGGTAATTACGGAGATTACGTCGCAGTAGCAGGTGAGACGCTGCCGCCGGTGCGTCACATTATTAGACGGGAAAGCACAGACTCATCTTTAGCTGCAACAGCAGGGTGGCGACTTTATTACTCCTAAAATTTAGATTCAAGGACTCTGCGGTGAGAGTCGCTGCGCTCCAGCGCCACGACTGAGGGCGTAATTCCCCTCTAATTAAATGGAATTTCAGTGTGTTTCATTTGAAATGATAACAGAATTATTTTATCTACAAACACTTAAAGGTAAGTGCAGCAGAACGTGGGCGTAATGAGGCGTTTGTAGGAACAAAGGCATGAAATTTGAAGCAGTGCAGGAAAGGAAACATTCTGATAAAACGTTCGGCATAATTTGTTGGTAATTTTGCAGAAAAGCAAACAATCTTGTGGCACAAATATTATATACATGGTAATATACATATTATATCATAGGTATATGTTTTGCCTAACTACTAGATTTTTGTTTTTTAAGGGTAGTCGAGCAATAAAACATCCATAATAGACACAAACATCATGAATATTAAGTACAAAGACTCACAGTGTGGTGCAGCATATTTCTAGTGTGCCTACCTTTACAAAGCTAAATATAATAAAACTGTAAAAGGGATGAAACAGATGATTTAGTGACAAAATGGATGAAACAAAAACAACTGGTAGCTGAATAAAACGATGCTGTTGTAATTATTGATCTGTTCAATACTGACGACACATTTTAAAGAGACAAACCAACAATTTAAACTTGTCCAGTAAGAAAGAAACATCTGTCGAAAGCCTTTAAATGTCTCGACTAACCTGCTCTGTCTTTGTGTGGAGCATCGGGCATGCAGACCGGTCTACAGAGTCGTTCTGTGACTCGTGTTTTTCATTTGTCCTATTAATTGTTAAATGTGCGACTCGGAGCGCAGGAAGCAGCGGCGGTTTAAACGGCGCCGCAGTCTGTGTCCTCTCTGAGGTGACGGCCGGCTGTCTGACGGATGAACGCTCTGCTGTTCCCTGTGGTGCCGAACCACCGCGTGTGACGGCTGCACGCCACACGGACTGGCTGTCCCGTTCATGTCTGTGGGACTTTCACTGGAGCTGTGCGTTAGAGCCGAACTGTAACCTCAGCCTCTACCAAACAAACAGCAGCTGGGCCAAATTCAAAAATCTTAGACTCAACGCTGTTTGTTCATTCTGACTGTGTGTTTACTTATTATGTTTGATTATTAAAATCGTGGATTACGGCGTTTTTAACCCTGAAACATGGCTGACGCAGCTCTGTTCCCAGTTACAGTTGAGTCTTATTCTTACACAAATAAAGGGGAAAATCTGGAAACACCGCAGCGCTCCGTCTCCTACAGTTCACTGCAGCCTCTTTCATCATCAGTAAGCCGCAAATTCTGGGCTGTGCTTTTATCCTGTTTGGTTGATGCTGCGGTTTGACCACAGAGGAGCGTGTCTGTCTGATTTAGGTTCAGCTCAGAATTAGTCTCCATTTGTTGGTCTGATGAGCATTAGAGCAGTCTCCAAGCAAATGCTAGACTGGTGCCGTTGGCCTGCCTGTTCCTAAAACACATAACAGCTGGATATATCCACACTTTGTTTTTTTATCCTCCATATGTGTGCATGTTGTTAGCTCTGCAGACTGCCAGTGAAAGGTTTCAATCTACATGACCCACTTTTAAAAAGGATTAGGAGGAATTCACCACTATGTCACTTTTTAACACGGTGTTTCATAAAATGGTCACAAATATAATATATAATAAATACAAATGTATATAAACACAGAAAATGTCCACAGTGAGGAGGCAAAGCTACATCTGACAGAAACTCAAGCTGGTCCTCAAAGATGGAAGCAAAGCGTCGCACAGCCTCTCGCTCCGTCTTTGAAAGCTGCCCGAGGGAGGAGGGTCTACTTACCAGCGTGACTGCTGCTGGGCCTGTGCACGCACGCACGCAGACACACACGCACACGCACACACACACGCACGCACACACGCACGCACGCACGCACGCACGCACGCACACACACGCACGCACGCACGCACGCACACACACACACGCGCGCACACACACGCACGCACACACGCACACACGCACGCACGCACGCACGCACGCACGCACGCACGCACACACACACGCACACACGCACACACACACGCACGCACGCACGCACACACACGCGCGCACACACACACACACACGCACACACACGCACGCACGCACACACACACACACACACACACTTTAGCAGACCTGCTGTCTCGGTCATGCAGACAACCCCATGCATATTCCCACCCGTTTCATCACTGGCCCTCTTAGGACTTATTGATTCTTATAGCGCTCCGTGTGTGTGTGTGTGTGTGTGTTTCATTTAAGTACCTTCTATTTAGAAATGCGTTTGTAATTTGTCGCCTTCTCTCCGCTGTAACTGCTTCCTCGGTTCCTTCTTCGTTTCTCTCGTCGTCGATCGATATCCTCACTGAGCAGTTCAGGCTGCTTCGACCTGCGGCTTCACCGTGGTGACGTCTATTGATTGCATCGACTAATTGGAGTTTAAAGTCGACCTCGTTGTCGTCTTCCCAGTTTTCCCGGCCGTCTGTGAACCATGTTGGAGTATCTGTGCCGTGGAGCAGTGCAAGCGGAACCTGCTCAGTGATTTTTGCTAGCAGAGCTTCAGTTGGAGTTTCATGTTGAGCTGAAGTTTGACAATCTGCAGAGAGAAACTACAGAAACCACAGCGATCCAGCAAACTTTTAACGGGATGGGGGGGCTAACAGCTGTGTCAGTCAGGACCAGACAAGTAGGCATGGGTATCGTTTAGGTTTTATCCGAAAATGGGTCCAAAAACCTCTCATGTTCAGCTGTTTTTTTGTAAAAAGATAACAATGTTAGCCTTTTCTGCAGCTATGGGGCATATATGGTATCACTCTTGGCTGGAAGCAGTGCTTAAACAATGGAAAAAACACCAACTTTGTCCAAAAACCTCTCATGTTCAGCTGTTTTCCACTTTTTCTTTGGTCATTTTAGCCTTTTTGGCCAGGGTGAAGGGAGTATCTGCCATCAAACAAGAGGACAGCCGCATGTAGCTATGATGATGTTTGCTAGTTCACCTTACATGCATTAATGTAATAACGTGGTTAGCCTACTCAACGTAAATTACACACGAACAACATGAAGCTACTCACGCAGAGAAGAACGGCTGCTGCTGCATCATCATCCTCATCATTTCTGCTACACTGGCAGGGCTAGGGGCCAGGACTCTCCTCTTCGGGTTCTTGGGGGATGTTGCTAACTCCGGGTCCGATAACAGGCACCACACCCGCAGTAGATGTGCCCGGTGTGAGGTCTCGCAGCAAGCTATCAAATACGGCGCATTTCTCGGCTTTTAAAAAACCCGCTATGCGTCGCCAGCTGTTTCATCAGATTCGAGGTGTTGCCTCCTTTGACAGTATCACAGTATCAGCTTAAAGCACTTGTTGCTGCTGAGTTTGCATCTTTTGCTGTGAAGTACAGCCAGACTTTTGACCGCTTCGCCTTGGGCGTTTTTAATCTGTAGCTCTGCTCTAAAAGAACGCACGTACCAGGACCCGCCTACTATCCTCGGAAAGGTAAAATGATTGGCTAGAATCTAAAGTGTATCACAGCTCAGGAAAAAAAAGCACAGAAATAAAGCACCGAAATGTGCGCTGCTTTTCGGTCTGGTTACTACCGTTTATGACAGAACCGGATACCGGTACCCATCCCTACAGACAAGTCATATCACACCTGCCAGGTATCGCCGTCATCACCATGTGAGCTGGTCCCTGTACTCAGTCGATGAAATCAAGGAGGGATTTCCTGCTTCAAACATGAAGCCACATGTCGGGCCACAGATGTCTCGCTTTAACACACAAGTGTAGCAGCGTGTTAGCATGTTAGCGCAACATGCTAAGCACTGCCACCTGCACTTCAGCTGATGAAAGCATGAGATGAGATGTGGAGAAATAAGAAGTCGAATTACAAAGAAACAAACACAACTTTTCATGTTGTTTCCACCTGATTCTCCAGCTTTGAAGTCGGGAGAACGACCTCCACCAGCTGCTCCACGTCACACCAGAGGATGGCTACATGCATGAATTACTCCTGCAGCACAAAAAATATTTGTGACAGAAGAAGGTTTTAAGGAGGTACTTGGTTGTTGGCTTTAACTTTGACTTGAAGGAATGTTTTTGCCTTCAAAGCGTTTCGGCGTCCGCTGTCATGAACACCTGATGAGGTCATCTGTGACATCGGTCTGCAGCTCTCCACCTCCTCCTCTCTGCCTGCTCTCTTTTTTCCCAGCACAGTTTGATCCACCTTTAGGGAGCTGTTGAGAAGTGAACTCCTCCACCCTCCAGTAATTATACAGTCCTGTGCAAAGCTTTGAGTAATGAGGCTCTTTAAATTTATAGATTCTTTTTACATACAACACTATCAAGGAGGTGTCTGATTGTTCCAGATTTATCCTGCGGCATGTCGGCCGGTCGTAAAGAACTATTTCTAGCGAGTCCTGAAATAGACGATATGATCCCCACAGAGTCCTGATCAGAGTCCAGATCCCGGCATTCCGGAGCCAGTCTGGGATCACGAGAGGTTCTGTCTGCGCTCCGTCTCTGCTGTAATATTCATAGATGAATGTTCTTGAACTTCAATGACGCACCTTTTATAACCTAAACCCTGCTTAGTCGCATCGTCACGTCACAGAGGAGTCATTACTCATGTTTCAGTCTCATGTCACTTGTGATTGGTTCACACGATCATGATTGTTGAGTCATGAGTGATGATTATAAAACAGACGCGTCCTAGGTGCTGGGAACCTCCTCAGAGATTTTGGTCCATGTTGGGATGATAGCATTGCACAGCTGCTGCATGACGAGAATCTCTCCATCCACCACAGCTCAAAGGTGACACTGTGGTCCTGGAGGGATGGACGTGGTCAGCATCAGTACTAGACTGAGTAGGCTGTGTAGGGTAGGTAGGACGCTCAGCTGGTACCACGGGGCCTCCTCTGACCCTCCTGAAACACTCAGACCAACAGCCAGGCCACATTCAGCCACTTAAATCATCTTCCTTCCTTATTCTGAATCCCAATCTGAACTTTAGCAGGTTTTCTTGACCAAGTCTGGTTACAAATTTGTGTTAACGAGCAGACGACCAGCTGATGGATGTAGGTGATGCTTTTTTCTGTGACGCTGCTTTATACTTGGTAAACTTTGTTCACCCTCGTTTCTTATTAGTTTCTGGATGTTTGCTGGAATTAAACCGTCTACGTTTGTGAAAGTCTTCATAAAAGAGAAACCTGCATGGCTCGGTGTGCGTGCACTGTGGCTCGGAGGGAAACGGCAGGTCTGTGTCGTGCAGATAAAGCAGACATCTATAGAAATGCTGCTTGAGTGCAGGACTCGTGCTGTGACTGCGTGTCCTTTTTTGGGTGGGTAGAAGCAGCTCCACTTGTTACTAAGTGCCCTTAAACAATATGCTTCATTATTTCTGGGCTCCGGCTGTGATGAGTGTTTTAATAGCAGTAGAATTAAAAAGGTAGATTTTTATTACCAGCCGGCCCTTGTTAGTGATCAGAAAGCTTTCTGTGGATATTATTCTTATCAGACGCAGCCGAACACTCATTTAATGTGGGCACGTATTTAGCTGACACCCTAATACTTGTCTCATTATGCAGGCGAAGCATCGTTCATTTGTTTTCTGGAAGCCTCCACGTGTTTTCTCTGTCGGCAGCTTCTTTTTACATCCGATTACAAAGATGCTCCTTTTTTCTGCTTCGTTAACCTTGAAAGTGTTGAGTAAATATTTACCGTTAGTTAATATTTTTATTTCCTGAGAAAGACAAACAGGGAGATGAAGGGAGCTGGATTTGGGAGCTTTGCTGTTGTTTGGTTTGGTGTTTAAAACGTGCCGATGACGACCAATCTTCGCGCTCTGATTGACACTCGGTTCACTTCTGTGACCCTGAAACTGCATTTGTGTTTATTCCTCCTGCTTTGGGGACGTTTTCAGGGGTAAACAGGTTTCATGGCACCGCTAGGACTGTGGTGTTATTAAAAGAAGGAATCTGCAACAAGTTTGTACAAAACCAGCTGCAAAACAAGCTCCCAGAGTAAGCTTTCAGATTGAGGTGTCATTAGGACACCTGTGTGCAGACACTCAATCTGCCTGTTTGTTTCTGGGTCTGTGAAATGAGCCACAAACAAACTGGACGGAGAAAATGTGATCACACATTAGCTGTGGGTAATTGGCCAGTTTAATGGCAGTTTTCACCTCCCCACGTGCTATTTTCCTTTCTCTTCTTTTTGTTGTTACCTCCTACCAGCAGGGCTTTATAGGAGCAGGGATACATATCTGCTTTGAATTGGTTTAATGCAGAGATGTCAGGCATGTGGCAAAGTTAATAAAGCAAATATTTTAATAAAATGTTCGACTCCAGGAGTGGAAGTGTCAATCTCCAAAAGTTGTTTGAGTCGTGAGGAAATAAAATAATTCACTCTGACGAGTAAAGCGCTTTACACACACACACTGGTGATGGCAGCTACATTGTAGCCACAGCCACCCTGGGGCGCACTGACAGAGGCGAGGCTGCCGGACACTGGCGCCACCGGGCCCTCTGACCACCACCAGTAGGCAACGGGTGAAGTGTCTCGCCCAAGGACACAACGACCGAGACTGTCCAAGCCGGGGCTCGAACCGGCAACCTTCCGATTACAAGGCGAACTCCCAACTCTTGAGCCACGATCGTCTGTTGGAAGGATTCTCCATCAGATGACAAGCTTCTCCTTAAAAGACATGTTTCTCGTAACAGTGCAAACTGCGTGGACTCCGCCTTCTTTCTGAGCTGATGTTGTTCTCTTTTCAAATTACAACAAAACATTCGTTCACAAGGAAAAACTTCCTTTTAACAGGAAGAAACCTCCAGTAGAACCAGGCTCGGGGGGGGGGGGGGTTGATTGTGTTTTCAGTTTATAAACACAATCAATCTTTATTGTAGATCAGTGCATGAAATATGAATGTTTTTATTGAGTCACGCTGTGCAAATATGACCAGTGTTAAACTACAGTATCTTTACCTGGTGTAGGTAGAATTTATGAGCTTCATATTTGGTCTGTGAAGCTGTAAAATTGGTAAATGTGACTTAAGAAGTCACTGATGAGCTCTTAGCTCTTAAACAACAGTTTTTAATAAACCTTTTAGAAAAAAAAAACGTCTCCCCGTCGCCGCCGCATTCACCGCCTCGATTGGCGGTCGAGAGCTCTGAGCAGGTTCATGTTAAAGCTCAGTTTCAGTGTTGGTGTGAGCTCCTGATAGGGACCAGGGCCGGGTTTTAGTGCCTCCATGTCTCAGATTAAACTGACAAAAATTGAAATAAACATGAGAAAATTTCATTTCATTGTTACTTTTTCCTCTAATATTTTTCAGTAAAGCGTTTTTTCACACTTGGTTTTAGCTTAATATAGCTGACTCTAGTAACCTTTATTCATGAAAGGCCCTCCTGCTGGGTTCAGGATGAAGGGTGTGTGTTCTTTGACACAAGTGGGTGGTGGTGAGTTTGTTTCTGTGGTAAAAGGAAACAAAACGAGCAAATGTACAATTTGTGAAAGAAACTTGGAGGGTGGTGGTTTTTACAGTCAGCGTGAAGTCACCCAAAAACCCAGTGAGTGCCTCTCTCTGTCCAGTCTTTGCTTTCGTGTTACAGGAACGTGAACACCGAGCTTTTGAGAACTCGCTGCCTAATTAGACTCCCTCCATTCTCCTCTAATGGGGCCTGATTTTTGACACTGAAATATAGACGTGTAGAATCAGCGTGTGTGTGTGTGTGTGTGTGTGTGTATGTGTGTGTGTGTGTGGTACGGGTCAGGATCCTCACAATGTGTGCGATGTTGGTCGGAGAGATGGACAGGAGGGCTGCCGTCCCCCTGGACCTCATTATAGCTCTGAAGGGAGACGCGCACACGTTTAACAGCCGACATCTGGAAAAGGGCAGAGGGCACACGTTGACGCGCTCACACCGGCACGCGCGGCTACACCAGCACAAGTCTGAAAAAGGGCATAGAGGGCTTAAAAAGAACGAACACACACACAGACACACACACAATGAGCGGTGGATCATGCCCATAGCAGCCATACAGCAGAGTCCTGGGATTCTAGGATACTTTGTTCCTTCAGCCTCTGTCGTCTTTTAGTCTGGTCATCTCTCCCCCTGCAGTTGTCACAGTGTTAAACAGCTGAGTGTCCTCTCTGACATCAGACACGCGCCCCGCCTTAGACCGCCTTTACAGCTCACTCACACACACACACACACACACACACACACACACACACACACACACACACACACACACACACACACACACACACACACACAAACATAAATTCCGTTCGAGTTGTTCCTCCCTGGAGTTTGTGTGAATGTCACGGCATGAAAAGCTCTTGGGCTTTGCTTTGGGCTCAGAAGCAATCTGTCTGCATTCGTTAGCAGCTGTTGCTTTGTGGAGGAGAACCTCGAGTTGATAATGGCTAAAAGTTGTGATTGACTTTATTCTGAGTGCACGAGGTTTGACCAGAGGTTTGGAAATTGCAGGTTTTGATTTGTTCTTTCACTGGATAAAATAAGAGCACTGGAAGCATTTGTGCTTTAAAATCATCTCTCCGGTCTATAAGGACTGAGTGTGAACACGGTCTGTGTGACAGTAAAATGGTAGCTGGTAGCTGGAACAAAGTTTAGAAATCCAAATCTACTCTAGTTTTTACATTTGTGTGACTGCAGGCTTCAGAGTGATGGTAGCTGTGCATGCAAAACATTAGTGAGACTGCCTCACGTCTCAGATACACTCAGCTGCCTGGAGTTCAGCTTTTCAGGGTTTTTGGTTTCTTATAAGTAACAAAGTAAAAAAAATTGTCAAAACAGTTTGATTTGTTCTGGTCTAAAGGAGTGTGTCTAGCACTATGACTGTACAAGCGATTAATGAAATAGAATATCTGTGCCCATGGTACTCCAGAGGTGACATTCCTCCTTATTAACAGTGCACGCTTTGAGTTTGCTGCATGGGACGATGTCGGTGTGTGTGTGTTCATGTTTGTAGCAGAGTGACCGGTGGGTGGAACGATTCTTCCACTCATGAATCGTCCCTTTGACATTTCCTCAGGGATTTTGTTCCTCCTGATCTTTGTACCTTTTTCTTCCGACCCTCTGAGGACTGGATGTCCGTATATAGGACTCAGTCTGTCTGTCACAAGGACTCAGCCCTGTTAGGACCTGTTCAGACGTTCTTAATGAATTTAATTTTGCATAAAGGTCTCGACTCGCATGTGGTTTGACACAGTTTCCAATATCCTGCCCTTTAGAACTCAGCTAAAGACCTGCAGCGAGTCTGCCATGATGCTGCCTGGTAATGATGTATTCAAGCCTCTCACTCGGTTTCTCGGTCATAGATTCAAAGACACGAGGTGCAGAATATTTCACCAAAACAGAACACCGGCAGTTATGACAGAAATAGATGCTGGTGCATCGTTACTGTCTCAAAAATAACCGAACCAAGTGTAAGCCGTGGTACGCTGAACACTGCTTTTGGAGCTGTCCGAGGGTCTCTGAGGTCGGGATGGGTACAACTAATGAGGTTAGCACAATAATAAAAAACAGCATGTATAAAGATCAGTTTGTGTTCAGGCCGGCACCCAAAACACAAATATGCAAAAAGCTTCCAACTGTAAACTGACTCAGGGACATGAAGGCGTTTTTAAGGTTCTGCTATCTCTGGGTGCTTATGGTAGTTTTTACTTTCACTAATTACTTTTATTGTTAATTTCTATAATGATATAATTATAATAAGTATTAATAATAATAAAACAAGTTTTTTTGCTTAGTTAGACCTTTCTTCTGTCTGTTCTTACCTTCAGTTAACAAACAGGCCGTTTGCTCCTAACTCGCATTTTACTTTGTTTACTTTGGTTCAAGGTAAATGATGTGATGTCAGTGGCTCAGTACATTTTTATTGAGTGAAAACACCTTTTAAGCTGGGTGGGCGGCGCTGTCTGAGCCCCGCCCACAGTAAACGTCCACCAGAAGTGATGCAAAATGAGCATTATAGACAAAAAAAAGCATTTCCTGGCATGCAATTCAGAGGTGCAGTTTTGTAACAGTGCAGTTTCACAAAGAGCTTTTCTTTCATTACTAATGAAGCAACAGTCAGAATAAATGGTTTTAGTGGTGAGAACTGTTAGTTCAAGTTTATTCTAATCTTTCATTTATTTATATTTTTCTCTTTCTCTCCAAACGTTTTTCCTTCAGGTCAAAAAATATGAAAAATATTTTATATTTACAGTACAAAAATATGTGTGTGTGTGTGTGTGTGTGTGCTTCCACAGCTGTGGCTCACTGGCTTCACAAACTAATTTGTTAATAAACTGCATAAATGAAGCTGGATGTGGACGTCTGTGGGCTCGGTGTCTGTTGTGTGGGTGTCTGTAGAAAAACAGCTCAGCAGGAAGAGTTTAACAATCTGAGACGTGCAGCAGCTGTTTTATGCCCTTTAAATAAGATGTAACATTTTCTTTATTCATTCTTTTTTTAACTTCATGCCAGAAACTTAAAAAAATGTAAAATGAGGTCAAACTGAAGTCTACGTCTCTCTTCATCATCTGTAAATTTCTCTCGTAGCACAAATGTTTTCCAACAAGCTTTAGTGGATTTTGAACATGGATGCAGCAAAGCAACGATTTTCTTAAAGAGAAAGTGGAAACGCATCAGAAATCCACTAAAATAAAAGCTGTCAGTGAGCTTCAGAGGCTAGCTGGCCTCCCTCGTTTCCTATGCTAGTGCTAAGCTAAGCTAACTAGCTGCTAGCTGGTCAGTGTGTTTGTACTGACTTTAAATCTGGTCTCGTTTGAGCAGATGGTAATCAGAGTATCTTTTTCTGTTCCCACAGGTCTTCCAGGAATGCCACGCCCACAGATCTGAGCAGCAGGTCAGTGAGTGAAATCTTTCTATGCTTCAGCTGTTGTGTTAAAATTTATCGGTTTTATTTTACTGTATAAAAAGAGATGAAGCATGTTTGAGGCTACGCAGAGCGAGGCAGTCTACATGAAGAATACCGAGGAAGAATCTAGAAACTCCTGTAAGTCTGAGGATGGCAGTTGGATCAGAAACATGGCAGCAGTTTTGCTGCTCAGATATTTGCAGATTAAATCCTGTTTCTTGACGATGTCAGTAAATTCGTTAGAGCAGTTGTTGTCTGCTTCTGGCTCTCTTGCACAGCGCGTCTTTTGTCTCGTCTCCCTCCCCTCAGCCTCAGCTGTTCATATCAGATCACCGTCCCTTACTGAGATAGTGCAGTAAGGTTTGCAGGAGGTTTCTTCCTGTTAAAAGGCAGTTTTTCCTTCCCACTGTCGCCAAGTGCTAGCTCATAGGGGGTCATGTGATTGTTGGTGTTTTCTCTGTATTATTGTAGAGTCGTTACCTGCTAATATAAAGCACCTTGGAGTGACTGTTGTTTTGATTTGTAAAAAGTAATGAAATCAAATTGAAACTGAATTAGTAATTAGTCTGTGGAGAGGCGAGACTCATGAGCATTATATTCACTTTGTATTTAATAAGTGAAGTCGGTGAATTTCAGCAGTGAAGCCATACCTGAGCTCATGAAGTCGTGCGCTTGTTGATGCTACGTGAACATGTTGACTCTCTAACAGGTATATGATGGTAAACTACAGACAATAATTGCGGATGCAGAAGCACCATATGATGCTGTGGCACATGTCAAATGCCCAGTTTTAAAAAAACAAAATCAATACAGAAATGTGTTGTTAGCTAGCTGCTGGTTAGCATTGATAGCGCCTTGAGGCGACTGTTGTTGTGATTTGGAGCTGTATAAATAAAGTTGAATTGAATCTCCTGGGCCCTATTTCAGGAAGCCGGTTTAGAAAACTCAGAGTGAAAAACGATACGCAGGGTTGAGTAACCCCGAACTGTCCAACTCGGAATATTCGGTTTCAGAAAGGCTGATAACAATTAGTTCAGTCAACGCGGAGTTGCTTTAACCCCAAGTGAAGCGCGCGGACGAGGATACATAAAGCCCTGATAAGCGGAGCACAGATTAAGCGAGTCACCATGGAGACGGAGGGAAAGAAGGCGCGGTCAATGTATTTTATAGCGCTTGAGGCCGAAATTCTGATGGCAGCATATGCCGATAACATGCAAATTCCGCGGAAAAAAGTAACACAGCCTCAGCTGCAAAAGAAAGGGAGCATGCATGGCAAAACATAGCCGACAGAGTCAATGCGTGAGTGTTAATTTAAACATTGATCTAGGGATTTCCACCCATTTAACACGTTATTTTATTATATTTTATTTTGTTTTTTATTTCATACATTTTATTTTGTGATGTGATGTGAGCGCAGGTGCAACCCAACAGGCCCCAAACGTGCCTGGCAGCAAGTAAAAATGAAATATAAAAATATAGTCCAAACAGGTAAGGTGTAATTGTATTATGAGCCATAGTGCTTGGTCTGTTTGTCCGATGTAAATCAATTGCAGTTAGAGGCTACATTAATTTTCTTTCTGTAAGCACTTATTGAAATTATCTGAGCACATTACAAGTACATATTTGCTTACTCTGTATGCTCAAATGTGGCCCGTTATAGCCAACAGAAAAAAAGCGGAGGCCCGAAAAACAGGTGGGGGTCCTCCACCACCACCACTCACAGAGGCTGAGCAGTTGGCCCTCAGCCAAAACAGTGGGCGCCCTGTGGCCGAAGGCATCTCTGCGGGGACATCCTCTGAGTCAATAACCCCGCAAGACACAAGTGCCTACATAAGGGGTAAATTCAAAATAATACATGATGTGCATACATCCTTTCTTCACAGTCACCTTTGCAGTGCTACTCATTCATTTGATAAACTCTTTACCATAATGGATTATTTTGTAGTGAAGTTATTTTCCTACTGATTTTGCCTTCCCTCAGTCTTGGTTGTCTTTGAGAGCATAATGACAATGAAGTGTAAGGTGCTTGGTATGTTTGTTAATTGCCATTTGGTCCCTTGTAAGTTATAAGTGACCTGTATAAACCTCATATTCTATCAGTTGATGGTGGTGGTGTACTGCATCTGGTGCAGCCTCCTGTTGAGCCAGACCAACATGCAGTTGTGAGTAATACTCCACAGATTATATGAGTTTACAGTAGAACAGCAATGTTGTTTATTTCTTTACTACAGGAAAATAATGAAGAAACATTGACAGCTGTTACAGAGGAGGAAGCAACAGAGACACTTCATGAGGTTTACATCTTTTAATACTTTGTGTACAGGAAACACAGGCGACCAATAAAGCCAGTTGAACAGAAAATCTGTTTATTCGTCTTTCAACATGTTGAGGTGATGGGTCAAAGGAAATGATTGTGACATATGGTGTCTCTGACTGCTCTTCCATCTTGTATGTCCGTGGGAGGGTCAGGATGTTCATGGTTTGGATCACTGCTGTTTGGTTCAGAAGGACAGTGTTCTCCTCTAATTGTGGCAATGTTGTGAAGAATCACACATGCCACAATAATGTCACATGCCCTTTCTGGGGTGACCCTGAGTCTTTGCAGGCACTGGAACCGGGCCTTAAGCATTCCGATAGTCATTTCAATTCTGGCTCTTGTCCTGCAATTAGCCAGATTATATCGCTGCTGTGGGCCCGGTTCAGGGTCAGGGTAAGGGGTAAGCAAATAGGGTAAACATGGATACCCCCTATCACCAAGCAAGTAGCCAGTGAACTCTCCTAAGACAGAAGGATACACTTCAGTTCAAATGTCCCTGAAGCAATTGGTCTTTATATATTTTAAAGTATTTTCAACTCACCATGTCCAAATTTTGTGCTCAGTGTACATTCACGGAATATTTGTGAGTCATGGACAGAGCCTGGCCACTTGGCTTCCACATTTGTGATAATGTTGGCAGCATCACATATGATCTTCACAGTGCAGAGAACACAAATTAGCATCCATTACTATAATGAAATAATTTGTTAGTTTGACATGCTACAGGGAACTATGTACCTGTACATTAATGCTGTGGAAAGACTTCCTGTTCACATAGTCTCCTTCATTTACTGAAGGAGCAATGATTGGAATGTGAGTGCCATCTATACAGCCAATCACGCCTGGGAACCCTGAAAATAAATGTGCAATTTAAGTAGTAGTCCAAGTATCACCACATCATACATTAAGTTTTGGTCATCCTGATACCTGCAATTTTGTGGCATCCCTCTTTGATAAATCTTGTGGGTCTATGACCGGGGAACACCACAGACGAGTACAGGAGACGTTTCAGTGCAACTGTAACATTCCTGACTGCCCGACAGACGGTAGCCTTGGAAACGTGCTCAGCGTCACCAATATTATACAGAAAGCTCCCGTTTGCAAAAAACCAAAGTGCAATACAAATAATATGTACAGAACTGAGAGGATGTCCGCGATGTGTCACATGCGTAATATATGGCCTGAGGATGTTATCCAAATAACTTATAGATTGTGCTGAGAAACGGTAACGTTCGCACAGAAAATCATCAGGAAATGATAAAATGTCCAAACGAGCTCTGATCACTCTCTCCCGGCGGAGAGCTCTGCGGAGAATTTGGGCTTCACGATCTACTGGCTCTTCAAGGAAGGGGCACGCCATGTCCGACACTTCCTACTGTCAGGTTTCCGACAAAGGGGCGGAGACAGTCAGGGTTAGTTGTAGTAAACCTGCTAGGGGGCAGGTTAGCTTCACGGAGTGTGTCGTCATAGTGACTCACTGAGGCTTCATCTGAACTCGCTTTGTGAAACCGAAAACCCAGAGTTTTCGTTAACTCAGGGTATACTTACTCAGTTTTTCCACTAAACCGGCTTCCTGAAACAGGGCCCTGCTGTTAAAAATGGGTTGGTGGTCTCTTGCCTTCCATTACTGAACTAAGTACAGTATGGTGACATGTTTATATTCTACACTAGGCTCTAACATAGCAGCATTCATTCCCAGTAGTTTGTAGTGGAGCAGGTACGTCACATTAAAAACAGCTCTTTTTGTTTTGTGTGGTTTCCAACAGGAATCAATATTACGAGTTCCAAACAGAGTTTTGCTTCTTCTTCCAGCAGCCGAGTCAGCTAATAAATGGATGTTCACTGCTTGTGGTTCACATTATTTTCCCTGTTTTAGTGACTAAGATGATTAATCACAAGCATTACTCTGAATAATTCCTGTATTGAACTCTTTCATCATCTCTCATCTGTTTGTTTCTCGAGTCATCATAGTTTGTATTTTAAACGTACTCAGGCTGATTCCAATAAAGTAGTTCCGGTTGTTTCTTCTACATCTGAACTTCACGTCGAGCTGAATTATTGAACTTTTTGCTGCGCTATATTTTTCTGACAGCTTTATTAGTCACTCTGCAGAAGTGTACAGATAAACTGGAGTGTTTTACATACATGAGATAAATGTGAAGAGTGCGTTTAAATTCTGTTAGAACTGCAACATTAGACATTATGCATTCAGCCACTGAAGAAGCAGCATTTTTACTTTTGCTAGTTGAAGTATATTGTAGTATTATTTTTTTTACAATGTGGTAAATTTAACTTTTGCGTACACACATCAGATTTAATGCTCCTCCTGTTTTGCCTGCAGCAGACTTGGAGTAATGTGTGATTTGGTCATGTGAGCATATTTGATGACATCATTATTATTATATCCTCCAAACACGTCATCCATATCTGAACTTTTGCAGTTTTTCTGTCATCTGTAGTGAATTACACCTTCATAAACTTTATGCGCCGCTGTGATTGATTATCATTACCTCCACAAATACAAATAATCCTTTAAAAGTTTCTCCGTGGACACATTTTTGCAGGAGATTCTTCAAACTGAGTGAATTGCGTGTCACTTCGGTTTTCAGCGCCTGCAGCAGCCATCCTGCTGAACATGAAGGAAACGCTGCGTGGAGCCGAATCTGTCTTCTGGTCTCACTGCCCTTTGGCCAGTCATGCAAATAACATCTGTCAGTTTACACACGGTGTAACGTGGCCGTTTGCACACCTGAACAGTTTAATGTAAAACACACTCTGATCATTTCACCGAGCTGCTCACAAATCTAACAGATGAACCTGGTGCTGATCGGAGAACTGGACCAAAGTGGTTCTGTGCAAGCAAGAGGAAAAATCTCAGCATTATGGATCAATTATCAGCAATGATACCCGTTTTCATTTGAGTCTATCTGGAGACTGACTCAGGGCTGGAGCCTCGAGTGGACGTTAGAGGAACTGCAGTTCCTGGTTTCATCCTTCACTCCTGGAGGTTCATTTTGTAGCAGATAACCACGTAAAGAATGGAATATATCAACACTGGTCCTGGACTTCTGACGCTGATTATGTCACTAAAACCGTCCAATCGGTGAGCTTGTTTTACTTAAAATTGCTCCGATTCAGCATGTGTTTAACATGTCAGCCCCACATGGACTCGGTGGATGTGTGCTCCCACACACGGGTGGAGGTGATTTCTAACTGAGCTGTAACAACATCAGGAATCATCTGGGCCTCGTCTCCGTTTCCTTTTCTTTCCTGAGCAAAATTTTCTGGGTCTGTCTGACTCCTCCTCCTCGTCTATCTCCACCTTCTTTGTTCTTCTCTCCTCTTTGTGCCCCACCATCCATCCCTCTGCTTTTATCAGTGCCACTGCCGTTTTTGAGTTGACGGTCCTCGCTCTCTGTCCCTCTGCCACTTTTATCTCTCTTCATCTCTCTCTGCTCGTTGCCTCCCCGCCCCGCTCTCCATCTTTGGCTTAAATCAACGTGACTGCTTGTTTTCTCTCCTGCTCTCATTCGTCCTCTCTGCCAAGATGCCAATTAGTGTGTAAAATACAAACTCTTAAAAAGGCCTGTGTGTCTGCATATAAAGAAAACGTGGAAGCAGAAATCAGATGGATTTGGGTCATCGGTGCTTTCACAGCCTCAGAAATCCTTCAGATTTCCATCCTGGTTTTATTTTTAATGCCAAAACGTTGCCAGATTTGACATTCACCACTGGTGATCTTTCACAGACGTACTTATTTATTATAAACTAATGTGAATGGATTGAATTAGACTTGGATTAAACACTTTTAGAAGTTGGACAGATTTCCAATTACCCCAAAAAGTCCAATAAATGAAATAATAAGTCTTTGCTCCACTTCTGTACACTTAAAGCTGGAGTTCGTACTGGGGACATGCGGGGTGGGATTAGCCTTTGAGAGGCCAGTGCAGCGTGTGACTTTGACTTCCAGCTTTGCATTTGATAACCCATGCATGGTAAATGAGACTCTCTTTTTCCCCGGCTGCTGTGTTAAACATATTCCTGACATTTTATTCGTCCGGTCCCTTCGCTTCATGGCTTTAATTTTCAGACATCACCTGGAGCGTCAGTGAGGAGGCGTGAGGTCGCTGGGTCAAGTGAAGGATCAGTTGTGCAATATGAGCTCGTTTCCTGCTGACTTTGCCACTGTGTGACCTGTGTGTGTGTGTGTGTGTGTGTGTGTGTTTGTTTCTCTCAGATCCTCCAGGTGAACTTCCATCCACTTGTTTTATGCATTTTTGATTTTGTGGCTAAAAAAGGAAAACGTACTGAGTGGAAACACCATCCATCCAGAAAAATCTGAAAATCCTGCAGATGCTTGAGGCTTGGCTAAACTGGAAAAGTTTAGTTACACAGTAGGAGCTCGATTCCTTCTGACTTTGCTACAGACCATGTGTGTGTGTGTGTGTGTGTGTGTGTGTGTGTGTGTGTGTGTGTGTGTGTGTCAGATTGTCTTGTGTCTTTGTTCCTTTGAAATCTAAATAAATGATACAACGATGACATAAATGACGACACACACATCAGCTTTGGTGCTGCTGGAGCGATGTCGTCGTCATGAACAGTGACAGAGCTGCAGCATTAACACGTGAAATCAGTAGAAATATCACGCTTCCATTACGTTTGAGCTTTTTTAACGGTTTGAGCTTCAAACTGAGTTATTTTTATATCCTCTGAGCAGTTTTGGAAAACCCAGGTTGGAATAGTTTCTTCAATGTTCCCTCCTCACATGAAACACAACAGGAAATGGTCCACTTCAGTCACATTCTCACTGCTGGAAATGCTCAGTGTGGTCGGGCGAGGCTGCTGCCTGGACAGAGCGTGAGGCAGCCTGGTGCGTAGCGAGTGGGCATTATCTGTGCTATTACCTGTTCTATTCTCACACTGGAGCAAATGAGTGCAGTCAGACTCGCTCTGTCGGGTAATTGTGTTCTTACATCGCCTCTGAAAGTGATGTCCACAAGTTCAGCGCTGCAGTGGATGTGTGGCAAACGTGCTGTGTATAAAGGGCTATGTATGTAGCCACGAGAGCTGGCGGTTAGGCCTTTTTTGGTGCTTTGATGTTTGGTGTGACACTGAGGGACCAGTGACCACCTTGTTTTAGCCCCTTTTCTCTCCAGCAGGGGTCAAATTCACAAAATGAAAATGGTAAATGGTCTGTGTAGCGCTTTACTTGGTCCCTAAGGACCCCAAAGCGCTTTACATTCAGTCATCCACCCATTCACACACACATTCACACACTGGTGATGGCAGCTACATTGTAACCACAGCCACCCTGGGGCGCACTGACACTGGTGCCACCGGGCCCTCTGACCACCACCAGCAAACATGGGGTTAGTCTCTTGCCCAAGGATATTTGGCACGCAGCCCGGAGGCAGCCTGGGATCGAACCACCGACCTTCTGATAAGTGGCTGACCTGCTCTGCCACCAAAAGGAACTTGATGTTGTGCTCAGTAAGACTTGAAATGAGCGATCAAGTCTCTGAGCTGATCAGGAAGGTGTCTAATGAGCGAGCGTGAAGCTCTTTTCTCAGACCAAACCAGAGGCCAGACAGTTGAGTCGCCTCCTGCTGGCCATTAGAAAGAATGCAGCTTTACGTTTTAGCGCTGGGAGCTACGTCCACGTTTTACTGCAGGGGTCTCCGGGGCCACCGCTGGTACTGTCCCCGGGCCACGAGTTTGGGACCCCAGCTTTAGAGACACTTTTCTTAGTTGACAGGCGGCACTCGTTGTTGCACCGATGGTTTAAATTTGTATTAGGGCTCGATTATGGCAAAAATGATAATCACGATTATTTTCACTGAAATTGAGATCTCGATTATTTGACGATATTTATTTAACAATAACAATGTGTTGAATAATGGCTTTAAAGATTGTAAAAAAATAATATAAAATAGTGTACAAATACTGATAACAGTGCAAATGTTTGCAATATAAAAAATAAATGAAAAATGTAAACATCGATGTTTAGTGAACTTCAAAATACTGCATAATATTTATGCATACAAATAACCAAACATCAAGGGGAGCTGTGTAGCCACACAATGCACAATTGCATCAAAAAGTTGCTGCCTGAACAAAAATAAAATGAAACACTGAAAGTAGTAACTTTTGATTGAAATAAATGATTGAATAAATTTGCAGCTACGACACCGCAGCAAAGTTTACACACTATGTCTACTTGATCCACGTCTGACTCCGCAAACCCATAATGTTTCCACACCACTGAAGTCGTTTTACCTCTTTTCAACCAACGGCAGTCACTCTCCTCTCCAAATAACTTCTGCTTAGCTTTCCGAGCTTCCCTCGGGTCCTCTTAATTGTTGTGACACGTATTCGAAATGCAGAGAGGTGCGCTTGATTTGCCACACGGAGCAGCGCGAGAGTAAATAATAATAATAATAATGGATTGGATTTATATAGCGCTTTTCAAGGCACCCAAAGCGCTTTACAATGCCACTATTCATTCACTCTCACATTCACACACTGGTGGAGGCAGCTACAGCTAGCTGTAGCCACAGCTGCCCTGGCGCAGACTGACAGAAGCGAGGCTGCCATATCGCGCCATCGGCCCCTCTGGCCAACACCAGAGGGCGGTAGGTGTCTTGCCCAAGGACACAACGACCAGGACAGAGAGCCCGGGGATCGAATCAGCGACCTTCCGGTTACAGATACGCTTCCCAACCCCCTGAGCCACGGTCGCCCTGAAAGCACGGGGCGAGGGGCTAATAATCGGCTCAGTCATTTTTAATGATTGTTGAAAGCCCAGATCGTAATCGTGATTAAAATTCGATTCATTGAGCAGCCCTAATTTGTATGGAAACATTTTCTTTTCTTCAGCTTTTATAAACGTGTAAATGTAGCCATTCTTCAGCATGGAGACACATTTTAACCTGTTCTCTAGGAAACTTTATTCTAACTTTATTCTCTCTCCTGAGTAAGCGCTGCTGGTGTCCCAGTCTTTACCTTTCTGTATAAAACACCTTGTGGTGACTGTTGTTGTGAATTGAGGTTATATTAATAAACCTGAACTGGATGTTTCCCGTAGTTGTAGGTGTGGCAGTGCAGCTGGAGTCTGTCTTTGTGGAGGTTGAATGTCTCATTCAGTGTAACTACTGGATGAATTTTTATGGGATTTTAAATGCACAGTCTCCAGAGGCTGAATCGTACTGGTTCTACTGGCACGAGACGGCTGCTGGTTGGCTCACACAGATATTCACGGCTCCCAGATGAATGCTCGGTGTGACATTGCCGTCATTCTTCCACTCGTACTGAGCGGCTGACAGTTTGTTATTCAAATGCCTCAAAATGTTGGATGGATTTTTCTTCCAGACATTTTGGCTCCCAGAGGTTTACTGACAGATATTGGTTTTAAAAGACGGGATTTGTACGGTAATGTGCTTCTTCTTTGTTTGTGCGAATACACTGGAGACTTTGAGGAGTAAAAATATTACCCACAGCCTACTGTACAATCTCTCAGGTTAATACAATATTATTTTATTTTCGTTTAAGGCACAACTGAGTCTCGCTCTGTTGCTTGAATTGGCGTAACTTACCTGTGCACAACCGTCTACATCAAGTGTCGCTCGCTGGTAACCCGAGGAGGCAGCTCGTACGCTGAGCTTCTGAAGGTTTAAGGTTAAATGATTAATGTGGCCATGTTGGTTCTTTCAGCTGTGTTACGTAAAGACTTGATTGCAGTGGATGTTTGATGTTTTCTAGAGACTCCTGTAATGTTTGCCCAGCATTCATCTTCAGGACGGCTCTTCAAATGTTGAATACAGCAGTAACGCTTTGGAACAAAGAGCACGAGAACGGCGGCAAAAGCTGAGATCTGGTCATAGTAAGAAAGGACTCGGAGCACAAACCTGCTAACACTACGTTTTCTTGGGTTTCTCCCATTTTGGTTTCTTGCAGGTAAAACATGTAATTTGCACGACTCTCAAATTGTACTAATAGTATCGTCTTGATGCATCCAGTCATCCAGGTAAGTACATCTCCAAAATCTGATTCTGTTCATCAGGACGGAAATTCTCATGACCATTGATCAACAACCACAACAACACAAAACACTACGTCCAGATGAACTGAATCAACTTTTGGAGATGTACTAATAGTAATAACTCATTAATAATTGTAACATGAAGGTTTGGTTTGGTTAATAATTGTACAGACATTTCCACATTGTTGCTTGAGGCTTGCGTGTCCATGTCATTGCATTGTTTTGGTGGAAATTAGAGTGGACGGCAGCACCTGGGTGAGGTGCTACTTGTGCCGTTCTTGCAGCAGCACGTCGCCCCGCGGCTGTTTCAGCAGAACAATGCCTGCCTCCACTCTGCCAGAGGAGAACAGGCTTTTCTCAATCAGGAGCATATCCACACAGCTCCTTGGCCAGCATTTAGTCCCAGTATGCCACTTATTGAATGGGATGTTCTGGGTTGACGTATTCATCAGAGGCGGCCACAACAGCCACTGCAGGCTGCACACGTCCAGGAGTGGCGCTCCTCAACAATAGATCTGGACATTTGTGCAGTCTATGGACACATCGATGATTGTTTCATCATCAGATGAGGCCTCATGTCAAATATCTTGTACAGTATGGATTAGGGCTGCCACGATTATTCGACTAGTCACAATTACGTAGACTATCAAAATCGTCGACGACTGATTTAATAGTCGACGCGTCGTTTGAAGCTTTGTAAGATCCCAAGAGACGCAGGAATAAGTAGCAGGATTTAAGAGTGTAATAACGGACTGAAACAGAAGATGGCAGCACTGCATGTACAAGGATGCCAGCTGCCGTTAAACCCCGAAGAAGAAGAAGCTGTGTTCCAGAATTCATAGCGCGGCCCAGCTCAGTTTCCAACAATGGCGGCAGCTAGTTAGTTTTAATGTTACTCTTATTATTCTTTCTGGGTCACAAAATAAACGTTTAACATATTTTCAGGCGAGAATGTAGCTGTGTAAACCTCAAATATCTGCTCAGTTTATCAAGACACCACATATTTTCAAAAGCGCGCCGACGTTTTCGGAGACGTCTGTTACCCACTAGCTCGATAGCGAACCGGGGGCGAGGCTCACTAGAGCCGTGAGAACACCGGACTCCCGGCAAATCGTTTTCAAACCCACCACCGTCTTTCACTACTCAGGTTAAATATATATAAGTCACTTAGATAACTTTAAAATGTTATTGTTTGGCTTTTTTCAGTATTTTATTTGTTCCTGAGTAAATCGGTTTGGCTGAGATTAAAGTTATAGTTTTTACACAGCTGAATAAACGTCAAGCAGACAGCTGATTATCAGAAGTGTGAGATGCTCCAGAATTTACTCCGGTGTCCTGTAGAGCTGGGCGATATGAGATTTTTTCATATCACGATATGTTTTTTTCATTTCAGGCGATAACGATATCTATCACGATATCAGCCAAATAACTATATTTGTAAGATTTAAATGTGCCGTTGCTCACAAGGAAAATGTGAAATAATCAGCAGCTTGTTTTTATTTAAATATTTATTTCCCATAATAAGTTCAACAGGGTAGATGTACTTAAGGAACACGAGACTTTTTCAGATAAATAAAGGCAAATATTACAAACTACACAAAAGGCAGCCGCTAAAGCGTTTAAGTTTCAAAATAGAACAAACGAAACAGACTAAATTGTCAATTCCACTTAGAAACAAAATATTAATTCTAAAAATAAATCTTAGTTTGTTTTACAGAAGAACAGACAAAACTGACTAACTTTTGTCAATATCAAATAAACTGAGAACTAAAAGGAAATTCTCGATCTCTCCTTGTTGTATAGCTGAGCTTTTCAAACAGTTGTAACAGTTACTTTAGTCTGACAAAAGCCGAATGACGAATCAGCGCTTCCAGTCAGAGACTGAGGCTACGTCCACACGTACACGGGTATTTTTGAAAACGGAGATTTTCCGTTTTCGTTTTGAAAAATAATCCCGTCCACACATAAAGGCAGAAATGAAGGAAAACGCTGCTATGAACATGCCAAAGCAGCAGGTGGCGCTAGATTCCTAGCCGTGCAGAAATGTTGGCCAATCAGAAGTCTAGAAGCCTCTGTGGGAAAAAGTAAACAAAGCTGGGGCATAGAAGCAGAACAGAGTCGTATGTGTGGAGGGACAGTAACTGTGTGTATATGTAAGCATTTAAACACTGCAGAGAGTAGAATTAACAGTAACAGTATTGTAGAAATTCATTTCACCGAAACAATAACGTGGCGCACAGTGTGACGTCAAAAAATGCGCACACCTTTGACGCTGCGTTTTCTCCGTTTTTCTAGTCCGGTAAATGCAAAAATGGAGTTTTCAAAAATCTCCAGTGACCAAAAACGCTGTTTACGTGTGGACGAAAGGTGCAAATGCATAGAAAAATCTGCGTTTTCAAAAATACCCGGGTACGTGTGGACGTAGCCTGAGCATGAACCAGTTCATTGTATTTCCAGACTTGCTTTCGGCACAATTTACAGTGCACGCTACTCTGTTTTTTGTCAGACTTGAAATAGCCGAAATACCTTCACACTACGGAACTTCTGTGGCTCTTCCGTTCGACAATCTCTCCGGCGTTGGAACCATCATCTGTTTTCCCTTCGGTCACGCTCGGTTGATTTTTCTAGCCGGCACACTCATTTTCTCCATTACCCGGGCGGTACGGTGGCTGGCTGCTTCCCAAACAAATACACACGTGCGGCTTGGCATTTGTGCTGTACGTAACAAGTCACGCGACGTGACGCTGCGGCTGTGATTGGTTTGGCTCTGCGCTACGTAATTTGGATTGGCTGTTCTTTTTTTCTTTTTCTTTTTTTTTTTAAGAGGACAAGAGCGGCGAGGTCTATCGCGATAGTTTAATTTTTCTATCGAGAAAAAGTTATATCGTGATACATATCGTTATCGTTCTATCGCCCAGCTCTAGTGTCCTGTTATATTTTAGATAGCAAGGAGTTTATTAAACTTCACCGAAACAATCTGCAAATGTCATTAAAATGTAATAAACTATCATCTTGTCTTTATTTTTAGTTAGCACATACCTTACACACTTAAAGCTGTAAGCTAATGATAGTTATATAAAAGCAGATGCTGCTGGTGCAATAAGCTGTACGTTTTATGTCCAATGGATGATGATCTGATTAGTCGACTAATCGCAAAAATAATCACTGACTAGTCGACTATCAAAATAATCGTTTGTGGCAGCCCTAGTATGGATACAAATCGTGTATCTTTGTGGTTTTACTGTCCTTCTGTGCACGTGTTATGCTTCTGGCGTGACTCTGACCAAACTGTGCGGTTGAAAGAAAGAAATGTCCCGGTCAGAAAGAGAGCAGGACGGTGATGTTGAGTCAAAGCGAGTGGACGGAGAGGAGCTGATGTGCAAGCAGTTTCCCCGACGAGTAGCCGCACACACGCCGCTCTCTCTCTGACGAGAAACAGAGCAGAGGTAGAGGAGAGAGAGCGGTTGGAGCACGACTCTGAGGGTGGCCAAATCCAAACACACAGAGATACAGCACGTATGCACTCACACACCCAGTGAGGTAATCGCAGTTTTAACAGACCGGCTCCGTGGCGGAGGGGCTATCGAGTGCGCTGCTACATTCCTACTACATCAAGTGGAACCGCTCAGTCGCCAGAGGAAGTCCCGCTGAGACAAATCAGTCCACATCTAATCTCCAGTCCTGCCAGCGGTTGTGTTGTTCCTCCAAATCTTCACCATGAGTCACGTCCTGAGTGTTCTCGGCCCGCTGTAAGGAATGTGCTGATGCCGTGGAGATATTTTTATTCGCTCCCCGTTGAGCTGCCATCTCTGCACTGCCTGTGGTTGTAACTTTTACTGGCTGTCAGTTGGCCTGTAAAGCTTCCCCTCCACGACGACCGATGACGGTTCAACAAATATGAGAAACGAGCGATGAGGCCGTGTGGAACAGCTGCTGGGACAATCAAGCACATGACACACAGACAGCATTAAGAACATGTTTATTCTGCTTTTTCATGTCGTGTTGTGTCTGTTCATCCATCCATTCATCTCTTAGAAGAAGGAAGTGCAGAATACTGTTGTCCTCACACCACAACACGGAAGTCCAGCCTTCATATTAAAGTGGTGCAAGAAGTCTCTGATTCTGATTAGGATGAAGGAGATCTTTCCAGCGCCTGTTTTCTTTCTTCACCTTGTATGTCTGAAACTCCAGGAGTCAGTGACACAAAGACTGCCCTGTGCTGCATAAATGGGATATGCTTTTTCAAAGAAATGATGATATATAATTCATTTAATTGGCCCTGTGATAGCTGGGATAGGTTCCAGCCCAACCAACGATCTGAACTAAGTGCAGATGGATGGAAGTTATCACTGCGCTGTTCTGTAGCTACCATCAGCAGTAACACTAACAGCAGTAATGTGCACGTGTACATATTTAGCATGTGCTAAACTGAAGAAAGAAGTTGAGTGAACCTCACATCTTTTTGTACAAGGTTGCTTCATATTATTCTATTTTCTCCTGCAACCTGCTGCACAAGCAACTGTGCCCTGGCTCATCTCTCTTGGTGTGCAGGAACATTTCTGAGTGCAGCCTCGTTTCATATCCTTATGTTTAATCTTGTGCTTCACTGGAGCAGCTTTGAGTGTTTAAATTCAACTAACTTGAATTTTATTTATACAGCGCCAAATCACAACAGGAGTCGCCTCAGGGCGCTTTATACTGTAAGGTAGACCCTACAATAATACATACAGAGAAAACCCAACAATCATATGACCCCCTATGTGCAAGCACTTTGGCAACAGTGGGAAGGAAAAACTCCCTTTTAACAAGAAGAAACCTCCAGCACAACCAGGCTCAGGGAGGGGCGGGGCCATCTGCTGTGATTGGTTGGGAGAGAGAAGGAAGACAGGATAAAGACATGCTGTGGAAGAGAGACAGAGGTTAATAACAGATATGATTCAGTGCAGAGAGGTCTGTTAACACAGTGCGTGAAGAAGAAACACCCAGTGCATCATGGGAATCCCCCAGCAGCCTACACCTTTTGCAGTATAACTAAGGGAGGATTCAGGGTCACCTGGTCCAGCCCTAACTATATGCTTTAGCAAAAAGGAAAGTTTGAAGCCAGTGGATGTTGTTAAATTTTCTAAAGCTCAATGAAGATAAAACTGAAGTTGTCAGCACTCTGGGCCACTTTTCCTCCTACTGTAAATGTTTTACAGTATGTGTCAAAAACCTCGGTGTCTACCTTGATGGTTCTTTTAAATTGAATAAGCAGGTGAGTGCAGTAGTTCGGTCCTGCTTCGTTCAGTTAAGACAGCTGGCTAAGGTAAAGTCATACCTCCCGGAGAATGTATTTGAACGTGTTATTCACCCTTTCCTTACTTGCAGGTTGGACTACTGCAATTCATTGTATTTTGGTCTCGTCCAGGCCTCCATCCATCATCTTCAGATGGTCCAAAATGCAGCTGCTCGCCTGCTAACTGGTACCAAACGGAGAGAGCTTATAACCCCAGTTTTAGCTTCTTTACACTGGCTTCCTGTCTCCTACAGGATCCAATTTAAACGTTTACTTTTTGTTTTTAAGTCGCTTAATACCCGAGCTCTTCTTACCTGTCTGAGCTCCTTCCTGTTTATGCTCCAGGAAAAACCACGAGGTCTAGCTCAAAATTAATGCTGTCCATCCCACGGACTGATCTCACATCTCGTGGTGATAGATCCGTCTCTGTGGCAGGTCCCAGACTTTGGAATAGTCTCCCCCATAATATTAGATCTGCACAAACACTTGATCGATTTAAATCATTACTAAAGACACATTTTTATGCCCTGGCTTTTAACACACTATGACCCAAACATTTTAATAGTCTTAGTTATTGCTTTAATTCTTTTATTGTCCTATCATTGTTTTATATTGTTATTATTGCTTTACATTGTTTCTTTTTAGTGGCATTTTTATATTGTTAAGCACTATGTGCAGCATCGTCTGTGCTATATAAATAAATTCGACCTTGACCTAATCTTGAAAGTAGAGATAGTGTCTGTCTCCTGAATCCAAACTGGAAGAAAGAAAGAAGTGTACTTTATTGGTCCCCGTGGGGAAAATCCCTCTCTGCATTTAACCCATTCACTCAGTGAAACAGTGGGCAGCCATTGGGCGCCCGGGGAGCAGTGTGTAGGGACGGTACCTTGCTCAGGGGTACCTCAGGGTAGCTGTTCAGGGGAATCGAACCCCCGACCTTCCGATCATGGGGCCGCCACTCTACCCACTGAGCTATCCCTGCCCTACTGGTTCCACAGAAGAGGGGCCTGAAAACTGAAGGCTCTGCCTCCCATTCTACTTTTAAATACTCTAGGAACAGTTTGAAGCCTCACAGGGATTATTTGTACATGCAGTTTACATACCCGTATCAAATCAGTTTTCAATGTGCCTTTGCTGGGTTGGAGTGTTTGACGTCACTGAGCTCAAGTCATTTGTTCATTCAGAAACTCCTTTGTCCACCCCGCCTGGAGTCACTGTAATATTACCTCCTCGAGGCCTTTGGTGTCGGCTGCTCTTGAATGCATCTTTTTACTCAGTAAGTCATGAAAAATCGTAAAAGTAGCTGCAATGAAGCAAATGCACGAACAGCCTTCAGAGCCAGCGCGACCCAAACTCTGGCTACAAACGACAAGTGAGCATAAAACTGCAAGAGAAATTACATAAAGATTTTAATTGTGATTAATGGGCGCGGAGCCAATGGGGTTAATGGATCCTGTTATTGGTGGTTGTGTCAGGATCTCAGCTGGATAATAATGACTGCTCTGGTTTTGCGGAGCATCTAATTCAATAAAGAGTCCATTACTTCCTGCCTGTTAGCCCCAGGGAGCCCGTGCTCCCTGCCTCCGCGGCTCTCCTCCTTCACGTCAGCGACTGTCTTTGGATGTTGGTCTGCCACTCATTTCTAAGGATTAAATTACTTTAACCCTTTAAGTCCTACCATAGAACCAAGGCCAGAGCTTACTTTATATTTTTACATGCTGTAGAGCCATTTTTGGGAGCATTTCAAGTTGCTATACAACTGTTATAGCCCATATTTTAATAATATGTATGCATTAAGTCCATAGTAGCTACATAAATTGCAAAAAAGTGCAATAAACTACAAAAAAATTGAAAATCGTTTTTGGGTTTTTTACATATATTTCTACTTGGAGAAATTTAAGAGGTTTATCCCTCAAAACTTTAAATACAAAAAATTTCCAAAAAATAATTTACAACAACAGGACATTTATTTTGAGTGTCTTCATAGTTTTATTTTTGAGATACACCAATTTTTATATACTGCAGGAAAAACGAAAAACAATCCTATGATGCAAATTTGCAAAGAAAACAGCAGGTGCATCAAAATAAACTATTTCCAGCAGTGCAATTCGAGTCCTAAGCATCCCAGCAACTATTCAGAAAAGCATAAAGTCAAACATGACTTATAAAAACACCAGTATAGTACGGAGCCCCGCAGGGGACATGGGAGAAAAAGAATTAAGACAGACTTTTGTGAGATCTCGCAAAACTAACTCGGGATCTCGCAAAAGTTGAATTCCAACAATGGCGGCAGCTACTTAGTTGTAATATTACTCTTTCTGGGTCACAAAATACACTTTTAAGATATTTTGAGGCGTGAATGTAGTTGTGTAAACGTCAGATACCTGCTCGGTTTACAAGACATCACATATTTGCAAAAGTGCAAAAGATCTGACACCCACCATCGCGAAGCTAACGGGAGGTCGAGACCTACTACAGCCGGGAGGAACACCGCTTTCCCGGCACATCGTGCCTCAACCTCCCGGTCGGCTTCGAGCTGGCGGCCTCCGAAGAATGCGGCTAAAACTTTTGCGAGATCCCGCAAAAGTCCGTCTTAATTTTTTTTTCTCCCATGTCTCCTGCGGGGCTCCGTAGTATAGGCTTTTAAGGCCTACAAGTAAAAAACTACATTTTCCGCGAAAATGACGTCACTTCCGGTTTCGAGCAGGTCATGGCGGACATGCGATAGTTCGCGCTGACGTCTTTTTCAATGTGGGAAGTGTTATGAACAGCTGATCGGATCGACAAAGCGTGTTTCTGGAATATTATGTTTTTGTTCCTGCAAGCACTTTTTATGCAATATTTGCAAAGCTTTATGTGGAAGGAAACCGTGACCGAGGACAAGCTGATGGCATAAGATGTAAGTACAACTCCTCCGGTTTCACAAAAAAGATTATTGCACTAACTTACGTGGTTCCGGTTCTACAGGGATTTAAAAATAGTTATGCAAAACGGAGCGTGCCCGCGCAGACCGGCTTTAAAGGAGTGTGAGTGTTAATTAAGAAACCATACTGCCTAAGCATAAACAGCTTGCTAAGATACAGCGTGAAAGAATTAGCTTTTTAAACTCAGTATAGCTTGAATACAGCATCCACTGGTCACCTCAAGACGTCCACTTACTAAAATGCTCATACTGCAGGTCTGTTCCTCTGCTGCTCCTACACACATTAATCAACCGGATAAAACTTCCTATATAAACTGGGATAGCTTTTAGGAATAATTTGTTTTAAGATTGATTGATTGATTGATTGATTGATTGATTGGTAATTTATTTCAACATGTGAACAATATACAAGTACATTTAGAAAAGAAATGAGAGAAAAAAAATATACTATACAAATTACATACAAAAAAACATTCTGATTAATTTACATGTTGAAAGGGAGTGGGAAGAAGTATACACTTATTTAATCCCACCCCTGTCCCATAAATTATCAGTGAATATTTAGTCAGCTTCCTTACTGATATAATTTGTAATAAAAATAGTGAACAGATTTCTGATATACTATATACTATAATATCACATCATGAATTTTTTGTTTGTTTGTTTTTAAATAGAGACATTCACTTAATTTAAATATTTTCCTTTTCTTTATAGATCGAGAAGATCATATTTTTATAACTCTTTTTGAACAGTTTTATGTTTGGACATTGCTTTAATTCCATATTCAGTTTGTTCCATAGTTTCACTCCTTGAACAGAAACACAAAAGCCTTTTCTTGTAGTACGTACCTTCATTGTTTTGAAGTTACAAAAACCCCTTAAATTATAACTTCCTTCTTTCAAAAAAAACATACTCTGAATATTACCTGGCAGTTCTTTATTTTTTGCTTTGAATAGAATTTGTGCTGTTTGGAATTTCACTATATCGTCAATTTTCAATATTTCAGTGCAAAAATAGTGAGTTTGTATGTTCCCTATAACCTGCATTGTGGATGATTCGAATTGCTTTCTTTTGAAGAGTAAAAAGTGAATGTAATGTGGTTTTATAGTTATTGCCCCAGACCTCTGCACAATAGCTTAAGTATGGTGAAACCAGTGAACAGTAGAGAATATGAAGTGATGTTCTGTCGAATACCTGTTTTGCCTTGTTTAGTACTGCAATGCTTCGTGATACTTTGGAATGAATATATCTTACGTGAGCTCTCCAGTTAAGTTTTTCATCTATTATTACCCCCAGAAATTTATTTTCACTGACTCTTTCAATATCAACACCATTTATTTGAATCTTTGCATTAGTATTTAAACTACTATTTCCAAATAACATAAGTTTAGATTTATTCAAATTTAATGATAATTTGTTTTTATCAAGCCAGAACTTCACTTTACTTATTTCATTAGTCATATCCTCCAATAAATTCTGCAGATCATCACCAGAGCAAAAAATGTTTGTATCGTCAGCAAAGAGAACCACTTTTAATACTTTGGACACTTTACAGATGTCGTTAATGTACAAGTTGAAGAATTTTGGACCCAAAACTGACCCTTGGGGTACACCACAAGCAATGTCCATACATAAGGAGCAACCACCATTTATTTTCACAAACTGCTTTCTGTCACTTAAATAACTCCGGACCCAATCTAAAACTACCCCTCTGACACCATAACGTTCCAGTTTTCTTATTAATATATCATGATCTATAGTGTCAAATGCCTTTGTCAAGTCTATGAATAACCCAGCCACATATTGCTTTTTGTCTATGGAATTTGTGATGTATTCTATTGAATCTAATAGTGCCGATGATGTTGATCTGCTTGATCTGAATCCGTACTGACTCTCAGTGAGTAGTTTATGTTTATCTATAAATTTTTCCAGTCTGTTTTTAAACAGTTTTTCAAGAACTTTTGAGAATTGAGGTAGTAAAGAGACAGGCCTGTAGTTTGTGAAATGGTGTTTGTTTCCAGATTTGTATAGAGGTATAACTTTTGCTATTTTCATTCTGTCTGGAAATCGACCAGTTTGAAATGATAAATTACAGATGTATGTAAATGGTTTTATAATAGCCTCAATGACTCTTTTAACCACTATCATATCAATATCATTACAATCCAAAGATTTGTGATTTTTACATTTTTTGACAATTTCAAGAACTTCATTTTCATCAACGGCTGTGAGAAACATAGAATATGGATTTCTGTCAATCAGTGTATCGGGTTTTTCCTGTGCTTTCCCAGGATGAGTGATTGTTCTTGCTAAATTTGGTCCAGCAGTTACAAAGAATTCATTGAGACTATTTGCCACAATATCCATATTGTATTCTTCATGGTCATTACAAGATAAGATAAGATAAGATAAAACTTTATTAATCCCTCGGGTGGGTTCCTCTGGGAAATTCGGTTTCCAAAAGCACAGCACCGACTTTTAGATCAATCAAATCCTCACAAAATCTTTAGTAGCTGATCTCAAGGCATCACTGCTGTGTATTATTATAAAATAAGTGTTTATCAAACAGTGACACAAATGGTAACTGATTACTTTCTCTTATAAGGTGCATATGTAGCTTTCAAAGAAGAAGAACAATCAAAAACGTTTTACCATCTTACTATATACACTGAGATAATGAAGATCAAAAGAATAAATAATCAGATCAATATACAAGTGTGCACATGTGATTTTTTTTTTTCATCTTTTTTAATCTGTGTGCTGTCAAGGAATGAGCATATCTTTATAACGTCATCTCAGTCTCACAAGCCCCACCCACCTGTAACATCGTGTTTACTGGGGCAGCCAATCAGGAGGTTCAGCTTGAAGGAGGAGGAGCAGGCGTGATTTGTTTCAGACAGATGATGATGTAGGACTCTCAATTATTCAAAGCTGCTCTCGTAAAATCCACAAACCAGAACCTGAAGCTGGAAACGAGCAGAATTCTTGTTTTTCTTGTTTGTTGGCCTGAAATGAACTAAAAGCTTTTAGGAAACTTTCCTGTTTCATGACTTGTGCACTGATTTCCTCGTTTTTACTGTCAAATGCTCTGTAGATGATCGTACAGCCGGGCTGTGGAGGTGAGTCACTGGCAGGTGGAGTCGGCCAGCTGGAGGAACTTTAAAGCCTTTGCATTTTGATGCGCTGCACCACCGCCCACCCCGTGCTCTCGGGGCTTAGCTGTCTTTCCACTGCTGATTAGTAGACTTGGATCCAGCTACGTGTTCTGCACAGGCCGGTCTGTCATCGTCATGTGAGGTGGCTAATGTTGGTCCAATTACTTTGGAGCTTCTCTCTTTGTCTCTGTTTCTTTCAGGGTTTAGCTAAAAATGCAAAATCTCTCTGACCTCAGTTTCAAATTCTTGAAATGCAGATTCATGTTTCTCAGGTGGAACCTGTGCACAAGTTGCACAAATCTATCTGCTGCATTTTTACCTGCCCAGTGATTTCATAATCCGATCGTTCAGTCTGACGTCACTAGCTGTGTCTGGGTCTAAACTCCGCTGCAGGTCCATATATCAAACGATCACTGTGGCATTACTGAGAGTTAAAAACTGTCTAAAGTCTTTCATCTTTAATAAAATGATCAGCGTTCTGCTCTACCAGGTGTAACAATTGAGTTTAACATCCAGGCATCCATGAAAACGGAATTTATGACATTTAACGGAGTTAGAAGTTAGCAGGGAGTTAGCTCGCTAGCTTCTATCTAAATACAATATAGCATGTCCTGACTGCGGGGTTTTGGAAACAGATTCAAACGTACAGCTCTGTTATCACTTCCAGCATAAATGAAGACAGAAAACTAAACAGCAGTGACGTTTGTAGGGTTACTGAAGTTGGGCTAGCTGCTATATAATGATGTGCTACGTGACCGCTAGCGACACAGCTATGTTAGCATAATATAAACAAGCTAACTTTTTTTCCACTCGATAAAAGTTAACGTGAGTGTTCTCGGTGGTCAGGAACAAATGTAATCGCATGGCAGGATGCTGTAAAAGGACCAAACTTCAGCCAGGAGAACAACTGAGATAATCAAAGGAGCTTGCAAAGAAAAGCGTCTGGACTTCTTTAAGTTGCTTGAAGACTTTGCAAGCTCCTTTGACTAAGATGACCTGGATGACTGAGAACCTTCACAGACAAACTGAGATAATCCATCCACAATACGAGGTTAGTCATTCATATACTGCTGCATGGGCTGGGCTGTAGTTACATCCTAAGGTTTTAAAAACTGAGCTTAAATAAATGATTAGCGGTAATAAAAGCCGAGGGAGGTCAGCAGTGATCACTGACTGTTTTAGGAGCTTTTTGAGATCAAATAGAAGAAAATACAAAACATTAAACATGTTAACAACACAAAAGCCATATTAAACACAGATAGGGTTGCCAACTCCCTGAAAAATAAATAAGGGACACCTCGTGGCCAGGGCCGGGCGACCCAGTTGTCTTCACCCTTCCCAGTGTGGTGAATTTTCTAGCTCTTTTTTTGTGTGTGAAATTATTTTTTTTAACCCTTTGACTTGAAGTTGATTTAAGTACATGCATATTCTATTCTTTGTGATATGAACACATGTGAAACAAATGATCATTTAGCCATTTATTTTTAGCTCAAAATGACAACATTAACACATAAAACAGGTCTCTTTCTTAAACAGAAGCCTGTCATGCTTAACTTTTGAGAATATAAGTAAATCTTTCTTTAAAAGAACTCTGTCCTGCTTAACTTAAAATAATAGAAAACAATAGAAAGAAAAATATTCTTGTAACAGTGCACATTTAGTGCATTTAGTACAATTGGCTTCAGCTGAGGTATTATTTCAGCTTTTCTAATGCTAATCAGCTGCTCCTGTTTGTAAACCCGCTTGTTCCCATGATTACGCACCTTAACTCATCATCATTATTCATCTATGTATTACTTTTATGTATTAGTCATCTATTTGTTGTAATCATCTATCCTGGCAGTTGTTTATTACACAAAATAAATTATATTATCACACTTCTGGCCACATAGCGCTGATATTCACTGCACATGCCCATATTAACTTTTTCCAGCCAGGTGTTTTCCTTTTCCCATTCTTCCCTTTCTCTGAGGGGAACAAACATTGCTGCTCTAATGCTGGGCTCACACTGTGCGGTTTTTGGCCCATTTTGAGCCGATTTTTGAGTGATCGGACTGATTTTGGCCTTCATCGTGCGTCGTGTAGTATACGTGGGGTAACGAGAAGTGATTAACACCTCACGACCAGCTCCCGATCATCAATCGCTCGTGAGCCGCTCACACTGCTCGCGCGCAAACACGTAAACGCCGTGAAAAAGATGGAGCAGCACGGCTGTGCAGCGTGTGATCTGGACACAAGCGATGGAGGCACAACTTGTAGAACTTTGGAAAGCTCATCCGAGCCTTTTCGATGTGGCATCACAAAATTATCACGACCACAACAACCGTGAAAATAGTTGGATTTACACTGCTGCTCAGTCACAGCTGCCTGATCAATGTTTTTCATTAGCAATTTAGCAAAGTTGATGGTGGTGGTGTGTCTGTGTGAGTGAAAGACAGAGAGAGAGAGCGACAGATTTTCTGTTATAACCTTCATGTTATGGAGGCACAGTGTGAGCACTCAGGTCGCATCAGAGCATCGGGCCGTATAGTGTGAGACCTGCATCGTGACCTATGAACTTCTAACCCCTGCGAGTCAATCGTGCAGTTTGAGCAGGAGCTGAATAACGTGACTGAAAAAATCGCACAGTGTTTGCCCAGCTTTAGGTGTACTGTCGTCCGAGACTTGCACCGCAGAGTCAGCGTTTGTTTCCCTGTTGGCCATGCTTCTTGTTGTGGTCATCTGTTGTCTTCCGGTATTTTCTCCGCAAGCGACCTTTCCTCGACCAATGAGATGAGCGGTAATCTGAATTGTCATACTCGAATTGTCATAAGTGTGCTGTCAGCTCATTGGTCACAAAGCAGGAGAGGGGCTGGGAATTATGTTTTCCAACAAAGCGTTAATTCCATAAACATTTATAGACTACTTTTGGTTCTCACTGTATTACGGGACAAAGTGCGTCCCTTATTAGCTCAATACGGGACGTGTACTTTTGTTTCGAAATACGGGACGATTCCGTATTTTAAGGGACGGTTGGCAACCCTAAACGCAGACTACTTTAGGCCCGCAAGTAGGATTCGTCACGTCATCACTTAAAGACCGGATAAGGCCAAGTGGGGAGCTTCATGTTTGCCAGCCAACCTTTAACCCCTTAAAGCCTGAAATATGACATCATTGACAGAAACACGACAGTTCTATTGTACTTGCCATATTTATCTCTTTTTTTTAAAAATTGCTTCAAAATGTATTGTACGCTTTATTTAGGTTTTCATCAGACGGATGATCTACTAGTCTGAAAAGCTCAGTTTGTATTAAACATGTGACGCCAGGCGTTAGGTTTGGTCACGCCTCCTTCTCTGAGCCGTGTCAGTCCGCGCTCACACGCTGCTTCTTCTGCTCTGTTGTTGTTTGTTGTTTGCTTTCCATTCAAATCTGCCCCGCGCTCCTCTTCTCCTCTCTCTAATACGCTTTACATTTCCCAGCGGCCTCGTAAAAAAGAGGAAATTGAGAGATGATATCCACGCGCACTCAGACATGAGAGAAGTGGCTCTCGAGTTAAGGAGGCAGTTGAGAGCAACTCTCCAGCTGCAAACAGTGAAAAAAGTCTGGGCTTCATTTTCATATAAAGCAAACGAGGCAGAACCAGAGAGCACCGTCTGATGTGTGGGTGTGCTGACACCGTTTATGTAGCTGAATCTTTCTGTTATGAAGCTTCAACAGTGAATCATGGACCTCTGTGCTGTCAGCGTTTCAGTGTGAGGGTTAGTGATGGGTGGATTTTTTAACCCAACCAAAGAAACCAAAGTGAGCAGTTTTGTTACCTGAACTTAATCAAACTTTGAGACACAGCAAAGCAGCAGGACGCTTGTGTGAAGCTCATTTCAGCCACGTGCATCAGCTGCCTCGTTCTTTCTACCCTGAGCTCCTGACCAGAGGAGACAGTTGGTGTCAAAGCCGACACATCTTTGCTGGGACCACCTTGTCCACTTGACCAGCATTTCTTACTTTTAGGTTGACATTTGATTGCTATTTCCACCGCTCGCGCAGGCCGCCACAGGGGGGTAGATGCTGTAGATGCTCCTCCTGACGAAAGCCCAACTGGACTTGTGTCTCCTCCCACAATCTTGTTAGCCCCTGACATCACTGGCATGTTTGTTATTTAGTGAAATAAATACCCAAATGATTTTTGGTCACAGAGGACTCATCAGCACGAGGGTGAGAGACCTATCGAGGGTTTGTCCGGTCCACAGTGGTGCTCAAGTCCACTGATTTCTGCAGCTGCCAAAACTAAAGCTCTCACTGTGGATACATGAGGAAAAGGATTATGATGACATGACTGTCCCTCAATATTTCTTCGAGCGTCTTCAAAGGGCTTAAAACCTTGAAGAGAATGGTTTCGGTGGATTTGGGAGAATGTCTCCCTTTAAAATGTCAAATAAACTTTGAATCTTCTGTAGAAATGAAAGTTTGTGTGATGAGGATCAACCTGCAGGCATTCAGCAAAAAGAGAAAATATTTATTAGACGATAATAGAATCGTGATATTTTGGTTCTGTGACCTTCAAGCAGGCTTCTAAGCAGAGGCTTCATGATTTATACATGTCAGCAGAATAAATATTTTTATGTCATAAAATGAGAGAACGCTGCAGCGTATTCGGTCCGTTGAGCCAAGGTCGGAGACTCTTAGAGGGCGACCTGCCACGCAACCTCCAAAAAGTCGCCCCACGCATCGACACACTCAGATATCTGGATCTGCGTCATACGTGCCTCGCTCTCTGTCTGTGTGGTTCTGTGTCTGTGTGTGATATTGATGGCTGCTCGCTCTGAGGCTAATTTAAGCAGCGAGAAAGCCGATAAAAGGCAGGAGCTCGATTGGCTGCTGTGTTTATGTCTGCACGTGCGATTTGCTGGTTCGGTGATGTTTGAATTTCATTCACTGGAGGCAGATGTTCTTGGACTGTCTGTAGCTGTTATTTATCAAATAACTGCATTAAAACTCTGCACAAAGAACCAACACACAGTGGGGGGGCTGCAATTAGCTGACTGCTAACAGCCGCCCGTGTCAGTCAGAGCGTCACGATGCTAACTTGAAGTGTCATTACAGCTGAGGAAGGTGAGCTGTGACTAAATCCACCCTGCATAAGGTTTATTTCCTTATTAGGTTGATTTTATATAAGGTTGATGTTTATCAACGATTATCGTGTGCTGTAAAGCAGAGTTGCTCCTGACGCGTTCATCTGAGTTGTTAGGTGATTTCTTTCTAATATCTAAGGTAGAAAAGGTTACGAGACATGTTGTGTAACGTTGCACAGCTGCAGTCCATTTACCACGTACTCATCATGGCCACATTTCCTGACCTTAAACTGCAGAAATGATGTGAACTTTTAGCTGTGGCGTGAGAGGCGAGTGCTTCGTTCACCCTCCGTCCACCCCGACCTCCTCCTGCAGTTCATGTCGAGTTCAATAATTCAATAATCTTGTGCAATAATCAGCCAGTAATTCTGTTATATAAAGTGGGCGAACAAATCCGCTGAACAGAGCGGGTGGGTGGAGGATCAAAACGAGACATGGTGACTAAAACAAGCACGTTCCTGCTGCTGATAACTGCGACTGTAGAAACTCGCCGTTTCAATCGACAGCGTTGGTTCACAGAGCCGCGCACGTTTCTTTGTATTTAAACAGACTCAACACAAAGAGCGCTCATCTGTGAGTGATTCTGCTTCCTTCATGCTTCGCCATCATCTCCTTAAAAAAAATGAAGACGTGAGTGTGAGTTCCTAACTGAGACCCTGAAGATTCTCAAATGAAATCGTTGTGCCAGGAATGATTACTGTGTTTTTAAGTAGACAGTTTATCAATTATGAAATATGGGGCAAAATAAAAATGCCTTTAGTGCACATATACACAAAAAATCAACTTTCTCTCTTTTCGAAAGTTGTTCTTTCATTAAACAAAGGAGGAGACAACAGTGAAGAAACACCTGACACCTGTGTGCTGTTTACAAAGCAGATGAAAATCCAGTCATTAAAGGCAGACTGCAGGTCGGGTCGTTACCGTATTAGAGTCAGAGGTCTGGTGCTTCTTTGTGCTTGCAGCAGGTGATCTGCATATCCTGTTATGGTATTCAAATCTCCTCCGGTTGGCAGAGAGTGACATTTGAATACAGTCTGACTGTCTGCCTGCCTTTTCTCATTAAGTGGCCTGAGAGACAGCAAAAATGTCACAGCTGAGTCTTTCATCATCCCTCCACAGAGGTTTGTTTTCTCTCTGTTGTCAGTCACACCCACAGTGCAACTTTGTGAATTAGGAAAGAAGAAGATTGCGTCGTGTTTCTGCGGCTGTGCAGATTAGTTATATTTTTCTGTTTGCTCTGAATATGAATTCGCTGCAAGGCTTCAACAGCACAGCCTCAGGCATCTAACGGTTGCTCATTCCACTTTAGCTGTGTGTTTGGGTTTTCCTCACTCTTATAAATGTCCTACACAGTGTAAACATGCGTGCACAGCAAGCACGTGTTTGTACTTAATGCATATGAAGGATAAATACAGGAAACCTTCACGGTGATCGGGTAAAGTGCGTCACTGCAGCACATTCACGAATCTGTAGACAAACCTCACTGCTTTCACTTATTGCAGCGCTGCGTCAACGCACTCATCGACTAAAACATTAAAACATTGCATTGTTCTGCTGCGCGTGTGCTGCGCCACCAAACACAGCCTAGAGTCAGTGCCACACCCTGATGGCAGCTGCTGCGCTTCGGTCTGTTGCATCCTCATCTTTAAATCTTTTTGGAAGCCAAAAAAACTGCTCTTATGGTTTAACCCTTTAAGACCTACCATAGAACCAAGTCCGCCAGAGCTTATATTATATGTTTACATGCTGTGGAGCCATTTTTGGGAGCATTTCAAGTTGATATACATCAATACAACCATTACAGCCTAAATTTTAATAATATGCATGCATTAAGTGCATAGTAATTACATAAATTGCAAAAAAAGTGCAATAAACTACAAAAAAATTGAAAATCGTTTTTGTTTTTTTAACATATATTTGTAGTTAGAGAAATTTAAGAGGCTTATCCCTCAAAACTGTAAATACAAAAAAGTTGCACAAAATAGTTTCCCACCACAAGAAATTTATTTTAAGTGTCTTCATAGTTTTATTTTTGAAATACACCAATTTTTATATACTGCAGGAAAAACGAAAATAAATATTATGATGCAAATTTGCAAAAAAGCAGCATATGCATCAAAATAAACTATTTCCAGCAGTGCAATATGAGTCCTCAGCATCCCAGAAACGACACAGAAAGTCATAAAGTCAAAGATAACTTTCAAAAACACCAGTATAGGCTCATGAGGCCCTGATGGTAAAAAAAATACATTTCTGCAAAATGACGTCACTTCCGGTTTCGGGCAGGTCATGGCGGACATGCGAAAGTTCGTGCTGACGTCTATTCCAACGTAGGAAGTGTTACAAACAGCTGATCGGATCGGCAAAGCGTGTTTCTGGAATATTATGTTTTTGTTGCTGCAAGTGCTTTTTATGCAGTTTTTGCAAAGCTATATGTGGAAGGAAACCGTGACCGAGGACAAGCTGATGGCATCAGATGTAAGTACAAGTCCTCCGGTTTCATATGCAAAAAAAAAAAAAAATTATTGCGCTAGCTCACGTGGTTGCAGTGCTACCGGGATTTAAAAATAGTTACGCAAAATGGAGCGTGCTCCGACCGGCTCTAAAGGGTTAATGTTTACTTTGGAAGATGCATCGCATGCAATGAGTTAAATAAACACCAAGCCATAGTTTTTGTTCACTAATTGCATTACAGGCATGTTGGGATGGTGAGCTGTAGGGAACAGTAGGGAACAGTGGGCAGTTACAGCTCCTTGCTTGAAGCTCCCTCGTTTTTCTTTTATCTTGAACAGGGGTTTCAAACTCCTGGCCCGGGGGCCTCTCACAGCCCAGGTCACCCCTACTTGCGGCCCTTATTTACATATTAAGTCAGCCATTCTTTCCGAAGAGCAGATATGAGGGTGTCAGCAGCTGTGCAGAGATGCAGTGATAACCCGACTCTCCTCTGAAACACTGTTCTGCTGCAGATCCCTCGTGTTTCTGTTTGCAGTCGGTCTGCGCTCCTCTTATTCAGTCTTTTTGTGCGTCTTCCCAGTGTCCTGTGTTTCTGTCGCACCCCCGGAGCACATGCACAATCGCTGCAGTGATTGCTGTCACTCCCCTCGGCATCATATCCGTGGAGTTGCTGCTCGCCTTTGTAGAAACTCCTCAGAAACGCGATTGGGGCTGTTTCACTTGCTGTGCGAGTCAGCAGCACCATTTTCTCTCTCATACTGTGACCTGCGTTCCTCCTTCGCTCCCTGCAATCATCATGTACATTAACAGACAAATTATGCCATTCCTCACATCGTCTCACAGAAGCCACGCCGCTCTCTTCAGCTCACAATTACAGAGCAGAATAAATGTATCCTCACGGTCGGGGGAGATTTATGTGTAAGCCTCGCAGGCTGCTGCCAGCCTTTGTAATATAAGACTCGTGGCCCAGGAAAAAAAACAAAGCGCGTATCTGTTTAAAGGGAGCAGCGCCGATGTCAGCCGGGCGCCGCGGCTCGTTCACAGTTGCGCTGAGGATTTGGATCAGCTTTCAAGGTCCGAGGGCTGCGCACACGGCTGAAAGTTGTCCGGGATTATTTCAACGTCTAATTCAGGAGGAGACTTTTAAAGATGAACGGCTGCTGACTTATGCCGCCGTGAAACAAATACGCTTATTTCCCCTCGTGTCTCAGTATCTGCGAACTCTTCCTTCTTTCAAATTATAATCACACTGACAGAAGATCAAGTTTGTGTTTTAGATCTGCTGTGTGTGTGTGTGTGTGTGTGTGTGTGTGTGTGTGTGTGTGTGTGTGTGTGTGTGTGTGTGTGTGTGTGTGTGTGTGTGTTTTTTCCCTAAGCCTAGCTGAGTGTAAGTGGCTTTGGCAGCCTGTGTATGCAGGCAGCACGTTTTCTGCTCTATTTGTGTCTGAGTTTGTGTGTTTGCATGAGCGTGCATGTTATTGTAAGCATCTGCACACATTTTGCTTTCGATCTTCTGCATATACACACGTGTGTGTTCATGCATCCAAGGATGATGGGTGTGTGTGTGTGTTTCTGCTAAACATTAACTAAATATGACAAGGTCACTGCTGTCATTTACCTGTCTCTCTCTCTCTCACACACACACACACACACACACACACACACACACACACACACACAGCATGTAAATGTTAAGCTCACTATGTAAATACTCTTTAGGGTGGATTTGTTTGTGAGACCCAGCCACGAAAACCCTGATTGAACCAAACCCTCAGCTGTCATCACTGCCTCCTTTGTTGTGCAGACTCACAGATCGTTTTGTAGATGGAAACATTTAGAAAAGACAGAAAAGGAGAGCGAGAAAGCATGCACATGAGTGTTTTTCTTGTTTAATTTAAACCTTTTAAAATGACTTTTTGATACAGCAATAAAAAGAAATAAAGGTCAGCAGATGTGAACCTGATCAAACAAATACACACAAAAACACACAACTCCAACTCAAAGACAGAGGCTGCGTTCACTCTGCAGGTCTTAATGCTCAATTCAGATTTTTGATCAAATCCGATTTTTTTTGTCTGCTCGTTCACACTACAAACGCGCTCTAGTGTGAACGCTCAAAGCGGCCGCATGCGCAAAAGAAGACGTCACACACAACGCGCTCTGTTTAGACTCACTAACATCTACGCCGGATGTCCAGGAAGCGTTCGCGATGTCTTCTCGGGCGCTGATAATTGGCGTCTGTCTTGTGTCGGTGACGTAAAAGACGGATTTAATGCGACGTGACCATCAAACAGCAGTCGCTTTCTGAAACATTAGTAAAGTAAAGTGTGCGTGTTAGTCCCCATAGGGAAATAGTTCCTCTGCATTTAACCCATTCACCCAGTGAAGCAGTGGGCAGCCACCAGTGCAGCGCCCGGGGAGCAGCGTGTAGGGACGGTACCTTTCTCAGGGGTACCTCAGGGTAGCCGTTCAGTGGAGTCGAACCCCCGACCTTCCGATCATGGGGCCACCACTCTACCTACTGAGCTATCCCTACATTGAATATGTATCGGATTCAGGACCACATACGAAAGTGACCCAGATCAGATTTGAAAATATCGGATTTGTGCCGTTCACACTGTCACACCAGGATCGGATATGGGTCACATAGGGTCAAAAAAATCGGATTTGATGTACTTTCGCCTGCAGTGTGAACGTAGCCTAAAAGTGTGCAGCGTCACAGCCTGAAGGCCACGCCCCAGTGCAGCGGAGCGACGAGGAGAACGCTTGATGTTTCTTCAGGAATCGCGAGGCGGTTGTTTCGGGATGAGGCTATCGGCGCTGACGAAGTATCTGAGAGAGAACACAGAGAGCACCTGAACCGTGGCGCGTGCCAACATGTGCCCACTCGCTTTAAGCCCACACCGACACAGTTGTCGTTCCCCGCTCACCCTGCCTGCCGGATTTGGCTCACGTCAACTTCCTCCTCTTCCCTGAAATGAACTTCAAGTTGCTGTGTTTTTATCCAGCACCCACACTCGGTGCATCAGGAGACTCTGGCCTGTAGTTGGAGCAGGGGATCAAACGCTCACCTCACCATTACTGATGGAAATCATTTCCTGAGCTGTAAAAGCCGGTTTTATTTGTAGCCATGTGCTGTGACTCTACGTGTCACTTTTACCCTAAAACCTGAGCAAACATGGCCTCTGCAGTTGTATTTTTAGCAATCAAACCGCTAACCCTGCCAAGAATTTTAACCAAACGTGAGTCACAGATGCAGAACGCATTAAATAAGGGGGGAATTTGTCTGCAGATTCTATTTTAGGGTTTGTGGTATGATCGCAGCGCGGCTGCAGCATCCTGGCTGCGCTGTTTATTACAGTGTTAGCAGGAGCATCCTAGCATTACCCCGTCCTTGTAATCACAGTGATTATCAACACAAGAGACTTATGGCACAAAATGACCTCTCTCGCTGCTGCTCGCCCACTTCCTCTCCTCCTCAGTTTGAGTGAACAGCTGAAATTTAAATCTTCGTGGTTGGTCCTCCTCCTGTCTCAAAGCCCCGCCCTCCTTTTGCTCTCTGCCCCCCGGGGGTGGCGGGGTGTCGGGGGGAGAGCTCTCCTCCTCTCCATAGATTCTGTGGTCTGTAAATAGAGACTGGTGTCACCCGCACTCACATAGGAAGGCAATGATGTCAGCCTCTCTCTGACACACACACACACACACACACTGGTAATGATGTCACTACTTGACCATCCCAACCATGACATCATCTTCTGGTGCCACCAAACAATTTTCTGTATAAAAATGCAGCAGCTGCCTCTGTGGGCGCAGTAACATGCAGATTAGTGTGCAAACTGATACAAGTAACATTAAATAAAACGACAACTGTAATAATGTTGCTCTTGATTCGTGCTGTTTGTGTACTGTGACTCTGTGGACCAGTTATTTACTCGTCTTCTCTCAAATGTGCACATGTTGACCTCCTTGTCTCTTTGTTTACATTATACTTCATCCTCTTGATGAAAGATCGTCCTTGATGACAGAGAGAGAAGATTTGTCAGGACGCAGAAGGAAAGAAATCAGGAGGCAGCAGAAGAAGATACAAGCCCGACTTTAACCCTGCGTGATAGGAAGTGTTACTAAGCCTCACAGGAGTGACAGGATTCATTCTTACCATAAACCTGCTGCAGGGTCCTGACTCAGGGTCCTGTTGCTTCTCTTCTTTTTCTTTACGTTACAGAAGCTACTGGACTAGAAGGGTGGTTGAACTAAACTGGATTAACTGGCTAAGTTCAAAATATTGATATCTACTGACATGGGAACATTTTTCTATGTCATCAAAGACCATCCATCCGTTTGCTTCTGTGCATCCAGATCAGGGTCGAGGGAGCCTGTCCGAGCCTTGGAGAGGCAGTGTGTGTGTGTGTGTGTGTGTGTGTGTGTGTGTGTGTGTGTGTGTGTGTGTTTGAGGAAGTGAGTCCGTGACTTCAGCAACAAAACCACACAAAGATACACAGTCGCAGGGAGAGGCAGTTTTTCTGTCTCTTCTCTGGTTTTACAAGCAGCTCGTCCTTGACGTTGCAGTTGACCAACGATGTGATTTAAATCAGCCGGCTGCTGCTTTAATCCAATCAGCTTTAAGGAATGAGTCGCGAGCTCAGCGTTTAATCCAATCAGTATTTAGAAATGAGTTGTTGCTGGCCAGAATCAATCAGGCCTGCCCACCTGATAATCAAATTCAATACAGTGATTTAGCTCATGTCCCTGAAATGTATTCAGAGTGTTCTGCCTCCTCGTTTTGTCTCTGATTTCCTCCCCCAGGATTTGTTTGAGTGCTTTTCTTCCCGTTTCCTCCTTTTTCGTCACTTTTTCTTTCTTTTCTGTGTGTGTGTGTGTGTGTGTGTGTGTGTGTGTGTGTGTGTGTGTGTGTGTGTGTGTTCATGCACACGTCGACTTCCTGTTTCTCCCTATTTGTTTCTTTCGGAACAATTTCCTTTTCTTGTGTTGGAGACTGATATGAAAGGCGGCTTTGCCTGATGAGTCCAGTGGGAAAGCAGTCGGAGGAGAAAAGGAGGGCAGCGTGTTGATGTATCAGGGTATAATTTGAGAGACAAGTCCTGGATTTCATCTGCAGTATTGTTCTGAAACAATAGTGCAGTCACACTCAGCAGAGAGGGAAGAGTCCACTACATGTGTATATGATGTTGCACAAATATGATCGCAGTCACGATAAATCTCATCTTTGGCATTTGCAAGGTTTTTGACAGACTCGTGGTCTTTGTTCCAGTTCTTATTGGAAGAAATGTTTTCGTTTTTCTAAAAAGGGGAAAACGATGATGGTGGTTTTGTTTCCAACATCCAAATTAAATCTGTACAATCCAAGAAAAATACGACCCGCCTGCCAAACTTAACTGAGAGACGAGGCAACAGTTATTCAAAACAAGCAGAGCTCACATTAATCATCTGTGCTGAAGCTCTACCATTTATGTTGCTAACAGTGTTATCTGTTGGCTTATGTATGTTTATATTTTGAAATCTCAGTGTCACCATGTTGCTTTAGCCAGAAATGACCACATTTTGACAACAGAGATCAACTAATGCTAGCTGGCTTCATCTGTGACCTCTGTGGCTGCACCATACAAACCGAAAAAATGCTGAAATTTCTTCTTCTGGGATGATTTTAATGCAAATAACCTCACAGCAGCCATATTGTTGGCACAAACAGTCCAGTTCAGGGACTTCAGTCATCTGAGGTGAAGCTTAGCAGACCGCTAGCAGCTACGACCGCCTGCGCCACCATCCATCTGTTAGTCAAAGGCCACGCCCCTAATTATAAGCTTTAATTGCAGCAGGTGAGTTATAAAGGCTGTAATGTTAACCACGAGTGTGTGAGGACCGACTCCGACCGACTTTTGTGTTGGAATCAGGAGATTGTTGCTTGGTTTTGACAAGTTTGTTGAATTTTCACTCACATTCATGCCAGCCTGAACTTTCAGTTCGGTTTTATTTATATAGCTCCAATAACATCCGTCTGCTCGAGGTGTTTTACATCATAAAGTTCTGCAACAATTGGACAAGACAGAAAAATATTGTTGAAATTTCAGCACTGAACGACGTCATCCAGAGAAGGAGACTCCTGCAAAACCACAAGATGGTTTTATTTGCATTTTACTGGCTTCTCCACAGGTGTAACATCTCCTATTGGCTCTGGGGAACATTATTATTTTACCTTTACTACCATGGCATGCCCAAGCCTCTCTCTCTCTAGCTCACTGTCTCTCACTCATACACACTGTGTAAGTGCTAAAGCAGCAATAATCCAGGTTTAAATCAGCACCATGGACAGCAGCTGCAGCACGTCTTCACGTGACAGAGGGCAAAGGTCAGGAAGTACAATAATGTGCTTCCCAGCAGAGCCGTCAGAGCTTATTTTTACAAAATGACTGAGTATATGTTTGCAACTAAAATAAAGCTCACAGGGAAAATGTTCTCTGCATTTAAAATGATGCTTTTGTTCACAAAGTAGAACCTCGATTTAAACATATGATGAAACTTTTACAATCTGTTTGACTTAATGCAGCCAGTGTGCACATGCCATGGGATGGACTGCGACCGCACCCTCGTGTCCTTCTGGCTCTGGCTGTGCTGTCGGGCATTTGAGTTAGTTCCCCAGAGAATAACAATTCAGTAATGAGATTACGTTTTGTATATTTGGGAGTAGGGCTGCCACAAACGATTATTTTGATAGTCGACTAGTCACAGATTATTTTTTGCGATTAGTCGACTAATCAGATCATCATCCATTGGATGTAAAACTACAGCTTATTGCACCAGCAGCATCTGCTCTTATATAACTATCATTATCTTACAGCTTTAAGTGTTTCAGGTCTGTGCTAACTAAAAATAAAGACAAGATGATAGTTTATTACATTTTAATGAAATTTGCAGATTGTTTCGGTGAAGTTTAATAAACTCCTTGCTATCTAAAATATAACAGGACACCGGAGTAAATTCTGAGCATCTCACACTTCTGATAATCAGCTGTCTGCTTGACGTTTATTCAGCTGTGTAAAAACTATAACTTTAATCTCAGCCAAACCGATTTACTCAGGAACAAATAAAATACTAAAAAAAAGCCAAACAATAACATTTTAAAGTTATCTAAGTGACTTATATATCATATTTAACCTGAGTAGCGAAAGACGGCGGTGGGTTTGAAAACGATCTGCCGGGAGTCCGGTGTTCTCACGGCTCTAGTGAGCCTAGCCCCCGGCTAGCTATCGAGCTAGTGGGTAACAGACGTCTCCGAAAACGTCGGAGCGCTTTTGAAAATATGTGGTGTCTTGATAAACTGAGCAGATATTTGAGGTTTACACAGCTACATTCTCGCCTGAAAATATGTTAAACGTTTATTTTGTGACCCAGAAAGAATAATAAGAGTAATATTAAAACTAACTAGCTGCTGCCATTGTTGGAAACTGAGCAGGGCCGCGCTATGAATTCTGGAACACAGCTTCTTCTTCTTCGGGGTTTAACGGCAGCTGGCATCCTTGTACATGCAGTGCTGCCATCTTCTGTTTCAGTCCGTTATTACACCCTTAAACCCTACTACTTATTCCTGCGTCTCTTGGGATCTTACAAAGCTTCAAACGACGCGTCGACTATTAAATTAGTCATCGACGATTTTGATAGTCGACGTAATCGTGACTAGTTGACTAATCGTGGCAGCCCTATTTGGGAGAATTTGAATAATGTGCAGCGTGAAGTAGAAATCAAACTGATGCATTACATCTCTGCTGATCCATCGGCCGAGAGAAGAAATGCAGTTTCTTTATCCGCAAACTTTTTAATGCAGATCAAGTCAAAAAGGCCTGAAACGGTTTTCCTTCATCCTTCAAAGTCATCCCATAAATACTGAAGCTGGAAAACTGGCTTTTAATTCCTGAACCCCACTCGAGTGGATCAATCAGCAGCGACCATTAGAGTAACTAATCCCTGTAAATGTAATCATTTTAAATCTGTTGTTAATGTGCGTTCTGTTTGAGCGGCTTTATGACTCTGCCGTCTTGTTTTGTGTGTTTTGATATTTTCAGCGGGTTGTCGTGTCTTACAACTCTGTTTAAGTAATAACAAAGTGGGTTTATCAGGATACAAATGGATTTATTTTTGAAACATAGTCGTTAATCTCGAATATAAATAAAAGTATAAACACATTCTCAGCACACTTGAACATGTTTCACACAGCAAATACATTTTTTCCTGATATAAGTACAATTAAAGTTGCAGTAAACATTTTGTTATGTATTTCAAGCACCCATCTTTTAGTTTGTCCTTCCAAACAAATCTCTTGGCCCGTTTCTGTGTCTGGCTTCTTTGTCTTGAAAAGCATATAAAGACAGATTGTTGCATTTCGGCATCAGTTCCACAATAGGAACAAACACACTAATCAAAATTATTACTTTGCTCTGTGATTGCAGAGCTCCAGCTATCGTAGCTGCAGCACAAACTGTGTGTCTACAAGGCCAAAGCACTGCAGAGCGCGCCGGCTGTGGAGGCTGTGTTTGTGTAACGGAGGAAGAAAGCAGAGCAAAATCTTCTTCCTCCTCTCACATTACGACAGGATGTACAAAAGGATGCGTGTGACTGACCATCATCATCGCTCGCCATCAATCATGTGATTTTTGTCTTTCACATTTACCAAGAGATCTACTTTCACAGTGTTATTTATTTTGGACAGTTGTTGTATCCACATGCTGTTCAGTCCTTTGTTTCCTGTTGTGTCTCCTGCTCCAGCGCCGCATGCTCGTGTTTGTGTTTGTAGCTGGAAACTCTTTAAACGCTCAGACTCACACTTTATACATGTGTGACGTCACAGCCATGGATTTTCATAAATGTGATCATTTCGGGTGTACAACTCCGGCTGTGAGCAAAGAGGCTCCACCCACTTGTAGTTTGTGAGCCACGAGACGTTTGGCATACAGGTGTGGTAGCCTTAAAGCTCATACGATACGCTACGATAAAACGAGTCTATCGGTGAGTTAAAAGATGATGTTGACAGTGAGGCAGAGTTCCTCTTATGATGCTGAAAATGGAGATAACAGGACCGTTTAAGTAAAAGAAGCAGTAGCTCACTGTAAATGTGACAGTCCTGCATTTACAGGGTTACAGGTAAAAGACACGTTATCAAATGAATCTACTTAAAGGACCAAAATATGTTTCCTGTGTTTTTTACTCAAATATGCTGTTTTTAGATGTTACTGCTGCATTGACGTTGTCGTTACGTCTTTATTGATTATATATTTATAATAATGATGTAACAACATTTGGTGGAAACCCAAACCAACAAGCTCTTGTGCGCAGAGTTTAAAGTCACTGCCACAAACAAAGTTGATGTTTTGTCGTAGTTATGCCTGCATGTATTTATTTGCTATTCTTCTCACACCAGTCAGCAGTTTCATTGACAGTAGTTTAAACTGGTACATGCTCACTCGCTTTGCTAGCAGATATTTTGCTCACAGGAGTTCATTCCATGGATGCTGGTCACTACTTTGCTGCTTGCTCCTTCCTGTTTGCAGCTTGGAGAATCTGTTTGTGTGTCGGTGCTTGTTTCTGGCAGCTGCTGCAGTCCAGGCTGGTGCCAATGAATGGATCATCAATAAATAAAAATACAAATAGAAAAGCAGAGAAGGAATTAAACTGACACTTATTTTTTAAACCGTATGAAGGCGTAACATCCTTGTGCTGTGTAACATCCCTAATGAATGCATCTACGCAGTATCACCCAGCACTATATTTAAGGAAATCTGTGTATTCGGTGTCCTGTAGTTTCATAGAGATAAAGTACAGCATATACTCTGCCACAGAAAATAAATATGAACAATTTTCCTCCTGGACATCCGGTTAAACTCAGAGTTGAGTCCCTAAAAGGTTACTGTGTGACCATCGTCCCCACAATGTCAGCAAAACAAGTAAAATCATACACACACTCTCTCAGTTCTGAGCTCATGCATGGCTGATTCATGGCTTATTCCCCCGAGTGTGTGTGTGTGTGTGGGGGGGGGGGGGGGGGGGCAAACATGACTCGGAGGGGGATGGGTAGGCCTGGTTTTAACCCGGTACTGAAGCATCTGAAAGGACTTTAATAATTCATATGTTCTGTGTTCTTCCTCTCTCTCTCTCACACACACACACACACACTGTTCAGAGGAAAATAAAACACTAAATCCGCCCTCTCAAATGCATGCACTCATGCAGCTGCACACTCCAGTCCACACGCGTGCCCGGCCTATCCGCGACGCTGCACAACAATACGCACAATTTCCACACAGAGGTTTTAATGGATGCGCAGATAAGCAAACACTCGACCTGTGCCACCAATGACTGAATTCATGTGTAAACGATGTTTTGACAGCCACTCTTCTCGCTCCCCGGGAGGTCGTGTAAGCCGTCTCCTGCCATTTCTCCCCTCCCCCCACCTGCTTCTGCCACTTGCTACTATTTTAACCGTTTTCTCTCTCAGCACCTCTGTCCTCTGATTTGTTTCTCAAGTGTGTGTGTGTGTGTGTGTGTGTGGATGAGTGTTGCATTGTCATGAGATGCTGCTTGCTTTGCATGCCAAACAGCCTGCATTACATTTGTGACCTACTTTGGCTCAGAGTGTGTATTTTTTATGAGAGTGGGGGATGCAGACGTGCAGATGGAGACGTGAGGCTCGCTGTTTGCATAGAAACACTTTAAACTGCACAACGAGCCATCAGCACACGCACACAAACATATGTCGATCATTTATACGCACCTTTTTATTCGTCTGCATACCTCGGGTTACCTACAGTGCTGGTTAGCATAGTGACAGATGCCTGAGTGTGTGTGTGTGAGCTCTCCAGACACATACAAAATCTGCTAAAAAAACATACATGTTTACTCAAAAATGATCAAAGTGCAGCGTGTACATGCAGTCATGTGTGCAGCACGCATAGTTGCGTATCTGAATACAACGAGGCGAATGCAGGCGTGGAGGAGGTCTCTCTTTCTCTGTTTTCTTTTCAGTTTTGTGTTAAAAGGAAACGCTTAAGTATCATCACGCTTGAGTGGCGCTTCCACGGCCAGAAGCTTATTTAATTCAGCCCCCGAAGCTTTTTTTAAACAGAGTTCCCAATTAATTTTTAAATTACAGCACAGACTTGTTGACCAGCTTCTGACACTTGAGAAATTATGTTAATTTCCACACTTCGCACGGCACCGGAGCCGGCTTGCTCCCGCCGTGCTGCTGAGGATGTGGAATCAGTGAAACGCCTTGTTGGCCTCGTGGCTGCAGGGCCACACTCGGCGCTGTGCTCCGACAGCGTGAGCGTAACAGCGTTTGTTGGAAGATTTAAAGTCGCTGCCCTCACACTCTGACCTTTACTTTTAATACTGCAACCTACTTTTATTTTTACAGCAACCTTTATCATCAGTTAATAATATAAATAGTTAAATTATTCTGTAAAAGTACTGGTTAGCATAACGAGGTCAATAAAAGGACGTTTTAAGGTGGTAAATGTTGACTGTTTATCTGCAAATTATGTCAAAGTTAAAATTGAGATTATTGGATGAAACAGATGTTGACAGAATTGTCTCACTTCAGATTCTTTTAATGCAAAAGGAAAGACAGAAATTCACATTTAAATATTCTGTTTGGTCTCAGCGACCCTTCTGTTCTGTAGGAATATAACCAGAACCCTCGAGTGTTGCTCATTGACTGACTCTTGATATGAGGAAATCTGTCTGCATTTATAAATTAGACGGCAGTTGTTCACGAATGTTCGACAGTCTGTCTGAGAGTGACTGTAGTCAGTCCATCAAAGAAGAAAGAAGAACCTGTGCAGTCGCCTTGCAGTGAAAAGTCATGAGTGTGCAACACCCTCGAGTCGTGACAAGCTGCAGAATGTGAAAGAACTTTTTGTCGATGCAGGGAGGTCTGTCCTGTTCTTACCCATGTGACTGAGCCATCTGAGTAAAGCAGTAGTTTAGTAAAGTGAGTGTGTCCGGCGTTGGACGGGTATCTCAGGATGGAGCCCTATTGTTCATAGTGTTTTAATTTATGTAATAAAATATGGATGTTGCATTGCTATAGTATTGCTGTGCACTAACTCAGGTGATCCTGTGCTGTGTCAGGAGTAGATGTGGACATCAGCATGCAGCAGGGCGTGCAGAGGGTTGGTCATAGAGGAGGATCAGATGGATAATCTGTTGTTGGGACCAAAGAAGGTGACGTGGAGCGTCCAGCACCTGAGTCAAACTAAGCACGGAGAAGAGAAACGCCCCAATTTATCACTCTATTTTAGGGTTTTCCTACATCTGTGGAAATTGCTTTAAAAACAGGATTTGGGGTTAAAAGTGTGCCTGAAATGACAAAGAAGTTCAGTTTGAAGCCTCTCGAGGAAATCCTGTTTAACACAGTGCTGCATGGTCGTAGGCTCCCTTTGTTGTTGTGTGTTTTTCTCTGAATTTCTGCATCTGTAGCTGCTGACTCATATCTATCAACACCCATTACAGCAGCTCTTACGCGCTGAAATGACTCGTTTCCTGTTGCGCTCTGTTTAGTAAGACGCTCTGGATACAGTCATCAGAGTGAGAGAATAATAAAAAGTCAATAAAGGCTGTTCTCAGCAAATACTGATTATGAGAGGCTTACAAAAAAGCAGACTGATCCCAACATGCTGGTTTTAGGCTCATCGGGTCTAAATACAGACATTAACTTTGAGGGGATGTGAAGTAGAAACAGTCACAAACTCAAACATCACTTTCTTGTCTTTCTTTCCACAGAAACCGGAGTAAGGATAGATCCCACCCCGACGCCAGCTCCGCCCGTACAGCCCCTCCGTCCGACCCCAAACCTCGACCTCCCCTTCCCCCTCTCGCAGCTCCAGGGCTCTCTGAGGGTTCCTTTCTGGGTTCTCCAAAGGGTTCTCTGTGGTGTTCTGTAGAGCTCCATACGCCTCGGGGCCTCAGACCTTCATGCGTCTCCCAGCAGCAGAGTCCACCCACACCTTCACCCACCACACCACCACCTCCTCTACCATGAGCTGTGAACAGGAGTTTGGAGACGGCGCCATGGGAGTCACGCTCACACTGCGCCTCCTCATGCATGGAAAGGTGAGCAAGACTGTTACTCGTGTTAATTAGAGAGAAATAAAGGAGATTGCAGGTTATTGTGCTGCTAGCAGCCAGAGAAAAGAACATGACATCAATAAATAATTACATTATAATAACATCATATCTCAGATGGAAACGATTCAGAAACTTTAAAAGGCTCCCAAATTTAACTTATAGAGAAAAAACTGCCAACATAATAAACAGAATATTATTTTCTGGGGAAGCAGGATCAGGTGAGGACGAGGCCAGCGCAGACTGAATCCCCACACACTCACAGAGGAAATGAGGAAATGAGCTCTGGACCTTCGTGCTGTGCGGCAGCAGTGCTAACCACCGTGCTGCACATGAAGAATTCAAAAGCCAGTTTCCACAGTTTTGTCTTTAAATCCAGGCAAGATATTTATTTAAGCATTTAAGAAGCATGCAGCTCAATCAAATTAAAACACTTCACCGATCTTTAAACCAGCAAGTTGAGTAACTACAACTGAATTTGGGGAAAAGGGAAACCATAATTGTCTGGCCAGGTCAATTCTCTTCTCCCGGCCACGGAGAATCCCAACAGGAAGTAGTAAGCCTGTCCGAAGTCACCAAGTTTCCCTGAAGTTCACTATTCAACACGGCAGAATGAACAAAGGTTTCATAACTTCAATCATCAGATCGCAGCCGTTGCTCTGTGTTCCTGGACTCCATGTTTTAGAAAGCACAGAAACCTGAGAGCGTTCCTCTCGTCCCGTGTTCCCCAGAAGAACAGTCCACGATTACCAAACCTTCACTCTATACTCTTTAAAATGTCTCTTCCACACTGTTGCTTTCACGTGGCTCTTGTCGTCCCAAACGCCTCCTGCACACGGTCGCCCCGCTGACCTCCTGTTAGAGCTCGTGTTATTAGAGCTCGTGTTATTAGAGCTCGTGTTATTAGAGCTCGTGTTAACTATGTGAAGCTGGTGACACAAAAGAAAAAAATGCTTCATGTTTTATGAAAATGAAAATGTCAACACGATTAAATGTTGGCGCATAAACATATCTCAGCGCTGTCATGCTGCTGCGCCTGAAGCAGGTATGCATGCATGTTCAAAACGTGAAGTTTGATTGGCTACACGAGTCTGCTTGTTTTTAAATTTGAGGAAATGATTTTCTTGTTTGTGTTTTGTTTTTTTCTCTGCAGGAAGTAGGAAGCATCATCGGAAAGGTGAGCTAACGTTCCCTTCTATCATCGTGTTACCCAGTATGAAAAAATCTGATCTGCCAGGAAGTAAAAATCACTCAATCTGTGAAAAAGTCATTAAAATGAACTTTTAAGTGAAATTAAAAAACGTTAGAAATCCTCTAAAACCAACATCAGAGCCAACTTCAGGCTTTAGTTTTCTGAAATTTGCACGCCTGTCGTGATAACATTGGGCGTAATCCTTCTACATGATATGAAGTTGCCGTGAAATGTGCATTAACAGTGTGTAACATTTCCAGTCAGGCCGTGTCATTCGAGTCTGTACTTACTGAAAAGGCGCTGCTCTCAGGGGAAGCGAGCCCGTTTAAGCGTGGACGTGTTAAATAAAGCCCAGTAGGATTTTTATCCAAGTATATCACAGCTGAGCGAGGCGCGATAATGACCGCTGGCCCCCACGGCACATTCGCTAACCCACAATTGGGGCTGATATCCTTCACCCCCCCACCCACCCAGTCACTTCCAGTATGCGGCCTATTAACTGTGACACAAAGATGGCATTAAATTACATGATGGTTCTAGTTGGATCGTGCCAGTCTGTAGTCACGGTGCAGGAGCTGCTCTCCGGGGCTCCTGCTAGCATTAAACGAGCCTGCCAGGCTGACTGGTTTGGGCAGGCTCGGCCAATGAGGACGCGTGTCGGCAGAGATAAATGTTACGCAGCTCAGAGCGCAGATGTGATCCGTGTTAGCCCCGTTTGTTTATCGCGCCGATGTTTTTCCTGAGTGAATTAGCAAACGTGTGTCACACTCACAGCATCGCACTGTCATACCTGTTAGCCGCCTAGCTCACTGAGGAGCTCCACCAGTGAAGCTGCTCGGGGGCATCCCGCTGGCTGTTGATTAGTAGGCAGCGAGCGTCGCTGATTCGTTTTCCTCACCTGGATTTTTCAGTCAGTCTTTCAGTAGCAGTAGCTTACTCCTCAACGATTTAAAAACACTGGAAAATGATCTTGTATGTATTTGATCGTGTTGCTCAGATACTTGTCTAATACATCTTCATTAAGGACTCGGTACACTCGGAGATGACTGTCCTTCCTGTGTCTCTCCACAGAAAGGAGAAACAGTGAAGAGAATACGAGAAGAGGTAAGATTGACCTCATCTCCCATCACACATGTTCATTCTTCTGTCATCCTCCTCTGTCTCCCATTAACCATGACTGCCCTCTGAGTGCAGCTCCTGCTAACTGCAGCGTGGCTGTAAAGCACTGTGACGCTGTGTCAGTGAGAAATAAGGAGTCATGATATCCTGTTAGGGCTCCTTTCTGCTCAGACTTAACTGTAAATACAATAAAAAGGGGCTTTCATCTTCACCACAGCTGTGAGCAAGAATCCACCTCAAACATCTGAAGGTGTGTTTAGTATTTTTGGCGGCCTCCTGTGATGTTGCAGTTTGCACATTTAGCTGCTCTTTGCTGTCAAAAGTCTTTAAAATGTACAGGGGAGGAGTTCCCCTGCAATCGGACCTCTCTGGCTTCCTGTCTGTTCGAGGAGACATCGAGCGTGACAAAGACACAAACGTGAGGTAAGAGGGGAACCGAGACGAGGACGCTGGATCGTGCCAATCAGAATCTGTCGGCAGCATCTGCAAATCAGAAGCTAACATCGGTGGTTCAAACTTCAGGACCAACAGTTTTCTGGTGCAATGCTGATGCAAGACTTTGTTCAGTGGAAATGTGTGAAACCAGTCAATGTCTCACTGTTTTCAATGCAATTGTATTTATATAACTGCAAATCAAAACAACAGTTGCCTCAAGGTGCTTTATATTGTGCGGGAAAGATGCCGTAATAGCTTCTTCAGCAGCTGAGCATTGTGGGAAACTCTGACGGGACGGTGCTCCGGTCTGGTGGTGCAATGTTGCTGTTCCCATTCCCAACACATGAAACGATGCTTTATTCTCAAAGCTGTTGGCGTGTCTCGGTGGGGGTGGGGACACTACGGTGACCCCCCCCCACTCTTCAATTTCCAGCATGTGGGATTACTGTTGTGAAGAGGTGCGTCCACCAAATCTAACAAAGTTGTTTGTAGTGATTAAACCGAAGCTGGACGAAAGCAAAACCAAGCGCAAAACAAAAAGGTCCAAACGGCGCGTGAACCGTGGCGTTCTGACAGCAGCGCTCCTCCCGCCTCTGAACTCTGACAGACTCTGTAGAGTAGCACCATAATCTCTCTGATGTTGGTGCGCTGAGGCACAAACAGCATTATCTGACACCCTCGGATGGGAACGTTCACTCTGAACCTTTAAGTTGACAGGATGACTAACAGTGAGAAGAACTGAACTCATATTTCATATAAAGACAAAACCCGAATCCCAGCAGCACCCAGCGTGAGAGCCGGTCTAATCATCTGCTGCCTCTCCATGCTGTCTGCTTTCTCTTACCTCTCCTGGCTTCATTTGCAATCAGGTCACTTGCAGCAGCTGTATGAATACTTAAACACACGGATCTATAAGTTCAAATGCTCCACATTCATCTCACTGAAAACAGAACACGGCCATATCAGTGGCTTAATGTATTCCACAGCAGTTTTTTATATAAGGCAAGGCAAGGCAAGGCAAGGCAAGTTTATTTGTATAGCACAATTCAACAACAAGGTGATTCAAAGTGCTTTACAGAGACATTAAAAACAAGAACAAATAAAAAGCATGATTTAAAATTGAATAAAACAAGCAAATAAACTAACTAACTAATTAACAAACAAACAAACAAACAAACAACAGTATATAAAATCAAAACAGATAAAATCAGAACAGTAGATAAAATCAGTAGTTAAATGTAAGTTTTGAAATTTAAGCTTAAAGTGTGGATTTGGTGCTTTATTCAAATGCAGCTGAGAACAGGTGAGTCTTCAACCTGGATTTAAATAAACTGAGTGTTTCAGCTGATCTGAGGCTTTCTGGGAGTTTGTTCCAGATATAAGGAGCATAAAAGCTGAATGCAGCTTCTCCGTGTCTGGTTCTGACTCTGGGAACTGATAAAAGACCGGATCCAGATGACCTGAGGGATCTGGATGGTTCATACTGGGTCAGGAGGTCATTGATGTATTTTGGTCCTAAACCATTCAGAGCTTTATAGGCCAGCATCAGAACTTTAAAGTCTATCCTCTGACGGACAGGCAGCCAGTGTAAGGACCTCAGAGCTGGACTGATGTGGTCCACTGTTTTGGTCTTAGTGAGGACTCGAGCAGCAGAGTTCTGAATGAGCTGTAGTTGTCTGACTGATTTTTTAGGTAGACCTGTAAAGATGCTGTTACAGTAATCAAGCCTACTAAAGATGAATGCATGGACTAGTTTTTCCAGGTCCTGTTGAGACATCAGATCTTTTATCCTTGATATATTCTTGAGGTGATAGTAAGCTGACTTTGTTATTGTCTTAATGTGTTTTTCTAAGTTTAGGTCTGCATCCATCACTACACCCAAATTTCTCGCCTGGTTTGTGGTTTTTAGATGTATAGATTGAAGTTCTCTGGTGACCTGTAATCGTTTTTCTTTGGCGCCAAAGACTATTACCTCAGTTTTGTTTTTGTTTAGCTAGAGAAAATTGTGGCACAACCAGTCATTGATTTCCTCAATGCATTTACCAAGAGCCTGTACAGGGCCTCGGTCTCCTGGTGACATTGTGATATATATTTGTGTGTCATCTGCATAGCTGTGATAGTTTATTTTGTTGTTGTTTATAATCTGTGCCAGTGGGAGCATGTAGATGTTAAACAGAAGGGGTCCCAAGATGGAACCTTGGGGAACTCCACATGTGATACTTGTCTGCTCAGATGTGAAGTTACCTATTGATACAAAGTATTTCCTGTTTTCTACGTATGTTTTGAACCAGTTTAGTACAGTTCCTGAAAGACCTGTCCAGTTCTCCAGTCGTTTGAGTAATATGTTGTGGTCAACTGTATCAAATGCTGCACTGAGATCCAGTAAAACTAGGACTGACATTTTTCCACTGTCTGTATTCAGACATATGTCATTAAAGACTTTGGTCAGAGTGGTTTCAGTGCTGTGGTTCTGTCTAAAACCTGACTGGAAGGCATCGTAGCAATTATTCTGTTTTAAGAAGTAACTGAGCTGTTGAGAAACTGCTTTTTCAATGATCTTACTTAAAAACGGGAGATTTGAGATCGGCCTGTAGTTGTTCATTTGTGTCTTGTCAAGATTGTCCTTTTTCAGTATAGGTTTGATTACAGCAGTTTTTAGTGATTCTGGAAACACACCTGATAATAAAGAAAAGTTGACGATCTGTAACAGGTCTGACTCTAAAGTCTTTGAGACCTTTTTGAAAAAACTTGTTGGCAGGACATCTAAACAGCAGGAGGAGGAGTTCAGTTGACCTAAGATGTCCTCCAGGTCTTTGCTGTTAATAGGTTGAAACTGTTTCATGGTGTTTAAACAGTTTTTTGGTGGACACAGTATATATCCTGGATCTGCTGTTGATGTACCAATTGCTTGTCTAATTTTTTGGATTTTTTCAGTGAAGAATTTGGCAAAGTCATTGCAGGCCATGGTCGAATGAAGTTCAGCTGCCACTGACACAGGGGGGTTTGTTAGCCTGTCAACTGTAGAAAATAAGACCCGAGCATTATGGCTGTTTTTAGTGATGATGTCAGAGAAGTAGGACCTCCTTGCACTCCTCAGTTGTAAATTATAATTGTGAAGTTTCTCTTTATAAATGTCATAATGAACCTGGAGGTTTGTTTTTCTCCATCTGCGCTCAGCTTTCCTACACTCTCTTTTTTCTTTTTTCACCAGTGTGGAGTTTCTCCATGGAGACTTTTTCCTTCCAGAGATAACCTTCACCTTAATGGGAGCAATAGTATCCATTACATTTAACATGTTAGCATTGAAGCTATTGACGAGCTCATTGACTGACCCTCTGGACAGGTCAGGTGTTAATGGGAAGACCTGGTTAAAAATTGCACTACTGTGTTCAGTTATACACCGTTTTGTGATCACTGTTGTTGATATATTTGTGTGGGCTGAGATTTTACTTTCAAAGAAAACACAGTAATGATCAGACAGGCCCACATCAGACACAGTGACCTTTGAAATGCTCAGGCCTTTGGAGATCAGTAGGTCAAGAGTGTGTCCTCTATTATGTGTGGCCTCTGTTACATGCTGAGTCAGCCCAAAGTTGCCCAGAGTGTTACTCAGGTCTTTAGTCCCTTTGTCCTGAGGGTTGTCCACATGAATGTTAAAATCCCCAGCAATAATTACACAGTCAAAATCAACACAGATCACAGACAGCAGTTCACTGAGGTCATTAAAAAAGTCTGTGCAGTATTTGGGAGGCCTGTAAACATTAAGAAACACAACTTTGGATGGGGCCTTCAGCTGTAAAGCCACATATTCAAAAGACTGAAAACTTCCAGGAGATAGCTGCTTACATTGAAATGATTCATTAAATAAGACAGCAACCCCTCCTCCTCTCCTGCTCGCCCTGACCTCACTGATAAAACTGTAGTTAGGAGGGGTCGTCTCGATGAGAACAGCTCCACTGTTACTTTGGTCCAACCAAGTTTCAGTTAAAAACATAAAATCAAGGCTGTGCTCAGTGATTAAATCATTAATTAAAAATGTTTTCCCAGCTAGAGATCTAATGTTTAATAAAGCCAACTTAAGTGTTTTAGAGGTATTACTTGTCCCCTCATGTTTGGGAGCAGTCTGTGGCACACAAGGTATGTTTACTATGTTTAAAGATCTTTTAGAGTGCAGCTCTCTGTGTTTTGACCAGGCCACATGTCTCCTGTCACCTAAAAGTACAGAAATTTTAAAACCTTCTAGTAAACAGGGTCCCAGCTTCTCCTGGGAAAAGTCATCACTGCCATAATCCTCACAGCCCGGACCCTCCACACATCACACATCAGACTGTGGAGACAGGGCATGAAGAGGAACTAAGGGGGGCGAGGCTGGGCAATGTGACTTCGATTGCTCTGTTGAGGGTGGGGCTCGATGGCGAACCTTTGGCCGCTCTGGTGGGGGGTTTATGGGGGACAAAAAGGGATTGGGACGGGGGGTAGATCTGAGCCCAGCATTGACCCGCTCCATCATCTCCTCAGTGAATTTCAGGTGTGGGGAGGAGGGAGAAAGGGAGGGGGAGGAGGGTGATGGCCTGTCAGGGGTTTGGGGGACTGGGGAAGGTCGTGGTCCCTGGTCCTGGTCGTTGGTGTTGTTGAGAGAGTTGGAGGCAAATAGGGACCCCTCTTCTTGCCTTAGATGTCTCTCCTCTCTGAGGCTCTTCCCGGGTGGGGGCAAATGGAGCTCCTCCTCAAGGTTTCTGCTGGGCTTTGTCTGTTCTTGGAGTACTGTTTGTTCCTCTTTATGAGATAACTCCTCGTTTATCTCAGCCTTGGCACCAAGCACAGATGGATGACGTATGGAATAAAACAAGTTGGAGGTGAACAGTTTCACCCCTGACTTGTTAAAATTAAATCCATTTGCTTTGAACAGATGCCTGCGTTCCCAAAAAATATTAAAGTTGTCGATAAAATGCACTGAGTGGTCAGCACATGCTGATATAAGCCATTTATTCAGTGTAAACAACCTGCTGAATCTCTCGTCTCCTCCTCTGACCGGCGGTACAGGTCCACTGATGAATACAGCTGCATTCAGAGAGTTTACAGTATTTAATAATCCAGTAAAGTCCCGTTTCAGAACCTCCGACTGTTGTTTGGACACATCGTTTGACCCTGTATGCAGAACAATGTTTGTCACAGTTGGATATTCATCTGCAATTTGAAGAATTCTCTCCTTCAGGTTGTTGACCATATCGTTAGGAAAGCAGAGGACTTTAGTGTTCTTACCGCACATCCTTTGTACATCCTTTACGGCAGAGTCACCCACAATCAGAGTTTCAGGCCTAGCCTTTAGCTTTCCCTGTGGCCTTTCACTTTTCAACAGATTTTCAGACCTTATTTCGCTGCTTTTAGATGGATGGTTGTCCGATATAGATCCAGGGTCCTTTGATAGTGGAGCAAATCTGTTCTGCAGTTTCACATTCAGTTGTTTTGGAGGTTTGTTGTTAACCTTCCTATTCACGGTTGTCCAGTCCTGTTTCCTCCCGTATACAGGGGTAGAAGAGCTTCTCTGTCTCGTAGGAAGTGAAGGCCAGTCGGTTTCAGAGATTTCAGCTCGCTGTGCCCTGCCTGTGATACGTCCTCCCCCTTCCAGGAGACATGATTTATGTCTTGGTTTTGCACCAAGACAGTCCAAGGGGGGATTATCACTTGAGGATTTATAATAATGCACAGAGTCTACTTTCTTGGTCATGTTATCTGTGCTCCTTAGCTGTGTACTAGCTTGCTCATCGCCATTGTTTTGAATCAAAGGCAAGGTTGTTTCATTTCCACACAGTCCATTTACCTCCACGTTTACTTCTAAGCGATGAATTTTTGTCTCCAGTACTGCAATCTTCTGCAGGAGGCTGTGGTAGTCATCTGTGGAGAGGGAAGGCATCTTGTTGCTAGTTAGCCTAGCGGTTAGCACCTTTCCAGGCTATTGAGGCTGCTCGGTGCCCAGACGCTGTAATCAGGCTTCAGCTGTGTCTAGGCCACAGACACACGGAGCGCTGAGGATAAGGTCACTATAAAATGTTGCTGTTTCTGTTAAGAACACTCTAGTCCTAATGATCTATAAGTGTCCAGAAGTTATCGCAGGTAAGCTCACACGGAAAAAAGGGAAAAAATCAGCATAAAAATCAATATAAGAAGCAAAGCATTCAAGAGCAAAGAGATGAAGCGTCCACACTCACAAAGGGGAGGAGCATAAGTGAACAAAGATGCCAAGATCCTCCTAGGAGAGATGCTGTGAAGATGATCCGTGAGCAAACAAGACTCGGAGAGAAGTACCTGTGTGAGCGTGTATTCATAGCTTTGTGGGGACCAAAGATGGAAGTTTACCTATAAATGTGGTTTCAGTGTCAGGGTTACAGGTTATGGTTAGGTTTGGGGTAAGGGGCTAGGGAAAGCATTATGTCAATTAGATGTCCCCACAAGGATATAAATACACGTGTGTGTGTGTGTGTGTGTGTGTGTGTGTGTGTGTGTGTGTGTGTGTGTGTGTGTGTGTGTGTGTGTGTGTGTGTGTGTGTGTCTGCCTCATATATTACACTGGAGAAACAAGGATGAGTTTTTATGTCCCTGAATCCTCACCGTCATGTTGAACAGCTCTCCCGAGTCCCTGCAAAATAAAAGCTTCTCTGTCGGTTCATCAGCAGCAGCTCGCAGACTGAACTATGTGAGAAATGATCACACTGAGATTCTCTTTAACTACAGAGTGAGCTTCAAATTAGGTCACACAACACCTTGCGGTGTTTTTCGACAATATGTTTCTGGAGTTTAATGAGTCTACATGAACTCAGTCAGTCCCCTGCTTGTCTGGAAAAATGTAAAATATTAACCCACAAATCTGTTCTGGAGGGAGAAATGATTTTAGAAAAGTGTGTGTTAGGAGAAATGGTTTGAAGATGACTGCACATGAATCAAGACTCCGGCGAGAAACGGGGGAGGGAGCAGGAGGGGGGGCAGAGTTTTCATTTATGTGTCGGGGGAATTTTAAGTTAACTTGTGAAATGTCACAAAAATAAAATGTGAATTTAGGCGAAAAAGAGATGATGAAAATTCTTTTATGCAAAACAGGCTATGCATATGATAATATTTAATACTTGCATATAACCCGAGCACTCGTGCCTTTGCTTCTTGTGTTTGTGCTGGAGTGCAGTCAGCATCCTGGCTGTTTTGGAGAGCGCCTCCCAGAGGAGCTAAAGTAGGTGGGCAGGAAGTGGGAGGGCTGGGCAGTTCTAACTCTGTGCATCCTGGACATGGATGGATGGACGAATGGTTTTTGTTTAATCTGTCATCATCCCTAATATAACAGCTACATTCTTGACGAAATCTTGAATTACATCATGATATTTCTGTGAGATAAAGAAACTAACAGCTGTTCCTTTAGAGATATATATAGAACAATTATAGGCTTCATTCTGAGGAAAAGGATGAATGAGGCAAACACAAGGCATTTGGGCATTGTTTGATCTAATAATGAGTAAGAGCAGGAAAAAGTGATGAAATCATGCTGCAGGAGGTGCTCTGTCCATGGTGCTGATGCTCAACATGCCCCAGAATGGGTACTCGGCTTTGTAATCAATTACAGATATATTTTCTTTTTTAGATGCAGCATGATGCAAAAACCAGAGAGCAGATTAGAAAAACAACACGCAGCAGCCTGAAGCGCATTAGTGGCATTTACCATGTTAACTCTGTACAAAGGTCACACTCGCTCGAGCAGTGCTCAGACAACACTAATGTGAGTTTGACTGACTGATCAGCCGCTTGTTTGGCTGAAACAACCTGCAGCCAAATATGGCTGAAATGTGGCTGTGCCTGGAGTTTCTGGCAGAACAATGCTGACTAACGATTCTTGTGGGAAACGTGGCATCAGAGGAAAAGGAGGAGAGCAAACAGAGCCTCGCTCAGACTGAAGAGAGTCGGGAGTCTCTAAAGGGGCCAGTGCGTGTCGTTACAAAACACTTTGTAGAAACTGGATCCAAACGTGGGCACACTATAAGAAGATCAATGCATCGCACTGCTCATCGACAGAAACACAGCTCCTTCACTCTGTTAACTTAATGGAAAAGACCAGGTCCAGTATGTCTGTATATATTTAGTATACTGTTGACACGATGGTGCAGCGGTTAGAAGGTTTGGGATTCAAATCGTCTTTTTTCCAAAGACCTGCATGTTAGATTCATTCTATTCATACATGTGCAAAGATGAATAAAGACTAGATAGAAATGCACCATCAATGAATCATTACTAATGACAATACAGAGGTTCAGGACTGCCAACATGCATCACCTGTTAAAGGTGTAACAGCAGTAACATGGAGAGCCCTGCCCTAGAGAAACCTTTCAAAATAAAAGTACTCAAAGTGAAAATAAAACAGCATTTAAGCAACAAATGAAAGTTCAAATTCAAAATAAAACTTGATGACCCCTAATTTGACCTTTTGCAGAAGGATTGAAGGACAAAAGACAGAAAAGTGATGCAGATGAGGAGAAAAGAAATCTGATTGTTGTTCTGGAGCATTTCTGTCTGAAGGTGGAACTCAGAGCAAGGAAGAGAAAGCATGAATATTTACATCCATATTTGCCTCTCAAGGACAAACCACACAGAGTTAGGCTGGATTCAAGCTCTGTTTTCCTCTCATTACTCTTTTTCACTGCCTGACCGGCTGCCTCACTCTCAGTCACTGTATATGCAAACTGACAGATCACAAACACACTCAGCCCGTCGTACATTTGTGCTGATGAAGTCTGTATGAAATCTAGTGTATCAAGGCTACATTTTTACACATCGCGTGTTTGTGAAGAGGTTTCTGGCACAGACGGAGACGACTCTGCATGCAAGAAGTCCCTTTTCATCATGTCAGTGAAAGCATTAATGTCAGGCTGCTGCTCTTCATCATGGCTTCACACACAAACATACACATACCTAGACATGCATGCAAACGCGCGAGTACACACAGCCTGTCCTTTATCACACACAGATGCTCACATGCTGCGAGCATGCCTCCCTGATAAAGCAGAACAGAGCAGACTAATCCAGTTGAATGACATGGCTGTCCATCCTTCCTCTGCTCCAAATGAAGAGTAATGAAGACAGCCGTCCCACGCTGCAACAGCAAGACGGCGCACTGCTGCACTTATTATGACTGGAGGGGGAGGAATGAGGGGTGAGGAGGAGGAGATGGAGAGGGGTGAGGAAGATGGGTGGAAGGGTGAAAAAATAAAAATAGAAAGATCTGGAAAATAATGACAGCCCAGATTCCCACTAGTGGGAGAACGTGCATGTTCAAAGGTGTGTGTGATTTAGCTTCAGTGGAGATGAGTCCAGAAACACCGCTGCATGCTTTCTTCTGTTTCTGCCAGTATAATATTTTATTTTTATCTCCTTGAATGTGCTCGTATATGTTAGTTCTGTTGTGAAGCAGGCACGTGCACAGAGAGGTCTGAGGTTGCATTCATTTAATAAGTTTGAGGTTCATGCACACCTTTGTGCTGCAGAATTCCCCTCATCCCCCTCGGATATGTCAGCGCTTCTGCTCTTTCAACCCCTCCACCAGCCCCAGCATCCACCAGTGAGCTCATCACTCCCCAGTTTCTCTGTGACCTGAACATGAACGCAAAGTTGTCAGTTTACGAGTCGACTCGTATTCCTCCTCGTCTCTGAGATGCGGGAAAGCACTAGAAAAAAAACAAACAGGAACTTTTCCATCATATCTCGTAGCATCTCTTTTCATTTCAGTTGATTTTTTATCTTACAGTTTTGTAAACCCCGTATCAAAAAATAAACCAATCAGTTAATCGGACCTTTCAGAGTATCATCGCTGTGTTTGGATCAGACTCACGGTACCACCAGCTGACCACTTCCTGACGACCTACGAGTCTGTTTGAGTTATACACCAGCAGCAGCTCATCGGTTTTTCAGTTCTTACATTCAGAGGAAGCTGGTGTAAAGATTTAAGGAACATGCGTTCAGCTCTCCTGGTTCCTGTGACGGGATCAGCTGTTCTGATGAAGGTTAGAGATGAAGATAAACCAAAAGAGGGTCTGTGAGAGAATGAAGAAGAAGCAGCTTTCACTGTGGTAATTTGTTTGGTTTGTGGTGTAAAGTGTGCTCGTTTCACTTTATGACCAGGGCATTTGTAACACTGTTATATTAAACCCTAACCCTGAGCTATCAGGACTTTTAGTTCTACTAATTTGTCAGGGGACAAAAAATAATCAGCCTAACGAACACACACTGGGAAATATTGTGATTAAGAAAGATGCTTTTCTTTCCTCGACATAAAGAGTTGGGTTTAAACTCTAATATCAGTGAGGTCATTGGTAGTTCATGCACAGTTTAGGGTTGCACCAAAATGAAAAATCTTCTAACAGGAAACCTGTGGTGCCAAAATACACCAATGTAGCATGTGGCTAATAGACTGGGCAGGTACGCCGGTGATGCTAATGGCTGTTGATTTTATTTGGATTCTGGTGAAGATGAGAAATGCCAACATCCTGCCTTAAACGTGGAGCTGCAGCTGCGATTAGCTGTAAGCTTGAGCGGTAACAGTCATAATGTCTCACTCAGGGAAACTCAGGTCCTCCAAACAGCTCAGCTACGTTTTGATAGAGAGAGGGAACAAAGGGATGAAGGAAAAGATAAAGAGGCCAAAGGGAGGTTAGAGAGGGTAACTGATAGGATCGGGGTTAAGCAGGAGGATACCGATGTGATGGATGGAGAGGACTGCAACTCCGTGAGGCAGATGGAGGGGAGGAGGTATCGATAAATTCCCGATGCTGATTAGATGAAAGGATAAAAGAAAGGGAGATGGATGAAAGAGGGGATAACGGGTGGAGGGATGAATGATAAGGGGGCAATCTTGGAGGAGGGGGAGAAGGGGCTGCTTGTAGTTGGAGGATAAAAAGCAAAGGATAGAAGGATGGAGGTGGGTGAGAGACAAACAGACTGAGGAGAGGGAGACGGCAGCTAATGTATTTTTATTGAGATAATAAACGGTGTGAGAGTGGGAGAGAATTATTCCATCATTGCTTTATTACCAATAGCTGTGCATGTGCACACTCACAGAAGCACACACTCACAGAAGCACACACTCGCAGAAGCACACACTCGCACCCAGAGAATATTTGTTCTATTTTCATAACAATGAGAGGAGCCTGCAGTCTGCTGAGGATACGGGGGGGGGGATCTAACTGATAAACAACACACTAAATGAAATGCGCACTCGCACACTTTCACCCAAAGCAGCAGCACGTGAGCCGCAGCAAACGGCACTTCATCACAGACGCGGGCACCGCGGAGGGCGGCTTGACGTGAAACTTCTTTTCTCAGTTCATGCAAATCGCGTCATGCAAATCAGTGCAAGACAGTAAAGCAACTACAGAAAGGGACTGTGGTGTGGAAGACGCCGGCGTGGAAGAGCCTCGTGTTTCTGACACGTGCACGTTCACAGAGAGACGGCAGCCGTCAGTCTTGTGCTGCTGCTTCTCACTCGTTACTGAAGATTGCTGCTGTCAGAATCGATGAGTAGACAAGTCTGAGCTTCATTTCTTCCACGATCTTCACACAGACTGTGCCAACTGGGGCCGCCGTGGAGAGATTGTCTGAATGCAGTAAAGTGACTGTTTTACTGCAGCGTTGAACCTCTGATGCTCCTGTACAAAGCAGGTCTGATCCAAAGGTCCTGAGAAAACAACAAACAGCTGGCCAGCTGTTTGTAAGGAGGAGAGGCGGGTCGAGCCTGGACAGGAGAACAGTCCATCGCAGGACTAACACAGACAAACATGCCTGTGGTCCTCTTCGGTGTAGAATCAATAATTAACCTAACAGGCTGTGGGAGGTCGTACCCAGCTCCACACAGAGCCCACTGGGCCTGTGGATGTGAGGTGACAGCTCTAACCGCTGTGCCACCGATGACGTTTGTATATTTGTTACAGTAACACAACACTGGTCGGTTAGAACAGTTGTATGGGCTCAAAATGTGGTCATAAATATTTTGTACTTGTAAAAAAGATTTGTGTGTGGACTTAGAAAAAAACCCTGCAAGTTACAAGTACGGATTTTGACCCTATTTTTCTTCCTTTCATCTGATTGGTCAATGTCATGTCAATCACAAATGTAACAATCCAATCAGAGGACAGATGGGTTTGGCTGTCGGAGGGGCGCTTTTTTGAACTGCAGGTCCTTGAAGGGTGATACCGTTTGAAGCTGGAGGATCGCTATATAAATATCCGATAGCAGCTAGGTCCCCTAACTTTCAGCAGCTGTTGAAAGGATAAAGTTGTGCTATATCAGTGGTTAGAAATACATTATTACTTTAGGATTAGTTTAACACAAAGTCAGGGCTGACCCAGGACCATTGCTGTACGTCACAGTGCGCAGCATAAAAGTCCTTTCACATCGGACGCAGGATGTGCTGCTAATGCTAACTGCTAACTAAAAGCAAAGGATCCAGAATTTGTTGCTGGCTGCTGGGCTCTGTGGGTTTTTGCAGCAGCTCTACCTGTACTAGATGCACCTGCTCCTTGTCTTTTCTATCTCTGACTTTATGTCCTCTACAAGAGTTTCTGTTTTTTTTTGCTGGTTCTTCAAATGTTCAATAAAAACATGTATGCTAATTCATAACGAAGAAAGCTTTGTAATGAAGACTGTCATTTCCAAAACACTGCCCGCCCCCACCCCGCGGTCCGCAGCGCTGTTGAAAAGGCTGTGGAAGTCCCTGTATTAAACACGTAGACCTGTGACATAAAAATCACCAAACTCGGACGACCACAGACTGTTTTCCTTCGTGGTGATGAAGGAAAACGCTGGGTTGGCATGTAAAAGGCCATTTATTCCCTTCAAAGACCTGCAGTTCAAAAAAAGCGCCCCTCGACAGCCAAACCCATCTGTTCTCTGATTGGATTGTTACATTTGTGATTGACATGACATTGACCAATCAGATGAAAGGAAGAAAAATAGGGTCAAAATTCGTAGTTGTAACTTGCAGGGGTTTTTGGCTAAGTCCACACACAAATCTTTTTTACAAGTACAAAATATTTATGACCACATTTTGAGCCCATACAGTTGCCACTTGTTTCAAAGTTTTCATGGTTACCGTGGTGATAGGTCTCCTCTTAAGAGTCTAATGGCGTTTTCACACCTGCGCTGTTTAGTGCGTTTAAATCGAAGTCTGGCCTGTTTCCCCCCCCGGCACGGCTCACGTGTGCAGATATGAACAAATCGCACTCGAGTGTGGACCTGAGCAGCAGGTGGAGGACGTACAGTTCCAATCAAAGTCCGGAGTGGTTCGTTAATGGTGCGGACTGACCCCCAAACCAACCAACTACCAGGTGTACGTTACAAGTTTGAGCTGAAAAACGTCCCGCAGCCACAAATGCTTTGTGGTTATGAGAGAAGGTACTACAGATGTGCAAAGGTCTGTACGGGCTAGCAGCTAGCCGCGAAATGAGCCTAACAATTCCCAGTTTTCCCACACAGCAAATTCTTCCTGGATTTACTTTTGCTGTGGAGTTCACTTGGATTTTTCTCTGTATGAAAAGAAACCAAACCACAGGAAAAAGCTCCGAGTTTCACCTGGTTCAGACCACAGTAAACAAAGTATATTTGTTAAACCGCAGTGCTGCAGACACGAAACACTCTTTCTAGTAAGACTCAGTTTCAGTGTCATTGTGACAAATGGATCGACTGCTCGTTACTGTCCTGTGCTCCGCCATGAGGGTGGGCTGTACTTTCAGTACCTGAATGTCAGAGGGCGAATCTCAGCTTCGGTTTTGTGTGAATTATTGTTGCTGCTGCTGATAGCTGGAGCTGAACTACGTCTGCTTTAGTTTTCAGTCTTCAGTCTCCAAAGTCTGAAGGCAGCTGTGTCAGGTGAGGAGCGAGACGAGCAGCACGAAGGAGCAGCTCCCTCAGAGTGAGCTTTTTTAGCTCAGTGCAGGAGAAGATGGCCTGGGCGATCGGCTGAACTGGAATCAGTTTGACTTTCAGAGGCTCCTTCTTAGTGTTTTTTAAATATGTGTGTGTGTGTATATCTATATATATGGAGATATATATGTAGTTAATGTACTTTAATAGTTTATTTTTGATGGCACTTTGGGGCTTTGCAGTGCCACGAGTTCCAGAACGTACTTGTATCTGTGACTTTTGTGTCCACAGACTCTTTCATCGTGTACGTATTCAGTCATTCAGAGCATTCTGATATCAACGTGTTGTGTTGTGGATGATGAGTCGAGGCCCTCGATCCTTGTTTGCATAAAGTCGAGCCCTGAGCTACTTTATGCAAATCAGGGGCTGCTGTGACACGACTCCTCTGGAAACTCCTGAAAATCTTTAGAATCTTTGTTGAGCCAGACTCGTGGTTTATTTCTCTCCTCATATGTGCAGAAAACGTGAGCAGGTGACCTCAGACGGGTGTTTGTCCAGCCAGGTGCAGCTCAGTCATGACTGTGGAAGGAGAGAAGTGATCTCTCCTCACTGCTCCGTTAGCCCACACTACTAAACATTTACAGTCATTTTTAAAACTCTGCTATGACCTGAACGCAGCTTCGGCACATAGATCAGTTCAGACAAATATAATGTTTCTGTTTGCACACTAACATTTGGGATACGCCCAACAACTTTACACTTAGCGTTAGTGCTGAGATTACTGACGTTTCAGGTATTTAAGCTTAAACTAAAAGATCTGTGAAGCTACCGGCTGTCATTGTTCCATGCTCGGCGTGTACCTGCACGCAGGGCTCTCGTACACTGTCAGGCTGCTGCTTGGACTGGTTTGCACGTCACACATGGAAGCTCTTTAAGAACTAATAATAGGTCAGTCATGTATAGTATTATATAAGATATAGTGGCTGCACATGCGTCGACATGCTGTAGATGCACTCGGCACAGTCCCAACACGTGGCAGGTGTTTTTCTTGCGAAACATGCAGAAAAAAATGTTGCACAGCTGATGTACGCTGAGATGGTTCGTGGCGAGCTGACATCAAACACACACAGCTGAGCGTCCGTCAGTCTGTCTGCGTCTGTCTGTGTGTTCAGTGATGGAGAGATCAGCTGTGAGTGGAACAGCTGATTCCTGCACTTCCTCTCTGTGAGGATAACCCCCACAGCTCGATTTCTTGGTGGATGGTGAAAAAAAGGGATTTAGTTTAGCGCACATTTGATTTAGTTTCATGACCGCACGACACTGAAACACGTTTATGTGAATGTTGTGTGTTCGTTACACGTACGTTCTTTACAGCAGTGAGGACCAGTGAGGGCCCAGTGTTCCCAGTGGGTGCGGTTCGATGGAAAGAATCGCCTAACTAATCTGACAGAAAAGAAATGACAACTTAATTAAAGAATCAAGTGGACGTGAACGTGAAGAAGAAAGTTAATTAAAAAAGTAACAGTGAGAAACAGTCGGCCAGAATAGATTAAAATAGAAACGTGATGGTCGAAATGTGAATAAAGGCCGGATGAAAGGATGTAGGTCATCGTTAGCACTGTGCTACATGCACTCTTTCACTTTCAGCTCCAGCATGACGCAGGAAGAGCTGTGAGGGCAGGATCCTGACCCGGATACAGACACGAGTCACATGTGGGAAAGACTCTCTCTCCCTCTCTCTCCCTCTCTCTCCCCTCTCTCTCTCTCTCTCTCTCTCTTAGTCAGGTATTCATATCTTGTGGGGACATTTCATTGGCTGAGTGACCCTAACCATAACCCAACTGTAACCCTGACACTAAAACCACATTTTGAGTCTCAAAAATACCTTCAACTTTCAATTTTGGGTCCCCACAAAGATATGAATACACGCTGTCTCTCTCTCTCTGTCTCTCTCTCACACACACACACACACACACACACACACACACACACACACACACACACACACACACACACACACACACACACACACACACACACACACACACACACAGAGTCCAGACTCTTACCTGCATATTTTTGTAAGTTGATTTAAAGTGTAGGTAATCAGATGGGATTCAGAAGAAAAGAACAACATTATTTACACAAATTAAAGAATTCAATTCAAATGTAAAAATATTTGAGTGTTTTAATTAAAGGGCACCTTTTCAGTATCCTGTTCTAATGGTGGATAATGAGGTCAGTGTATGTACAGACTGATGAACATTTAGTTTCACATCCCTGATTCTCCAGGTTGTCATTTATTCCTGCTGCTAACAGTTGATAACACGTGATTCAAGAAGAGGGAGGAACAAAGGCTGACAAAAACAAGGTGCAGACAGGTGAGCTTATGCAGAAGGTGCAATCTAAAGAGTTAATGGGAGGCTGGGCGTACAGCAAAGAGAGTGGCACGGGAAAAGGCTTTTAGTGACATGTAAAGAACAGAGGAAATGATTTGTACTGATTGGCAGAGAAATCGCGCTGGAAAGGATGTGCAGCAGAGTGGAGATGGAGACGGGCGAAGAGAAAGATGGACGGATGGGGAACAGTTAGTGAATCAGGAAGTGCAGAGGATTAGTGAGGAGGAAGTGAGGTCAGCTATGAAGAGGATGAAGAACAGAATAGGAGTTGGTCCAGATGAAGAACAGAGCTGTAACTACAGAGCTGCAGCATGAAGATATGGGAAAGAACTGTTGAAGCTGGGTCAAGAAAAGAGTTTGAGGTGGAAGCGATGGAGATGTGAAGATTTTCATGTCGTCGATCTTTATATTGACCTAAGCTAAGAGCACAGAGGAAGTTTTCTAATTCTGAAGAACATTAAAAATTTACTCTGGTTTCAGGGCGTTGATTCCTCTTCCCCCACAAACCCAGCACCGGGCTCTGATTCTAATCGTCTCTGTTTATCTATACTCCCCCAACTCACACTCCAATTTCCTCCTGACACCTGCCCTCGCCATCCACCCCCGTACGGTTATTACTGCACCTTCTCTATATCTTCAACTTCTCTTCTTATTTCTCCTCAAATATTTGCACCGCCTTGTCTCTCTCTTCTCCTTTTGATCCTGTCCCTCACTTTCCTGTCCTCCTCTTCCACCTCCTGCCCTTCCTCTTCTACCTTTAATAAATCTCTACCCACACTCTCTCCTCTCCATTTCCTGGGCTTGAATCTCACCTTCCTCCCACCTCTTCCTCATCAAATCATCTAAATCTCCCTCTTCTCCTTCACCCCTTTTCATTTCCTCCTCTGCTCCTCCTCCTACCCACCCTTTCCTAGAAATCTTCAATTTACTGTACGCTGGTCTTCTCATGTGCTTGCCTCCCCTCCTCCTCCCCTCGCTCCTCCCCCTGTCCTCCCTCTTCCAGCCTTCTTGTAATCCCTCTCTTCTCCTGCATCACAGGTGAATCTCCCGTAGGGAACGAGGAGCAGTGGCGAAAATGGTTCTCCTCCTCTTCTCTGTCTTGGCCCACATGTCCCTTCCCCCCACTAATGTGTTTTCTCTCTCCTCTGTTTTGCCCCACCCTCTTTCCATTAACCTCCATCTCCCTCTCCTCCCCCATCACGACTCACCTCCTCTCTGCTGCCCAATTGCCTCCCCTCATTCCCAATGTTTTTCCTAAATTCTCCTCCCTCCCATCATCCTCTCATTCCCTTTCTCCCACTCCTTACCTCCCCTTTCCCCTTCTTTTTGGCCCCTCCTCACACCCACCCCCAAAAATACATTTTCCCACAATCCCTCCCTCCCTCCCCCCTCCCTTCCCCCTCCACCTCTGTCTGGACCTACAGAGCAGCGCAAGGATCAACATCTCAGAGGGTTCCTGTCCAGAGAGGATCATCACCATCACAGGGCCGACAGACTGTGTGTTCAGGGCCTTCACCATGATCACGTTCAAACTGGAGGAGGTAGATACTGGACACACACACACACACACACACACACACACAGCTCTGACTGAAGTGTGTGACCTTTACTTCCTCTACACTGGGGCTGCTCCCTGGCAGGGAGCCATTTATTATACGATATGTCTAATGGGATTGTCTGACCTCACAGACACTGGTACAAGCCCATATGCACACACACACACACACACACACACACACACACACAGTAGTTAGTTACGTGTTTTCTGACATGGTTACCGGGTTTGCTCCATTTGTCTTTGACAAACTTTAAGTTCTTATCTTGTCATTTAAACTTTGCTGCTAATCGTCACCAAATGAAACATTCACATTTATTGATGTACTGTTGGTTCTAAGTTAGGCAGACGTTGCCATGGCAGCATCCTCCTGTCTCTGTGCACCAAACATAAAAAAACAAGAGGCTTATTTAGGTCAGTCTTTCCTGTGAGTTTCTTGTGCTTTTAAAGTGTAAAAAGAGTTTAAAGCCTTCAGCTATGATGTCATCTCAAAGGCATCGTTATATTGTGTTAAAGCAATATCAGCTGAAAGGACAGAGCTGCTGCTGTGAAACCGGACTGTGCAGCATCGGGCGTATCAGCTGTGATGCCACCCACTCATTTTCTCATTTTCGCCTTGATATGTTTTGGGGGTTAGAAGACCGTATTTGGATGGAAAGGCGGCGTGCTAACATGCTAACATTTGCTGGCTTGTTAGCAAGGTGACTCCATAGCACACGTGACACACCTGGCACCTTTCAGAGTTATCATAAAGGAGTAACTATCCATGGAGGATTATTTGTTGTTCCAGGCTTTAAAGTCGGATATTTTAACAGAAGAGTCCATGAAGGTCATTCATTCCTCCCCGCCTTCATTTCCCCGCCCCGAGGGAGGCCAATCCTACATGAGTCTATTTGATTTTACAAAAAGAGCTTTTAAAGCTCATTTATGAATGTCCGGGTATTAACATAATATGTAATTTCTGCCACTGCTGGGTTCAGTCAATCAGTCCAGCAGCAAAAGACGTAGTTTGATGTTGGTGTGAAGTACTGTGCTGTGAGTCGTCTTTAGCACCACTGCTAATAGGTTACACAGAAAAGAAAGGTAAGGTAACCTTGTGTTGAAATTCTCTGTTTTATTTAACTGTAACATGACCTGTTAGCTGTGTTACAGCAGCCGAGGGAGGTGACGGCAGCGACACATTAAACAGAATAAAAGATGTTTCTGTGGGTGAAGTCAGGAAACATAAAACATATATTACATTTTTAAACATCTGTGTATTTACCTTCTTTAGTTGAGGCCTGCAAAATGTAATCCACAAATATTTTGGCCTTTAAATGAGATGATGATGATTATCAACGAGGAAGAACTGGCGCAGACACGTATGTTATTTGATCGTGCTGTTTTTGGGTCTTTATCACTGCATATAGTCAGATGGCAGAAACAGCTGTTCATACACATCAAAAAAATGAAGAATAAAAACGTTCCGTTTTATTCAGACAGCGTCAAATCGCAGCAACAGCTGATTGAAGGTGCTTCGTATTGTGAGGTAGAGGCCCTGCAGACGAGGAAGATATCTGCCAGATGCCTCTCTGTCTGACAGCTGTATTGCATTATAGAGGGTGATAGCATTATCCATGATGGATAACAGTGATGTCCAATCACAGAGCCAGGCTTCCCGGTCAGTTTGTTAAACCCCACAGGATGCAGGTGAAGTGGTGATGGGTCTCAAACGATTACTCTGCAGCATAAAATGTATTTTCTGTTGTTTGTCAGTCTGATTTCTGTGGGTTTGAACATTATTAAGGACATAATTTATGACTAAGGCAGCACGGTGGCACGGTGGTTAGCACTGTTGCCGCACAGCAAGAAGGTCCTGAGTTCAATTCCACCATCAGGCCGGGGTCTTTCTGTGTGGAGTTTGCATGTTCTCCCCGTGTTTGCGTGGGTTCCCTCCGGGTACTCCGGCTTCCTCCCACCGTCCAAAGACATGCAGCTTGTGGGGATAGGTTAATTGATTAATCCAAATTGCCGCTAGGTGTGAATGTGCGAGTGAATGAGAGTGTGAATGGTTGTCTGTCTCTGTGTGTTGGCCCTGCGACAGACTGGCGACCTGTCCAGGGTGTACCCCGCCTTTCGCCCTATGACAGCTGGGATAGGTTCCAGCGCCCCCCGCGACCCTGAAAAGGATAAGCGGAAGCGAATGAATGGATGGATAATTTATGACTAATCATTGGTCAAACAACCTGAAGGCAAAAAAAACAACTAATTGTAAAAGGCATTAAAAACAGGGTTTGGCTGATTTTAAGAACAATCATCTTTAATCAGCCACAAGATCAAATCTTTCCTTAACTGAAGATCAGAGTTTAAAGTAGTGGAAACAGGAACACTCCAGGCTAAATGTCGTGCTGTGTTCAGATTTTGTTTAAGCCAAGCGGCCGAATCAGTGAAGTGTCTGTAATTACTCTGCATTTTCAAAGGTGTGGATGACATCAGGAGAAAAGCAAAACGTCTTGTTGATGTAGATGTGGAGCGAACTCTGACAAACAAGCCGCGCCCGGCTGTCGGGTTATTGGTTACAAGCTCTCGCTGTGCAATCAAACACAGAACAAGTGGAGACCAAAGCACTGAATTCAGGGGAAAATATTTCAGCCACAAATGTAGAAATGTTTCCCATTAAACACACGCATACAGTGTAAGACGAAGGAAATGAGTTTGGCTGCACGCGTGCCGGTTCACGGCAGAGTGGTTTTGGCTGCAGAGAAATGAAATGTCTGACAGACATGACGCAAGCTGAGAAATTAAATCCAGGCAGATGGTATTTAAATCTTAGCAATCCTAATGGAAGATAACAAGATGGGATGGGGGGGAGGATCGGGGCAGAGAGTGGACGGTGATTTAGAGAGTGGTGGACGGGTCGCTGAAGGGATTTTAAAAAGCTGTGAAATGAGGAAGGAGTGAGAGAGAGAGGGCAGAGAGGGTTTAAAAAAGAATTGGAAGAGATAAAGAGATGAGGGAGGAGGGGGTCCTATGAAGAATTAATGAAGCTGGAAAGCAGAGAATATAAGAAAGAGGCATGAAAAGTGTCACCGAGGGATTAAATAAAGGCTGTAATCGGGGAGATCATGCACAGCCTTAGTCTTAGGACCTGCACAGGTTCAGGTGTGTGTCTGGGACGGTTGTTACCTAATACGGCATCCCGCTGCCTCCAGCATCATTCTGAGGGGATGAGTGTTTCCCATGGCGTGCAGCATCTCTGCCGTAGGGACAATATGATGCTGGAGGGCTGGGCTGCAAACTGAGACCAAAAACCAGGCTTCATCACCCAGGCCTGAGCAGGCAGGAAGTGGTTAGGCCTGACCTCAGGATAGAGGATGTCTTAGTTATTTCTGGATCTTTGGGAAGAGTTCCTTCAATTCAAAAATATGTTTTCACACAGCAGGAAGATGAGCCTGGTATCAAACGGTAGGTGTAATGAGACCATATGCTATCATTTGTTCTGAGCAGCTGCCTCAGTGATCCGACTCTTGAAAGTTTACCCAAAATGCACTTAAGGTTTGTTTTTTCCAGAAAGCAGATCAAAGCTGCAGGGTGCCAGTGCTTTGTTCCTGTTCCCTTACAACATTATATGATATATCCCATGATACTAATGCGCTGAGATGTTTATAGACAAAAAACTGACAGAAAAATGTTGATTTCTTGCCCATGTGTACACACAAACAGCATTTGGTTCAGTGGGCTCGTTGTGTAACCGTTTCATACTGAAAGATGGTCTGTATTTCACAGCCGTGCAGCCTGATATCACAAGATTGCGTTGAACCACCTCAGGCAGATGTCTGTGCACCTCTGCTAACACAGAACAGAGAGAAATTAAAGGAATGTGAACGTAAAAGAAAATTAGAATGGCTGATGGACGTGTGTGTAGTTAAACTGGGATATTAAATGTGAGATGCCATTGCTAAAAAATGCTGAAAAGAGAAATGAACGTTATAGACGTGCGGATAAATTAACACAGCATTAGAAAGAAGAGCAGAGAGGATTTTAAAAAGTAAAAAACAAATAGAAAATTAAAACCAATGAGGAGGAGAGTCCATAGAGCAGGGAAGGGGGTGGGGCAGAGCTGAGAGATGGTACTGAGAAAGGGGCTGGAGCAGGAAACGCTGCCCAGGAATGGAGATGGAACTGGAAAACAAGGTGATGAAGGCAAGATGCCTCTGGTGACCAGATGGGATAGTGGAGGAGGTAGAGGACCAGTGGCCAAGGAGGCAGAGCCTACCTGGTAGCCTAAGAGGGGGAAAGGCAACAGTGGAGACGGAGGCCTCGCAGGCGGTCACCGATAGTGAAGGACATGGGACCCCTCGGGAAGCTTAGTCGATGGCAGATGGTCCAGATGGGGCCCATCCCAAGCAATATGTTTAGGCTGCACGGGGCTCCTGGGCTTGGATTTGGCGGTGCTAGTTCACAAAGAACAGGATCTGGTGGCTCAGGGTTGTGAAGTGCAGGGAAGCTGACCTGTAATTAGCTCAGGTTCAGGGAGAAGCACCTCTAAAGGAGCAGGCGGTATCCCCCAAGTCCCTGGTGAGGCCCCTGGTGGCCTGAGTCATCCCTGGGTGGAGAGACAGGCTGGGTCTCTGCGACCTTCATCCTAAAGACAGGAATGAAGGTGTCAGCCAAGGAGAACTGATGTGCAGCTGGCTAGGGTGGCGAACATTGATGTCTCCATCAAACGTGACTGCAGAGGCGGTGATTAACAGCATCTACAGGGACCGTGCTTCCTCTTAGGAGTGGGTGATGATTTGGAGGATATAGTATGCATTGCAGCAGTCGAATGGCTCCAAACTTACCTGAGGATGTGGTGCCCAGGAGCCATGGGACCCCAGGACCACAACGTGCCACATATGGGCAGGCGAGTTTGCCTGAAGATGGGCTCACGCTCAGGGGTGAGCCATGGCTTCAGTTCAACGGTCCTCTTTAAAAAGGAGAGAGCCATCCACCGCCATTCAAAAGTCTTACTGAGGGCTGGGTCCATTGCTGGTTGTATCATTCTGACAAGACTCACAGGAGCCAGAACCCATAAGCAAGGCACTGAGGGGTCCTGGCTCCTGTGAGGATAAAGTCCAGAACATCCAAACCAGAGGCAGATAGAGAGTCACACAACAACGAACACAGAGAAACCGAACTTGGAACTAAAGGCTCATTGTTAAGGAAAAATACGAAGGAAAATCCAAGGAGTTAACAATATAAGCATCAGTCAAGAGTTTACTTTAACAAGTCCCCAAACTCAAAAACCCTCAGTCCAAGATCCAGGACCATGACAAGAACGTCTGTGATGATGGACAGATGGAAGAGTTGAGAATGGAGGACAAATATAATCCAGAGAGAACTATTAGAACTTGTTTATGGATGTGAAACCTTCTACTGCAATTTGTTTTAAAATGTGGCTAAAAATGTAGCGCAGAAATTCAGCTTCATGAAACACATCAGGGAGGGATTTAAAAAACCATCTCCTTTACACTGAGCATCAGGACAAACAGGAAGAACAACAAACTTCATCTCCAAAGAAAAACCTCCTGGTTTAAGGAACATGTGTCCAAAATAACCAACCGGGATCAAAACCGTTGGTGCCTTACCCCATTTCTGCTTCATGAACCACTTTCTGCATGCAGAGCTGGCTGTCAATTACCAGCTCTGCATGCGAGAGCGCGCACAGAAGGAGGAGAAGAGGCAGCGAAGGCTTCTGTAAGAGATTTTTGATGATATAAATAAATATGTGTTCCTGCAGAGGAGGGATTGGAGTGATTTCATTCAGACCACGTTCATCTGATGGGCAGCCCAGACAAGACGGCGCTCTGTTATTTACATTTCACATGCAACGAGGCTCCGAGTGCAGCTCGGCCTTAATTGATTGAACCAATCGTATTAGGACCAGGTGATTTGGACTGCTATTTATTACCTGAGTTAATTAAAGTCGGAGAGGGAGAGTCATACAGAACGAGGGGACGGAGGGAGATTTGGTAAAGGATGGAGGAGCAATACAGAGAGAAAAGGAGGATTTAAGCTGCCATACGCAGAGATAGTATGTAATGAGAAAAGGGGGAGAAAGTTGGGAAGAGCTGCTGAAAAGAGGAGATGCAATTAAAAAGTGAGTGAATGAGTGAAGCCTTTCTAACAGCAGTTTAGGAGGTGGAAGAGTTGTGAAGTTCAGGGCTGGATGGGTGAGCGGGAAACACTCCTGAGACTGTCCTGGACTTTCATTCAAAGAGTCAGATTCAATACAAATGACAGATAATTACTTCCTGACATTACAACAAACATAATGTTGTCATGAGCTGATGTAAAAGCTTTTCTAACCTGTTAAAAGTATTTAGTCTTGTGAAAAATAAAATATTTGAACGTGTTTCCTGAACACTGCTTCTTCTCATTAATAAAAGACAAAGATGGCAGCTCACCTACCAACTGTACAAAACACAACAGAGTCGCCGCCTCCAACTGTGGGAAGCCACCAACTGTGCCCAGAGATAATCAGAGTCTGACTTCACCAAAGAGGGCAGCGGGCAGGGGCTGCCGAGGGGCGAGCAGGTGTAGTAAGAACTGCTCAGATATGTTCGGGCCATCAAAGAAAACGGAGCGAAACAGCACAGAAATCTGCCACCGCCACACGGTCTGGTTCAGGAGGCAGATCAGGTCATCTCCTAAGAGTGCACGCCACATATCCTAAAGCAAGATGCTGACCCCAAGTTGCTCTCTGATGCATCCATCGGGGTATAAATGTGCGTGAGTCTTAGATAAAAAAAAAGCATAGAAAAAGTGCTTGTATGAAAAAATAATAAGTAAATAAATACATTGAAATAGTATGAATGAGGTAAGCTGTATAATGTGTTTTGTGTGCTCAGGTAGAAAAGAACATTTCCCGTCCCTGGGTGTAATTCAGGCGTTTGCAGAAACCTTTTGTTTGTTGTCCACAGGTGGCTGTGAGTCACAAACTTTCCTTTTCTTGAATAAATACCTGCAGCTTTGCATGCAGGGAAAAAAACCATTAGCACATTTCCACAGTGGATCGGTCAGGATCTGACAGTAAAGAAAGTTTGGTGGTCGTCTGTGACGGGTGGACTCCACACTTACAGGACAGACTTGTTTGTAATGAACGCTGCTCTATCTGGATAAATCCTGGCCTCGCACCTGAGCTGTCAGATTTACTCGCTCCTTTACTGATCTACACGGTTTTTTGCAGCTTCTGTTTGATTTCAACTGAATTGTCTGCGTCTGGCTCAAGAGTTTTGCACAGTGCGGTGTTTTAGACGACACGTGGTCTGCTGCCTTGACAGAATTCGGCTATTTCCGAATAAGCCTGCCAGAGTCGCCCCGGGCTGCTTCTTAATTTCCACCTGAAAGAACATCATCAGATTTTGTCAGAAGCAGCTGCAGAAGTGTAAGAGCAGAGTGGAGACCCCGGGGCCGATGAATTCACTATAAGGCTGGGTGAATATGGAAATACAATAACTCTGGGTAAGATGGAATAACAAGTCATAGCAACAAGTCAGTGATATTACTGGACCTGTTCCAAAAACCTCAGCTGCATCTGATGCAAGAGAGGAGCTAAAGAGTGCAGCATCGATTGTAGTCATGGTTGTACCAGGCAGCGTTATCGGTGCATGTGCTACATGCAGGCTTCACAGATGGAGATGACTTGTGTTATTCTAACAGATATGGTCTGGTTCTGGAGTGCAAACTGTCAAGATTTTCACCCCACACGAGCTCTATATGTTTTACTTTCATTTATTTAAAGGAGACCTGAGGCACCACCCAGATGCGCTTTAACTTTTTTAATGTGATAATATTTTGATTTCACAACTGAAGTCTGAGCAGAGGACTGGAAATCAGGAGCTTACACTCACATCCACATCAGGCCGGTCAGACTGTGTAAAGCCTGCCAAGTGCAACCATTATAATAACAATATACCAGATATATACAGAAAGCACAGAGCCTAGAGGTGCACTGCTTCACTGTGATTGGCAGAAAGATTCAAATATTTCTGGGAAGTCTTCAAACGCACACATGAGAGCTTCTGGAAAGATGAAGCAAACGCGGACGAAGCGCATTCATCGGACGCTGGATGAAACAAATCATCTGAAAGATTAGTCGAGCTTATAAACACGTCAATTAAAAGACAAAAAGAAATGTTTTGCTCATTTTGAGTAAAATTGTCTTCAAATCAGCAGTCAGATCAAATCGTGACCTTTACAAAATGTGCAAATCCATCTCAGTGAATAACTTCCAGCAGCTTGTTTTAGAACGACTTTATTTATAGCTTTACATTTTCTTGTTTAACTGTTGCGTGTGATTGCATATGTTTCTAGGATGTATTTCGAGGCTGGAGACCTTGGGAAGGAATCCTATTAGCTTCTCTAGTGGAAACCAGCAGTGATTCAGCTGAACTGTAATTTATTAGCTACAGAATTTCCAGCCTGTGTTTGACAATCTGGGTTACAAGAAGTAATTTTTCCAATGATAATGTAGCAATTCTTTTACAAAATGTGGTTACTGTGTTGAAAAGAAAGCCCACTTTTAAACGTCTGCTGGCTTTTGATGAAATGAAACCAAACCAATCAGAGCGTACGGAACGTGATCTGCTATTATCCCGACTTGAATGCCGCCTATTCATCAAACTTCACGGACCTTGACTGGGAGTAGAGAGCGCTCTGTGTGTGTGTGTGTGTGTGTGTGTGTGTGTGTGTGTGTGTGTGTGTGTGTGTGTGTGTGTGTGTGGAAGGCAGAAGTATAAACAGAGAAAGTCAAAGTCGGAGAGGGGAGTCGGTGGCAGAGAGGGGGAGACAGAGACGTTTGACCAGGGCAAATATAGTCTGTGATCTGCATCGGAATTAAAGGAATGACAGACAAGTGTGGAAGTTGTCTTTCCAATCAGCGCTAACCTTTCACAGACTGAGCTCACAGACATTAAATGCAAATATTTATTATGAGCATTAAAAAATGTCCAGTAATAGACTTTTTTTTTTTTAGTTACATAAATTAGATTAATTTGGTTTGCTGGTCTGTGCTGCAAAAGAAGCAAATAATACACTTACATGGAGACAGACTGTGCAGAGGTTTGGCACCACCTGGTTGTTTGTACTGGAGCCAGTTTGAAGAGAATAGTTGCAACTCTTAGAGGCACAGTGTTCCTTTACAAGCCTGAGACCACAGCTAGCCACGGGCTAACATCAGCAAGCCGACCGACACTGTAGGTACACAGCAGGAAGGTTATCATATAACCAAGTGCAGCAACTAAATTCACGATTAATTTCGCCATGATATGACGATATACGGGGTCATCTGAAACAGGAATGACTAGGGCATTTATCACATGGTCCATCCATCCACTCATCATGGTCTAAGTCACAGAGGAAGCAGTTCAGGAGACGCACAGATGGCCGTAGGTGTAGCAGCTCTACTCTGAGCCCCTCCTGATGAAAATCACAATCAGTTTTTTCTTTCATGAGCTGCCAGCGTTTGTCTCATTGCAGATCTTGGTTGCATTGGACTTGAATATTTTTCTGAAGCTGCTTTAGCCTCAGGTTTTGGTAATCGTCATTCCTTTAACTACTGGAGAGCGAGTTCAGTGCTGTCCTAACGTAACAGTCAGGAGCCTTCTGTTTGCAAATGGCCTCTTACATAAAAATGTGTGCTATGCAGAAGTGCATCTCACGTACTGTGCCACTACAGCTGTGACAACGCAATCCACAGATTACCTTTAATGTACTTCAGTAATCATGGCATATCATTTTAATTTACATCTGTTCATTTTCTAAGTAACTAAATAGATTTTTGGATGTGGAAGTAGTGGTGTGCTGGAGGTGGGTTGCAAAGTGGCTTGCAGAAAGCAGGTTCAGGCCACTGAGGGATCAGCTGATGTGGGTTTATCCACAGAGCTGCAGAGCCAGTCTGAAGTAACACTGTCTCATTTATTCAACACTACAAGTTTCAGTAGTGATTATTTTTGTGTGTCAAGCTTCTTTTTATATTTTTAATGACAAGAAACATGTTTAGTGGTGTTTGTTTTTTTTTTTGGGGGGGGGGGGGTCATTCCTTTTACCAGATGTCATGAAAAGCTGAGTGAAACTGGAGCTCCAGCTCTGATCTAACTGCCATAACAGCCTCGTCTGTTCCAAAGCTTAACTCCTGAAATCCAGCTCTTTAGAAATAAATCAATACGAGGACTGAGACGTGGTTAGGAAGGATAAAAAGGTTCATCTCTGATCATCTTTGTTTGCTTACATGTTTTGGTATGCATATCCAATGGGCTGCATTCATTCTACGCTCAAAAGCAAACATTAGAAATACTGTTTGTTTAATAAGACCTTTGTTTTCCTACAGCTCAGATGTTAAAGGGCTCGCGCTGACAGACGGTGGAAGGCAGCTCAGCAGCTGCATGCTGTTCTCCAGGCACACTGATGGATGTATCCATCGAACGGAAATACCTCGAGCCCTTTAACGACTAAATCCATCTGTTTCTTTTCTCTTAATCTCAGGACCTGACGGCCTTGGTAGCCAACGGCACGGTGACCAGCAAGCCTCCCGTCACTTTACGGTTGGTCATCCCAGCGAGCCAGTGCGGTTCCCTCATCGGCAAAGGCGGGTCTAAGATCAAGGAGATCAGAGAGGTGAGCCGCTCGACAAGATGAAGTCTCTGTCGTAAAATCGGGCATTGCAGGAACGTTTTCCACTTTCCAAGAAGACATCAAACCAGATATGAGTTACTGCTGATTAACTGCTGATTAGCTAGTGCTCGATGAACAAGAATGAAAGACCTAAACGACTTAAATATTGGCTCCTGCTTCTGGAAAAAAAAATACACACTTTATTTTAGATTTTTAAAAATCCATACACACTGTGGGAGCATAAGTGCTGGGCCACCGACACATGAGGCCTACAGGAGCTGCTGGCCATGGAAACCCACTGTGAAGCTCCCAGCCTGCAGTTTCTGTGCTGATGTTCATGCCAGAGAAGGTTTGACTCTCCAAGTCCTGTAGTGAGATGAAGGGCTTGGTTGGTGCCTCACATCAGGTCCGGTGTCATTTACACGAACTGTGAAGCGTCTGATGACGCAGAACAGAGCCATGAAAGTTTTGTGGCTGCAGTCAGGAGGTTGGTGGTTCTGTCCCTGTCTGCTGCAGTCTGATTGGCTAATATCCTTTGGCAAGATAAATTCAGATAAATTATCTCCAATGAAATGGTGAATGCCTGAAAGTTGTTCGTGGTGCTCTACTCACAGAACGCTATTTTATTCTAATCAAAACTTGTGAAGATACAAAAAACAAAACTACATCTGATGATAAAGATATCCTTAACAAAAATGTTTACCGAGTAAAATTTACATTTTTGAGCTCTAAAAGCCCCGTTCAGTCTGTCACCCATGACCCCAGATGTCAGAGAGAGGGAGCTGTTGAGTCTTGTCCTGTTTAATTTAGGATATAAACCCAGCACCGGCGTGGAACTGACTCGCTGTCTCTAATAGTCTGTTTGAGATTTAACCAGCAGAAAGTTAATCTGCATTTTACTGAGCAGAAGCTGCTTGGGCTTGTCTGACAGAGCAGACCCTGTTTGTAACAGGCTTTAATGGGCAGCTCTGTTTACAACCTGGGCACAGTGGAGAGAATGCAAATGAATGTTATTTTAGTATACCGTGACTGGCTTCTGTGCAAGTTTGACTCAAAGGTCATAAACATCAATCCAGCAGACAGGAAGACTCAAACATGAGCTCCCATATTTAGATACTAACTTTGACCCCGACTGGATGCTTGTCAGACTGAAACCTTGTGCAATAATGTGAACACACACAGTGTGAAACAAGACCTTGAAAACTTCACAAAGGCTTCAGTGTGAATGTTGGGTCGCACATCTGACAGCATCCGCCGCAGCATGAGCCAGCTAATTAAGGGAAAATGGTAAATGGCCTGTATTTGTACAGCGCTTTACTAGATCTGAATTCCACAAGCGCTGAAACTTTTATTCATTTCGCTTTGGCTTTCTTACTAAATATCCTGAAACTACCACTTTGAATAGTCTTTGCTTAACTTTGAGTGCGTGAACTTCATGTCTATTAATATACAATCTGACACGTGACCTTCTGAGTTGTCAAAAAACACTTTTTGGGGCCTCATGTAGCATCTGACAGCATTCTCTCTGCTTATATTTTTAGGGTACAGAATCACTGCTGTGTGTGTTTCTTTGTGTGTACAGACGACAGGTGCGCAGGTTCAGGTGGCAGGTGACCTCCTCCCCAACTCCACAGAGAGAGAAGTGACGATATCAGGGAGCCAGGACGCCATCATCCAGTGTGTTAAACTCATCTGCACTGTAATCCTCGAGGTACGTGAGTGAGGCCAAACAGGAAAACTGAGTGAAATTAACGAGAAAGTACTGTAGAAAATGTTCAAATGCCTGGTTTCCACAAAGCTGTGAAGTTTGGGGCTGAAAACCAGAGCCTGTGTGGAAACTCCAACAGCTGCAGTTCCGCTAAAGGCCACTCGGGGGTGGCTCCAGCAGTGAGTCAGTCCCCATAGACTCCCGTGTTAAAACTTTACAGCAGAAATAAACATGTTTACAACCTGGTACAAAAACCATTTTGGTCTCTATGGAGATTTTCCCTCTTCATAACATCATTAGGGGCGTGGCCTCTCTGACTAAGAGGTGAATGGTGACACAGGCGGTCATAGCTGCTAGCTGTCTGCTAGGCTTCACCTCAACTAACTGGAGTCAGCGAATGTGTTTGTGGAGCCTTTTAGAGGATTTTTAATTATCTGACCAATGATATGGCTGCTGTGGGGCTAGTTGTATTAACAGATCGTCCAAAAAGTGTGACCTCCTTCTAGGATTTTATATTTTTACATGGTGTCTGTGTTTGTGTGAGGGAAGCATGCAGTCTATTGATGTTGCTTGCTAACCTGATGACTTAGCAGACCCTAAAAAACCTTTTATCTGCAGAGAAATGAAATGCAAGGTGTGAAAAAGCAAGGCGTTAAAGGTGTTTGAGGCAGTGATGAACCTTCTGGCTCCATTAAACATGATATTACGTTAGCTAAAATACTAACGTTGAGGTTTTAAAATACTAGTTGGTGACATCAGAGTGTCTCCATTCATTGCATACAGTCTGTGGCTGATGCTCTGCAGGTTCATCACTGCCTCAAACACCTTTAACGCTGCTTTTTCAGCATTCCTGTTTTCACACATTGCAGCTGCTTTGGTGCACATTTCTCCTCAGTGCAAGTTTTTGTTTTTTGGATGTGTGCATTATCTGGTGGGTGGTTGCTATGACAACAGCCTTATGTGCCTTCATCCTTTTCTAAGCTAACCTTTACACCTTAATAATTAGTCAAAATGTCTGACATCATCTTACGTGATTAGTTCAAGGCTTTCTCTTCGTATCGGTATTTCTAGATTTGTCATTTTGTGACACGAGCATCATCGCCATCCTTCCCTGATCTATTATTACCATCACACTCGTGACACTCAAGACACAAAGCTTTTTTCTTCATCTGATGCAACCTGATGCTAATTTTGAAATAACAGAGCCGCAGGAGTGATTCTTTTAAAAATTTATGCAGCGGCTCTGTAATGATGCACACTCGTCTGCGCTTTATTACCACTACATTACATTTTTGTGAGATTTCGTGCTCCTTTCCAATAATCTTCAAAATGGAAAAAGTAAAATTTATAATTCATGATTGTATTATAATTAATCAGAGACTGCAGTCATTAAGGAGAGCACGTCTCGAGGATTAGAAGCAGAAACTGAGAAATCAAAGGCTTCAGGAGCTCATTGGTACTCCAAGCACCTTAATCTGCGATGAGAAAGGAGGAGCAGAAAAGAAATAAAAATGCTGACCTTATTTAAACTTCATTCACTTTCAAGTGCTGGTACTTACTGTCAATGTGAAGTTGCATGCCTCCATTCACACTTTGTTTGATCTCAGTAAGAAATCTTTTGATGTACTTTGGTCCTCTGATGGACTGTTGTCTCCCTGCCGTCCACCCTGTGCATGCTTGGAAGTGATGCATCCAAACAGCACGTTGGGATAAATGAATGAGAAATCTATTTTTCTGTGAAGTCCTGTTGTCGGACGTAGAGTAGAGGTTTCTGCTGCAGCTTCACTTTATTCCACGGTGAATTTAGAGGGAACGAAATCTCAGAACTCAACAAAAATGCCAATATAGACGGAAAAAAATTGATTCTGTTCATCTGGACGTAGTGTTTTCAGTCTCAGCTGACTGCAGGTTTTCCCAACCTTATATAAAGTACCTGAACTGCTCAGACAGCCAGCTCTCAGCCAAAGCGCCCATGTCCCCAACTTTAAGCCTTAATACATTTAAAAATAAAAAAGAGAAAGACAAACTATCCCACGTACAGTTGTTATATTATAAAGTGTAAATATGTTTGTTTGTTTGTTTGTTTGTTTGTTTGTTTTCTGGTGAAATTTTGGATGTTTTAGCACGAGAGTCAGTTAGCACTGCCTCAAGTGGACATTACAGGAACTGCATTGTTTTTGTACTTTTAAACTTCCTTTTTTTCCCTTTTTATTGTAAAAACTCAATCCATGAAGACAAAATATATGTATCACTTAAACTGTAAAGTAATAGTGGGGTACTGAGGTAGGAACAATATCCTCATATATTAAAGCATTAATCAGCATTGCGTCATTATAATGGCAGGTTATCACATTGTTACCAGGATATATTTCTGTCTGCCTCACAGACGTGTGTGTTTGCACATTTTTACCCCAGTTCTAGCCTCTTGTTACCCACTTACTTATATTTGAGTGCTGTTGATACTAGGGCTGCCACGATTTGTCGACAAAATCGTTGACGACTAATTCAATAGTCGACGCGTCGTTTGAACCTTGTAAGATCCTGAAAGACGCTGGAATAAGTAGTAGGATTTAAGAGGGTAATAACAGACTGAAACAGAAGATGGCAGCAATGCATCTACAAGGATGCCAAAGTTAAGTCTGGGAGCATAAAGAAGAATAATGTCCAATGCAAAATCTGCACAATGGAACTTGCCTTCCATGGCGGCACGACGGCGATGCACGAGCATCTGAAAAGGAAGCACGTCATGGCTTCTGATGACGAAGTGGTACAGTCATCTCAGTAAGCGAATTGGCTAGTTAGCTGCTAACATTAGCGTAAACAGCGAGCTACTTACTCATATTGATAGCTGTAAATGTTACGTTACAGTACTGCAAAAAAATATGTTCGTCTTCAATGGACTTTGTCACCAACAACTTGCACACATCGGCACACAATTTGGGGGCCTTTCGGTTTGTTGCTACAATCTGCAAATTTCACTAAAGGTTTAATAAACTATCATCTTGTCTTTATTTTTAGTTAGCACATACCTTAAACACTTCCAGCTGTAAGCTAATGATAGTTATATAAGATCAGATGCATGCTGGTGCAATAAGCTGTAGTTTTACGTCCAATGGATGCATGATCTGATTAGTCGATTAGACTAGTCGACTATCAAAATAATCGTTTGTGGCAGCCCTAGTTGATACAAGAGTGGGATGGATATTGGACATTACTTTGGAAAGTAAGCGATTTCCACAGATTACCTTCTTGTATCTTAATGCCCTACTATTACCATAAAAACTATAAGAGAAAGCATTTATAAAATGCACACATAAATGAAAAATATAAAGGCTGAAGTAAATATGAATTATCAACATGCAGGGCCCGTGATGTGAGAAATCCCAGTCTCTGGGGTCCACCGGTCACCCCCCCCCCCCACCTCTGTGCAAACTGTGAATGAGTGTGAGGGGGAATCCTGTTCTGCAAAGCCAAATGTTTTGCAGAATATGTGAAAACTTGTTTCATTTGATTACGTATTCATATTTAAATTGAGCGCTGACAGGTCATCATTAAGAATCTCATCAGCTAAAACAATTAGCCTAGACTCTCTGGGTGTATCCTACAACCAGAACTTAATGAGCTGCAGTGGATCGCAGCATGATGAATATGACATTAGTAGAGTGCCTGTGTAATAAAAGCGCTCAGCATGCAGCAGGAAAAGCCGTGATTCCCTCATTTCAACCGCATCAGCAATTCAGACAAACACAACAATCCAGCAGCACAGCAAGTTTAAATAAGAGCCACTTGGCTTTTATGATGTTGTGCAGCAATAATGAAATAAACTCATGTTGCTGCTTAATGTCCCTTTGATGTCTCCCTGTTGCACCAAACACACAATAAGATAAAAATGGATGAAACATTAGCCGACACTTGATGATCAGTCACTCAGAGAATGTACTGTACAGGCTTAATAGGCTTAATATCCCAAATTAAATATAAAGCACGGTTGTTTCCCAGCCTCTGAAGTATTGAACCCCCTTCTGCTTCTATAAAAAATGATAGTTTTCAGCAGCAAAACTTATCACATATTAAATGATGAGCTTTATGCATTTAAAGATCTATCTCGTAGTCTTTTTAACTAAATCCTTCCAAGTTGGAAAAACATAAAAGCATATCTGTAATGTTAGAGGTTCTGCTGTTCTCCTGCAGCCAGAACTGCCATCCACTATTTTTTGGGTGACCACAGTTGGTGCAACTATCAGCAATCAATCAATTTAGTGCCCTTACTATATAACCACTGATGGTTTTTGCTTAGATTATGGCATCAGTGAAGTGGACCTACCACTCCGATGTCGTCACTACTGTGTATTAATGTGTATGTCCAAAAAAAAATCCCCCACTGCAAGCTCGGGTCCTCAGCCAGAGGCCTGGGAGCTCTACTGGACAGAGATCTCGGATGTTGTTCCTGGGATCTGCAGGAGCCACTCCCCTAGCTTTGGGGTCACTGCACCGAGTGCTGCGATTACAACGGTTACCTTCACCCTCCGCATCTTCTTGAGCTGCTCTTTCAGCCATTGGTACTTCCCAGGTTCTCATGTTCCTTCTTCTTGATGTTGCTATCACTCGGTATCGCTACATCTATCACTACGGGTCTCTTCCTCTGCTGGTTCACTACTACACTACAGTTCGTCTTGTGATTGGAAGGTTGCCGGTTCGAGCCCCGGCTCGTACAGTCTTGGTCACTGTGTCCTTGGGCAAGACATTTCACCTACCGCCTACTGGTGTTGGCCAGAGGGGCCGATGGTGCGATATGGCAGCCTCGCTTCTGTCAGTCTGCCCCAGGGCAGCTGTACCTGTAGCTGCCTCCACCAGTGTGTGAATGTGAGTGTAAATGAATAGTGGAATTGTGAAGCGCTTTGAGGGTCTCGAAAAGCGCTATAGAAATGCAATCCATCATTAATTATATCATCAGTTATATCGTTATTGCAAATTTTCAAATGTATATCGTGATAAATATTTTTGGTCATATCGCCCTGCTCTAGTGGTAGTAGGGACTGTCCAGATGTCACATCTTCTAGTAGACTTTCAGAGGATGCTTCACGTAGTCTTCGTAATCGGCCAGGAGGATCCAGGGTAGAGCTGTTATCCATTATCTCAGGTCAGCCGCTCTCGCACTCAAGGCCTTCAACGCACCAGTTGTTCTTGGGGTTTGGTGTACAGTCTCAGAGGGTAGGGCTGATGATATCTCCCACCTCAAAAGTCAAGGAAACCACAGGACACATCCAAAAATGTTTCATCACAACGCTGGTAAAATGTTGCCTTGGTGGTTAAAATTTAAACAGGGTAATGACAAAAAGTACCTTTAACCCATATCGCAAGCTCATCCCTAAACTAACCAAGTAGTTTTTAGTGTTAAACCCAATCTATTAAACACAAGCGCCTCAATGGGGAGTCAGATTTGTAAGTTATTATTCCAACACTCGCCTTCCAATGTTTCAACACTGATTTCATGCTAAAGATATAAAGCAGCTGGTTTTGCCCTTGAATAACAGTGAGACACACACACAATGGTAAAACACAGCTCAGCACTACAATTGACTTTCTATTGACGTTGCTTTCACAGATGCCAGCCAGTGTTGGGGAGTAACGGAGTACATGTACCAGCATTACATACTTAAAATACAAAATATGAGTAACTGTATTCCGTTACAGTTACCGTTTAAAAAGGTGGTATTCAGAATACAGTTACTTTGTTGAAATAAATGGATTACACGGCGGTCTTTTCCTGTTTCATATGCTCGGCTGTGTCCTCTCTGTTTTTGGTAATTCCAGGCTGGTGGAAACCCAAACAAAACACACATTAAGAGGCTCTGATGTCTGTGTCTCAATCTCATGGCCCATGTCTCCTCTACTTGTGCCCCGAATAGTGATGTGAAGAAATATTTTTAAAAATTATTATTCAAAAAATGATTTAATATGAAGGCAATAGGCAGAGTGTTACAGGCATCGCCCTAAAGAAAGTACGAGCTGTCACGGAGCAGAAACGGGAGCTGGAAGCATGTAAATATAATAATAACCACTGCAGCCAAACAGAGAGCCTGACGAGCCCAGCTGTAAGTAAGCTGTTAAGACTCGACTGTACGCTGCGTTTGTGTTTTCCTCCGAAATAATAAGTTCCAGAATAGTTTTCTACACGAGATCGCTGCAAAAAGTGCAGCCTTACCTAATGTCCACCTACTGTTACTCATTTATATTAAGATTTAAACATCTGGTTGGTGTTGGTGTGGAGAGTAACCTTCAGTAATAGTAATAAATCACACAGCAATAGGAGATTCATGTAGTTGTAAAAAGCATGATAATATAAAAAGTAAGTATATAAAGTATATATATACATAAAGTAATCCAAAGTATTCAGAATATTCGTCATATAATCTGTAGTGGAATACATTTTAGAGGTAACCTTCCCAACGCTGATGCCAGCACATAATTGGACCCCATTATTTGCCACCACCACCTTAAGATTCTTCATATGTTTGTGCCTATAACCTCACCTCTGACTGTCTTTTCTTTATCTGTAGTCTCCACCAAAAGGAGCGACTATTCCATACCGACCCAGCCCGACTCCGGGAACTGTACTGCTGGCAGGAAACCAGGTAAGCTGTTGGAGAATGATGGTAATTAACATCCTGCTGGAAATCATGTACCACTGTAAAGGTCCTTCAGATGAACCGTAACAGGGAGCAAAACATAAAATGTGCAAGACGGCAGGAAAATGATAGATGGAGCAGACAGAACAAAATAATGCAGGTATCCGGTGATGAAAGTAGTATGAGAGTGGCAGAATAAAGGAAATGATTAATGAAAGCAGAACAAACAGATTTATAGACGGAAGAAAATCAGGTAACAGAAGGAAGCATGAAAGGAGGAGAGGCAGAGATGTTGGTGAGAGAGGCACGGGCGGACGGATTAATGGGTCAGATAGACGCGTAGATGAAGGGGATTTAGGGAGGTATGAAGAAATGATGGATGTATGGGAGTACTGAGGAAGAGATGGAGGAGTGGACGGATGAGTGAGTCGATACATAATTTATTATTCAAGAATATGCTTTGGTTTGCAATTTCAGTGTCAGACAGAATACCCACATGGTCGCTTACCCTCTTATGTTTTTTCCATGCACAGACACAGTCATGTTTCCATCTTTTCAGAGGAGATCAAACTGCCTTACTTTAATTTCCTGGATGTAGACTAAACTTAATCTAGAACAGCAATTTCCTTCAAATGGCTCAACAGGCAACTTTTGGTCCTCACAAAAAACCGAGGTCCCCGCAAGTCATTAAATAGATTTATGTCCCCACAACATCAGTAATACAAGTATGGATGTGTACACACACACAGTCCACTTGCTAAGTTGTAGGGTGTAGGCGGCTCCTGTCACACCAGTTCAGTATGATAAAATGATGCTTTTTTATGACGACTCACAATTCTTAAGTATTCACTAGAGAAAACATTTGTCGCTGCTGGAGAGGAAACCTTGGTTTGTCTGTGTTTCTGTGAATGAATTTGTTGGATTGGAACGTTTTCACCAAATTCTACTATATGAGATTTTTATTTCCAGACCAGATTGTTATCTCTTCCAGGGAAGTCATGTGATCATCCATTTGATAGCATCCTTGAAAGGCTGGGGACGGATTTGAACAAATATGGGGACTGGTTGAACTTGATTCACTTTTAGATACAATCTGATTCTATAACCAGGAATTTGTGGAAAATGGTTTTTGTTCCAAAATAGGGCAAAACTTTGCATCATGTAAGATCAGATGGACATCTATCAGGTCATTGGTGACCCATCTAAGGCTACGATTAAGATATTGTTTGTTTGTAGCTGAACTTTTCCTTGTTTGGAACACCTCATAATGGAAAGACACTGGTGTCAAATATATTTGAGTTCAACTTAAAACTATCTTGTAGTTTCTATAAATTTGCCTTAGACATGTTTGGGCTGGTGCCCTGGTGCATATTACATGATCGGTGATCTCAAAATTAACTTAGATTTTCCTTCAAAGGTCTTAATATTTTTTACAAAATGTGCATGAAACACTTTATTTTGTTGTGACATCTTTTATTCAGGTAAGAAAAACAAGGTTGCACAAATAGGATGCAATCTGCAATCGATGTAGAAAACCTGAAAAATGAAATTAGATGTTTGTCTGCAGATTCGAAGGTAATCAGTGGGAATCCACCTCGTAGTAAAAACAAAACAATGGATTTGCTGTCTTAAAGATAATTTAAAGTAAAGATATAATAAGAAACGATGCTTTTTGCCTTCTTACCACTTATTCTGCCAAGATGCTCTTCAGGCTGCAGGGATTGGTTGTCAGTATAATCACATCAAGTCCCATTTCTGACGATTACACTGTCTATTGGGGATCTTCAGATTAAACCAATAACTCATTGTAATAGATCACCATGTGGAACTGATTTAGGTAATTGTATCATGGTGTTAGAGGATTATAGTCAAGGTTGGAAAGGAAAATCTAGATTATTTATTGATAAAATCAACAGGCCTGTGCCTACTTCTTTTATAAAGGCGCCTGTCCACTCAGTTTGGTTGCCGGGTCTCACGCCTGTCTGTCTGACCACCACGGACCACCGAATTTCTCCGTCTACACCTCCAATTCTCTCCCTCCTCAACCACCGGACGAAGCCCCCAAATGTTAAGGTTCAAATATTGAGGAAGGAGAGTACAAACAACCATGGTCCAAGTGCTTGGTCAAACAATTGATTTTAATTAAATACACGCGTGGGAAGACCAGCTCCGTTCGCAGACAGCGCTGATTTCCAACCAATCAAAGCATAAACAGATTTTTTATACCATCAGGGTTTGAATTTAATGACGCCCGCTCATGCGTCATCAGATAGAATATTTGCATACGTCAATTCAAAACCACAATGACTTTTAACACAGTTTGAAAAGGAACATTGTCTCTGTCTTCATGGCAGATGTTTCCTGTCAACCCGCTTCTCCAAACCCGCAGTTACAAGACAACATGATTAACCTCTCACCTATAAATGATTCTCTCTAACTGAGTGTGTGTGTGTGTGTGTGTCGTCCTTAAATGCTCTCTCATCTCACCCGTTGCACTTCTGACTTTTCACCAGAACAGAGGCTCATCCTTACATGTAATCCTCAGAATAACCTGCACTTAGACCCTGCTTTCGGTTTCAGTTCTGCAACAGGCACACTCTGCAAACCTGCAATTTCCTGTCAGCCTGTGGCTTTCTGAAAGACACACACTGTTTAAACATCTGAATGCAATATCAATACTGTAGATTATATTATTAATCTGGACAATAGCAGCAAAATAATTTCCCTGATCTCCACAAGCCTAATAATGTTTCTCCAAGTGTTATTGAACAAAAACAGCACATATTTTACTTGTTTGCATTTGCAGAGTTTACAAATGAAACTGTGACATCTACTAAAATAAATGCTCAGTGATGCTGAGCGCCATAAACCCCGACCTAAACGTTCCTGCATTTACAGAAAGTATTAATCGACAGAGAAAAACATGTTCTGGGTAGAAGTGGCTCAACATTTAGCCCAAGGCTGCTCCAGTGTAAACACAGGTAGAGGATTTTATATCTTTCTAAGTTTCTTAGTCCTGGGGAAAGTCCCTGCAGTGAAATGACAGCTAGAAGCACGAGAAGCTGCTGTTAAGACTCTTTGTGCCTCTGCTAGCTTAAGTCTGGGAGTCTCTTGGCCCTTTGACAGTCAGTAGAAACACATTTATGGCCCTTTGTGAGTCACTGTGTTACGGCTGTGCTACAAAATCTCTCTGTGTGTTTCTTTAAGCGTAACCCCAGAGATTCCCAGCGTACCGCAGTCACATCCTTCCCGTTTAACCCGTTGACCTTGTAAAGTTGTTCTTGTTGAGCTTGGATTACACCACTGTTATTGACTCTTATCGACAAGGCACAAACTGGAAATGTGGTCGTCCAGATTTCTAAAGAAACTGAAGCTACAGAAGCACAAGCAGCATGTTTCGTTCCTCAGAATCATCCAGATTCTGCTACATTTAATTTTTCATCAAACCCAACACACCAGAGGAAGACAGCCTGAAGATGCTGAGTTGGGGCTAAAAGCTCACAGGTCAGGCAGTGGTGACAACAAACATCTCTCCTTCTAGAGACCCAGTTAGCATGAATGCAGCCTTCCTGTGTGCTGATAGGTTGATTTGGCTTAGTGACAAAGAACAGCTTCATGGTTTGTAGCATTTGGTGATTTATGAATATAAAACAGAAAAAGACTTCATGATAATCGACGTGATTGTTAAAATTGAAACAGCCTCAGAATTGCGAGCAAGATCATTTTGCACTGAGTACAGGGAGTGCAGAATTATTAGGCAAATGAGTATTTTGTCCACATCATCCTCTTCATGCATGTTGTCTTACTCCAAGCTGTATAGGCTCGAAAGCCTACTACCAATTAAGCATATTAGGTGATGTGCATCTCTGTAATGAGAAGGGGTGTGGTCTAATGACATCAACACCCTATATCAGGTGTGCATAATTATTAGGCAACGTCCTTTCCTTTGGCAAAATGGGTCGAAAGAAGGACTTGACAGGCTCAGAAAAGTCAAAAATAGTGAGATATCTTGCAGAGGGATGCAGCAGTCTCAAAATTGCAAAGCTTCTGAAGCGTGATCATCGAACAATCAAGCGTTTCATTCAAAATAGTCAACAGGGTCGCAAGAAGCGTGTGGAAAAACCAAGGCGCAAAATAACTGCCCATGAACTGAGAAAAGTCAAGCGTGCAGCTGCCAAGATGCCACTTGCCACCAGTTTGGCCATATTTCAGAGCTGCAACATCACTGGAGTGCCCAAAAGCACAAGGTGTGCAATACTCAGAGACATGGCCAAGGTAAGAAAGGCTGAAAGACGACCACCACTGAACAAGACACACAAGCTGAAACGTCAAGACTGGGCCAAGAAATATCTCAAGACTGGTTTTTCTAAGGTTTTATGGACTGATGAAATGAGAGTGAGTCTTGATGGGCCAGATGGATGGACCCGTGGCTGGATTGGTAAAGGGCAGAGAGCTCCAGTCCGACTCAGATGCCAGCAAGGTGGAGGTGGAGTACTGGTTTGGGCTGGTATCATCAAAGATGAGCTTGTGAGACCTTTTCGGGTTGAGGATGGAGTCAAGCTCAACTCCCAGTCCTACTGCCAGTTTCTGGAAGACACCTTCTTCAAGCAGTGGTACAGGAAGAAGTCTGCATCCTTCAAGAAAAACATGATTTTCATGCAGGACAATGCTCCATCACACGCGTCCAAGTACTCCACAGCGTGGCTGCAAGAAAGGGTATAAAAGAAGAAAAACTAATGACATGGCCTCCTTGTTCACCTGATCTGAACCCCATTGAGAACCTGTGGTCCATCATCAAATGTGAGATTTACAAGGAGGGAAAACAGTACACCTCTCTGAACAGTGTCTGGGAGGCTGTGGTTGCTGCTGCACGCAATGTTGATGGTGAACAGATCAAAACACTGACAGAATCCATGGATGGCAGGCTTTTGAGTGTCCTTGCAAAGAAAGGTGGCTATATTGGTCGCTGACTTGTTTTTGTTTTGTTTTTGAATGTCAGAAATGTATATTTGTGAATGTGGAGATGTTATATTGGTTTCACTGGTAAAAATAAATCATTGAAATGGGTATATATATATATATATATATATATATATATATATATATATATATATATATATATATATATATATATATATATATATATATATATATATTTGTTTTTTGTTACGTTGCCTAATAATTATGCACAGTAATAGTCACCTGCACACACAGATATCCCCCTAAAATAGCTAAAACTAAAAACAAACTAAAAACTACTTCCAAAAACATTCAGCTTTGATATTAATGAGTGTTTTGGGTTCATTGAGAACATGGTTGTTGTTCAATAATAACATTATTCCTCAAAAATACAACTTGCCTAATAATTCTGCACTCCCTGTATGCTCATCTCATGCTTGCATACTTTAAGAGCCACAGAAATAATAAGTTCACTGATATCATTGAATACTAAATGTGGATATTAACTGTTATGAGCCTGATATTTGTCACCCTGGTGTTGTTTTTGTAAACCAGAGAATTGAACTGAATGAAAGCTGAATGATCCAAATATTCTGACCTCGTTTGCCCCCAATTAGCACTTTCTGCTCACGCATAACAAAACCAAAGTAGAAAAATCCTGCACGATTTCTCCCTGTAGGGTTTTCAAAGTACCTTGAATTCTGAAAAGTTTGCTTTGAAAACTCTGATGCTTAATTGGTTGCAGAAATCTTGCCGTGTGCGCTCAGGCTCGACGGTGCATCGGAGCTTAGCAGCGCGCAGGTTGTCATTTGGTCAGTCCGAGACCTGCATGATTTTTATTTTTCCCTAAGAGAGTGGCACAACTGAGATCTGTCTGTACTTGGTCACACATCACTGGACTGCAGCACAGATTGTTTGGAGATTGACTTGGACGTCTCTCTGCGTAGTTGTCTGGGGCATTTGGTTATTTGTGGATGAACTCTGAGGCGCTGCTGCAGTCAGCGGTGGGACAGTTTGTATTTCATCAACTCGAAACCCTAAAATCTCATGTAAAGTAAAATCAATGCTGAAGAAGATTCAATAAAACAAGGTCCTTTATAACTTTAGTGCATCAAAGTTTTCCATCAGCACTTTAGTTTAAGTGACAGAGACAGAAATCAGTCGTTGTGTTTGCTTGTTATTCTGCAGAGCTGCATATTTGAACAAAAGCTCAAGCTAGACGGAGTCTAAAGAAACCCTTTCATGTCCTCAGTTTAACGTTTGGGGAAAGCTAGTTTACTATAAGCCAAGATCAGTGAGATTACTACTGCACTGATGCTTCCTACACTGATTTCCAGTGAGTGGCAGGTTGCAAACTTTAGACACAATTATGACATCTTAGATTAGCTTGTCGGACCTCCGGTCACAACATTACGTTCATTCAGTTTTATTTTTTATACCTGCAAAGACAAAAATGATGGAAGCCCAACAAGGTAACAGTAGAGAGGAAAAACATCCCTTTTAACAAGAAACGAATAATAAAAACATTGAGACAGAGATGGTTCGTTTACCAGATGAATAAATTAGATGGAAAAATCAAGATTAGTTGTAAAGAAAACATTTGAGAATAATGGAATCAAATCATTTTACAAATACTCCATTAATCACAGCCTTCAATAACCAAAACATGTTTAAAAGTGTGGAACTGTGAGTAACTTCAGACACAGAACCTCAGACTGCAGCGTTTTTGGTTGTTTGTACACATGCGTGTGCAGGACGTGTTAATGCTTCAGTACATGCCACTTTATTTCACTACAGTCTACATGACATTAGCAAAGTACTGCAGAACCATCTGCTTCACTTTCCACCTCATTTACAACAGAAAGAGGCCGGGGCGCTGTATAAGAGCCAAGAACCAATCACTAGCTGGCGTGAAATATTAATATTTTAAACGAATGGCGTTATTAGTGCTGCGTAGCAGAGGAGTAACATTGAAACGTCTAGTTGGCCGATCGCACACGTCACTAAAGCGTGACGTCGCTGTTCCGTTTCATGCGTTCCTTCTCCGGTTTTCAGCGTCGCCACCTTGAGCCGGCCGTTGGGGGGGGGCTATAAAAATAAGACTGATGCAAATTGAATCTCAGCCATCTTGTTAAAACAAATGACTTGTTAAAACAAGTCATTTCAGTGCATCTCCAGGCAGTTTGGCCTTTGGAGACGGTCTCAGCGGTCTGACAGCATCGGCACACCTTTGGCGTCACGCTGCCTTCACGCTGCCACATGGCAGTTTTCTTTCAGAGAATGATAAAGTATTTATTCTGCTCCACTTCATCTTCTCATCTAGCAGTAAATGGGAAACTAAATGAACTCTTGATGGTTTCTTACTGATTTCTGCTTCTCATTGCAGAATCACATGGAAAACCTGTTTTTGTTACTTGTTCTGTGCGTCTGGTCTTTGCTGGCTTTACCTTTGCTTTTCAAAATGTCTTACAAATAAATACACAATGACTCTGAGCTCTTGCAGCAGCAGAGGAAACACTTATGTAATCAGCTGAGTAACACTGCTCACATGAGGTTAAAGCAACTTACAGCCGATTCAGTGACATAAAGAAAATAGTTTTTAAGGACACTCGTAAAATTAAAGGCCACATTTTTCTTATTAAATTAACACAATTATTGCTGCTTTTACAGTTAGTGAGACATTGTTGGTATAATGCTTTCATAAGTATGATAATAATTGTTTCTTTATAAGGTAAAAGCTGGGATCAGTTTCAGTTCCTTTACATAGTCTTACTAACTCAAGTTTAATAGTCTCATGAGGTGACTGTGCATGACTTTAATTTCTAGGGGAGATTTGACCCAGCTTGACATTAGTTAGTGTGTAACAGTGTCCACGCTGCATGCCTCACACAGGTTTAGCTGTACGTCGAACAGCTGTGGCGATGAAGGATCCCGAGCCGCTCTGCAGTGACCAGGTTGTTCATGTTTGATCAGTTCTGAGCTCTAACCGTGGCGTTGACTCTGCTTGTGTCTCTCTGTGCCGGCTGAAGGTGTTCGAGGCTTCAGACTTTGGCTCTCACCCCCTGTTCTCAGTGGCACAGGGAGGAGTGGACCTGCAGCAAGTGAGTATGGCCGCCTGGGGGCAAGGGTCGAGGGTCAAAGGTCACTGCATCACTGCCTTTGTTTCCATCTACCAACGAGCTGCTTTGACTGGAAGCTGGGCTGGAAAGATGGAAACATTTAGAGCTGCAGTCAGCTGCTCCAGACTGAAATGTGTTCACTATACGATGTAATGAGAAGCCCTGCAAACATTTGTAAAAGTTTAATGATTTAATTTTGCGAGTACAAATATATGCACTGCTCAAAAGATTAGAGAACACACTGAAAACACATCTATCAGCACTGATATGGACTCAGCGTTAGGAATGAAAGGACCTGCACAGCTCTGAAAATCAAAGTGATGATGCATCAGGCTAGCCACTGCAGCAACTCCAAACGGTACTCAGCAGTTTGTCCACGTGCTTGTCTTGTATGCTTGTCTGAAAATGGCGGCGCATGCTCCTAATACGATGAACGGTGTCCTGGGGGATGTCCTCCTAGATCAGGACAGTCTGAGGGGCAACCTGGTGACATCCAAGAGGTCTTCTATTAGATTTAGATCAGACGAGCCCGAGGACCATCGGTGGCATCGATTCCTTCATCCTCCAGGAACTGCCTGCACGCTCTCACCACATGTCGTACACCAGTCGTACACCAGGAGGAACCCAGGACACACTGCACCATACCTGATGGCAGTCAGGGTGCTGCTGCCTGGCCTGTACAGGCCTGTGCGTCCATCGCTGATTGACCACCAAACACTCACGCTGAGCGATCTTACAGACATAACGTTCTCCATGAGAGCGTTCCACGTCTGTCACGTGTGCTCAGGGTGAACCTGCTCTCATTTCTGAGAAACTCAGGGCATCTGCTGTGGACCTGCCACTGCTGGTATTCTACGGCCAACGGGGCTCCGTAGTCCCGGGCCGAGAGCACAGGGCCTACTGATGGCCCTCAAGACACAAGACACACCTTCATGAAGTCTGTGTCTGATTGTTTGGTCAGAGACGTTCACACCGGTGGCCTGCTGGAGTTCATTTTCTTGGGCTCATCCTGTTTCTGCACGGTTGAACCTGCAGCCGTGTCCCACAATCTTTGGGCCATTTTGGGAGAACGCCTACTGGCTGCCCCTCCCTGAGCCTGCTTCTTTTGGAGCACCCAGTGCTACTCATGAGAGATGACCTGTCATTGGAGGATCAAGACAAATAAGGTCCCAAACCTTGGGTTTGGCTGCAAATACTAGTAGAAAGGAGTAGAAAAATCTGACTAAACTAAAAGATTTGACAAAGTTTCAAACGTGACGTGTTTGGCAAAAGTTCATAGAACAATATAAAAGTTCCTGAAAAACTCTTTCAAGTGTCTTTATTTGCAAAGTCCTCAGTTTGCTGTTTTATGCAATTCTATTCACATAACTCGAATTTTTCTCAGGATAATTATGTCGTTTTTCAGCTGCACTCAATTTGCAGATCAAACCCTTTCTTCCCATTCGGTCCTCATTCCCCACACAATGCAAAAGCTCGCCTCCTATTTATTCAGATTTTTTGCTTAAATGGTTCATCGCCAACACACGCCAGTGCTTTGTTTCAGTTTTCGCTCTAAATCAACAGATCTTTTTGTTTCGGTCGGTCGTGTGAGGCAGGTAAACAACCGCCTCCCTCGGGCCGGGGAGCGAGCCAAAGGACCCGAATTCAATCATGCTGCTGCTGCGCTGCAGCCGACACTGGCATCGTAAAAACAGATGGTCAGTGCGGTCAAGGATGCCAGATTAACACCTCTGCACAGAGGAGCTCAGTAAACATGAATCTTCTTTTTCACATTAAAAGCAAACAAAATGCAGGCGCACGATAGCCGAGGCTGAGCGAAGACGAATGCCGTGGAGAAAAAGTACAAAACAGGCAAAGAAAAACACGGAATCGAGGAGGAACAGAGACGTGACGAATCGAGACGGGAAAAAGTAAGTGCAGGGAAGGAGAGGGAAAGATGAAGAGACGAGCGGGGATGCCGAGCAGCTCCTCCTGGCCAGTTTAATCGCCGTTAAAAGCTGAGAGGGGTCGGCCTCCTCGCTCTCGGTGCTTTCACCTCCCAGGAAACGCATCCGTTAACGAATTTTCCCCCGACTCATTGTTTGCTCTGAAACACAAATGAAGCAGGAGTGGAGCCTGTGAAACAGTCGTTGGCTATAATTGCGAGGATGGATCGGGGAATGCACGGGTCATTTTTTATGTGCTTGTATCCTAGAGGGCTGCCATCATGTTCACAGTCCTCAAACAGGCTTAAAAGTGGCTTAATGAATCCAAAACGTACAGCAGGTGGGAAGCTATCAAAAGCACAAACACTCAATACAGCCTCATTATTCTAATGCTCAATAACAGCTGTCCTGCTTTGCAGCAGCTGAACCAGAGCTCCACGGTGTGTTGATGTGCTGGATATGTTGAGTACCACAAACTTCCTTGAGACTCTAATGGAGTCTCAGAGTTGTTAATTAACAACATTTCTTCATCAAGTTACTCGTAAACTCGATGCAAACATCACCGAGTTCCCTCAAAGAGCGTTTTCTGATGCACATTAGCTCTAATTAAATGTCGTTTCTAGGAGACAGACACACACCTGCAGTCTGGCACGTTAAAGCAGCTCATGAAGCTCACCTGCAACAAAACTGCACGTTTAATCACATTTACAGGAAAATATCATGTCTCCAGCAAAATACCTTAAAAACACAGGTATTAATAATGACCATGATTCATACAATAATAAAAGAAATGATGCAGCACCATCGGGGATGGTGATTCTAGTCGATGTTACTTGGATGCTGGTTGTTGAGGCTGAGGTTTGGAGATTATGAGCGGTGCCTCGTGACCGGCGGTCATTGCCTGAACGAGCAGAGGTCTTTGCATCGAAGCGGGTTTCAGGACTTCAGGGTTAACCCTGCGTGCACATCACCATGGTAACTTATGCAGCTAACCTGCTCTGGAGCGGACTGCGTTTGAGAGCAGAGACCAGCGGGGGTGAAATCGTTGTCAGTTTCCTTTTACAGACCTGTGAGCACAGACAGGCTTTGTCTGTCCTTCTTATCAGTAAGAAAGATCAAGAAATCTGGTTTTATAGATTTAATATATCCATCCTTCCGTTCTCGTCCGCTTATCCATATTGGGGTCGCGTCGGGAACGGAGCCTTTCTCAGAGTTAATATAGTTTGGGGGGTTTTCTTTGTTTTCCCCGTTGGCTGCAAGTAATTTTAAAACTGCTCTGGACCTGATGTCATATTTGTAGTAGTCCGAGGATAGATTTGAATTCTAGTTTTATATTTATCCTTGGTTAAAAACACAGGTGTGGATATTAATTTGATGGAGTAAATGGCTGTTCTATGACAGCGCGGTGTGAAGGCTCAGGACCTTCAGACAGGCTTTGTAACTGTAACACACCTTTCCCCGCCTCACTGACCAGCGTGCACACACACACACACACTGCTGCAGTATGTTGTTTAACCTCTTTGTATTTCATATATCGTACAGCTTTTGTAAGTCGCTCTGCTGGCCGTAGGCGGGTTACACCATCACTGTCATGTGACAGACTCTGCTTCTATTTACCGTTTTTAGTAACCGTATTTGTTTGACCGCTGAGCCTCGTTGTTGCTGTGTTGAACCCGCCTCATGGCCCAGGAGTTCACGTTATTCTTGACTTCATGTTTTGCTAACAGCACCTGCACCATGCAGGAAGTGAGCAGATAGCAGATTTTGGCCATTAATCTCTCCTAAGCTGTTTTAGGACAGCGTGATGAATAGTCTGCGAGCTGGCAGTACATCAGCCTGTAGGTCAGGTTTATGCACGTATGTTAAATCCACTTTAATGTGTTTGGGTTTGTTGTGTGTGTTGTGTGACTGTAACTGAAATTATGTGACTTACTGATCTGGGCATAATTTCTGAGCTCTTATCGTCTTGAAGTGTATCCAGATTTTCTCACATATCTCACGTGTACTCGTGCATGAATCAAACCTACAATCTGATAAAATTTTGCGCCTCTTCTACGAGGTTTTTTTCCCCCGGTGAGCGCTGGTGCATAAATAGCTTCATGTCAAGGGCGCGGGTGTTCAGACCAGACGTAACGGTCTGAGGTCAGGTTGTTGCGGCCGGTGTGTCGCCGTCATTAGCCAAACGTCCTTCAGCCAGACGCTGAACCCGCCATCGCTGCGTCGTGTTGGCTTAAAAGCGGCCTCGGGCCACGTTGCTTCTACATTTAAAATTCTTTCATCCAGCAGAGCCTCTGTGAGTGATCATCTGAGGGTGTGACTGCAGCGGCTCATGGCTTCATAAAAGATGCACACATCCCCTCTCAGCGTTTTTAAACGGTGTTTTTCCCGTCGTCACCTTTGCCTTTGAAACCCAGATCCACAGTCGGCAGCGTCTGCCCGACGAAGCTGAAAACCTCGTGGAGAAAAGCAGAGACAAACACACGGTAACCTCGGAAAAGCAATTTAGAGGAATGAACTTCTCTTTTCTTGTTTGAGCTGAATGGAGTGAATACAAGCTCGGCTGCTTCACTGTAAAATGTTCTTCTGACTCGAGGTAAATTGAAATGATTACCACAATAAATGAGTTTTTATTTTCAAATATGATTTTTATATTCTCGGGCTTCTCGACATCCAGTATTTCAGATTTTAGTCCGAAGAAACTGCTGGTGGTGTGAAAGTGCTACATCTTTAGCAAATGGTGAATGATCTCCTTGTTTCTTAATCGGGAAAAGGATTCAAGCCAAAATCAATCGTAATTAAGCCGTGAAACATTTAGAATAAAGTCTCTGGGATCAGCGCGAAGCATGAAGTCACTCAGCAGGTCGTGTTGTGTGTTAGAATTTACCATTGTTGTTCTTTGCGTGTCTTATTCACACTATAAGAAATGTTTAAATCTGATATTAAAGTGGATTTATTCAGCTTGGACGCCCAAGTTTGTGAATGAAATAACTTGAGAAGAAAGTCAACTGGATTTTAAAGTTGATGAACCATAAGTGCGTCAGGAGGCTGAGACAACAACAGCTCAGCCCACCTGTGGGTAAGACCTTGAGCTTGTGAGAGGCAACCAATCAGAAGAAAGTTTGTATTAAGGGGGAGGAGCTAAAAGAGCTTGCCTGAGTCACAGAGATTGGCCGAGTGAAACTGGTCACAGTGAGGATGCTGCACCAAAAACCTCCTGTGGTTGTTTTTGATCACCAGACACTAACTCGCTTTGCTAACTAACGACCGAGCGGCAGCTTGTCACAGAGAGGACGTGGAGAAGGTTTGCCTTCAAAGTAAAAGCTCGGGCCTCAGCCTGAAACCAACACATTTTAAAATGAGCAACTTTTACTTTGAAGATAAGTCGTCTCTGTTTCCAGTTGGCATCACGTTCTTCGTTTGCTGAGCGAGTAGGTGGCAAATGTTTGCAGACGAGTCTGCGTCTTCCATATAAACTAGAGGTAACCATGGCAACCTGTTAGTGACCAAAGCAGTCACAAGGAGGGTTTTGACAGCAGTTTCACCTAGCAACAGCGAGCAACAGCTAGCAACAGCTAGCAGACGCTCACCAACTGCATGTCTGTTGTTCTGAAAGTAAAACTCCCTGTAAATGTTTTAAAACAGCGTCTTTGACACGTTGTTGTGTTGGAGCTTCGCCACAGCTCCCGTTCATCATCCCGGCTGTGTGATTGTACTAAAACTGCAGTAAGTAAACGGACGATTATAAAGAAGCAGAAACCAAAACAGAGAATCTTTGTGAGCCACTGATCTGGAGACAGATCCACGCTGGCAGCAACACACACAGGTTAAATGGGATAAAAGCTTTACATGATCCAAGTTAGCCAAACTAAGCTCACTGACTTCGCTGCAGATCAGCTGTTTGTCCTCAGAGACACAGAGACAGCGTGGCTCACAGACAGGATGACAAATAGGACTCTAGAAACAACACAAGTGTGCGAAGTAGAACAGAAGAGCACTTTACTCCATCACACTGACAGGCCTGCACGCCAACTATAGCTAAGTGGGGTGTGTGTGTGTGTGTGTGTGTGTGTGTGTGTGTGTGTGTGTGTGTGTGTGTGTGTGTGTGTGTGTGTAGCTAGCGGAGGCTCCATGGGACGGATGGGAGGAGAGACGGAGGGTTGAAGTGACAGGTGGGGGTGAGACGAGGAGACTGGGGGAGGAGAAATGAAGAGAAATGTAGAAAAACCTCGTCTTTGGTAACAAATCGATAAAAAGACGTTTAACATCGGAGGATCGGTCGCTCTGCTTTGGAGTGACATCAGTGTCAGTTTTGCTGTGAAGAATATTATCAGAATATTGTTACTTACATATGGGATTGATGATCGATCAGATCTTTTACACTCCTCTCATGACTGTTAGGTCCACTGATCAGCAGCTTCCCGATTGGCTCGTACGAATGACCGGACAGTCTCAGTCTCAGCTCCGAAACTCTTGAATCGTCTCCGTCCTCACGTTATTTCAGAGTTTTCTGCAGGCTCAGGATGTCAAAGTAAAGTGACAAAGTTTTAATCACCACACAGTGAAGAGTTGAACAGTAACCGTGGACTTGTCCTGCAGAGTTTTGTGTCAGACAGGAATCACCTCAGCACTCAAAAGCATGACTTGATTTTTGTTTTAATCAGAGAAAGTGATCATTACTGGTTAAGATGTGGCCACAAATCACTCAGAAGAACCAGGAAGCTGCTGGTACTCATCACGTGACTGTAGGGAAGAGATGGCAGGAGAGCACGAAGAAAGACGCAGAAAAGGATGTGAAGGAATGTTTGAAACGAAGAGGTTTTAGAGAAAAGAGCTGTGATGGAAGAAGCAATGGAGGGAGGGTTAATGCAGAGTTCAGTGACAGCGTGAGGAGATTAACGCCTTTAATTCATTATTAAGGCTGCAGAGAGAGGAAGAGGAGGCAGCGACTGAGAGACGAAGAGGATTCGTATACTGCGTTTGTGACGAGTCACATCATGATTGCGTCTCTCGCTCTGGTGACAAACTCATCTGCAGTAGTCATGGAGTCATTTCTGGGATTAAACGTTAATCTTTATTTCGAGATTGCAGCTGTGAGGATTTCTCCGGTGGGATAATTAGCTGTGATAACGTGTTTGAAATGGCATTAAGCATGTTTCAGTGAGAGTAAACAACGAGTTTTTAGAGGAAATTAGTACGAAGCTTTTAACTAAATGCAGGTAACGCAGGCTGTTTGGAAAAGAGGTGCTTAAAGCAGTGAAATCTGGATTTCCGTGTGTTCATCGTGGAGCCTGAAGTCGATGTTACCAGAATGGCTAAAATGTGCCATCGTCAGATTTTAGCTTAGGTGTCAAAGAGAAGAAGACAGTTTAGTGTTTCTGTGCAGGTCGATAGTCTAAGGAGCTTGGAAAGAAAACCATGTCACCTCTGAGACGTTTCACCTCTCATCTGAGAAATGGTGGTCTGAACATTCATGGACTGAAGAAGTCCAGTCGCGTAAATGGTAAATGGTAAATGGCCTGTATTTATATAGCGCTTTACTAGTCCCTAAGGACCCCAAAGCGCTTTACATATCCAGTCATCCACACATTCACACACTGGTGATGGCAGCTACATTGTAGCCACAGCCACCCTGGGGCGCACTGACAGAGGCGAGGCTGCCGGACACTGGCGCCACCGGGCCCTCTGACCACCACCAGTAGGCAACGGGTGAAGTGTCTTGCCCAAGGACACAACGACCGAGACTGTCCAAGCCGGGGCTCGAACCGGCAACCTTCCGATTACGAGGCGAACTCCCAACTCTTGAGCCACGATCGCCCCACGATCGCGTAGAAGACACTTTAGTCGAGTTTCCCTTCGTGATGATGTGCGTTGGATCCTCAGCGCTCAGTGGCACTGGAAACCAGTGAAAGACGTTGGCTGAGGAGCCGGAGTCATCCCCACTGAAAAATAAAAACTGTGTCTGATTGTAGAGTCATTGCCTTATAATTGAGGGGACTGTTCCTGCACCTCAACAGGAACGCTTCATCGGTAAATGAAGTTAATAGGTGGCATGATTGCACAGGGAGGGGTCTTCAGGAGGCAGCAGTGTATCCCGTCACAGTGGAAATGAGCGCCGTCCCACTTTGTTCAAACGATCCATCAGATTTAGACGAGTAACGTGTGTCTACTCCAGTGTGACCTTTCCCTTTCTTGGCTGTCTTTACTGGAGATGACAGGTGTCACTGCTCCGCTTCTGAGTGATCGGCTGTCAGAGGAGCTTTTTTTCGTCAAAGGTTGAACTTCACGCTCTGAAACAGCCTGAAGCGAAGCAGGATTATTATGTGAAAGACATGCTGACAGCCTTGAAAGATGTGACCACAGCGCTACTCTTAATTTGCTTCCATACAGTCGGAGGCTCCGGCTGTTTGTGCGGGGGAGACTAGCATCAGTTTTAGTTTGTGTATTTGAAGTGTAGTGAGCATATTTGCATTTGTGCAATAAGTACTAATACACTTCAGTACAATGAGTCTTTACTAAAAACAAAGGGCTATAGCATTACAAAGACTTACAGTTGCCCTAAAGTCAGGCGATATGTCAAATTTTTCCAGCCAACATTCATCGGTCCAAGAAACAACGATAGGTGATTTATTCATGCAGGTGACTTTTTGATGGGCGAAGCAATGTAATCGTGCATGGACCGATTTACCTATTTAGAACAAAGAAGTCCAAACATGGAGGAACTAGTTGCCAAAAACCCCCAAAGTCGTCAGTTTGGGATTTCTTTGGCACTAAACCGGATGAAAGAGGCAAAGCTGCCGCTGTGCAGACGTACGGCAGCAGCAAAGGACTCGAACACGACTAACTCGCATGAGCATTTAAGTGTTCGCCGTCCAGCTGAGTATGCTCGGCTATCACCAGCTTTCCATCAACAAGCTCAAGAAAAGCTTTTCACCAGCAGAATATCCAAAGTGCTTTTACTAAAACGGTTAAATATGAAAAGGACAGCCCCAGGTGGACACAGCGCACGCTGAATATCTGTCAAAGGAAGTGATGTCGTTTCATACCGTGGAAAAGGAGCCATTCGTCGAGGTGCTGAAAACTTTTGTCGAGCAGCACATGCTTCCAGGACGGAAATATTTAATCATATAATGCAGCACTATTAGTTTGCTCCATTGACTTCTTCTCTTAGCTTCAAACAACATCATTAGCAAACTGATGGTCGATAAATGCGTCCAATCGCTCAACCTTAATGCACACGCCTATAACACGTCCATTTTAAATGTACCTTTGTGTCCGATGTTGTATTTTTTAAGTATTCCTACACTGACGAATGAGCTGCTTGCATGGAGTCACATGACTCAGTCCATCTGTAGCCTCAACTCGCCTAAACTTTAGACAGCAGAAGAAAAACGAAGCCCATCCAAAGATAAGCTTTTATTCCTAAAAACCGTTTCTGATTGGAGAAACATGTTACCGTGGTTACAGCAGCTATTCTGGTTTACAGTGAGGTTCGTGGACGAGGCTCTGTGGGCGTCCACGGAGCGCTCCAGCAGAGCATCAGCGGCTGACTGAGGAGCTTCTTAAATATCGGCGCCGACATCAGACGGTCGTTCCTAAAAGGAGGAACAAAGTTCGTCAGTCTGACATTCTCTGCTGTCGTCTCCTGCTCGGAGAATCCCAGACGTGCGGGAGCAGACTCTTTCTGCTGCGTCTCTCATTCATGATGCATTAAACCGCGCATAAATATTTATATGGTGCTTTCCGTGTTGGACCCCGCACGGACCATTTGCATTAGGTAGACTTTCAGGTTCACAACGGTGCATAAATATCAAGCAGAGCTCACACGGGTCCGTTACTCTTATAGAGTCAGAGTCTTTGGAGCTGGATTCTGTGGATCCTCCACATCCCGGAGTGCTGCCAAAAGGAGTCAAAAGTTCAGCAGCACAGTCTGAGATCTCTTATATAAGGTTGGTCAACCTCGGGGAGACACACAAGCGTCTCTGCAGTGTCTCGAATGCATCCACACCAACTTTGTCCCGCTGCTCATGCACACACACACACACACACACACACACCACCTCCCCTGCAGCCGTCTCATGCTTCGCCTGTGGACGCGCTGCTCCTCTTTGAAGTTCAGCGAGGGATTTGGGAAGCCGTCTGCAAACTCCTCGAGTCATGATGTTGGACAGATAAAACATGGACTGGATGATCGAGGGAAACTCGTTTTCATAGTCGTGTTTTCAGTAACTCCGAGCATCACGGAGCATTAATCCTGACGGCGTTTCCCTCTGTACTCGCAGAAGACGGAGGAAAAGACCTTTAACTGACGGGCTTTTCGGGGTCTTTGAATTGGTTTATGGGCTTTGTATCCGAAGCTCCGGAGAGATTGGAAAATGTCAACGTTTTTCATCAACTACTTTTTATTATGAGCAAAAGCTTCGCTGTATCTATATTAAAAATCTTCAAGGATTTAAAAATAAAAGGTGACACAGGTGCAGGTGAGAGTGAAGGTTTGGTTTCAGGCACAGAAAATACAGAAACTCGTGCGACGAAGGAATTTATAATCATGGCAAAAGTATCAACTTTAATAATAGCGCTTTTTTAGGCACCCAAAGCGCTTTACAGTTCCACTATTCATTCACACACTGGTGCAGGCAAACCACAGCTGCCCTGGGGCAGACTGACAGAAGTGAGGCTGCCATATCGCACCACTGGCCCCTCTGACCATCACCAGTAGGCGGTAGGTGAAGTGTCTTGCCCAAGGACACAACAACCAGGACAGGAAGAGTTGGGGGATCGAACTGGCGACCTTCTGGTCACAGATGAGCTCCCCAACCCCCTGAACCACGGTCGCCTTTGAAAACAAATGGAGATCTGAAGGATGGATCAAATGCAGAAGGTACGGAGCGCCTTGCTGCTTATCCAGGCCCGGGTCGGGGAACCAGCATTGTCAGCAGAGAAGTCCAAACCTTCCCATCCTTGACCATCACCTGCAGCTCATCGGCAGAGATACTGAAGCGTTCCCAAGCCGGCGGGAATGCTTCATTTCCAAAGAGAGACCTTAAAAAAAGTGTTACAATTTTCTTACAACTTTTAAGGAAAATCATAAATGATGCACGATATGTTTCAACACAGTTGCTGCAGAACTCTCTTCATCTACTTCATCTGCAGCTTTCACTAATCAGAGGGAAGATGTCTGATCGCTCTAAATGACCTTAAAGCAGCCGCACCAAACTTTTCCACATTTTAAAGCCTCTCCTGTCTTTTCTTGTCTGTCTGTTGGACTTTTGATCAAACTGAACCTCATGATGAACTCCAGGCTGGATGGATAATGAGGTGATAACATCAACCTTCTGTATTTTTCTGTTTCAGACGTATGCAGTACAGAGCCACTACGGCATTCCTCACTCAGAGGTAAACAGCTGCTTTATTCACTCTGCTCATCTTTGATATCGTCGCTTGTTTCTGTCTGATTTCCATCTCTGTTCCTGTCAGTTAGCAAAGCTGCACCAGCTGTCGATGCAGCAGCAAGGCCTGGCCCCCATCAGCCAGTCAGCTACACAAGTACTGCCTGGTATGTGCACGCACGCGCACACGCACACGCACACACACACACACACACACACACACACACACACACACACACACACAAGGAATTACAGGTAACCTCTTATTTCCAGCTCAATATTTGGATTCTTAGATTCTGCTCGAGCAGCTTTGCATGAGTCCCAGTTCAAAATAATCCTTCTTTATCTGACACTGGGGCTTCCCCCTCCATCCTTAGCCCGACTCTCTTCTGATCGGAGTCTACCACAAACTAATCTACTGATCAAACACATTCCAAGAGTCATTAACTTCTGATATAAGAGCTTTTCTCCCACACACTGATGGAGCTGCTTTAGCAGATGTTCTCTGGGTGAATCTGACAGCTGGATTTATTACAAAGAAGTACGACCTGTGTAAACCTGATATCTGTGTTAGATAAACATATACCTGTAGTAAATATTTAGCCTCAGAGCGATCTGCTCGTTAACATCTCTTTTCCCCCGCATGTCTGAATCTGCAGGTGTTTACAAGTCAAGACAAAGAGCGACTCACAGTCTCGGTGTCCGGCTCGGATTAATAGTTCAATATGTCGTATAATAAATCAGACTCCACAGAGAGGTTAACAAAATAAGTTTGTGTTGCCACAGAGCGGTTTGTGATCTGTGAAATAAAAGAGCCACAGAGGCTTTTGTGCTCACTGTAGTTTCATTATTGACTGATCTCCTCAGTGAAACCTGAAACCCTGCAAACCACTGTGCTTCCTGGAAAACGTCCATTTAACAGGAACTGCCTTTAATCTATACGCCTCCATGTGTCCTGTGTTGCCAGACGATTCCCACCTCCCTCTGACGCGATAACGTCTGCTCTCTGAGGCTGAGCGCTAAAGACTCAGGAGTCAGAGTGTGATAATGGTTCCCTCTGTCATTCCAAAGGAAATTAAGAGCCCAGCTCACTGATGCAGTCACACAAAGCGTACAATAAAACCATAACACTGCTGCAAACCTGAGCCTAAAACCTCAAACAGCCACTCGAGATTCTGGGAACTCTGAGCGATTTGACCGTCGTGTGCATGCAGCACATGTTGGTGACGTGCACGTGAGCGTGAGAGAGACGAGCTGTCAGCAGACGCATACGTGTTCAGTCTGCACACATTCGACTTTGAATCAAAGGACTAAAAACAGACGTCAAAGTCTGCAGCCTCTTAAAAAAAACAGACGGATTTATTCAAAAACCTTATTTTCATTTTGGAAAAGTCATTACGTCGAGTTTCATCATTCTCTTTATCAAAAACAACAGAGATGTTTGTAAAAATGTGTGAATGTTATCAGACATCCTCCGAGTTCAGCCTTTAAAATGCACAATGCTCTCTCTCCTGTCTGCGTCTCTGTTTGTGGGACAACTTTTCAAGTACATAATGAGGTAATGAATGCTGCACGAGCTTCATTCGGCAGCGCGGCTCTGAATTAGAATCTGTGCCTGGTGGCTTTGATTTGGAGCATCCAGCTGAACTTACAGGCCGACTGCAGAGCAGCTCTCTGTACTCGAACCTGGCCGGCAGATTTCTGGCTGCATCGGTGAGGCTCCACGCCGCTCTGCAGAACGGCTCTGCTAATCGACTAAAAGGTGGAAATCAAAGGTGTGACTGAGCAAACAGCTGATTGTGTTGGCCTCGTTAATAATAAGACCGCAGAGATGGCATCGTTAAAACAATTCAATTCAGGAAATTGAATAATTTGTCACAGATGCGGTTTTTGTAGCAAAGGAGAGAACTCCACCTCCACCTCTTCAGAGGAGCCAATCAGGTTCTGACGTTCCTCAAGGAGGGAAAGCAGCAACTATATAAGAGGACAAGGGACCAGAGGACAGAAGTGAAAGACAGAAAAGAGGTAGGAGAAAAAAGACAAAAGGACAGAGAAGAAGAATAGAATAGAATAAAATAGCCAGTTTTTTGTCAGTGTACATGTACAACGAAGATAAAGAAAAGGAGAAAATGGAAAGAAGGAAATGAGAGAAAGAACAGAAGAACCAGAGAGGAAACAGATGGAAAACATGAGTGCGTGAGGCATGGGGAACAAGGAAAATGAAAGAGATTTAAGAATGAAAACTAAGGCAGGGAGGGAGGAAAAGATGAGAAAGGATGAAGAAAAAGGAAAGAAAGAAAAGCGGAAGCAGCAAAAAGAACCATCGACGAGAGAGTCGTCACGTGGGGGCGACTGATTATTTCAACCCAGTCCAGGTAGAAAACTCATCAGACGTGGTTGGACGGGTGTCTCACACACTCACACTCACACACAGAGTTTCAGAGCGATCAAACCTTTCTGCAGCAAAGGACGTAAACGAGGGGAAGGTCCGGGTAAAGCCTATCAGTTTTTTGGCTCCTCGTTAGCCGGTTGGATAGAATCATCCAGGGCACAAATATATCGGTACTGCAAACCGTGGTCAGCGAGTCCTGATCGCAGGGACGATAAACTGGACAGCAGGAAGTTTTAACCCTGACAGAAACTTTCCTTCTGAAAGTAAAGTCATGAAAGCAGCAGGAAGAAAGGAGAGTATGTATGTACAGTAAGTAACGCTGACCACCCATCCTGACTCCAGCTGTGCTCACCAAATCAGAAACAGTGTTATTAAAGCGCAAACAGAGATTCCTTCATTTTCTATTAATGGGGTAAAATAAAAATATGATTTGTTGAAACGTTTTTCCTTCTTTGTTCTAGCTTTGCCCTTCTTTCAGTTTCCCTCCCACTTTGCTCTTATCAAAGTCAAACTAAGTCCCCGTTTGTGGAGGACGGTGATGAAAAAGAAGCCATTGGGGGTTTGTTGTGTTTTGATCCCTGATGATTTGGACGTTTTCTAATCATTCAAAATGAATTTTCTCTTTCTTCTCTCTCTCCCAGGAGGGATGGAGGCTAATTCCCAAACCACGTCTCAGGAGTTGCTCATTCCCAACGATGTGAGTAAGAGAGAGCTCAGCTCCAGAGGAGGCGTGTTTGCTGTTCTAAGTTTGTGAGTGAAAGTGTAGCGTGACTCTGGCCGCTAATCTCCTTCTACCTACACAAAAACACATGCCTACAGGTCAGCTCGTGCTCACTCCTACACGAGCTTCCTCCTCCTCTTCAGCGTTTCTCCTCCTCTCAGCCCACTCCGGCTTTCTGTGGTTTTGAACTGCTGATCTTATCGAGAGCAGCTCCTCCTCCTCCTTTATTGAGCTAGAACAGCAGCTTTACAGTGTGTAACGATGTTAGCGCGAACGTGATGCTGAAGTCGGTCGGTGTGTTTGCATTCCCCGTTTGTCTCTCCAAACATTCAAACTCCACGCCAACCTCCAGCCGCGGAGATGAAGCTTCGTCTGAAAAATGAAATCAATGCTGCTCCTCTGCCTCTTCATACATTTATATTTCTGCTGCTTTGTCAGATGTAAACATGCAGCTCCAAACTTTTCAGAGATTTGAGTCTGAAATTGTGCGGCTGCAGTTTTTGGTTGCTGTGAAGTGCTGCAGATAACACAGAGTGCAAATGAATGGTTTTAGTGGTTTCAGTGGGCAGATGTGTGGCACACGCTGGCTTCAGTCACAGCTTCTTCTCAGCTTTAATTAAGCTAACGAGTTGATATTTTCCCATCATTAGAAAACGTGTGTTCAGTTCAAGGTTGCGTTTAGATTTTATATCATGTTTTGTGAGTGTAATCAGCACCTGGACCTGGAGGGGTGTTGCAGTATATCATCAGCTGTGTTCTCCCACAACCCCCACCCCCCCGACTGCTGGCCCCGCCCCCGCCCGGTTCCTCTCTGTGAGCAGCCCTGCAGAGCTCCCAGTGGCTTTTTTTCAGACACTTAACAGTTCAGTATCGTGCTCAAGGACGTGTGACGTTTGATGGACGTGTCGACTGTTTCGAGGTCAAAGCGGCGACCTTTTGTTCCTGTGACAGCTTCTGGCCACCCAGCCTCCCCCCCTCCCCCCTCAGCCTCCCCCCCTCCCCCCTCAGCCTAAGCTCAGCCGTTTGATGCTTCGCCCTCTCTTTGGTTTGGCTGTGTTTACACACCATGCTCATTAAGCTGTTTACATGCTTCTGTAATAGGACTCCATGCCCGATCATTGGCTTACAGCTGACATGTACTTTGTGTGAGTGTTCAAACTCGCATGATAAAAGGAAAATTATGACAACATAACGTGACTCACACTGAGCTGTGGAGCTCTCTCTGTGGTTAGCAGGTCAGGATTAACTTAGAGTCGTCTAAGGAGCTTGCAAAGAAAAGCGTCTGGACTTGTTTGAGTTGCTTGAAGACGTTTCACCTTCATCCGAGAAGCTTCTTCAGTTCTAAGGTCAAATGGTGGAGAGTCCCAGATTTAAACCCAGTGGGAGTTTCCCCCCAAAGAGGGACAAAGGACCCCCTGATGATCCTCTACCTAAACACATGAGCCAAGATCAGAGTCTGTGACCTCAGACATTAACGTTGCTCATTTAGTCCGATCACGACAGTTTTCTGACTGCTGTTTGCATCTCTTATATTTGGTGGCACGGGTCTGTTTCTGCGACCTCACTGCCTTTTCTATGCACATCGAGGTGGGTTGCAAAGAGGCTTGCAGCTAGAGCGTACCTGTAGGGAGGCTAAAGCCTCGAATGTAACCTGTTGTGGAAACTGGAGAACCAACGGCTGACTAGTTATTCCTGTTAAATCCTTTGAAGTCTGCTGCCTGAGATGAAGTTGGTGCCTCATAATGGACGTTTTCTGAAAACGTGAAGCCAGGCTGTATATTAATATTAAGCTTTTAAAATATTTGCATTGTTTTTAATCAATATTGATGTTTTATAGACCATGTGAGATTGTCCATGATTTTGGACAATCACGGTAACAATGTATGCTGAAGAGACTGAATGAACAGAAGTGATGGACACTTTCCTGCTACTCTCCGAGTTGTAGTGAAACTGTGAAAAATGCAACACAAACGGGAAATGGGGACATGTTGGTTTTACTTTGAAATGTCTTTATTTCCATTTTTTAACTATTAGTTTTTGGACTTTTCTACTCAAATCTGAGGACACACAAGATGTTTTTGTTCTTCCGTGACCTACGTCCCCCAGGATTGAGCCACTGCCCTTCTGATTGGTAGATGACCTGCTCTACCTCCTGACCTGCGAGCTACCTTCACTTTACTCTTGTCCACTTCACGGGTTTAAGGCTGTTGACCAGCAGCAACAAGCTGACTGTGTGTGCTCAGCATGAACGTTCATAAAAAGCACCAAACGCTGGTTTAGATGTGGTTCACTGACTATCTGCACGTACACGGTGCTAAATAGGAGAATGTGAGCGGGAGGAGCCCGAGCACAGCCAGACAGTGTGTTTTTCCCATTAACACAGTGAGAGTATATATATTCCCTCTTTCTGCCTCACTTGACTCTTCCTCCACTTTGCCTCTCTCGGCATCCATCAGCGAGTGTTAGCCAGTCATTCAGTCTGTCACACATCAGCTGCTTAGAGCTGCCGTCGGCTCTGTCTGCACACACACACACACACACACACACACACACACACACACACTATGAGGACAACAAATTCAAGCGAACCCTTTACATCCACTGGGTGTCAGGGATGATTAACAGGAAACAGGCTCTGGGTCTTCACAGTGCTTCACTTTAAATGTCTGACATCCTGTCAGCAGCTGGATCACTTTAAATAACTTTATTAACTTATTAACTCCAGTTTACATTTCCCTGCACGAATCATTCATATTCATAGTGTGCATACTGAGACGGCAACGTTCACATGGCCGGACGGACGTTTCTGGACCGTCACTAACACGTCAGCTTTTTGGAGCCATGAATGACCTGATATCTGCCAATCAGTATTCAGCAACATCCAAATGAAATCCTTGAATTTCACTCCCTGAAACTGGAGCTCAGACTTCTGAGATTGTCTCTTAGTACCGTTAACTCCACAGCAGCCATATTATTGATCAGATAATTGGATTAAAAATGCTCCAGAAGGTCCAGAGGTCCAGCTCAGGGACTCCAGTAACTGAGGGAGGCTAGCAGCTACTGCCGCCTGTGTCTGCTCTGAAGTTCAGGGTTTTAACGCAGGAGACTTTGGGCACTGACTCACTGCTGGAGCCTCGAGTGGACGTTAGAGGAACTGCAGTTTTTGGCACTAGTGCCTTGGCTCAGTTTTGCAGCTCTAGAGGTTGCTCCTTGGCCGGTGACTGAGAGGTCGAGCAAACTACAGTATAAACCTGCAGATGGCACTTCGCTCTCTCGATATTTTTGTCCTCGTCAGTGCTTCTGAAAAAGGCTGATGTGTAGCTGCTATCAGCCTGCTGTGATCTGTTTATCAAGAGAAGATCTTTAATATCTGCTTGTGAATACAAAGATGTGCCAAAGGAGCAAAGGAGCAGCAGGTTCATTCAAAGCAGTAATTATTAGTGAGGAGGGTTAAAGATGAGATGTTTCTGCACCTGGATAATAGTCTGTGATGAGGGCCGGCGTTAGTAAAGAAATAACACTATCTTTATCCATGCCTCATTGCCTAACAGGAGACTTGATTTCTCCTGAGGAATTCACACAGTCGTGTTCAGTCACACTGGCCTCTCTGTGGCTTCAGCTCGAGAAAAGAAAAACAGCAGCGCGAGGTCATTTCTTTCCCGGAAACTCTCCATCTCCATTCTGACAAGATAATCAACACCTCCGCAGGTGCCGTCACCTTCCAGGTTTAAATGAAGTCGCAGTTTCGAGGCCTCTCGGGGCCTCCATTCATGCCTTTGTGTGCCGTTAGCGTGGACAGACTCGTGCAGAGAAACGCATCAGACGTGCAGCCCCGCTCGTGTGCGTTGACGACTGGCCGGAGAGAATAAGACGCACAAAACCACACAGCAGAGAGGAGCTTAAGACCCGGCGCATGCAAGTGTGTGATATGTTTGTGAGTCACTGAGCAGAGCCAAGCAGAGCAGCTTAATGACATCCTATAGCTCACAGTTAGCGATTTAACAACAGCAGTCTCCCCCCTCTCTCCTTCAGTAAACCTCTCCAAATTACAGGGGCAGCAGGGAATCGCCCAAAAATAGCCCTCGCCCTGTCCTCGTCCTCCCCTGCGCTTCGGCTTCAAGCTGATTTTACCCACCAGCTCTTACACAAAGCTGCTCGCTGGGGAACACGGCATCCTGTGAAAACCACACATTTCCAGAGCAACCAACCTTGGAGACGGAGCAAAAAACAAACCTCGTCTCCCCAGTCGCCCCGCGCTCATCCTTCCCGTCACGTCATTTTTATTTACATTGAAGATCAAATATGAGCAATATTTTAAGTACTTAGTTCGTGAGTTAGGTGTTATCAGTGGTTCGGGCACCGTACCAGACAGGAGGCTTTCCACTCCCCAATCATTCGACGTCTTCATTTAGTCCAGAGTTTTGGCATGAAAGAAGGAAATCCCAGGATCATCTCATTCCTGAAAATAACAGCAGGTCTTTAGCCACCAGTATACTCACCGTGCTGGTCACCTCATCACTGCCACATTCATTAAGGTTCGGCATTATGGCGCAGGTAGTATTCGCCTGAACGACAGGCATCGTCAACACTTTCACATCAAGGTTCAAGGTTCTTCATCAGTGCAGATATAAGAGGAGGAGACGTCAAAGCCACATGCAAAGAAATTGCTTTGTTTCAAGTTGAGGCGTGCGTGACCGCCAGAACCATGGTTTGCATCCACTTTGTTGTTCACTGCTTCTACCAGGAGCTGCATGAGCTGCTTGGCGGGCTGTCGGCGAGCTGAAGTATTCATGTAAATTCTCCATGTTATCCATAATGCCAGAATTCTTGGATTTACTTTTGGCATGGAAGACATGACCAAAGAGCCTCACAGGATGAAGGCCAAGTAATGACAAACATGAAAATAACACAAACCAAACAGAAAACATAAGGTGTATTATCCAGTGTGAAAAGCCGTCTCCGAATCTGACGAGGAGGTTTATGTAATAGACACGGGCGTCTCCGTCACCTTCAGACGAGCAGATGGTCTCGAGTTTCTGGTGTGAAGAGCTAGACTTTAATCTAGACGAAGCTAAGCAGCTGGTTTTTAGGTCTAAGTCTACAAGTGCTGAAAGCTACAAAGAACAAAATGCAGTGATTTTAGTTCTTACTAAGTGAGTCATCACATCACTGAAGGCTGTCACAGAGCGTGCGAGTGTAGAAGTGTGAGCCTGGCTCCACTCGAGGTTGTTAAAAGGGGGTTTTTCCTTCCCACTGTCGCCAAGTGCTTGTTCATAACCATAGTCTGATGGTTGGGGTTTTCTCTGCATTATTGTCTTTACCTCACAGTGTAAAGCACCATAGGCCAACTATCTGGTCGTTAAGTGATGACGCGACGAATCCTACTTCCGGGTCTAAAGTAGTCTGCGTTTAATATGGCTTTTGTGTTGTTAACATGTTTAATGTTTTGTATTTTCTTCTATTTAATCTCAAAAAGCTCCTAAAACAGTCAGTGATCACTGTTGACCTCCCTCGGCTTTTATTACCGCTAATCATTTATTTAAGCTCAGTTTTTAAAACCTTAGGATGTAACTACAGCCCAGCCCATGCAGCAGTATATGAATGACTAACCTCGTATTGTGGATGGATTATCTCAGTTGTTCTCCTGGCTGAAGTTTGGTCCTTTTACAGCATCCTGCCATGCGATTACATTTGTTCCTGACCACCGAGAACACTCACGTTAACTTTTATCGAGTGGAAAAAAAGTTAGCTTGTTTATATTATGCTAACATAGCTGTGTCGCTAGCGGTCACGTAGCACATCGTTATATACCAGCTAGCCCAACTTCAGTAACCCTACAAACGTCACTGCTGTTTAGTTTCCTGTCTTCATTTATGTTGGAAGTGATAACAGAGCTGTACGTTTTAATTTGTTTCCAAAACCCGGCAGTCAGGACATGTTATATTGCAGAGGTGGGACCAAGTCATTGTTTTGCAAGTCTCAAGTCAAGTCTCAAGTAATGTCAGGCAAGTCAGAGTCGAGTCTCAAGTCACTGGTGTAAAAGTCCAAGTAAAGTCACAAGTCTGAAATTTTGAATTTCAAGTCCTTTCGAGTCTTTAAAAAAAAAAACGAAAAAAATAATGTTGCAGTTATGCTAAATGTAAATATTAGACCATGTAATTTTTAAATCTGTGTTTTTCTCAACACATGACAAAATAGTGAACTTAGAAAATATACACAAATTGTGAAATTGCACCTCTTTAAAATGCAGCTCAATTAAACCTAGCTCCAAGAATAATTTTCACCGACAGTTCTGAGATAAGCTGCATGTTATTCTTGGATGCGCTTGTAGGACCGGCTTTAAAATCGCATGACAAAAATATCATACATAAATAAATGATATTTTAAAAAAAATATAATTTAAAAAAAAACTGCATCACCAACGTAGCCTGGAAAACATTTGCTAGTTAGATGAAGTCAGCTATCTCATCGTAGCATATTTATATGCATATTTATAATTATACGGTTCTTGGAGTGAGTGCATACACTCATGAAGTTTAGTAACTTCCGGTCACTGCAACAAGCCCAGGTACAGTTTACCGACGGATGGGTGCAGGACCTTGAAATGCACCGTGTAGAAAGTAAAGACCATCGTACGTATCATAAGTTTACCAGTCTCACAAATCGTCGTCATAAATACACATTCGTTAACCGTTTATTAATAGGACCTTTGAGCTCAACGGTAGTTAATTAGCAGTGGAAATAATTTCTGGTAGCATCACAGAAATGTAGCAGTGACAATAATACTGTATGCTGTAATCGCACTGGACAATTAGTGATACAAAACAACTGTTTTACCCTGTGAATAAAAGTATATGTTTTTGTCAATGTACCATAATAACAGAAGCGAAACACAATATTCTGTCAGGACAATTCACTATTTATGCACAATAAACAAAGGAGCATAGCGCGACAATTTCTGTTCAGCGCCAGACTTGCTTGTAACCTATATCACCAATTATGTTAAGAAAAATGACGCATTAACTACAACAGCAGACTGACCTTTGTGGAAATGCTTGGAGCAGACTAACCTGTGAGCTGGAGGGTTCTGGGACGTTATAATTGGTCTTTGAATGGCTGCAATCCAGTCGCGTCTTTGTTACTTCGGAAACATGGCTCGAACAATTTCTCTTCAACGACGTAATCCGATAACAACCGATCTCTTTACCCGTCGGCTTCCCGTGGCTGTCATGCGACCGGCTATTGCAGTTAATAATACAACAGCTTCTTGACATTTTTGTGTTTCTTTTTATCGCTGTGTGACTGGTTTCAATTGAAAGCCTGCGTGCGCTAGTACCGCTTGCCACGAGTTCCCAGAATCCTTTGCGGTTCTACCTGTGAATGACGTCACATTTTCAATCTCTATATAATATGCATGTTAAATTTTATATTTGGGGTAAAATATCAAGTCTTTTCAAGTAAACCGGTTCAAGTCCAATTCAAGTCCCAAGTCATTGGTGTAAAAGTCCAAGTCACAGTCTTAGAATATTATTTCAAGTCAAGTCTAAAGTCATAAAATTAATGACTCGAGTCTGACTCGAGTCCAAGTCATGTGACTCGAGTCCACACCTCTGCTATATTGTATTTAGATAGAAGCTGGCGAGCTAACTCCCTGCTAACTTCTAACTCCGTTAAATGTCATAAATTCCGTTTTCATGGATGCCTGGATGTTAAACTCAATTGTTACACCTGGTAGAGCAGAACGCTGATCATTTTATTAAAGATGAAAGACTTTAGACAGTTTTTCAACTCTCAGTAATGCCATAGTGATCGTTTGATATATGGACCTGCAGCGGAGTTTAGGCCCAGACACGGCTAGTGACGTCAGACTGAACGACCGGATTGTTGTTGGTGCTATATAATCAGTGTTGAGGAGTAACGGAATACATGTACCGCCGTTACGTATTCAGAATACAAAATATGAGTAACTGTATTCCGTTACAGTTACCGTTTAAAAAGGTGGTATTCAGAATACAGTTACTTTGTTGAAATAAATGGATTACACTGCGGTACTTTCCTGTTTCATATTGTCGCGGGTCAGGACTGTTTGGGTTTTGTTTGACAGCTACGTTCTTTCGTTCCAGGCGGCAGCGTTACGGTTGCCATGGTTACAGGGCGACGCTCTCTCTCTCTTTCTGCGACTGTGTGTTTCCTGGGTGAGAGAGCGCCTTTTCGTTGTTGTTGTTGTGCTAAGCTAACAGGCAGAATGCTACAAGCATAGCTCTAAAGAATGTAGCATCATGGGCAGTGTAGTCCGTGCTGCAGGGAGAATGCACTGCCATACACGTTATGTGTCTGTGAGCGCGAGGAGGGAGAAAAAGGGGAGTGGAAAGGTACAAGTTGTCATCGAGGAAAAACGGGAGCTGGAAGCATGTAAATATAATAATAACCACTGCAGCCAAGAAGAGAGCCTGACGAGCCCAGTTGTAAGTAAGCTGTTAAGACTCGACTGTACACCGTGTTCCTGTTTTCCTCCGAAACAATAAGTTCCGTTGGAGCAGCCTTTCAACGCCTCTCTCTGTCTCTCGCAAGAAAAATTGACCCACACAACAAAGTAAAGCTATTTTTCGGCTATGAGCCGACAGGGACCCCGCCGTATTAGTCAGAGGTCCCTTTACTACAGTTCGGAGTCGCGGACCTTCAGTAATAGTAATAAATCACACAGCAATAGTACATTCACGTTGTTGTAAAAAGCACGATAATATATTAAGTAATCCAAAGTATTCAGAATACGTTATTGTCATTGAGTAACGTAACGGAATACGTTACAGAATACATTTTGGGGCATGTATTCTGTACTCTGTAATGGAATACATTTTAAAAGTAACCTTCCCAACACTGTATATAATAAAAACTGAATTTAAGCTAAACTCAAGGGAAGCAGGCTGATAGCAACTCTCAGGTTAGCCAGCAAAATAAAAAAACCCTGAGCTAGAAAAAGTGCTACAGTCTCACCAATAAGAAACTTTTTGCAGTTTTTCAAAATAAAAGTGAAAATTTTCTGCGTGTCTTCATGCTGACTGATGACCCCTGATGTACGAACATATTTAACCAGTATTCAGTGAGTCTGTGCACAGACGTCTTCATCCACAGGTAGTCACGCACCTGTATGACTTTAAACTGTGTTAATACTTGTTCAGCAATCAGAGATGGAGACATTTAAAGGTTAGTGTGTGTGTACATCTTTGTTTCCCTGGATATCTGCCAGTCTGCTGGTGGTGACTCACAGGAGGACGGTAATTATTCAATGAGCACGTTTGTGAGGTCAAACAGCGGCTAAGAGGGATCTCATGCAAATGGTTGTAACCCGGTTGTCATTGGCCAGCACTTTATTTGTCAGTGTCTCTAATGCGCACGCACACAGACACACACTTAAATTATCAAAGACCTTTCTGAGAATACCTCTCTACAGTGCAGATCTACTCACTCTTTCGTGCACAGAGGAACAGAAAGAGGCCGTTACAGGGAGGCAATAAAGCAACGAATGAGATGAAGGCAAAAAGTGACTAAAGGGAAGCTCGGGGTCGTTAGTGGATTAAAGTGAGAAGCCGAGAGCAGCGATGAGTCATGCTTTAAAAAGAAGAGGATGGTGGTGGCTCAGCAGAGAGAGGAGCTTCTGTCCACATGTCAAACAGAGGGCTGCTTTAATCCGAGGCATTAAAGGAGATGCTCCTGATGGTTCATCAGTGCTTCAAGTAATAACCCAAACTTTAAATTACATAGAAATGCATCCCATATCAATTCTGCCCATTTTCAGTGAGCTGATACAAGTGATGCTTTTAAAGAATAATTGTTCCCAGTTGAGTCTGCAGCAACAACAGAGCTTATTTTTCAGACAGCATTTCTCCATTTCATAGATTGACCAGAATCGCGTCTTATGGCTTTAGCTGGTTTTGAAGATGCGCTCTGGAACGGGAGGAACACGACAGGAAACGCTCCTTCGCGTGCCGCCGTCGTTCCCGTCAAAACGAGTTCGCTGAAGTCAGGACTTCAGAAGAAACTTCCTGTCATAACAAGTCATTAACCTGAAATGACACATATACATAATCTGTAATATATGAGCAAACAATTCACTGCAGATGATAAAGTTAATCAATTATACATCTTCTGCTGTGATCAATTTCAGGTCAATCAGCTGTGCCGAGGGTTAATTGGCTCATTCTTTACCAGTTTCCACAGTGGGCATCATATTGGTGTTATGTTTTTAATTGGATGACACCAACAGCCTGCACGCTGACATTAGTCTTCATTATCTCCTTTGCATAACTTTTATATCCTCCAAATACGCCTGACCTTGTCTGCTCCTCATTTTTAGAGCTGAAAGAGAAAATATCAGCAGGAAGAACAAGTCTTTAAAATGCTTTGTCTAAAAATATTCAGAGCCAGGCTTTGGTTTGATCTTTTTTATCTGTTCCTTAAAAGGAAGCAGGTGATCTGGGATTGTCACAGGTCCGGGGAGCTTCTGTTTAATGGCTCAGAGGAACTTTATAGATACTTTACACGAGAGTTGAAGAAAGAAGTGATGGCAAAGTTTTCACAGTTGTGAAATGTGAGTCCTCTTTACTTACTGAGGGTAGCGCTCGTTGTTCATCTGTTCAGAGCTGCACTTTTACCTAGCCAGCCATGTTTCCTCCTCTGGAACAAACTTTTATAGCTGGAAACCCCCCCCCCCGTCTGTTCCAGCCCTGACCTCTCAGTCCTCGTCTTATAATTAGGATAAACAAGTCTTGTAATTACAAAATCTTTCAGTTACCTCCCAACTTTTTTTGCCTTCTTAACTGCAAAAATGCATCAGACAGAACAGTTTCATTTCTTATAAATTTAGCTCCAGATGCATAGCTGGCACCGTGCAGACATGCTGCCACCTGACAAGCCTGCCGTCTTAAAAAAAAATAATGAGACACATTTACTGACACAGAGGTGAGCTCAGTAACTACCTGTCTGTGGTTGCTGTGACACCTACTGTGTGACAAACCCCCGCTGAGACCAGGATAGCTCACACCGGGACCCTCGCCCAGCTCACGGCAGGCAGATGAGTCAGAGTTCACCGCCTGGTGCTGTCCCATATTATTAGACACCAGCAGATAACAAGATGGAAGGATGGAAAAGAAACTGAAGGCAGAGAACGAAGGCTGGAGGTTCATGTGGGGAAGTTAGAAGGTCTACGAGCCGTGAGTTTTTTAACCCGTCACACCAGATGTAAAGGCAGACTGAGGGTCTGACAGCAAGTGCAGGGAAACAAAAAACAGACCTCAAACTGGTAAGTAAGCTGAGCTTCCAGTTACATGCTGTCAACAAGTGAGAAAATCATCACATTAAGGCTCACAGACAACCAAGTGCTTTGAAAGTCTTTGCATTTGCCACCGTCAGAGTTCACTGAAGCCACGGTCCACCTGTAAAAGCCTCTAATCCTCTCCGTGTCTCCCTCCTCACAGCTGATTGGCTCAATCATCGGCCGCCAGGGCACCAAGATAAACGAGATCCGGCAGGTATCGGGGGCTCAGATCAAGATCGGCAGTCAGATCGACAGCACCAGCGACCGCCACGTCACCATCAGCGGCACGCCGATCGCCATCAACCTGGCTCAGTATTTAATCACTTCATGGTAAGCATCCGGAGGAAGAGGCGGGTATGAGAAGCAACAAGTGCTGCAGGAGAGCACGAGGCTGTAGACAAACGCCTCACATTAGACCGCTCCTTCTTCCCCAAATCAGCACTTTGATTCGCTGCTTTATTAACAGCAGCTGTAGGTACAAGAGTCAGGCTGTTGTCACGCCACAGAGAGAGGTGTGTCATTATATACCTTAATGTTTGGTGGGTAAATGGCAAAAGGCGAGCAGCACTCTCACAGGAAGTGCAGCAGTCGAGCAAATGTAAATGAGTTTGATCCTCTCGCCAGTTAGAGCAGCGTCGCAGTGTTCTCTCCTCCTCTGCTGTGCATGCACCGTCAGGTACATCTGCAGGATGCATCACATGACAATTACTGCCTGATAAGAAAGAAATCGAGCTCTATATCGAACGCAGCGGACACGTCGGTCTCGCCTTCTCCTCGCCATTTAATCAGAAATATAAGCGACATGTGGCACGCACCGCCAGCTCGCTTTAATACAAGTAACCACCAGCATGAATATGCAAATTGGTCATTGGACTCTGGATGAAATTGATATTTGACTTACCACTCAGCCTGCCACCGACAGCGGGGAGAATAGGCAAGTGACACACACATAAATACTGACAGCTCACACACACACACGCACACGCACACACACACACACACACACACACACACGCACGGGTCAGCCTCGGTCAGTCTGAAATGTCAGGTCAGAGAAGGTGAGAGCAGTCGCTGGAGAATCCCTGACAAATTTGCTCTTTTCTATTATTTCTTTAATCGGTTACACACGGACACGGCGATCTGCCCGAGCTCATCCAATCTCCGTCCTCCTTCAGCGGGTCGCTCGCAGGTTGACGGGAAAAAGATGGAACTCAGACTCCGGCTTCTCTGTGGAGCTTTTCTTCCAACACAACCCGCACCTTTATAAGCCGTCGTCTCCCACCTGAGCAGTTCCTGCGCTTCTTTTTTGGAGTTTTCTTCTGTAGAAGAATTCTGAAGCTTTATGGTAAACCTGAGTTTCTCCAGTCTGTGGGAGAAACGCATCTTTGTGCTTTCACGGGACAGGGAGGGGGGGATGTGGAGCTCCTTGAACAGTTAACCAGGTCAGGATCACGTTCACCTCCTGCGTTTATTTAAATTGCTGCATCACATGGAAAAGCTGTAGATTGCACTGCGCGACGCGGTCACGGCGCTCCACCCTACGTCTTTGTTTTGTGCTGAACGGAGGATGATCGCTCTGATGTGAACGGGACTCGATCGCTCACGCCTTGGAGCGCGCTCCCTATGGACCTCTTATGCAATCAGAAAACCCGCCGAACATGAACCCAACGAGACACAACAAGTGTTTCCGTCCCTATGTTCAGTCAGCTGATGCTTTCAAGATGGCTGCCAGCAAATAATGAAGCCTTATTCAAATATTAACAAACGCAGAGATACAAACTTTGATGCTTACATTACAGTATATCTGAATATTGTCTTTATGAGCAGTAAAACCTTGGCAGGAGGGAGAACAAAATATTTCATATCCTCCAAGGTTCCTTAGATATGAAATGGATTCTTTAAAAAAACCAAAGTAGTTAAACTGACAGATATTGTGGAACGTCCCATAAACTAAAAGACAGTACACATGAACTCAAAAGGAGTCCAAACCACAAAAGAAGCACGTATTCTCGGAAAAGTGGTTGCAGGAGGTGAGCTGGCTTCAAACAAATGATGAACGCACAGAGATGTGGTGCAGAATGTGCCGTGAAAATCCCACTCTAGCGGACAAAAACAGTGCCTTTTATATGTACTCAAACATGCTTCTTATCTGGTGCGTGTCTTTTATTTTGACACCTGTGGATCACTTATGTGCACCCCTGTCTATACAGATAGCCGGCTGCATCCCAGAAACATCAGCCTGTCAGACTGTGTGAATCCAGCAATATAGACATATATGTCTATATATACTGTATTTTCCGCACTATAAGGCGCACTTAAAATCCTTTAATTTTCTCAAAAATCGACAGTGTGCCTTATAATCCGGTGTGCCTTATGTATGAACTCTGGTTGTACTTACTGACCTTGAAACCGATTTTATGTGCTACACGGCGCTCAGAAATCTGTCAAAAATGTTTTAGTACGACTTTGGTAAGCTACGAAGCCGCACCGCTTGATGGATTGTTGGAGCATTACAGAGTTAAAAACTGTCTAAATTCTTTCATCTTTAATAAAATGATCAGCGTTGCTGCTCTACCAGGTGTAACAATGAAGTTTAACATCCAGGCATCCATGAAAACAGGATTTATTACATTTAACAGAGTTAGAAGTTAGCAGGAAGTTAGCTCACTAGTTTCCACCTAAACATTATATAGCATGTTCTGACTGAGAGATTTCTGAAACATTAAAACGTACAGCTCTGTTATCACTTCCAACATAAATGAAGACAGAAAACTAAACAGCAGTGACGTTTGTAGGGTTACTGAAGTTGGACTAGCTGGTATATAATGATGTGCTACGTGGTGGCTAGCTAACAGCTATGTTAGCATAAACACAGTAAAGCTGGAGGATGAACGCTAACTTTTTTCCACTCGATAAAAGTTAACGTGAAGGTTCCTGATGGTTGGGGACAAATGCAATCGCATGGCAGGATGCTGTAAATGGCCCAACCTTCAGTCAGGAGAACAACTGAGATAATCCATCCACAATACGAGGTTAGTCATTAATATACTGCAACAATATGGGAATAGAGCAGCCGTGAGAGAATTCAACATTAATGAATCAATGGTACAGAAGTGGAGGAAGCAAGAAGAATGAGCTGAGTAAAGTTTGACTTATCTGACTGTTTTGTTTCGCTTAATGTGCCTTATGGTCTGAAAAATACGGTATATAGATATGTGAGGGTATCAGGTACGATCAGAGCTCTGCAGTAAAAAGGTGTGACAGGGGTGCATCTGTCAAATGATCTACCCTCCGATTGTTTCACTTACACAGTAGTGAAGTCACATTGAAACAATGCTTCCTGCACAGCTTGATATTGAGTCTCTGTAACGGACACGGTCACTGCCTGAGTGTGATCAACTTTAAGCTTTTAGAAAGAAAGAAAGAAAGTGTACTTTATTGGTCCCCGTGGGGAAAATCCCTCTCTGCATTTAACCCATTCACTCAGTGAAGCAGTGGGCAGCCACTGGGCGCCCGGGGAGCAGTGTGTAGGGACGGTACCTTGCTCAGGGGTACCTCAGGGTAGTTGTTCAGGGGAATCGAACCCCCGACCTTCCGATCATGGGGCCACCACTCTACCTACTGAGCTATCCCTGCCCTTTTTATAACGCTGTCAGGTTCTAATCGGGACCACACCATGAGCAACAACCTTTACAGATTGAACTTGTAATTGTACAATATCTGTCGTTGTAACCACTTCTGCAGTGAAATATGTGTAAACATGAATCAGTTTCATATGTGGGCGACGTTAGAGAATATGAAATCACTGCTTTGTTCTGCCTCCTGTGAGGCCTAGCACTACTTTTTAGGTTTCCACTGCATGACTACACTTCAAGGAAATCCAGATACAAGCCTGTGTTTAAATAACAGAGACACAACAACACACAGAATGGAAAATCCATCCAAGTAAATACAAAGACAGAATGTGTCCGTGAGCACAGACAGATTGTTTACGCCATGAGACCCGGCTGTCTTTTTTGTGGCTGGTCTTGCCGAAGCGAACACGATGCCAAACACAGTCTGAACTCCTGCAGCTGAATCTGCAGTACAAGAGGAGCTAATGTAATGTAACGGGTGTCCGCCTATTAAAAACAGCTGGAGCGTCCTAAAGCGGCAGAGGAGGCCTCTGCGTGTTAAGCAGCTGAAAGTTGTCTCACATCAAGCAAGAACAGGAAACTACAGCCGCTGCTCTCCTGAGGACGCTCAGTGTTGTTAAACGAGGAAGTGATGATGCAACTCAGAGGCAAACATGTTCCTGTCAAACTTTTCTGAATCGAGTTCAAAATGAGCAGTTCTCAGTTTAACATCGACATGTTGCCTTAACTGTAGTGTTTAAATGGGGGGCATCACCTATTGATGGAGCTGTGCATTGAAGGAAGTCTTTCAGAGGATAAGGTCTCAGTGACCTGGGAGTTTTCCTCCCGGTGACATGAACCACTGCTGACTTTCAAACAGGGAGTGTAACATAAGCCTTCAAAAGCAAACTCTTCACAGCATTCTTCGTTTAATAGTACTCGATTCCACTTCATTACTTCGTTTAGTCGTTTAACTGAAAGTGTCACCCATACACCTTCAAGAAACTTTAGAGCAGGGGTCTCAAACTCCAGTCCTCGAGGGCCGGTGTCCTGCAACTTTTCCATGTGCCCCTGGTGCAGTACACCTGAATACAATTAGCATGCTGAAGTGGTAACCCCTAACCCTTCTCAAGTAAATGTAAGTTCGTAAGTGTTTGAAAAATGTACTCCTAAAAGTACTTTTATTGCACCGTGTTCATTCACTCATGAGCTGCTGTAACATGAATCAAATGGCTGAATTGCCACCTCAGCATGCAGTCAAGTTCTATAGAGTCTTTCTAGTGACCTACTAATTGTATTCAGGTGTGTTGCAACAGGGACACATGGAAAAGTTGCAGGACACCGGCCCTCGAGGACTGGAGTTTGAGACCCCTGCTTTAGAGTGAGCAGACGTTTTGGCCTTTGTTGGTGTTCCTGTGCACTCGGGAATGTTTAACAGTACGTTTCTAATGCCGGGAACACTCCAGCTTCATGTTTGACCTGCTGTCTGAGTGTTTCATGAACACATTTACATTGTGTGTGTGAATGGGTGGACGACTGGGTGTGTAAAGCGCTTTGGGGTTCCTAGGGGGGGGACTAGTAAAAGCGCTATACAAATACAGGCCATTTACATTTAATAACCAGTGAAATAATTGTGTTAAAAGCAGAAAAGCTACAGTTTGAATCACATTTAGAGTCTCAGCTGTGCAAATACATGCGATAACATTCAAACACAAAGACAGGAACAGTTGCCGTGCAGCGTTGCCCCAAGGCAACTACAAGAAAAACTCGAGTATTCAACATGCGAGGAAATAAAAACCTTTAAAAATACTGACACACACACACACACACACTTATTTACAGTTCATGTCATTTTAAATAAGATTTTAAGTGAAAGTCCTGCCTTTGAATCATGCTTGTTAGTGATTCAAACAGCTGATTGGATTATGTTTTCAGCTGGTTGCACTGATTTAGGAAATATGAAGAGGACGCGGGGCTGCGTGCCCGCCCACCTCTCACTGTTTTATGGTGATTGATGCTAAAATGTGCAGAACATTTCTTTTAGTTAAAACATGAGGTGAGAAGCTCCCACAGAGATGAGCACAGACCCGCACAAAGGATTTCTTTCCTGTTTTTGAAGCAGCGTCCTGTCTGACGGAGCGTCCATGCTAATTTTTCTGATGGTTTTGTTCCCTCCTCCCTAAGCCCCCTCCCAAGCCATCACCCCAACTTATACAGCACACCCCCCATCTGTACAGCGAACTCCCCTACAATAATCTGTTGCAACCTCCAGCCAAACACGCCCGTCTTATGATTTGAGTTTTGTCAGATTTCCGTTTGTTCATTTTTACAGATCCTGTTTTTTTTTTTGTTTTTTTTTCCCGTTTTTACTCTGATTTTTTTTAACATGTCTTTTATTTAACCCTCTAACCCTTCTCCATCCAAAATTCCCTCTCCTTGACCCCCTCCCCTCCTCCACCCTCCTTCCCCCCCTTCCCTCCCCTCCACCTCCCCCTCCCCCTCCAGTTTAGAGACCGCCAAATCCACCGCCCAGTCCTCCTCCATGCCGTCTCCCGTTGATCTGACCATGAGCTTCACCCAGCCCTCCCCCCCTGTCTCCGCCTCGTCCTCCTCCTCCTCCCCCCTGGCAGCGATGGGCGCCGCACTGCCCCATGCTCAAATCCTGGGCGCTCCCTACGCCTTCCCCCTCTCCAGCCTCCTGGGAGTGAAATCCATCCCCTACCTGGCACTCTCCACCCCTCCCGCCTCAGCAGCGGCAGCAGCGGCGGCGGCCGCAGCGGCCATCGGGGCTCCAATGCTACCAGCGTCAGTGCAGACGGCAGCGGCGACGGCAGCCGTTCCGGTTCAAGCTCACGCGGCGGCGGCCCTGGCGTCCTACACAGCCAAGATCTCGTCCTCAACCAATGGAATGAAGAAGCCGGAGAGACAGAAGTTTGCGCCGTACTAAACAAAGAGGTAGCTCCTGGCCGGGTTTAGACGTTAAGGGCCGTTTTTGGTTTTTCTTTTAGCACATTACTCATTGACTTGTTTGCCTCTCCACTTCTTCCTCTTCTTCTTCTTCTTTTTTTTTCTGACTGCCTAAAAGAATCAAAGTGGGATCGTTGGAACATGAATGATGTTGAATCATCCATGGAAGGCGTGCACAGCAGCAAACAAGCTTTTCTCTTTGGCTGTGGGGTTAGTGACGTCAAAAGTTTAAAGCTTGCAGTTCAGCTAACCGTGTCTCTGCGCTGTGGTCATAACCAAACCCTAAACCAGGGGTACAGCAGGTTCGTGTCTTGGACAAGTTTTTGTTCCATCACGTCTTCACATTGCGAGCAGTTCAAAGTGTTTAGTCGGTGCCGGGTCTTTTATTTTGGACCCAGCTCTTTACCGGCTGTCCTGTGTCTGACTTCCTGCCCTCCTCATATGCTTTCTGCAGCTTGATGTGGCTTCTGTCAAGAAATAAAAAGACCTGGTGCTATTCTGAGTGATGTGGAGCAGAGACCTGCTTCTCGGACACTTGTGAACCACTCCACGGTGGATTTACTGGGATTGCAATCATTGTCCTGAGTGACCGCAAGTAGCTCTGGTTGCTACCCTGGTATTGGAACATTGTGCAACCAGGTTGGGTGTATTCCCAGGATAAACCGATTTGACAAAGTCTTGGAAATCAAGGGGAAAAATAAAAATTTTAACACAAGTTTCCTCAAACAGTGTTTCTGGGTTAAAATCATTCTGCTGTTTGTGTGGATCAGCAGCTATAGACCAAATAAACAGACCAGTGTAAAGTTAGCTGCATAACTAAAAACCACGACTGAGGGTCTTATTTACTGTCATGAAAGGATCGGGAGGACGACGGTCTCTCAGCAGATTTCGCCCAGTTTCCCCAAAGCACTGACGACTTGCATGTCAGACAGCATGTTTGTGCAATTAGACCAAAACCCACTGCCAAACATGATGTATGTGTAAGTTTGCAACCAGTGTCATGCTACCAAGGTGACAATGCACCAACAAGATCACTTTTACAAATATAACTGAGCACTATTGCAAAGGCTAACTCAACTACACCTCGAGCTAATAGGAAAAATCCCCAAAACAGAGCTGCACGCTCTCTGTAAATTCAAAAGTTTCTTATTGAATCATAAACGCTGAATAATTAACTCAGAACCTGCTGAGGGACTCTGACAGACTGCAGCGGCTCCAGTCACGGCTTTCAGAAATCAAATAAAGGAGGATTTCTGATTTTCATGCAGATATCCGTCTCAACTCCACAGAGTGGGAAATAAATTAAAGAAAAACAAATACAGGATGACGAATAACACTCTTCACCTTGCTTCTTTAACCTTTTTATATACCCAACAGCTTTTTCTTTCTTTGAGTAGCACTTTTAAAAACAAAGTTTCAGAACCTTTGAACACCTCAAAGCGAGGCATGTAGGACCAGAATGAAAAACACCAAAAGCAAAATAGGACAATCCTGTACAGCAGCTCTCTAAGGCTGATGGCTCACCACGTACAAACGACTCAGGGTCAATGGCTCCTCAATACTTCACCTGTCACTCAAACACAGACACAGCTGGAAAAAGTTCAGGAAAAAAATTTTGCTATACAGTCAGACAAACCTATGGATGCTTTAATGTCTCTGTCCCAGCCCGGATCCCGGACAAGCCCCCAAACGTTAGTTTTCCCAGTGGATGGAGGACAGTTGTTATTTCAATAGAAAACCAAGCAAAGATGAGAGAACAGTGCAAACTTTAAATTCATCCACTGATTGTTTGTGGGCACCACTGCAGAAGCAGAACTTTTACTTCAGATACTTTGGATGTGATAATACTTTATGGATTTTGAAAGCGAGACTCTTACTTGGCTCGTCGTTATTCCACATCCGACCACATAAAAACAGCTTTAAGGATGTTCCAGTCTGCTCCTTGATGTGGAAGTGTTCTTCTTGTTGTTAAATAATTTGAGACATTAACAGAAATTCATCTATTTGTCTGATTTTTAAAATTAAAAGTCAGGATCAGCAGGTCTGAGTCATCATTTTCCAACAATCCCACTTCTAAAAGTCCACCCCGACTTTATTTTTCCTCGCGTCTTTTTGCAGCTCGGCCCTTTTCCGAGTTCAGAGGGTTGGTGGGTGTTTGCAGCCCCTGATATTTAAGGTCATTTGGGCCACAAAGCCTGTAAAAGCCATAGAGACTATTCTGCTTTCCCCTCCTAGTCTGTGTCCTGCTCTTTTTGTCCCCTGCTCTTCGTCCTATTGTATACTCGCATATTTATTAACTATTGTGGAATATTCCCTCAGAGTTTATAATCACTGGTCACTAACACTGAGCTGAAAACTCTGCTTTTGTATACGATGATGTCGACTTGTAAATGACTATTTTGCGTTTGCTTCCTGTCTGGTTTTCCTTCAGTATTTGTTGTGTAGTTTTTTTTAAAGACATACAACAGATAAAAGGGTTCTTTTTTTGTTTTTTGCATATGTTCTCTTTCAAAATGTGTTGTTTAAATTATTTTTTAACTTATTGAGAGGAGTATTACAGTTTTAGAAGAGTTCATTTCCCAACATGGCTGCAGGTAAAGACTGTAAAACTGTATTTTAGTTTCTGTATGTTCTGTATGTAGAGTGAACAAAACTGATTATTTTCTTTTTGGGGGATAAAAAAAATATCACTGTACCATTATTGCTAATAACCAGGTGTTTTGTTAGAAGAGTAGTGTTTTCACTTGTGAGCTCCAACTGGCCATTTTATGTCTCTCTCTCTCTCTCTCTCACACACACACACACACACACACACACACACACACACACACACACACACTTTCTAACTGGGATATCTGTTTATAAATGTCTGCCCTGCTTCTCACCTTTCAGCATCCACAGAACTAGAATAAAAGAACTGTTTTTTCAAATGGGCAATCTTTGAACGTGTACAGTGAGGAGCTTTGGAAAAGCCAGTTTCTGATAGCCACACGTTTGAAGTCATTACTGGGTGAGTACCACAGATCGATAACCCTGGCAGCTCTAAGCAGATATATCGGGGACACGCTCTGATAAGCAGGCCAAAATCCAGCTCGGCACCAGGAGTCGATCCATCCGTCAGAAAGTACCGAGTCAACATTTTGTCACATGCAGTTGAGTTTTAAGTGGACCTGTTGTGCACTTTTGCTCATCTCCTGTTCCTGTGGTGGATGCTCATATAAAACATGACCAGAGTCTCTAATGATGAGCTCAGTGTGAGTACAACTGTATCTAATCCCTGTGGGCCAAAAGCTCAGGCTCAGAGTGCTCTGAACACTCTTGGCTCTCTGTGATGTCATTTAGAGTCGATGTCCCTAATGTAGTCATTTCACAGTAACTGTCTGTGAACCAATTAGAAGAAAGATGGCTTGAAGGTAGACAACAGAGCAGCGTTTTTATTCTTGGACTCTGCCAGACTAGCTTTGCATGATTCAAAGTTCAAAATAATCCTGGTTTACTTCATACTTGGTGCATCACCCAGGGCTGGACTGGGACAAAAAATTATAGGAAAACCCATAAAGCCTTTGAATGATCTTCAACAATCTTTGGTTGTAAGATTTAGATAATTATTTAATAAAAGTGAGACGTTTTTAAATGAGAATAAGAAAGAAAAGTATTTGTGCCCCCCTCTCCCTGTTAATGCCCTACCTGCCCCCCTGGCAAAACTTTGCTAGATCCGCCCCTGCACAGTTACCAGCTGTCAGCTACTTAGAAAAGGATCCTGGTGTTATTTGTCTCTCAGAAACAGTTCATAACTTCAACTCATTCATGTCACCTAAAAGGTAAACCTGTTTCTCCATCACCTGTTCAGCTCTGATGATCCAGTAAGGACATCTCCTGGTTTCATCCTCATGTTTCCCTCTCACCACAAATCCAAACCGACATCATGACCAGCAGCTTCACAGCTGTGGCTCCAGCAAACATCAGCTGATACTAGAAATTAATATTAAATAAATTCTAACAACAGCTGATCAAGCTTAAATGTGCTGCTGTTGTTTAGCGCGACATCCGGCGGTTTCCTCTTTCTGGCACAAAGTGAGAGATAAACAAGAGAGACGATCAGCTGATCATTGATCAGTTTCCTGATTGAAGTAGCAACAGGAGAGGGAGGGGGGAGAATGGGAGAAGAAGAGGCAGCTGTGCAGTAAAGACACAGAATAACTCCATCTTTGTGTCTTTTCCATTCTAGCTGAAGTTCGGGACAAACTGTTTCTTTTCACCTCAATACGAAACGCGTAATATTTTCTCTGAATACGAGACGATTTCGTTTTTTACGGGACGGTTGGCAACTATTTTATTCATAAGGTTAGTTAGAGAACTTTACTATCAGTAACATCATAGCACCCGCCCAGCCCAGAAACTCCGTCATGCTAGCTAGCACGCAGTACGAGTTATTGTAACTGACAGTAAAAAGTCAGCACAACGAAAATAAACTGCACCTAAACTTAGTTTATATCTGACCCAGATACACTGCAGGTCATAACTTCTTACCTGAAGTTCAGTTCACCTGACACTCGGACCGGCGGGCACCTCGGGTCTCTCCTCCTCCTGCCTCCCCTTTCCCTCATCCACCTGCTGGCCTCTGTGGAAGCTCCACCATAGCCACCACCAAACAACTGAGTTATTTTTACACATTGACCAGCATCTGGCCAATCCACCACCAGTCCAGCTATGGCATCACCTCATCTCATCAACTGTCTGTGTTAGCTCCTCTCCCATTGGTTGCCCCTCTGAAACAGAATGTGTGAACAGATCATGTAAGGACACACCCCTGTATGACATCACAGGCAGTCTGCAGCCGAGCTGTGGGCTCTCAGAGATTACTGTCCATACACTGACCTCATGATCGTGTTTGAATGAACGCCCGCCTCTGGAACAGAAGTATATGAGAGAGAAATTAGATTTTTACCAAATCTGAATTCTGAATCTGGATCCAGAAGTTGGAACAGATTCCTTCATGTATTACTGTGTTACCTCTGAGAACAGCTTCCTGTTGTAACCAAAACACCATCAGAGCCGAGTCAGAGTAAAGATGCTACGCTGGCTGTGAGGTTCTCTACAACGAGCAGGCGTGTTATAGACAAACTTGTGATTAAAGCAGAAGTCAGTCATTAGTTTTACTCTGATGATCAACTACAAAGTCTGCAGACGCGTTTCCAGGAAGCTAATCAGTACCGATGACCAAAAATATTGAAGTGTAAGGTCATCCATCCACAAACATTTAGATGATCAGAGGCTGTTTATCAGAGATGGACGTAGCCACCTAAAGCATGAAGCTGAACGTTTTCACCAAGTCGGTGTTTTGAAACCGGATAGTTTAACATCGGTCTGGACACCAGTTTACAAAATGAACATCATGTGTTAAATCCCATTTCAGATTAATGTTCAGGCCATCGAGTCGTTGGGGAAGTCTGAAGTCACGACAGTATGAGAGCAGTCGCCCCCTGCTGGACATTATACGGTGCATCTTTTATGCTAGTCTGTGGCAGCGGCTGACGAGATCTGTTAGAAATGTGTGAGTGTGCTTTTTGTAGTTCTGTAGCAGAGCTTGTGCAATTTTTAAAGAGTTTATTTGATTTTAATTTATTTTGTTCAGATTAAACTGACGCCCAGAGTGTCAGAGACTAATGCTGCATGTTTGACTGGCCTCACTAACACGCACACAAACATGTAAATACACACAAATATGACCAAGAAATTAGTGTAACACACACAGGCCTCGGTCTTTGCACTGGCAGTGTGAACTCAAAGCAATACTAAACAGAGCCGTACGAGTAGCTACACATTGCAGAGCAACAGCAGCAGCTAATCTGGGTGTGTGTACTTTCCAGCTGTAACAAATACATCAACGTTCAACTCGATGGGGTGTCGACGCTTCCCTGTTCTTTCTGTTTGTTTCTAAAAAGACTGATGACGATGATGATGTGGTATATTTAACAAGCTCACTTATTTTTATAAATAATGTTGATGAACTGAACTGTGGACACCCGTCTCCTCACATTCGTCCTCTCGACACCACTTTTTTCTTTAACTTTCGTCGTCCTTGCTTTTCATCGTCCACGTGTCCTTCATCCATTTGCATGAGTCTGACTTGAATTGATGTCTATGCAAACTCATCTCTGTGCGGTTCAGCGCTGAACCCTGCGTGGGTTCACGCGGACGCCGTGCTGGTAACGTGCAGCTGAAGTGAAAGGGCTACAGCAGACTACGGCTCTGACTGGCAACGCACCCGCCCTGAAGAGTAACTGACAGACTCTGGTACTCTGAATGATGTCTGGAGCAAGGTTATTATCGTTAACGAAAACTACCGAAATAACGAAAACTAGAAGTGAAAAAACATTTTCGTTAACGGAAATAAAAATAAAAACAAAAAAAGGAAAAAACTAACTAAAACTGTAATGAGTGTTCACAAAACTAACTAAAATTAACTGAATTTATAGCAAAAATGTGTTTAGTTTCATTGATGTGTGCGTGTCCTACAATAGTCAAGGGTGAAAATGAAGTTTAGTTTCCAGATGTTTTCTTGCTGTGTCTCATTATGCCAGCAGGTGGCAGCACATTAGTCGAGTCGTCTGTGTCGCTGCTCCGTCCACGCGCAGAATCATGTCAGGAAAAGTCGGGAGAAAGCGCCAGAGTCCAATTTGGGATTACTTTGAATATGACTGTGTTTTGGATAAAGCAAGTGTCTTGTAGTGGAAAGAGACAAATTATGAGGGACATTTCTAAAGGGAAAAAAATCCCACAAACCTTAAAGTGCACTTGAAAAGCTCACACAAGAAGGCTAACCTAGCTTACCTTGAGAAGGGAGCACACTCAACCCTCAATCCCAGAAACAGAAGCTAACCCCAGGCAAGGCAGCGTGAGTTCTGTCTCTGCGTGTTAGCCCTGCAGCAGACAGGCGACCTGTGCAGGGTGCAGGGTATGGTAGCTGGAATAGCAACATACTCAAGGATGAGCAGAAGAGCATGACTGATATGATGACACTGGGATTTTGTTGCACTTAATTATTGCAAACAACTAAAACTATAACTGAAACTAATCAAAACTAAACTGAAACTAAGGATTTTCAAAAAAAATAAAAACTAAACTAGCAAACAAATGATAAAAACTAATTAAAACTGATATAAAATTGAAAATCTGAAGTCAAAACTAAATAAAAATAAAAACTAATGAAAATTGCAAAACTATTAAAACCCTGGTCTGGAGGGGTTCTTTACATTTGGGGCACCAAGTAGAAGTAGACGAGGGATGTGCAGGGAAAAACAGGACATATTCCTCAGTGCACCGTAAACAAGGCGGAATCAAAAAGTTCTGAGAACATGAAACTCGTGAACCGCCCTCGATTTGAATTTGGCTGATCTTTTCTTTAAAGTAAGAATTTTAACCACTTTCATTTAAAAATGCACAAACTTTTATTTTTATTTTTAATTGTATCCTCATATTTCCTCATCAACTAAAAAAACTGATGGAACCAAAAATTATTCAATTTGCATGAATATGAATCAGCTCTTGGCCCATAACAAAAATATATATATAAAAAAACTCTCCAGACATCATTTTAAGACACATTAAAAGAGACTGAGCTGAAGAATAATTTGTGCCAGATTAATTTTTCCTTTAACAAAAAACTCATTTTTGCAGTAATAATTAGAAACAAAATGTTTTGGAAGAACATCAGGAGCAGACGTGTTGAGTCCTGGAGTCTTAAACACAAAGACCAGAATCCACAGCAGCTCCTTAGATTAACAAAAAAAGATTTATTTTCAGGAACACCGACGCAGATTTTAGCCGAGCATCCATCCTTTGAGGGAGACTTAATTCCACTTCTGCTCTGAAGTGAACATTAACAACACATTCTTTATCGAAACACATTTTTCACTCTTATTAAAATTCAAAGTCTGTGACGTTTTTCCAGAGAGAAAAATCACGTCGTCAGGTCTCCTGGGAAACAAAACAGAGTCAAGTTCTTGCTCTTCGGGGTGAATGTGTTGGACACTCAGACCGTGGAGGCGGACGTTCCTGCGACGTGCTCCGAGACTTTGTCCAGATGAAGCTCGCTTCATAAAAATGCTCTCGTTGGAGGCTGTACGACAAACACACACGGCGACACGCTCACTCGCCCTGAACCCACGGCTGAACGGTTGTGAATATTGTATTGCACTCGAACATGAAAAATCCATTATGACGACATATTCTTCCATCTTTTTGGTTTTCATTTCTGCTTCCTGTAAAGACAGGATGTTTTGCTCTTTGTATATCAGCCTGATGTGTTTGTGACTGTTTTCTTTCCATTCATGCCATGTTCTAATAAATTAAACCCACACTGAAGATGAAACTGTCGACTGCTTTCTGCTTTAAAACTGATGATTCTCTGTGCGTGACGTTAGTTTTAGAGTGCACACCTGCAGGGCAGACGCATACACAGTGCATTTATGCACATCTGCAGGTGTGTAATTATCTAAAAAGCAGTCGCAGATGAGTATCAGAATATAAACTGCACAGTGAGGTTGACCTCTGACTTTCACCTTCAAGGCAACTCCTCGTTCCAGCAAACATCTGATGAAGCTGCATCGAGTCTGAGGAGGGAAAAAAACCTTCGCACAAAAACAAATATGAAGACAAAACTTCAGTGAACCTTCAACGTGAAAGACGCCGTCTGCCGACACTGCAGGCTAATGTTGGATGATTGTATGCGATGGGTAAATGGACTCATTCTTACATGTACACAACATGCCACATTCACCCAGTCACACCCATTCACACAACCAAGTTTCTTAGTGCTTCCTAACTACCATTCACACTCGTGGACACATCGGAGAGCAATTTAGGGTTAGTATGTTGCCCAAGGATACTTGGCATGCAAACTGGAGGAACCAGGGATCGAACCACGAACCTTGCGATCAGTAGATGACCTGCTCTACCTCCTACAGCCACCCTGGGCAGGTGGGCACAGATCCCACCTCGAAATTCATCTCAAGTCCTAAAAGAATCCACATACGGACAAAATGATGTTTTCACAGTCAGTGGAGTTAGGCTGAGATGAAGACGTAAATGCTGCATTTGGGTTTAAATATCTTTGTGTTTCACATCCTGAAAGAGTAGAGCTGTGAAAGAAAACAGGACTAGCCGTTCATGTCCACAAATGACTGCACAATAAGTCATTCATCAGTGCAAAGCTCAGATTTACAGGGAATCACTGACTTACATCAGTTTACTGCTGCGTCATATGAACTACATGGCTGATGTACAGTACTGTGCAAAGGTTTCAGGCAGGCATGAAAGAAAGCTTTCAGAAATATAAATGATTGTTTACTGGCCCCACATGTATTCTGAAGCAGGACAACGGCCCCAAACATACAGCCAAAGTCACTGAAGTACTGGAAGTGATGGTCCGGCCCCCACAGAGCCCGGATCTCAGCATCATCGAGTGTGTCAGGATTACACGAAGAGACAGAAGGATGTGAGGAAGCCGACATCCACAGAAGATCTGTGGTTATTTCTCCAAGATGTTTGGAACAACGTACCTGCCTCCTTTGCTGGCCACACCAAATATTGATGCGATTTAGATTTCTCTTTTCTTCAGTTGCTGCATTTTGTTGATAGATGAAAATAAATGATTAACACTTTTATTTTTCAAAAGCATTCTTTCTCTACATCACATGTAGTCCATCCCATCCAAAGTCTTCAGATTTAAAAACAGCAGAAAGGTTTCCTTGGGAAGTCTCAGCTCCCTGCTGTCATTAGATTTCTCAAAATATATAAATAAAAATTTCCAAGCAAAGGATGACAGCAGGACTGCTTTAGATCGTTTTCTAGCCTCATGTTTTTCATGAGCCATTTTGAAATGATATTATCTACAAATTTCAAGATGTTTTGAGGACCCCCCACTGAGGTGAATTTCCCCACAGCAGGGGGCTGATACTTCATACAAAAGGCCCAGAATATTTAAAACAGTCCAGATCAGCTGAGTGCTTTCACACATATTCAAGCCTAAACATGGAAGACACTTCACCCGTTGCCTACTGGTGGTAGTCAGAGGGCCCGGTGGCGCCAGTGTCCGGCAGCCGCAGGGCGGCTGTGGCTACAATCACCATCACCAGTGTGTGAATGTGTGGGTGGATGACTGGATGTGTGAAGCGCTTTGGGGTCCTTAGGACCAAGTAAAGCACTATACAAATACAGGCCGTTTACCATTTACTTCAGTGGGAATCACACAGTGTGCCGGATCCGGCTTCATGGTGACAGAAAGAGCTTCTGTCTCAGGCAAATACAACAGGTCCTCATATTTCACTGATGTTTTTTCTTCTTTCTAAATATCATGAATTGAGATGAAAAGAAGCCCCGCCCACTTGTGTTCCTGTAATGCTGGGCTCACACTGTGCGATTTTTTCATGCGCGCGATTCAGCTCCTGTTCAAACTGTACGATTGACTCGCAGGGGTTAGAAGTTCATAGGTCACGATGCAGGGTCACACTATACGGCCCGATGCTCTGATGCGACCTGAGTGCTCACACTGTGCCTCCATAAAATGAAGGTTATAACAGAAAATCTGTCGCTCGCTCTCTCTGTCTTTCACTCACACAGACACACCACCACCATCAACTTTGCTAAATTGCTAATGAAAAACATGATCAGGCAGCTGTGATTGAGCAGCATGTAAATCCAACTATTTTCAAGGTTGTTGTGGTCGTGATAATTTTGTGAGGCCACATCGAAAAGGCTCGGATGAGCTTTCCAAAGTTCTACAAGTTGTGCCTCCATCGCTTGTGTCCAGATCACACGCTGCACTGCCGTGCTCTCGTTACCCCACGTATACTACACGACGCACGATGAAGGCCAAAATCGGGCCGATCGCCAAAACGGTCGCACGACTCAAAAATCGGCTCAAAATGGGCCAAAAATCGCACAGCATTACTTTATTTGATTATATTGTTTAATCAGAATACTTTATTGATCCCTGGGGGAAATTCTTTTTCGTTACAGTGCTACATTATAAACAACCATTAACAAAGACAATACACTAAGAATAGCACAATATATACAGGCATGTATATACATAAAGGTCACTTGTTAATAAATAGCTGAAAAGGAACATGTGCAAGAAGGGTGTAGCTGTAGCAGTAAACAGTGTGTTAGGTGGAGCAGTTGTACAGGGAGCCACAGGCAGGAATGATTTCCTGTGTCGTTCTTTGGTGCATCATGGGTAATCTCAGTCTCTCACTGAACGAGCTCCTGTGACTGACCAGCACGTCATGGAGTGGGTGGGAGGTGTTATCCAACATTGTCTTTATCTTGGACAGCATCCGCCTCTCCGACACCACCTTGAGGGAGTCCAGCTCCATCCCCACAACATTGCTGGCCTTACGGATCAGTTTATCGAGTTAAATCAAGTTAATTATCTTTGTATTACTTTTTATTGGCTCGTTGCATATAGATTATCAGCACACTGGCCCCTCTTACAGTTCAAACCTTCTGTTTGTGACAGACAACCAATCAGAAGAAAACTGCCTTAAAGGGGGAGGAGCTAAAACAGCTAGTTTCAGACTGAAAGATAACTGGAAAGGCTCAGGATAAGATGAAGGATTATTCTGAAGAGTGAATGAACCTGCAAATGCATCTTTGAAATGTTCAATTTTTATTTTCTGCTTTTATTTAAACTGTTTCCTCCCCCGAGCGTCGCAGCTGCTGAAAATCCCAAAGTTGTAAAATGACAAATAAAAACACCACTAATCACTGTATCCACCGAGGTTTTTTTAAGTAATTACCGATCATTTTATGAGGCAGCGACCCGAAACATGAACAGAAGCATATTCTCTGTAGGTGGTGAAACAACAGCCACTTCAGAGAGATTACAGTGTTACAGCGACAGAGCTCGGAGACATGAGACGCTCTGCAGGAAAAGAAGAACCGGAAGGTCGGTCAGTAACAAAGAGTCCGAGTCATTGAACTGCGACCACAGTGAACTCTGTCCGGGAGCACGCTGGACCTGATGCTGAACTTCATTCCACTCCCAGCGTGCCCGTCATTGTGCCACGCCGCACCGTCACTCTGATGAGTATAATGGAAAGCAGCTATGCAGCCTCCCTCAAACGAGTGGTTTCAAAATGCAAATGGGGTGTTTAATGGGCAAGAAGCACACAAAAGAAAACACAAATGAGGAGAGACAGGACAACAAGCTTTCATAACACACGCACGACGCACACACGTGACGTCTTTACTTCCAAATAAGTTGTTGCTGTTTTCTGTGGCTGCTAACCATGAAGAACCACAACCTGCAGTCTAACATCCACAGGAAGGAGTCTGTCACCACCAACGTCATGTTAAACTTTACAGCAGAAACAAACCACTTTACAGCCTGCTGTAAAACACAGGTGTTTTAATTTAACTCAGTTCATCTAAATCTGGTCACGTCTGCCTCTGAAAAACAAACATGGCGAAAGTGTAAATGCTACAATTCAGACTTCAGAAAAGCAAAGCGGTGCGTGACTGTTCCCACCTGTTACACTTCAATTAGTTTAAACAATCCTGCAAACTCGTTTTGAGACTGTTAATCACATTCAGCCCAAAGTTGCTGCACACCTGCAAGCTGCTTTGCAACCCAGCTCCTCACTGTCACATTCGTCGTCATCACCTGCTGTGCCCCGTGAGGCCGTCCTGCTGCTGCTGCCCTCCAGAGTCAAACCAACAAATAGAAATGACCAGAAATGGAAATATTAATGTTCTGAACAGGAGTCTTTACTGAAATGCACATTAAACCTCAGCACACGATTGCATGTACTTTCTTCTACTGCGCCTATACACGGTCTAGAGTCACATTAATTTGCACACACGCACACACACACACACACACACACACACACACACACACAGCCAGCAGTTCTGCATGTGTGTGTGCACATGTATGTATATATTGTCATACTGTTTCTCTGAGGGTTTGTACATCTTGAACTGCATGTTTACCTCTTCCACAGTGTGTGTGAGTGTGTGTAGGCACAAACATGACGGTGATCTATTGCAAAATGAAAAGCTCTTGTGTAGTCTGCCTCATCAAAGCGCGCGCGCACACACACACACACACACACACACACACACTTCTCTGTCTCTCTCTCTCACCAACCAAACAGATAAGGGCGAGCGAGTCGGGGACAGCAGTAATTACACAGAGATCGGTGCTAGCCGGTGTTTTAAACAACAATTAAAGCAGCCTGTTCACACGAGGACCCTTAACTGACACAAAGCACCTCGACCGCTGGAGATAATTATACAGATGTCACGTCTGCGTCACACCAGCAGCAGCGGGGGAGGGACAACGATGGGCTCAAGGGGAAATCAGCTGCTAGGCTTTAATTTTCTTTGAGTATTTACAATTTTACAGATGTGTTCTTTACTTCTCCTGCACACAGCTGATGCACCTGCATTCACCACACCCTGATACAGATAACAGCCCTGGTACTCGTACGACGCTCTCAGAGCGCTCAATATAATCTGATTTTTTAACAATTAGTTTCAGTATACGTGTATCTTTTTATCTCTTAAGTGCTTATAAGTTAATTAACAGAGAAGCTGATTGTACCTCGTTTCTAACCATCTGATTTTTTTCCACCAGCTGCTGGAAGTTCTGAATGCTTTACTGCAGTTAAACAGCCAAAAAAAATCTTATTTATAGAGAAAATAATCCATCAGATTTAATCTGATTCTTCGGGCTGCGACGGGGAGACTGCAGCGCCGTCGGGACGGTTTTGTGATTTTTGCTGGAAGAATGTGAATGTAGGAAATTAATTTTAATGATTGTTGGGAGAGAGACGAGACATGAGCCCCAACATGGAAGTTTTCATGCATTCCTGAACTTTCTGGAAATCTGGAGGAGACCCACCTGTGTCCTCAAAGCTCAGGACCATAACTGAGGAACCCAAACAAAACGCTGTGTAAGAGCTGGGCAGTTGTGACAGGGGAAGTTAAAATAAAGAACCAGTGCATGCAAACTGCTTATTAAGTCTGACATCACTATCCATTTGATCCAGATTCAGTGTGGCCGCTCTCACAGTTTGTACAATAAATTTTAACTTCCAGGCGTTCATGAAAAAGAGGATTTACAAGGTTTCGCATTAGCTAGCTAGTTTCCATCTAAAGATGACAGACTCTGTTCTGACTGAACTACGAAGCAAAAGCCTCAATCCCGAGCTTCACGTTTACACTGAAATACCAAAGAATGGTCGTCCCTGCCTTAAACACCACCTGAATCATAACTGATGGGTTTATGTACTGAACAGTAATTCTGCTTTTCCTCACTTCCTGTCTCTCAGCTCCTGCTCCAATCATGGATGCTCATATGAAACATGATTAAAGTTTCACAAAATGAGGTTGACATGCGTGCAAGTAATCCCCGAGAGAGGAAAACATAAAACATCTGCTCTAAACGCTATTTTTGGATCGTATGATGTCATAGAGAGAATCGCAGACACACATTTGGGGGGGGGGGGCAAAGATGACTTGACACACCAAGACCCCATGTGAGGATTATTCTAAACTGTGAATCATGCAAAGCTACTCTCGGAGAGCCTGAGAACAAAAAGCACGTCCAATCATCTGCTCATGTCACAACTGACAGCCTCGACTTAAACACAAACAGAGCTGTTAAACAGCACAGCCACTCAGAAAATTACTGCCGGCGACATTTATAAGTCGATATGGATCAATAAGAAGAGACTGAGCGCTGCTGTCGGTTTCAAACCAACGGCGAGGAAGAAAAATGTGGCCAATTAACACGCAGCAACATGGTACCCTGCAAAATAAGAAAGTCCATATCCGGAGCTCTGCACAGAAGATACAGGACACGGTAACACACACGGTAACACACACACACACACTATGTGAGCAGGGCTTGGCTTGACTGGGGCTGCTTTGTTCATCCATACGGCCCTTCTGCCTGTAAAAGCAATCCAATCAACATGCGCACACACACAGAGTCAGATGCTCCAAAGGTCTGACTATGCAATCACAAGACCTTATCCATCAAAAATGACAGGAGGAGGTGGTGGAGGAGGGAGATATGAGGGGAGGATGTGATATATAGGGTTAGTAATAAAAGTGGGGAGGGAAGGGTGGGAATGCTGGTGTGGGTGAGGGCAGCCACGACCTCCTGCTGATTTCCCTCACACGGATGCTGCACTGGAAAAAAAAAAGTCTTTATCTTTAAAATGTTGCTGCTCTGGAGGGAGACGCAGTGGCTGCTCATATACAGCACGCCCAGCAGGGGAGATTACTACTGTGTGTGACATTTGCTTTGATATACAGATGCCAAGTTATAAAGAAGAGGATGAACACATACAGGAAGGAGGAAAGAGACGGACAACACAAACTCTTATAAATATCACGTGAAATCCAGGATCATCAGTCACTGCTAAAGGGCGCAGAAAGAAGCTGAACAAGGAGAAAAACTCGTTGAACACAGAGGAAAAATAAAAACTGCTTTTAAGTTGCTGCTTCACTGCTTCGACTGAAGTCCTGCTCCTCACATACAAGGTCTTAAATAATCAGGCCCCATCTGATCTTAATGACCTTGTAGTACCATATCACCCTATTAGAGCACTTCGCTCTCGCTCTGCAGGCCTACTTGTTGTTCCTAGAGTATTTAAAAGTAGAATGGGAGGCAGAGCCTTCAGTTTTCAGGCCCCTCTTCTGTGGAACCAGCTTCCAGTTTGGATTCAGGAGACAGACACTATCTCTACTTTCAAGATTAGGCTTCAAACTTTCCTTTTTGCTAAAGCATATAGTTAGGGCTGGACCAGGTGACCCTGAATCCTCCCTTAGTTATGCTGCAATAGACGTAGGCTGCCGGGGGATTCCCATGATGCATTGAGTTTTTCCTTTCCACTGTCGCCAAAGTGCTGCTCAGAGGGGGTCATATGATTGTTGGGTTTTCTCTGAATCTATTATTGTACGATCGCCTTGAGGCGACTGCTGTTGTGATTTGGCGCTATATAAATAAAATTGAAGTGAATTGGAGCTCTGAAGGCCTCGGCGGTCCAACAATCGTCCACCAAGCAACATCAAGTTAACACTTTTAGCTTTTCTAGACAAAATCAAAGTCTGAACAGAATTAGAATAAAAGCTCTACATGTTTTTTTTCACTTTGTCAGTCTACTGAAACTGTTTTGAGACAAAATAAAAAAGAAACAAAGAAAACAGACTATCGTGGTCTCCTGCTTTCAATTTCAATATGTCATCATCAGAAGGAAGAAAACCAACATCATCTCCATCAGTTCCAGCTGTAACCATCACAGCAGAAGCTCACTGTGGCAGAGAAAAGGTGTGCAACACTAAAGGTGAGGTCAGGAGTTCAAACAGGTGTCATCAGATCACAAAGACACATCCAGCCGTGGAGCATCACAGGGACAGATACTGCAGATGTGCCATTATTTGGAGAGTAAACGGATGCTAAGAAACGATTTGCAGGAGGAGCAGAGGAGAGGACTGAGCTGCTGGATTAAGAGACGATGGATGTTTGGCCTCTCAAGCCAGCAGTTCCTCCTCTAAGCTGCCATCTGTCGGCACAGTGCCTCAGCCTCAGGCTGGAGGGTATTACTGACCAAAGGATCTGACCTCAAACACTTTTCCAACCAAATAAATGACCCAAAAAGCTCCACACTTTGCAATTAGATCTCAAATCCACATTAAAACACACTTCAGCCTTCAGAGGAAGAGGTCTGTTCACCTTGATGGAGGATCCACCGACCCACAGCAGTGCATGATCGCACCGACAGCCACCGTATCCTGAAGCCTGACAGCTGAGCAGGTAAAATGCAGAAAACACAATTTCCAAGTTCCTCATTTTGTCCCGCTCAGAGACATGTGAGGCACCTGGAGCACTTCCACCAAAGCAGCATCAGGATCAGCTCATCTCCAGCATGAAAAGACGTAAACTTACATAAAACAGGAAGTTCGTTACTTACTTATGCATGTGCATCTGCTGCTCCTGTAACCTCCATTTACAGGCAGCCAGTTTAGAAACACCTGAGTCAAGTAACCTCTTGATTTAATCACCTCTGCCTGGTTGGCAACAGCGCTGCGCCCCCCTGTGGTGGGAGGTTTACCAACCAAAGCAGCTGTGAGGCTTTTCTTATTTCTCTCATTGGTGCCTCCTCCTCTCCTCCTACCTGTGCTCAGGAGGACAGATATGACCAGGCTGTGGGAAACTTCCCCGTCTCGATCCCAGAGAAGCTTTTATGTTCCTAATCCTTTTACACTTTCAGAGGCGATGCCTCCACATGCCGTCTGTTTAGCGCTCATGTATTTTCACCTAAATTTAAAAATAACTCTTTAAAAAAGGAATTTAAAAACCCTCTCAGACTCCTCATCTACCTGCTTCACCCAGTTAGAGGAGCTTCCCAGTCTTTGCTCTTAAGCTGCACTGACGATGCATCATCTCGGCTCCTGTCATCGTCACATTATCGGACTGTTGGCTGTATTTGCCAAAGTTTACTGAAACACAGGATCGCCTGCTTTCCTTCCACTCAGCTCCAATGCGTCCTGTTAGCGTGCTCTGCCCTCGTGTGGCCTGAAAGACTGACAACATGCAGGAAACCCCCAAAATCCATAAGCAGCAGTTAAAGCGATGGAGCTGCAGGCGGTTTCAGACAAAATGTGGAACAGATTAAAAATAAATAAAGACGAAGCCATCGTCACGAATGAACCTCAAACATAAATTGCTACTGTGTAAAAATATAAGAGATGAAAATGAACACAGTGCTAACTTTATTTATCAGGCCCTTTATTAATACCGCTGCATCCGCCCTGTGAAAAGATTTCCTCTGCACATCGTCGGCCTCGCACTGAGGTAATGACAGTACGGGTGCAATGACTCTTTCAGATCCCGCGAAGGATTCTCGGAGCTCTAATGTGCAGCGGGAAATTGTATTCATGGGGGAAAATGGTCTGGAAAAGCTCAAACGTTTATTACGTCTCATATAACGACTCGTAATGGATGGCAGTGCGGTTCTGCAAGCCTGTGAGCCTCACTGTGTTTTCCCTGTGCTCTCAGTGAAATGATGTTAAGAGAGGAGCGCTCCACTGTTTACAGATGTCTGAAGCATTAATGGTGCATCATTAGAGCAGAGACGAATCCGGTGATATCATTTCAGAAGCTTTTAAGCTTCTTCTGCATGTGTAACAGGAAGAAGACACATTTCTACTCTTCCTCGTGTGTCATCGTCTTCCAAGCTAAGCTGTGGAAGCTGTGGAACATCTCAGCGAGAACCAGGAGCTCCATCTTAGGATGCTCAGGTCCAAGTCTGTCGTGGTGCTGGGTCGTTGATCCAGTGCTCTTGACTAAACATTAAGGCGTTCCTAGAGTGATTCATATTTCCTGGTTTCGTTTTTCTTGTTGTTCATCCCTGGTGGTTCTTGTTGTCCCGTCCACTGTAGTCTTCGTCTCTATGTTGTGTCTTTAGCACGCTCCTCTGTGTTTCCCTCTCCTATTGTTAAGCTTGCATGTCTTTGTCTGGGTCTCACGGTGGGCGTCACTTCCTGTTTTATTTTGAAGCTACCTGGTCTCAGGTGTGCTATGTTCAGTTTTGCTTCCCCTGTTCCATCAGTCAGATTTGTTCCTGCTGTGTTTCCACCTGTTGTCCATCCTCTGTGTATTTAAGTCTCCAGTTTATATCTGTTCCTCGTCACATCGTCAGTCTTCATGCCCTCCCACCATGTCATGGTTCAATTTCAATGGACTAAACAAGTATTAGCAGCCAATCACAAGCTTGGCCTCTGATTCAGAGACAGGAAGTACAAACGCAAAACCATAAAAGGAGTAAATCAAAAATCAAAGGCGGGTCTTATAAGGTCAGAAAAGCCACATTTAACCAGCAGTCATCACCAGCTTCATTCATCTCCTTGCAGGCTGCTCAGAAACCTCCGTTGTTCTGACTGAACACCATGCTGTGAGCAGGTGGTCACCAGCTCCTTCCGCTTCCTCCCAACAACCGCCTCCTCTTCCTCATCTTTCCATGCCCTCACTTCTCCACAGCCTGTCAGCTCCAGCTTTGATCACCACGCTCAGTCCTTCTCCCAGCTTTTCTTGCACTCCTCCTCCTCCTTCATCCTCCGAGCTCCTCCTCTCAGACAGCTGTGATATTTAACCACCATTCATCAGCGGCTCGGCCTGCTGAGAAATCTGTGCTGTTGTTTTGTCGGTACGCCACGCTGTGAGCGATCAGCCTCCCTCTCCCACTCCTTATTTTCCTCCTTCTCGCCAGCATCTTGCTCCCTTCTTCCTTCCCTCCTCTGATGCTTTCCCAACCCCACCCATTAATCTCCATTTTTATTCCTTTGAAGTCTGTTCTCCTTCCTTCTTTCCTCCAACTCATCTTTCTGCAAACTAAATGTTTCTTTGTGCTCAAACCTCGTTTCCAAGTTTCCATGAAAGGAGATCTGGGAAACCTCTCGCCCCTTAAAAACACAGCTGCAGCACATCTATGTGGAGCCTGGTTGGTGCACTGTGTGGCCTCTCTGCTTCATGATATATCAGTCCAGCATTGACTATGCTGAGTGCCACTTTTGTCCTTATGTGGTGTTCCAGTCATTTGTGTTATCTTTGATTTAAGAGAAACACCCAAAGCGCCATAAAAACTATTCGGTGGTCATTCTCGGCCTCTCCAGGTTTCTCTCAGCGCTCTTCGTGTAAAAGACTTTTCACAGCGACAGATCGAAAACCCACAGCAGCAGATTAATGACCAACCTCGTGGATCATGTCAGACGTTCTCTTGAATGACGTTTGCTTCTTCTTCCTGCTGCACGATGGCATTTATCTACACTGTGTCCAGTCATAAGACGGTGTATACATTACCCTCTTTTTCACAGATGCCTGCATGTTTAGAGCCAATCATCAACAGCGAGGTGTCCATTTGTTCGTCCACAGAATTCAGTCAAACTTCAGTCATCATCCAGCAGGTGTTTGCCTGAACTGTGCTCGACGAAACATTTGTCATTTTACGGTAACCTGTGAACTGTGATGAGATGTTACTGATATTCGGTTGTGTGTTCATGCTAGCGATCAGTGGACTCTGTCTGTAAGCTAACGTTAGCCAGTGTTGCTCACTGACGCTGACTTCCATGCACTGGGAAGTGTGAGCGTCACAGGGTTTCATGGGAAACCTGATCCGAGTCCTTTAGGCAGACGTCTGTTAGAGGCAGACTGTGCTTTTTTTAGATGGTGGTAATAAAGACATGACATTATGAATGAATACATGAAAATCTGTGTTCTGTTGCTTGTTTGTCTTGTTGAGCTTCACGATATATCCTGATTTATAAGTGAGCAATAAAAACCTCATCACTGCTGCACAGGACAGGAATCTGTGTTCATTTTGGTTCATTTTAGCCAGTTTGATCCATTAAAATCAGCCTGAATTATGTTCCTTGTTCCTCTATGACGATCGCGTCTCTTCATCTTCATCTCGACTCTGGGTAGTTTTCCTTCATCCTGCTTACATCCTCTCCAGCGTCTTCCTCCTCCTGCTTTTCCCTGGCACAGGCTTGCTGTTTCCCTCTCTCTCCTTCTGCTCTGGCACTTTGATCAGCAGACATCCGCCCTCCTCTTCCTCCTCCCACTCCTCATGTCTGCCTTTTAAGTCTCATCCTTCTACCTCATAGCACAGCCTCGTGTTTTTTTCATGCACTATATATCCTGCTCTATTCCCGACTTCCCTGCTCTTCTTATTCTCCTTAAACCTGTTCAGCTGTCTTTTCTTCTCCTCATATCAAAATGTTTTTAGTTTCCATCGTCTCGTAACTAGCACCGCCTCCTCCATCACCCTGTGCTCTGCACGGCAGACAGCTGTGATATTTAGGGAGCATTCATCAGCATCAGCAGTGAGCTCATCCCTCTTCAGGGCTTGTTAGAAATCTCTTGTGCTGCTCCGTGTGTGCACCGTGCTGTCGAGCACGTCGCTTCTCTGCTCGCAGCAACGTTTCAGATGAAACATGAATTCTGAAAATGTCTCCCACTGTCCACTTCACTTGTGTCATTCATAGATTTACCTCACTTTGTTTACAGCTGGATAAGAGGCCCAGATACAGAAGCTGTTTGATTCTCCTTCGAATGAAATGGTAAATGGCCTGTATTTGTTTAGCGCTCTTACTAGTCCCGCCTAGGGACCCCAAAGCGCTTTACACACCCAGTCATCCACCCATTCACACACTGGTGGAGGCAGCTACAGTTGTAGCCACAGCTGCCCTGGGGCAGACTGACAGAGGCGAGGCTGCCATATCGCGCCATCGGCCCCTCTGGCCATCACCAGTAGGTGAAGTGTCTTGCCCAAGGACACAACGACCGAGACTGTCCGAGCCGGGGCTTGAACCGGCAACCTTCCGATTACAAGGCGAACACCCAACTCTTGAGCCACGATCGCCCAGAAAGCAGCTCTATTCTCCTAAAGCTCTCACAGACATGTTCTGTCACGTTCAGTTTGATTCCAGCTGCCACAATCCAGATGTGAGACCACTACCCCTGCACGGACGAGTTCAACAGAAGCTTTCGGGGCATTTTAACCCTCTGAAAGTAACGTTGTTGGGAGAAATGTGAAGGTATGTGGTTTATTATTACACGTTCTGAATGAGGAGGGTCAGAGTTAGGTTGTCAGCGATGTGTGTGGTTCAGAATTGTTTACAACACTTCGAAGTAACTGTTGTTGTTAATTGGTGCTATATCATTAAACTGAATTCAACTGAACAGACCCTACAATATTAAAGATATGACAGGACAAAGATACGCTGTGGAGGAGAGCCACAGATTAATAATAACTAATGATTAAAAGCAGAGCGGCGTATAAACACATAGTGAGTGAAGAAGAAACGCCCAGTGCATCATGGGAATCCCCAGCAGCCTACACCTACTGCAGCATCACTAAGGGAGGATTCAGGGTCACCTGGTCCAACCCTAACTATGAGCTAAGTGTTGATGGAGAAGTTTACAGAAGGTTAGACGGAGCTTCACTGTGTCTTTGTGGATCAGAGAAAGCAGATGATTGTCTGCAGAGAGAGGAACTGTGGTACTGCGAGAGGAAGTCAGGAGTGGCAGAGAAGTGTGTGAGCGTGGTGCAGGTGTACGAGGACAGAGAGACAGGTTGAGGTGTGGAGCGGGTGGAGACGACTGTCGGGTGATGTGTGACAGAAGGAGAGCAGCAAGAGTGAAAGGAAGGTTTAAAGATGGTGGTGAGAGCTGCTGTGGTGGTTGGGAGAGGGTGGAGGCCGAGCTGAAGATGTTCAGATGTTCACTGAGCAGCATGGATCAGAAATGAGAAGAATGGGTGTAGTGAAGGACATCCAGAGGGTTGGTGTAACAGAGGAGGATGCTGGGATAGGAGGAGATGGAGGCAGATGATCCCTAAAAGGAGGAGCTAAAATAATAATAATAATAATAATAATAATAATAAAGAGAAGAAGAAGCTATTGTTGGAGTAGCTGAGAACCACAGAAAGAAGAACAGAGAACAGTCGATGTTTCCAACACTCTGACTTTCACAGAGCTCGTCTGGCATTTCTTACTCGTTCCCTGAATGGATTTCATTGAATCTCCAGAGACTCCACATTAACATTTCATCGGGCCTCCGTTTCCCGCCTGTATCGCAAAACCCTGCAGAAGCAGCTGATGGTGGTGCTGTCAGAGAGACCGAGCAGGACTGATAACGAGAGGAAACCAGGGAGATATTTTTCAGCCGCCGGCACAATCTGGAGAAACTCAGAATCACCTGCGGAGCAACAGATGAGCTGAATTTAGTCGATAGATTCCACAGCAGCCGCTGCACAGAGCAGACGATGATGCACAAGTTAGTAAAGAAATAGGTCGAGTGTTCCCAACATGGACCGTTTTGTAAAGGACAGACAAAACTGGAGTTACTGCTCTGTAGATTAAATAAGCCTGACTTACTTATCATGATCCTTTCACTGTACTCGTGCCTGCTGTGTTATAAATTATAACCTGTCGGCTAAAACGAATCATTTAGTTTGAGAATAGAGAATCATGACCTCATCAGATGGGATCATTCGTGCTGTGGGACGTGAATTTTCTCCTTCTCGTCATCACGATCTTTCCACTCTCGTGTCTCACTCACGCCCATGTGTGACCGAGCAGAAAGACGAGGATGATGGTGTAAAAAGCCCTTTTTAATTGGATGAACACATTGGAACAATTTCCATCTAGAAGAGTGTAATGAAATCCTAAACAGAGCTCAGCCCAAAACGAGGTCAGCAAAACAAAACCTCATTAAAGATTAACGTATCTGACCTAACAGACACGGGTGGATGTATAACACGAGCTAACCCTCACCTCGCACAAAAACAAACACAACAAATAGTCATGTCCCCTGCTTTCAGTCCACTGATGGATTCTTCCATTTCCTGCTCATCTTCTGTATAAAATGAAATATGTGCACCCATCTCAAACAACAGTGACATGAAAATATGTGAATATTTTAGTGTGAAAGATACTAAAGAAATACCAACACTGAAGGGCAGAGGTGGATGAAGTGTAACATATGAGCTGTGGACGGGAAAGAAAGATGTGACAGTTTCCGGTAGCAGGAAACAGCTTGAATATCTAAGAGCACACGCCAAAGGAGAGGAAGCACGGGACTGATCACACAGGCGTGAACAGCAAGGGATCATCACACAGGAGGGACAATAAGAGCCACCCTGGAGGAGGTGATCAGCGACAGACTGCCTGTCCTCCATAACACACCGGACAATCTGAAGAGCAGTTTCAGCAACAGGTTCCTTCAACCTGACTGTCGGGAACGTTACAGGACGTCGTTCCTTCTGCTGCTGTCAGACGGGTCAGATCCACAAATGTGGAACAGAATTAATCCCAGTGCATCCTGTCACTTTGTACAACACATACTTTTATATTTATATGTATATTTCTGTATTTATCTCTTTATCTTAATATGTATCTATCATAACTCTGTAACTCTCATTTTATATGAATGCTTGTTGTTTGTTGTATACTTGCTGCTATGACAACTCGATTTCCCTCTGGGATCAATAACGTTTCTCTGATTCTGAACAGGCTGTAAACCTCATCAGAAAAATACGCTTCAAAATAAAACCGAAAATAAAAGATGTTACACGGAGACACAAACCAGAAGAACACGCGAGGAAAAAGTGTTTCGACCGAACAGGGAGGGAACACGGAAAAAACCACAGAAGAAGAAATGATCAGCTTCAGACGCGTGAGGTCAAAAACCACAGAAGAAGAAACGATCAGCTTCAGACACGTGAGGTCAAAAACCACAGAAGAAGAAACGATCAGCTTCAGACACGTGAGGTTGTGCTGAAAAGGATGAGACCAAACAAGGCAAGTAAACAGTTTTTAAAGGTGAGATGCAGAAGAAAATCACAAGCAGTCAAAACAGCCAATTACACCCTGGACCCCAGAAGGTTAAACACTTTTTTAAAGTAACACAATAGTTACTTTTCCTAGTAATTAGTTACTTTTATAATACCGTAACTCAGTTACTTTTTTGAAAAAGTACCTAGTAACTATAACTAATTACTTTTTAAAAGTAACTTGCCCAACACTGCTCGCGGGTGGCTGAAGTCATAGATTTTCTGCGACTGCACTTTATTTCTTGTGCAAGTAAAGAAAATCCTGAGACGATGATATAAGCGGGCCGCTCTTCATGGCTCGTCCTCTCAGAGTCCCCAAACACAAAAGCTGCCCTCACGGTTTGGACACAAAATGAAACAAAAAGGTGAAAGTGCGGGCAGTAGGACCCAGAGCGTCTCTCTCTAAACTAATGAGATATGAAAACCGAGCTGACAGAACAAATTCGACTTCCAGGACTTCCAGCACAAAAGGCGAGACAATAAATCCCCGCAAAGACGCAGGGATCTGGGCATGCAGGGAGGCTGCATGCCCCCATCCTCCTTTATGTTGGGACAGGAGAGACATCGATGAGTCCACCTGGTACACCTGAGAGCGAGAGAGGGTGGAGCAGAAAAGTAGTAGAAGGAAAGAGGAAAGATGGGGAGGATTCCTCGGGGTTGGTTTCTGGGATCAAACCTGAGCTCGAGCTCATTTTTCTGGCTCGTATTAACAAACACTGGCGCGGTCTCCAACACCAGCGGCCTGCAGGCTGCGTCTCGCAGCAAAATCCCGTCTTAAGTGGATGAAGCCGGCTAATTCAGCCAAACTGGCGCCGCTGATCTGGTCGCCTGGCCGCACATCTTCAGTTTATTTTAGCAGCAAACAGCGACCCAAACATCACCACATTTTTCTCCTTTCACTGTTTTACCCGTTAATATCAAACTAAATGAATGAAAATAATCACACTGATTTGTGATAAACAGGAAAATCAGGAACGTGTCCTGACAGCTTTCATGTTTTTACTGCAGGGTAACAGGATCTGTTCCCTGAGTCTTCACTGACATCCACCCCGATGCTTCGGGCTAACGCACCATCAACATTTCTAGTTTTTCAGCACTGGGAATGTTTGAGGCGTGTTTGCACCAGCAGCAGCTTCCTGGCTGCCCCCCGTGTTCAGAGTCTGGGCTCAGACGAATCCCTGCGGACGCCTCGGATGTCGGGGAAGGATCAGAGTGTCTGAGTCCAGCCCACCTCGGCCTTTTCTGTGCTCGTGCTGCCTCCTTGTGTTCAGATATTGTTCTTCTTTCATTCAAGACGGTGAAACAGTGACCTGTGAAACCCTGTTTGACTAAGTGAGAATTCCTGGGTCAGTAAATACACGGAGCACAAAAGGAAGCTAAACTCCAGCCTGACCTGCTCTCTCTTTCTCCCTAACGTAATTAAAACGCTCGTTTCAGCAGCTGCTTTGTGATGATTTGAGTTTCAGTGCAGATGCTTCTGCTCATTTTTCTCTCATTGGGGAGAATTTTAGGTGATTTATTAGAATTTATTATAATCTCTGGCTGCCGAACAAACGTGTGGGTGACGAGCAAGAACAGCATCACAGATTTCAGTTCTACTAACAGTAACTCAACTTTCTGATAAATGTCTTAAAAATGTCGGACGGGCCTTCCTGAGCAGGAACCCTGCATCACGGCGTGGCGTGTTACCGCTCGTCTTCTCGGCGATTGTGGTCAAACATGCCTTTGAATCATTAACAAGCTCCTGCCACGTAGTTTTGGGCCGATACGCCACCTTTCTCATGGCCATCCTTGAATGTAGCTCCAGGCCGAGGACGATCGATGGGCGTTCACATTTCTCCATTTCTGAATAATCACACCAACAGTTGCCACCTTCTCATCGGGCTTGTCGCTGACGGTCCTGTTCTCCATCCCAGCCTCGTGCAGGTCTTTGCTTCGTGACTCGTCCCTGACGTCCTTCCACAGCTCGGTGGTTTTGCTCACGGTGGCAGAGAGCATGGAAGAAACCGATTCTGTGAACAGCTGTGCTTTATGCAGATAATGAGTTAAGATCAGGAGGCTGTCACAAGGTCATGGAGGAACAATTCTGACTGGTTTTAAAGGATTAAGCACTTATTTCACTCAGTCGTACAGAATTCAGTTTATAACTCTTATGTAACGTCTCCATTAAAATAAAACTCCCATAAAAACGAGAGAATGTTCGTTTCTAAAGTCACAAATTCACCAGATGATCAAATGAATATTTCACCCACTGTATAGGATTCAAAAACCTTTCTCTTTTTGGCATAAATAGGCTTCCATACACGGCTAATTGTTCTAAAGAGGTGCACTGACAGACCAACAGCTGGGTTACATGTAAACACTCTAAAAGGGACTAAAAAGGAAAATAAACCATAACATTAAAGACTTTATTTCTTTTAATAATAATATTAATAACACCTCACTGAGTGCTGACATGTGATTTTTGCCATTTCCTGTTTCTTATTAATACTGTAAAAAAAATCTGAAGATAATTTGATAACAGGAATAATTATTAAAATGAGTTTTAACATAAACTTTTGGTGATTTAGGACTCAAACATAAACGGGTAATGATGGCTCTAATATGCTGACATGCATTTGATTCATTTAAGGCTGTCACATTGATGAGAGTCACATCTGAACATCAAATTTCAATATCACACCAATAATGTGTTTAACGTGGTCGTTTGTTCACTTTTGGCACTATTTTCAGTTTATTTCCAAAAAGGGCGACACACACTGAACAAAGTATTACTGCTAATTTGATCATAATGATCACGCGTTATATTTTAACCATGAGAATTATAAAGTAAAATTCTTCGTAAATGTGCTGGACGTACTGCATCACAGTCATTTATTCTGGGAGGTGTGGAAAATATTTACAGTGGACATGGACATCGTAACGTCCAGATTACCAGGAGCTGTCTTCACGGCACAGAGCGACAAACCCACCTTCTTCAAATCAAATAAACTTGATGCCAAACGTTTGTACTACGTTTAATAAAAGTTTCCAGAGGTCATTCAGGCCACATCTTCACTGTGAAAAAGGTTGTGAAACATAAACCAATACTGGATATTTTTTATCATCATCACTCTGTAAAAGTAAAAAACGAAGTTAACTTATAATAGTTAAAATATGTTTTCTGTCAGAGAACAAAACTTTATTTGCAACATACAAAACTATCAGAACAACGTAAGCATGTTTCCTGTTAGCAAAGCTAAATGCAGGAACCGTCGAGCCTCAAGTTTAAAACTATTTTTTCAAAATAAAAAATAATAGCTAGTTCAGCACCTTGACCTTGGATGACCTCTAGAAACGTACTAATATCTTTAAAATGACAGCAGCACAAATGTATGACATCAATTTTGTTTGATTTAAAGAAAGGGGGGGGGCATCTTCACTCACATCACAAACCTTTAAGGGAAACTCAAACAAGTGAAATCTGATCAATTCTTTTCATTGATTGACTTATTTGTTTATTCATATGTTAGTGTTTTCAAGCTGTTTTTTAAGGAAGTGTTCAAATAATATTCAAAGGTGCATCCTGGAGAGTTTGAAATGTTCCCGCCATAATTTTTTAATTAACGCTTGGAAAGACTAAAAGTACGGAAGCCCATGAATGTCAAGAAAAGACAAACTAAAACAGAAAACATAAGCTGTCAATTCATTTTCTTCCAATTCAGCACTGCATGGAGGCTAACCATCATTATTAAATATATACAAATTTATTTTTATTTTATTTACAAGAAAGATATTTTATCTTTTAGTTTAGAAAGTCAAGCTTGTGACTTAATTACAATTTAGTTTTAAGTCAAAATTTAAAAAAACAAAAACATAAGAACAGTTATTGCCATGATTTTCTTGCCGTGATATATAAAAATCATGAACAAACGTCAAAGAAGTGGAAACTGAAAAAATATAATTTTTTCAGGACAACTTTGATTTTTTTATTTTTATTTTTTTATCAAAATGAGAGAAAATACCAGAATTTAAACAACACACCGAATCATTTAATTATTTAAAAATAAAACTCATGCGTTGGGTCATAAAGCCAAAGTTAATTTCACTCTTTAACATTTTCATTATGACTTTGGACATGACCGAAAACGAGTAAACAAAAAAATAAAATCACGGCTAATCTTCATCCTAATTTTTTGTCTTACTGGCATTAACAGGCTTCCTTATATTTGTGCTTTTCTTCATCATCATTAAAGCATAAACACGGACCGAGTCGCTCTCACACCATCGAGCTGTATAAGAAACTCAGTTCAGCTCAACTCAAAGCTTCTTTACTTTTTCAACTGTTTATTCTAATTACTGTAATTTACTGGCTTCATTATTTATTCCGCCACATTTTCACCTCTCACATAATTTAGTGTCAAACTGTTTTACTCATTACATCTGAATGGTCTTAAAATCAGCCCTTGAATCATTGGTTAAAAGGTTTTATTTGACTAAAATTGACCAGAAAAATGACAATTTAAGGGAGAAAACATAAAAACAAAGAAGCAGGTGTGGATAACAGATGGACTGATGTATTAAAATCCAATAAAAGGTATAAATGTGTACAATATAAAACCAGTAATATGATCAAACATCAGCAGCTTCCTGGAGAAGCTGGCGTTTCTTTTTGTTTTGTTGGCTGACAAAACCAAACTTTTTTTCCTGCATGCAACATCGAACACACTCGTACAGCTTCCAAACAAAACACCTGGAATGATTTTAAATTGATAAAAACACTAACTAACATGAACTTTACAGCGGTGGGGACGGAGGGTTGGGAATCCACCGGCCTCACTTAACCAAAAAAAGTCCCAGAAGAAGCCAACAGGGGGAGACAAAGTGCCGCTTCCCCCTCGGTTTACAGTACTCTGAATAAAACCACCCGGTGCTGCTCGGCTCGGACATTCGGGGCAGCTCGGTACAGGTCAGAGAGCGCACGAAGACTCCTGTCGGGGTTTAGTGTTGTGTGTAACAGCTTAGAATAGAAAAAGTGCTGCTCTGAGCGATAAGTGTGTGTACTCGTATCGTGAGAAATGACAGTTTAGTCTGAGGGTACTTCCTGCTCTCAGTGTCCTACTTGTGCAGATGTGCTCAACAGCTGGCGGCGACTAGACGATGTGAAAACTGAGCAGTTCGAAGAAGAGCACGAAGCAGAAAAAGCCTCAGTAATTATTAAAATAAATCCTCATCATTAACAAACAATAAGAACACTATGAAGTAGAATAACCAAACGTGCTTCCTGACGTCACATTTATGATTCTCAAAGCAAATCTAATGATATTAAAAGTCAAAAAGGAGTAAAATGCAGTTTTGATAAAAATAAAATGTTTGAATTAAATTAGATGAGGCCTCAGTTTAGTCAATCAGATGTGAAAGTCTGGAGAGAAACATCAGATTTTACATTTTACTACTATATATAAAATCCATACATTTCAAATCTTTAGACTCTGATGATTTAACGTCGGCTTGTTCCGTTATCGTGACTCCAGATAATCATGAAAAAAGGGTTTTTTTGTGTTCTTGTCTTTAATATTTTATCTCTGAGCTTCTGCTCTTCTTGAAGCACACGTTTAAAAAGGCGCAGCTTTTGTTTTGAAGGGGACCTTTGTCTGTTTCCTGTTTGTATTGTATTTTCTCATCATTTAAGGATACTGAAGTGATCAGAGGATGAGGGCGGGGTCAGCCGACACCTGAGCTCTGAGGGGGCGTGGCCTTTATCACATTCAAGATAAGGACAGAAATACATGAAGTCAAAAATGTGCTTTTAATCTTAAATATCAAAGTGACGCATGGATTTTAGAAACATTACTTTCCAAATCTAAAACTTCACTTTTTTATTTAAACATCCTACTTTATGTTCTGTACCTTTGACACATAAACCACAATAATTTATAGAAATAATGATCAAACTTTTTAAGGATAATTTTTATGCTGTGGTTTTACAGCAAAGTTTGACTTTTTTAACTTTGTGACTTTAATATTAAACTTTGGTTTTATGTGTTCAACAAGTCAAACATCCAGTTTCTGTATTAATTCGGACTTTTTTTAGTCGTGACCTTTAAGATCGTTTTGGTTCACTGCTTCATGATTATGTCTTATTAGAAGTGAATATTTATTGTAATATTTTTCCTGCTTTATTCTGTCTGGCAGTCGGCTGGGTCAAGTTTCCCCGTCGATAAGGTGGCGGCGGCGTGTTTATAATCGCACGGACACGTGTAACAAACGGGCATTTCTCACGATACGACTTCCACAATAAACTCTACTTCCTGCCGGGACCAAGCACTGCCTGCGTGCAGCGTTTTAGCCTCATTTAAGTGTTTTATAATAACGCATTTTCCACGAGCCCCCGAGGGCGCCGCAGACGTAGTGTAGCTCGCCGTGTTTCATTCATAACATACTGAGTAAAACAATAATAATGCTTTTCTGTCTAAAAACAACATGGAAGTATTCCTCTGCGCTCACACCTGTGCAGGTTCAGTTAGTGTCATTGACGATCACAATAACCATGTGCTCCTCGTCCAGGTTACCCACAGTCCTCTTGGCAGCCTGCAGGTACTGCTGCGAGAACTCGCCGGGCGGAAAGGCGTACAGCATGGCCCCCGGCGCGCCCTCCTTTACAGCGGGGAGGCTCACGACTCCAGCAGCTTCTTTGTTCCGCAGGTACGTCACCAGGTGACGGAGCAAGCGCACCTGCAGGCCCGGCTCGGGGGCGGGGGCCTGGCGGTCGACGGGGCCCTGGAGGGCCAGCAGGATGGCGAAGTTGTCCGGGCGGCCTAGTTTGATGCGGCGCGACACCTCGTCGAGCCGGGTCTGGTCCATGCGGAGCCGCTGGGCGATCTTTAGCTGGCTGGGCTGGTTCTGCAGCTTCGGGCTGTCCTTCATCACGGCGCTGAAGAACGCCGCCCCGCCCTCCAGCAGGTACAGGTCGGTGGGGAAACTACTGTTCTTCAAGGCGAAGAAGCCGTGCCACGTCTTGGAGAGCGCCGTCTGGGCGAACTCAGACAGCGTGCTCGGGGGGGAGGTGGTGTTGGTGTGGATGGCAGCGGGGGAGCCGGTGGTGATGATCTCGCTGTTTCGATGGTGGTGGTTGTTGTTGTTGTTGTTGACGTGGTCGCTGGAGGACCTCTTGCTGTGGTGGCGGCCAGACGGGGGATCTTCTTCACTGGCAGCAGTGGCTGTGGTGGAGTGCCGCACCCCTCCGCCGCTGTCAGGGGAGTGGTCTCGTGGCTCCGTGGTGGAGTCCGGCGCTCTGACCCGAGCTCGGTCTGGGCTCGCATCAGGAGAGACGGTGCCTAGTGGACCGCGAACCCTGGACCTCACCCTCTCCTTCTCCCGCTCCTCCGTCTGCCTCTCAGCGGACACGCTCCTGCTCCGGCTTCTTCTCCGGCTCCTCCTCTCCTCCCGCTCCTTGAGCCAGCGCTCCCTACTCCTGCTGCGGCTCCTGGCTCCTCGCCCGCTCCTCCCGAACGCTTCCACGCCTGCCGTCCTCCTCTCCAGGCTTCGTGTGGGGCTGGTGGGGTAGTCTCTCTCCAGCAGGGCCCTCTCCCGCTCCCGGAGGGAGAGGAGGCTGTGAGAGGGCGGCGACAGGCGGTCCCTGGCCCCCCTCAGCTCCCGCTCCAGGCTGCGATGGTGGCTGTATGCCTCCCCGAGCAGGTCGTAGTGAGAGGGCAGCGCCACGGGAGGCTGGTAGCCAGGAGGAAACGGACGAGAGGGGCTCTCCTCCACTTTGGCGAAGTCCACCCTGAGGCGGCGCTCGGGGCCCCCCAGAGGAAAGCCCCTCATCTGTGTGCAGGCGGCCTGAGCGGCGTCCAGACTCTCGTACTGAATGTAAGCAAAGCTGTCCCCCTTCACATAGTCTATGTTCCTAATGCTTCCGAAACGGTCAAACTCCCGAGCCAGGGCGGCCAGAGAGTTCCCGGGCCCCAGCCCGCCCACCCACAGCCGGGTGGTGGGGTTGGCTTTGCCATAGCCAATTTTTATGGGGTTGCCTCCGATCAGCCGCCCCTGCATGGCTACTTTGGCCCTGTGCGCCATGTCCAGATTTTGAAACTTCACAAAAGCGTAAGCCCCGCCCTGCCCACGTGAAGGACGTTTAATCACCACATCCTCTATGATGCCATACTTGTCAAAGCCCCTCCTGAGTTCGGCCTCTGTGACGTTACCGTCCAGGTTTCCAATAAACAGGTTGCTGGTGGCCCTCTGGTCGTCCTCAGGTTTTAAATCCTCCACCACGGGCATGGGGGGGAAGCCGTAGGGCCGACCCCGCTCATCCAGCATGCCGTAATAATCCAGCAGCCTCTCCCTCTCCCGGCTCAGGCCCAGCTGCTCCAGGGCGTAGTGGCGGGCCCGGAGGTCCCTGATGTTGCTCACGCCGGGCACGGGAGGGGACAGGGAACGTTGTCGGTACGGGTAGGGCGCGTGCACAGGTAAATACCCGACGTCGGGCGGCGTGGCGCTCCGCCTCCTCACGTACATGGGTTCGATTTTAAGCTGCCGATCTCCCAGCACTAACCTGGAGGACTTGGCGTGCCGGGCCTCCTTGGCGTCCTCCGGGTGTCGGAAATTGACGTAGGCGATCCGGCCCAGCTCGGGGGTGTGCGACAGCTTCACGCTGACGTCCCCGAACTTCTTAAACTCGTGGAATAGCGCGTCCTCCACGTCCTCGTCTGACACCTGCGAGCCCAGGTTGCTGATGAGGAGCGTCTTGTACTCCAGCGTGCCCGGGCGGGAGGCTGGAAGCTCGGCCGCGGCGGTGCGGAGGGGCGGCCGGCCGAGCAGGCTGAGTTCGTGCCGGTGGTGGAGCTCCAGGGCGGTAGCCCGCTCCTCCCGGAGCCGCGGCTTCTCCCGCTCGCGGCTGCGGCTCCGGCGGTGGTATCCCCGGCTGTCTGCCAGCAGCAGGGCCAGCGGTGGGGGCGGCGGTGGAACCTCCTCTCTCCGCGCACTCTCCCGCTCCCGTATCCGCTTGGCGGCGGCCCTGGACGGGCTCGCCTCTCTCCCGGCCTGCCGCTTCATTTTCAAAGGATGATGGAGCTCAAACTTTTCGGAGCCTGCGATGGGAATCCGGGCCCGGGCAGCGAAGTCCAGGCCTGTTAGCGACGCTGAGGCTGCAGACGGCAGCTACGGCAAACACACGCTTCTCCCCGGGCCGCTGGGTGACCGCACACACGCCGAGAAACGAGCACAAAGTCGGTTAAAAACATATCAGCGTCGGAGGGTCTGCACCAGCGCCGCCATCTTGGACAATAGGAATGTGCGCGTTCCCTCTGGAGGGCGGAGACGTGATGACGCAACCGTGGCGGACGTCATGACGCCGGACGCGTTATTATGGAGTACAAAGTCGGGGCTAATTTTATCCTGCTGTAAACTGCACTTCTTACATATTTATTGGATTTTATATTTAATTTTCTCTCTTCTCCACTAAGCAATTACAACATTCATGAGTATCACTAAAAATGGCGATTCTTTGTGGCCAATACTTTATATCATTCATGCACCTTTATTTCTCTGCTTTGTTGCTTGTTGGGATGTGCACAAGATCTTTGTTCTGTAATTTTCTGTTTGAAATAAAGACATTTTGGGGGGTAATTTTCCAGCGTATTCCCAAATATCCAGGAGTGATACAGGGAGTAGTAGTTCATAGCTAATGAGAGAAATGCTTTCATGTTTTAAACTAAGTCAGTGGAAAGTGTTCGATCATGCTCAGGAGAGAAGAACAAACTCATGTTTTTCTGCTTGTGACTGGTTTTCCTCCAGCTTCCTTCCAAAGGCAGGCATTAGGCTTTTTCAGAAGCAGCGGTGTGGAGTGTGAGACGTAGACAAAGTGCTACACAGGTGTGAGTGCATCACAGAGAGCAGGGCCTGGAGCTTTTCATATTTTAATGAAAAAGTAGAATAGTACAGTTGTAACAAATGACACTGCCTTACATGAAAAGTCACTGTGAGACAACAGCATATTTTAAGTTTTCATTTTTCATATGAAGCATCACACACAGCTTTTATCACCACCTTTAGCTACAGGTCATCCGTTTATGTCAAACAAAACAAGTTTCATCCAGCGTCCATCGAGACGCCGCCGCAGTCCAGAGTGGAGGGGCAGTTCAGTTCCACCACATGTGAGAGAGAACACGGTAAATGGTTGTTTCCCAACGTTTACGGACCACGAACACATGAAGTGTCTGAGTGAGCGACATCAAAGGTGGATGTAAAAAAGTCAGAAACTGTATTTATTTATTAGAAATTGAAGAGAAAAAACCCTTAAATATTATCCTAAATAAAGTTTCCTGCTTTGCTGACAGTCACCCACACTTGTCATCGGTGGTTTGAAGTTTTGTGCTAATCTTTTTCCAAGAGCCGTGAAGTCCAGCGCCGCACTCGACCCGGGGCCACTCGTAAATCCTAACAAACCCGAGCGGCAAGCACAAATGATCCAAACAGCGCAGTAGAAGTGGGAACGTTCCAGGGAAAAGCAGGGTTTTTTCTGTACTTGACACCAGAGAGGATGGTGGAGGAGGGAGGGAGGGGCCTGAACCGTCATTTTAACCTGAGGGAGGCGGAGCTTTCTCACTGGCCGAGAAGGTGACGGGACGATTCTGCAGAGACCTTCAATCTAACGAGAACAGAAACACAAACTGCAGCTTTCCTGAAACAGATCACGGCAGGGTGGAGCTGAACAAACACTCAGTATGTCAGGATCACCCACAAGTCTCAGTACATCCACCCGTCCTGCAGTCACCATGGAAACAGCGGAGCTCATGTCAGAGGGGATCTGTGGGAGGAGCTTCTCCGACCAGAAACTTTAAACGTCTCCTCCTCAGGAAAACTTCCAGGTGACATCATCTCCCAGTGTTCTCCTCCTCTCCGCCACATGAGCCTAGCTCTGGTATCTTTTCTGTATCTGAGTATTTTCCCCAATTTAAAGGAAACGCCGCTCTGAGCACCTGTTTGGGAACCAATACGATGGCAGCGATCAGGAGATCCAAACCCAATCATCTTATTTTAGTCTGGATTTATTATTTTTTGACATTTAGACAAATGAAAAGTAGCCGAATTCTCCATCAGCAGCTCCTGTTTTGATCTTCACATAAATGTACAGGTAACTCGTTACAGGTTTCTCCATGTTTGGCTCCTCGGTCACTCCAGGCTCCTCTTACTGTTTGAATTTCCCTCATCACGGCTCAGTCGCACACACTTAGAATTTATAAACATCCGAGTCAATGTGGTGAAGAAAACTGGAGGTCTTATTTAGGCAGTCACTGTGAAGATTATTAACTACAGCTGCTGCTGGCTCTCCCTCACTTAGAAGTACAGATCAGGACTACGCTAACATCTATACTTCTGAAACTGCCTCTTCAAATATTAAAAAAACAAAACAAGCATGCCCAACAAAACTCCCGCTCCGCCTTCTTCTCTGCGCTGGATTGCAGTCTGATCAGAGTCCATATATTTATGTTTTTACAGGTCTGTCCGTGCGTTGGCGGCTGCCGGCGCGTACTTGGGCATCAGCTCTGTGATTTTGCGGATGAAGTCGGACTTTTCAGCGCAGCCCTTGCACGACTCGCCCCACTCCTCCAGGATCTTCTTCAGGTCCTTCACTTTAAGCTTTTTCAGGTCCACTGAGGTCAGGTCCAACTGTTTATCTGCAAGGAAAGCAAGAAAAAAAAAATCAATAAGACTGAAATAATCAGAGCACGGCTGATTCATGTGGATTCATGAGTCCACGTGCTGTCTACGAGCAGCTGCGCCGTCTCTGTGAGCGACAGTTTATTCACGTCAGCCGTTTTTAAATCATCTCAGACACTCACCGCTCTTATTTTGAAGGGTCGGTACTCATCGATCAGCCACAGTTAAATTGATGATTTCATGTATCAAACAAAGGACGTATTTTCTTAAAGCTGGTTTATAAATAAAATATAATTCTATAAATAATACACCAGCTAAGCTACTATTATTTTTTTTATTATTATTGTTGACTTCCTGAACTGTGGGGCTCAACCGTTTGTTAGGCGAGAAGATCCGCACTCTTCCATCCTCACCGTATTTCAGCTCACAGATCTGGCCGTCCTTCTTCTTGAGCTTCTCGCAGATCTTCTCCACGGGGACGTGGTAGCTGAGCGGTTTGGAAACCTCATTGATCATCTTGGTTGCCGCGTCACTCGTTGCACCGATGTAGTAACACTGAACAGGGAGGAGAAATCAAAAAGTTAAAGACGAATGAAACACGAGCGGCTTCGGTCACTCTGCTGGATTCTGCTGCGTCACGTGCTAAAATAGAAAACGTCTGCTTCAAACGGTTCATCATAAGAGTCCATTTACAAAAACCAAACACAGGAAGGTCTCTGTCCCAGGGAGCAGCGCTGCACCCCCTAGTGGTGGCAAGCTGCCCAAACACAACATGACTGAACTCAAACATTTTCATATAAACTGCGATCACATTCACTTACACCAGGGGTGTCCAAACTCCGGCCCGCGGACCAACTGCGGCCCGTGATCCATTTTTAATTGGCCCGCAAGTAATTTCATAAATAGAATAGAATATGGCCGCACTTCAACTTTTGCTTGAGTGCATTGCACTTCTTAGTTTTAACACCAGGGGGAGCTGCTGTTGATCAAGGCAGTTGCTCCACCAAAAAGGACATCACAGAAGAAATTTACCCCCAAGTTACTAAACATGGCAGAACCAAAGAAGCGAAAAGTAGAAAAGTGAGTGCAGAACATTTCAGACACGGTGGGAGAGTGAAGATTTCTTCAAAGAACTCAAGGGGAAGTGTGTCTGTTTGATCTGCACTGAGACTGTGGCAGTTATGAAAGAGGATAATGTACGACGTCATTATGAAACCAAACATCAGGCCTGTGCATCCGACACTGGTGCCGAGCCAGAGCAGAAATTAAAGCAAAGCGTAGCTCTCCTGCAGGGTCAGCAGCAGTATTTATTTCGTGCTCAAAAAGTCCAGGAAAAGGCTCCAATAGCGAGCTGTGAGGTCGCCCAACTCATCGCGAGACATGGTGAGCCTTTTTCAGATGGAGACCTCATAAAACACGGCCTCATTAAAGTCACCGAAATAATGAGCCCGGAAAAAGTGCAGGACTTCAACAACGTCAGCGTGTCCAGAAATCCAGTCGTGCGACGCACTGGAGACTCGTCAGCCAACATTAAACTGCAGCTGTCTGATGAAGCTGCGCTTTTGATTTTTACTCCATTGCATGCGATGAGAGCACCGATGCCACAGACGCCGCACAGCTGCTATTTTTTTGCGGGGAGTGGACGAGAGCACGAGCGCTTTAAAAATATATTCCACAGTACCCGTGTGTTAATAAGCATGCATGTGCACATGCTTCAAATATCAATAATACGCATGAGTCTTGTCACTACTCTGCTTTTGTGCACCACTTTCTTATATGCGTTTTTCTTGTTAACACGCAGAGTACACACCGCTGTGCACAGCGCACGCACACGTAGTCAGCTGATCTCATCTGATGCAGATCTGCTCCTTGATCAAGAAACATTTGTCCGGATTTTTGGCACGAGTGGCGTCGGATCAGCACCGCAGCTGGACGGCCCGATTTACATACCCAGCGCAGCTGATACTCACCAGAAGAATTTACTAAAATGATGCACTCCTGTTATTAAGTCCAGTTCAGTCTGTTAATGTCGATAATGGTTTCAAACGAACGTTCATAGGTGTGTTGCTGAGCCTAATAACTTAAACAACAAACTTGAAATGTACCCGTCCCATCTTTATTGGTTTTTCTCTGTGCTGTAAATCTTCTGTCTAAGAAGAAATCTGAGGCTGTTGTGAGAACGAGCTGCCAAAGCTTTTTCTGAATAAATCAATAAAGATCCATTTATGGAAAGCTGTGATGAAGGCAGTTTTGTCTTTAATTATATTCAACAATATAACATATTCGACCACTTTTAAGTGATTTTTCTAACTTTAATACACTAAAGTTAAGGTTATATATCTAATTTCTAGTAAGTGGCCCAGACCCTCCTATATTTTTATGTATGTGGCCCTCAGTGAAAAAAGTTTGGACACCCCTGACTTGCACTGTCTGGGTGTTTAAACAGGAGAAAACTAGTCTGAAAGTCAGAAAACCAGCAAAAAAGATTCAGCTCACAGACACTTTCCACATCAGAGAGCTGCAGGTGCTGATCCTGACACCCGGGCTGTGGCAGGTGACATCAAACCATGGTGATAAAATTTGAATAATTCGTTTAACTGACCAGGATTATGGTTGTGGGGGGAGGGGGGGCATTTAATCACACTCATTCCTGTAGCTTGTACTGCAAAACCTTAGAGGACCATCTGCCTCCATCTCGGCACATCCTCCTTCACTACATCCATGAATCTTTAACATTTCCACCATCCCTCCTCTGCACAAACCATCTCAGCCTCGCCTCTCTAACATTTCATCTCCTCACTCTCATTCACACACACCTGTTCTGACATGTTGAATCTCCAGCTCAGGTTCATTTTAATCGATCCAACCACCTCCAGCTTCCAGAAACATGTAAACGCGTTTTACTCACAAAGCGATTTTCTTTGCCTTTGGTGTCTTTGCAGCTCGCCGTGAGCGCCTTCTCGATGTCTGCGCTGTTAAACTTTACATCCTTGTCCTTCAGCGACTGATAAAACTTCCCCAGGAAGGTCACGCACACTGAAACAGGAAAACAAAAGTCAACTCGATGAGCAGTTAAATCTTTGTGTAGAAAGAAAAACACAAGCCAGTCACAACAAAGTCCCTCATCTTATTAAATATGTAGTACCGTACAATCTATATATAGATTAGATTTTCCTTTATTTAAAAAATAATTAGGATGTTTAAAATGTGACGACTTCTTATTCATTTTTTCCCTCATTGAATAAAAACTGAATTTGACACTTTGTCAGATAAAAACTTAGATTTATGTTTTTCACAAACAGTCTGTCATCATACAGAAATGACAACGGACGTACGGAGCCGTCTGCAACCTGAAAGAGTAACTGAAAGCAGCAGAGATTTACGATAGAAACAACTTATTCCATATCAGGAATGAAGGAGAACAACTAGATGCAAATACTGACACTCGCAGACTTTCTGAAAAGACCCTGCGCACTTTAATTGGAATTTGCTGGGAGACTGAAAGTTAAATTCAACAGTCAGTGAGAAATAAAACCTGCATGTCTAGAATATCCAGTCAGAGCTGATTAAAACACAAATAAGGTTTAAAAGAGCTTATTTTATTTAAATTAGACCACCACCAGACCTCAGGATGATTCCCACTGGTGGGTCAAAAAGTGATTTCCAGTATTTAAACTACTGTAAATGACTTGTTGGCCTACAACCTCTGAACCATATGTCAAACACACCTCTCCTGATAGAAACAGAGATGGCATGCTATTTTAAGCCAGAAGGAATATTTCTGTCATGGGTAGAAGCTCCATCAGTCTCTGTCAAAGCGACTCTAATATATTCTTTATTTATAAATGTAAAACTCTCATTGACATTAAAAAGAGAGATCAAGCCAAGAGGGCAGCAGGAAGTAGAACAAATGTAACATAACAGTTATATTGAGATAGTTTAAGTGGCCAAGAAGGACTGGCTTGTTTATAATGTGGAACAGTATGTACAATAGTTATAAAGTCATAATGATACCTGCAAAACACTTCATTTTATTTTATATCCAACCTATTGGCACATCCTGTTGATGCTGACTATTTATAAATATGAGCAAAGATATTAGACTTAAAAAAAACTCACTTTGTGGCACAAACTGGGGTCCTGATAGGCCCCTGACTTTAAGGCTCGTTGGTTTTTACACTTCATTTACATGTTCTCAAACACAAGGTCACTTTTTAAGGTGATTTCCAACCTGGCTACAACAGCCAATCCAACCATTTCACAGGTGAAGCTTCAGACTTTTACATCCTGATGTTTGATTCTGTGTCAGCCTGCAGATATCCCGTCTGTGGCTCGCGCTCACAGGATGCTGCCAGGTGTGTCTGCAGGTGAGTTTTGGTTTACTGGAAGTGATGAAGCTCGTTATTCTGGTAACACGGGAACATTAGCTCTGGATGCTTCCTCCCCCCTCTTTTTGGAATAGTGACACCCCTGTAAACACCAGCTCCGCTCCCTTCGCCACGGTAACCCTGGCAGTGGACTTTAGACCGCTTTCGGGTGGAGGTCTTTGAAAAGTTGTTGAACCCTGGTCGCTGTAGCTAAGCTAACTGAAGCTAGCACACGGACCTACCTTCACAGTCTCCTTCCTTCAAGGCTTCGGAGGAACCCGGCACGAGAGCGAGGGCGAGCGCCACCGACAACCCGCTCAAACACAACATTTCTGCGAGGATAAACACTCAGAATGCCGCCCGGTTAACCGCTGTTGGACAGGGAGACTCCGCACTCATGGACCGCAGCCGCTTCTGCACAGACGCCGGTAAAGTGAACGATCAGTGTGGTCTTTCCGGCGCCACGTCACGCTACGCCAGCACCTCATTGGTCGAGAAGTCCGACTCGTTCCGGAGTCCTCCACGCATTCGTCTCTGATTGGACGGAGACAGAGCATTCCGGGGACAGCGTCCAGTTGGCGCCGGCTGATTGGTCCACACCCTCACCGTGCTCCCATAATGTATGTCAGCGGAAGGCGACTAGTGGCCCGTTATGGAGGACAAACAATGCCACATTTACGAATAAATACACAACTAGCTTTATAAAAACGACATTGTTAGTGTAAAGGGACAATCACAATACCGTTATCTTACTTTAGGAAATAAATAAATAAATTACAAAACAGCCTGACAAAAATGAAACTGGTGAAATATAGAGACACATTTTGATTTCATCATTTTTATTATGAAAGTTTGTATTTAAGATTTTCATTGTTAGTCTTGACATTTATCCAAGTATTTATTAGTCTATTTATATCATTTTTCATCCTCCATGGCTCAGATGTATCTGTGATATTAAATCCCAGTTTACATCTTCTATTTTATGATTAAAAATATGATGAAACTCTTCTGTTGGGCAGAATCGGGTAAGCATAGAAAGTAATCTCTCCTACAACAAAATACTGGCCCAACCCAGTTTTAGCCAGAGGCAAAATTGTAGTGCAAAAGCTGCGGTTTGGTTGCAGGTAGGTCAGAGAAAAATGAAAAATGAATGGCTTGGTAAATGGCCTGTATTTGTATAGCGCTTTACTAGTCCCTAAGGACCCCAAAGCGCTTTACACAACCTGTCATCCACCCATTCACACACTGGCTTCATCAACAGTTCACAGCGTTTACTGTTTACAGTCAGAGACTGTGTTCTGAGAGCTTCCTGATATAAACATGGCTTTTTACCTGGCTATATCACCTTGGTAACACAGTAATACATCACCTGGTCTGGAGCGAGGTAGGTTCATTTCTATCTTAAAATCAACTGAAAGTGCCACATTTTCCCTGATTGGTACAGCAGCTCAAACTGTGCCTCACACTGTCACTGGAGATTACATGTATTATTTTGGTGAAGCAGGAAATATAGAATGTTTTTATAGTTTACTCACACAGACTATCTATTCAATCAGATAAATTTCCCTTTAATCTGTGACAGAAGCATTTTTCACGTTTGCGTTTTTAGACTGTGGGACTTTTAAATGGATCCAGCTTAAACTCTAATGTGAGGCTGGAGTTAAATTGTTTTAGTGTGCCAAAACACACGTTTAGCATTTTTATGGAACAATAATTTGTCATATTTCTGCAGTGTTGCATTTACTGTTACTTTTATTATGTTCTTTATAGATTTTAGACACCATTTTATCATGATATAACTTATCACTCAAGCAGGTGACACTCATGGGGATCAATTTGTGCACAAGACACGGGAAACGCCCCTTTTTTGTGAGCGTGCCCAGAGCCTAAAGCAGAGAGCATGGTTTAAGAGACAGTTGTTGATAACTGCCATCTGTGACTGTGACTGGGGCTTCAGGGTTTGTGTTGAAATTATTTTATTACTCCCTGTAAACTCCGTGCGAGCATGTTAGAAAAATCTCTGATTAGCTTCATTGACACGAGTGAAGACGATGAATTCTCCATTTTTTACTTCTTTATTGAGTGAAATTAAATCCAGACGGGCGACTCCTGAGGTCGCCACAAACACCAAAAACAGAATCACACTTGGCATGACAAGTTCGCGTGTTCCTGTCTTCTGCAAGACCCAGCACCAGGAGCTTTGGCAACTTCATTTGTAAACCGAAAACAAACAAAGAAAGAAAAGTGATCCACAGGGCACAAAGAGAAAGGCGAAACTAAAGCGAAACAGCTGGCTGTGACGAGTTTCTGTCAGATTTAGTAAAAATCACAGAAAGACAAACAGAAACATTAAACGTGGGTTAGTCTATTCTGTGGCCATCAGCCACAACATTAAAGCCGCCTGCCTGACACGGTCTGCACACCTACTGACAGTCAGGCTCCAAAATACGACAGCTTCTGGTTATCAGAGTTACTGGATACGAAGCATCTTTAAACAAATCTGAGAGAGCGTGCTATCAAAACACGTTGGATTCAAATATAATCCACTTCAACACGTTTGAAGCGCAGTCGAAGGCTCTGGGCCTCATTTCTGGATTATTTTTGTCACATTAATCTCACCGTCTTGTAGTTAGTATCAATGTTTTTCCTACATTTGTAGGTATGTGTCCTTTCACTCACCCGAAGAAAAAAGAAAGACAAAAAAAAAAGTTGAATTTTTATAACTTAATGATTTTTCTAACATTCAAAAGTCACACCCTCCCCTACTGCAGGCACAGCGGGCAGCCGTGCACCTCTGGTTGTGGGTTTACAGGCTGACACTGTGTCACTGACCCACTAAACCAAACTTATACTGAATTTATGACAATTATTCAGAATAACGTTTAATCTTCATGCAAATTTATGAGAATTTCATGAGAAAAACAGCAACCTGTCTCTGTGCATTAGCCCTGTGACAGACCTGCCTCTGGCCCTATGTCAGCTGGAAAAGCCTCCAGCCCCCCGGCTCCACCTCCAGAAAGGTGGGTTAAAGTTAACGCTAGCAGAGCGCTAGCAGGATGTGCTTGGACCAGCTTTGAAACGGCAGCCTGTGGCCCCCGGGGCTGGTTCCTATGGGCTCAGGGGCCTCTGTGAATTGGGCTCCCACAGACCCTCGATCGGGCCAGGAGCTGTTTTGTTTTGCTGCTGTAACAGAGCGTGGGAATATAACAGACGTGGATTAACAGAACGTCACAACTTAACATGTGGATCTCACCTATGAGTGGTTCTAATGTTGTGGCCAACCTTTGTCCATTTAAATGAAACTTTTATTCCTAACTCTTCCTTCTACTAGCACCTTTCCTACTTTCCTCCAAGGCCAACTTTTCTCTCATCGACAGAAAAAAATACCCTTGTTACCGTCTTATCATTTTCCTTATCTGACATAATAATAGTGGTAATAATAAATCTGACTCTAAGTGTACATCATCTCGGCCATGTGCGACATCTTTTTGGGGATGTATAAATAATACTCCATGTAGCCAGAAAGGTCCTCTATTGTGATGTCATCCACGTAGGCGCGCGCCTGCTCTGAGCAGGAGCGAGGGGAGCCTGACGACAGCGCCGGAGACGCCGCCGCGTTACAGCTGAGAGTTCTGGATGCTTCCTCGCTGCTCGGCAGGCTCCTCTCACACTCCGATATGACGTTGCGGAGCCCCGTGAAGGAGTAGACTTCCACACCGTGCCACCCTTGATGATGGCACTGACACTCGACCCCCTGCTTGCCGTCCTCTTGAGACTCTGATCTGCTTCTCTGGGCACAGGAACAGGCGGCGTGGGGACCCTCGGCAGACCTGCCACTGTGGAGTTCGGACAGAGCTCGGAAGTCAGCAGCCTCTGCCGGTCTGGATCTCGGGGATGTTCCCGTTCGGGTTTCGCTGCTCTGCGGGCTGCTGTCCTCACTCGACTTTCCTCCGGCCAGCCCGGACGTAGCGGTGATGATAGTGGGGATCTCTTGTGAGGACTGTGGGGAAGCCACGCTTCTAATATGCGTCTCATAAGCAGCACAGGATCCAAAAACCAGAGTGGGGACATGCCCGGGTGAGCCTGGAGAGGAGTGCTCTTTTGGGACCGGGATGGCCACGGGCGAGGCAGCTAGTCCGTCTGCTGCCGGACGAGGTGGGGCAGGCTCAGGCGCGGCCAGGCGCTGGTGCTTCGGGCAACCACTAGGGGGCGACAGTGCAGACGCTCCGGAGGTGCTGCAGTAGGTGAACTTCGGTGGGTGGAGGATGGGCGACTTGGACCTGCGACGGCGCTGTGTTCTGGACGCTCCTCTGGAAGTTTTCCTCATGCAGCTAAAAGGACGAGAGAGAAAATCAAATATCACAAAGAAGAACTCCAAAATAAACACTCAACGAGAAAAGAGGCGTCACCTGAAAGACACAACACAAAGTCTGACCTTAGAAAAAACCCTCGCTCTTATTTTTCAGTCCAGATGTTTGCTGACCTCTGAGCTACAATTCCACCCAACCCCTGATGTCAGACAGACTTTTATCTCCATCAGCCTGGATCACAGCTAGCATCTGCAGTCCTGGTTCTGTTCTGAGGATCTGCTCTGAGATCAAGAGCCACTGTAACCAGAACCTGCAGCAGGCGGAGCGCCGGTGCCACTGTGCCGAGCTCACAGATGCTGCACATCAGAAGAAAGGCCACCAGCTGGAGAGGCAGCTGGTTACTGCTCTGTTAGTCAGTTTCATTTAATCATTTACTCTTTGCTGTAAAAACCAAAAAGTCACCAGTGTTGGAATATCACTGGCATGAATGAATACTTCTCCACAGACTGCCACATCTTAACATTCACAACCTTCACAGGTTGTTTTTAGAACAAAAAACAAAACAAAACACTAAACACGAGGGTTAGATCTCCTCCTCACGTGTTCACGTATTTATTAAACAAGCAAACAATGCCTGACTTAAACTTTATGACTCAGCTTAGAGTTAAAATAACCAGTTTAGCCTGTTTTTTTCCTAATGACGCTGAATAAAAACCATTACACTCAACTGGATTAGAACAGTTAAAGCATCCACCAGTTAAGAAAAGTCGAACCAGAGTGTCTGAGTCCTGAGGCTGTGTTTAGGATGGAACTGATAGAACGAAACGTGCCTCCTCTTCTTTTCTGACTCAGTGGAAAAAAGCTCACAATGATGGACACAAGTATCCACACTGTCTGTTCCTGTGATCGAGCGTCTCCCAGAGAATCAGCCTACCTGTGCCAGTTGTCTTTCGGGCAGCCGAGTTTGGGCTTCGCTCCGCTTGAGTCGAGACAAGCTCGCGATGTTGCTCTGGAAGTTACCGCCTCCGAAACACTCACAGCTCCGGGCAAACTGGAAGGAGAGAGGAAAGCAGAGTTACTGCCATGTGATTCGCTAAATAGACAAGGAGTCAAACAGGTGAACCTAATAAAGTGGCCTGTGGGGGTTTTAATTTTAAAAAATCATTTTAAAATAAATTAAAAACTTTTTTTGGCCTGTGTTTACCTCTCAGCATCAACCCTCAGCTTCTTGAACGCCATCTGCAGCGTCTCCTCCTCACAGTCCTTCCCTCCTGCCTCCATGGTGGGAGGAGGCCGCTCTGACCAGCCACCCAGCTACAAAATAGAAACACACAACAGTGTTTTGCAGATGAAGCCACACAGGTAAGTGCGCATCACGGTTTCCTTCACAGAGATTCCAATTTTAATTAAAAGTCACATCTGTTATCAAGCGGCGCTGAGAATATGCTGCTTAGTGGGAGCAGCTGTTCAAAGAGTCAGTATAATGAAAACACTGGACGAGTAAACAATATCAGAAAATTAACTAGAACTAGTCTTTAATCAAATCACACACACACACACACACACACACACACACACACACACACACACACACACACACACACACACACACCATCACAGAAGATGAGAAAGACAAATAATTTCAGCTCCTTAAAGAGGCATTTCTGTGTTTTCTGAGTCAACATTTTTTTATTAATTTCCAAGTAAATTAAATATCAGACAGACCTAAGTGGTCATAAGAAGGTATTTTCTGCCTTTCTAAAAAAATTACCAACTACTACTCCAGTAATGAAAAAATTCAATTAAAAATAAAGGCCATATTCGCTGATCCAAGGAGCTAAAATCAATTCTAAAATAAACAATAAATCAACAAACACTGAACTTTTGAGATTGTTGATATGTTATTGATCGATCAGCTGGGCTATAGATAATCCAATCAGATCGGCAGACGTGATAAACGTGACAGCAAACTCGGAAAAAACACGACAGCAGGGGTTCCGTTTCTGAAGGAAATATGAGTGCTATCCACCGTTAACTGAGACATTACAACTAATAACTCAGAGATCACTCCACAATGACACGCAGAGTTCTGTGAATGAGTTTAGCAGGCCTCTAGTTAAAGACGAGCGGAGCCGCTGCCAATAAAAACACATTACTTGAGATAAACCGAATAAATGAAATGAAACGTGACACCGAGAGATTAATGCACGTCTGTCGAGCTTTCGCAGTAAAATTAGACTTAGTTAATGCCTGAAACGCTGAAAATCTCTGCATGTAAAGAGCGTGTTTTCAAACCTTTTGCACTAATGCTAGCAGGCTGCTAGGCTAACTAGCTAGTTCGGCATTGGAGGTCATATTAACTGCTGTTAAAATGCTTGCAACACCTCTAAAATACAGGAGGGCATACTTACGGTTCAGGATATCCCAGTCACGGTGAAGGGAGAGAGGTGCCCAGGGCATAGAGGGGCTTTTCCTCTGAACGGGCCCTCAGATGTTGGTTAGCCAGGTAGGCTATCCAGAGCTACGCTAAGCTAAGCTAGCTTCAGGGTCTGAACGTTTTTGAGCGACTCTTTCTCCGGGACAACGAGATCTGTTCCTTCGGGGGGAGAGTGAGCACGGACGGTTACATGGAACCGGACACGGATGAATACGAGCCGTGATGAACTAACGGAGATAACAGCGCAGACATTCGGACTCAGTTCGAGACGTTTCTCTGTCCTCGGCTTGTTTACAGTCGAACCGTCGCAGTGACTCTGCAACAACGCACCCGCTGACGTCACGCTCCCGACAGCGAGCTGACGTCACTCTTCAAAATAAAACTATTTTATTTATAGAAAAAGTGTTCACCCTCATTTCTTTATATTTGCTTCCAGGGAGCCAGAGTGTATTTAAAGCTTCACAGCGCTCCAGCTTTATGATGGACGGTTAAGGCTCTTGTTTAGGCATTGGCTGCTTTTTACCCGCAAAGAAAGCTCCACAACACAATCTGGTACTTTCATTGTTGTAGTAACAGTTTTTATTATGCAGAGTATGTGTAAAGTAAACGGAGTTTCGGTAACAACAGGCCTGCAGATGTGCATCTGTACTCTCTGAATGCATCAATGAAAGCGACCACTGAGAGGCAGCCTCTGCTTTGGTTTCGCCGCCCGAACCGCAGCTTCGTATTTGCTCTCGGGGACTGCACAGTTGACTTTCTGCATGACCTGGGATTATTCATCTGGGTGTGTCATCTTCTGTTCAGCGCCCGGGGATGAAAAGGATCGTGAACTAAAGCAATCAAACCAGTTTTGGACCAAAGGAAACAAAAGGGGGGGAAACACAGCTGTTTTCAGGGCAGCCTGTTTGCAGTGATTTCACAATCTGTGGATTTCTCTCTCGTGTCGTCACTTACAGCGTGCAATAACACAGGCTGATAGTGGTTTTTTTTTTTTTTTTTTTTTTGTGGTTGGTTTGTTTGTTTGTTTTTAAATCAGGAATTCACCGTCAGAGGGATAAATAATATCCTTAGCATATGAGTAACTTGGAAAAACAGAGGTTGTTATGATCAACATGGTAAAAAAGGAACAAAGTGCATTCACTCAAGCAGGATCACCTTTCTAAAAACCAGCCCGTGGGAACACAAACTTGTGTCTGGAAATGAGACTAATTTGTGGTGCGAGTCGGACTCTGAGGTTTGGGGAACAAAGATCGAGGCTGAAAGCTGCTGTGACCACAAACCAGCAAAGTCTGTAAACAACATGAACCAATGGCTGAAAACACTGCGACTGCCAAACCTGCAGCTCTTCACCGACTTTCAGAGCTACTGTACAGCCCCCATTCTCTCAGATTACACCGAGAAATAAAACATCGTATAGACCTGGTTTCATCCAGCTCCCAAGCAGCCTGTACAAACTAGAAATGAAGCCTCCAACATGCATTCTTATAAAGGCCAGCAGGGGGCGACTCGTGTGGAATCAGATTGTATGGGAATGTTTGGGAAAAGAAATCTATTTCTAACTTGACTTATGAGGATAATAAAGACTTTCCAGATGTGAGGTTATGGTTTTAAGTTCCAGTTTTGGGTTTAAATCAATACAATGTGAGACCAGTTTTGTAAACAAGTATGATTTGGGAAGTGTGCTGTTACCATAGTATAGTTTTGAAAATATAAACAGCACATTTATGCTGTTTATGTATATCTTTGTATAAATTATCTATGATTTGTTTTTAAATGATAAAATCTCTGGTGCACCGTGCTCAGCATCTCAGTCAAGTGTGATAAGAAATTAGATTAATTAGATTCATTTGTTGTTCTAAATTGCGTGTTATTGTGTGTCTCTCTGTGTTAGCCTGGCGACCTGTCCAGGGTGTATCCTGCCTCTCGACAGCAGGATCAGACTCCAGCCCCCCTGCGTCCCTGAATGGGATAAGTGAAATAAAATGCAGAGATGAATGAGATATAAACCTACTCTAGTAAGAACGTGACGCAGTGTTTTCATGATTTTCACAACTTCAAATTTTGAATTTTGTCTCTGTTAAGACTGGTCGTCAGGGAGACCCTGCAGATTATTACTGAATGTAAATGCTGGCTGAGTGAGTGTGCAGCATCCTCTGTTCATCAGTCACATTTCACTGTCTAATGGTCCTTCAGCTAGCCAGCCACACAATTTTAGTAGCATTAACCTGAGCAAGCATGCTACTGTTAGCTACCTAGCCGTAACTTTGCTACACTGCATGAGTCTGGTGATGGTTAGCTCGTAGCACTAACTCAATTCCATTTTATTTATATAGCATGTCTTCATGTTTTCATTTATGTTGGAAGTGATAGCAGAGCTGTACGTTTGAATTTTGTCAGAAATCTCTCAGTCAGAACATGCTATATCATGTTTAGGTGGAAGCTAGCGAGCTAACTCCCTGCTAACTTCTAACTCTGTTAAACATCATAAATCCTGTTTTTATGGATGCCTGGATGTTAAACTCAATTGTTACACCTGGTAAAGCAGCAACGCTGATCATTTTATTAAAGATGAAAGAATTTAGACAGTTTTTAACTCTCAGTGATGCTGCAGTGTTCGTTTGACTTTGGGATCTGAAGCGGAGTTTGGACCCGGAAACGGCTAACGACGGCAGACTTGAAGGCCAGATACTGTATGGCCCTGAGCTGAAACATCATTAAAATGGTGGGAAAAATGACACAATCGTACCCTCGTGCCTTCAACCCAGCGCAACACGCCAAGTTCCGAACGTGAAAGGTGCACACCTGGATGCTGCACCACAAAGACTGTGTCCTGCGACACGTGTTGTGATATGAAAATTGGCTCGCTACTCCCACGACACAGGCGACACAGTGAGCATGACGGCAATGTTAAGGAACAATAAGAGTATTTTAAAGACGTATGTGGCATGATAGACTTCCTGTACGTGTCCTTAAATCAGTCTGTGAAGAAGAAGCTCCATCGTCTGTCCACAAGGTAAATGAACCTCTTCTTATGATGGTCATCTTTCATATACAGTCAGTGCTTTTTCAGTACAAAAAACATAAATTCAATTTACAAATGTATAAACAATAAAAGTGAAAAAATGTTTAGTGATTTATTCAAACACATACAGACATTTGTCTTTAACAAACATTTAAAAAGTGTTTTGAAGTTTCTTGCATAGTAGAAAAATAAAATGAGATTTAAACACTGTGTGTGTGTGTGTGTGTGTGTGTTTGTAGGTGTGTCTGTGTCTGTGTGTGTGTATGCAGGTGTGTGTGTGTGTCTGTGTGTGTGTGTGTGTGTGCAGGTGTGTGTGTGTGTGTGTGTGCAGGTGTGTGTGTGTGTGTGTGTGTGTGCGTGCAGGTGTGTGTGTGTGTGTGTGTCTCTGTGTGTGTGTGTGTGTGTGTGTGTGTGTGTGCAGGTGTGTGTGTGTGTGTGTGTGTGTGTGTGTGTGTGTGTGTCTCTGTGTGTGTGTGTGCAGGTGTGTGTGTGTGTGTGTGTGTGTGTGTGCAGGTAGGTGTGTGTGTGTGTGTGTGTGTGTGTGTGTGACTTTTCCCGTCAGTGACTCTGCACCTGTTGCATTAGTTTCTCAAAGTTTACAGCCTTAAACATGAGAGCAGCGTTTGCTCTGCAGCAGTTACAGTCGGCGGGTTTTCACAGAGCAGAGACAGGAAGTCTGACTGTAAACGCTGACAGCCTGATGTCTGTGGCTGCTGCTCCGGTTTTCTCACTAAGACAACGAGGGGGAACTCCACACAGAAGCCCACCGTCGTGCAAACATCCTCTAAGTCAAACCTCACCGATCAGAAGCAGCCAGGATCTTGTCTTCCTCTGTGATGTAGCTGCAGCACTTAAAGAAATAAACTCACGAACGGCACAGGCGGAATTTTTCTCAGCAAAAAGGTGAAAACCACACAGAGACCATCAAAGACGCGCTTCATACTCTCCGCTGCTTTCTAGAAACATCCTTCTTCAGAAGCAGCTCAGAGTGAATCTCATTTATGAGAACGGAGGGGAAAGTACTCCGACCCTGCTGAAAGTGAAAGATGCTGAATTAAAGAACATTTTGCAGTCGTACTTTGAGTCGGAAACTTTTGGTGCCAGCTGTGCTGCACACCGCAAACTGGCTGCACTAAGCATCAAAATGGAGCAGTTCACTGCAGTTATTTGGCAGGTACACAAACATCCAAGATACAAGTACAAAAACAGAATAGTAGAAACACACACACACCTTTGTCTTTGTGTGTGTAAAGATAAAGATAAGATAAAGATTCCTCTATTGTCACTGTGCTCGGGCGCTGTACAGTGAAACTGGAGCAGAGCTTATGTTTCAGCAGACTAACATACAGGATATAATAAATATAGCAAGTATAAAAGTGTAAATACACACAAACACAATCCTGCTAAAAATGTGGCAGCATGGTGGCACGGTGGTTAGCACTGTTGCCGCACAGCAAGAAGGTCCTGAGTTCAATTCCACCATCAGGCCGGGGTCTTTCTGTGTGGAGTTTGCATGTTCTCCCCGTGTTTGCGTGGGTTCTCTCCGGGTACTCCGGCTTCCTCCCACCGTCCAAAGACATGCAGCTTGTGGGGATAGGTTAATTGGATAATCCAGATTGTCACTAGGTGTGAATGGTTGTCTGTCCCTGTGTGTTGGCCCTGCGACAGACTGGTGAGCTGTCCAGGGTGTACCCCGCCTTTCGCCCTATGACAGCTGGGATAGGCTCCAGCGCCCCCCGCGACCCTGAAAAGGATAAGCGAATGAATGAATGGATGGATGGATGGATATTACACTGGTTGAAGGCAGCAGCAGCACATTCACTAACCCGACCAGTATGAGTCCAGCAAAGCCCAGTCCTGCTGTGCATACACTGTATATAAAAGATGGACGTGGCTATCACACTTTCGCCTGTTGGTTTTGGAAACAGAGAGGGTCAAGTGCTAAGTTACACCCACCTGTTATACCTGTATTAGGCCACGCCCCAAATGCAGATTTGAATACAATTTAAAGAGGTCAGTTACAAAAGCCTTCTGCACCCGTACAGCTGTGTATCAGGCTGTAAACATGTTTATTTCTGCTGTAAAGCGTTAACATGGGGACCGACTCACTGCTGGTCTCACCCTGCAGGCTGGAAACAAATACTGAAAAAGTTCCTTCATGTTTACTTTAGATTCTGTTTAGTTTTGGCAAAAATAACATCCTGAAGGAGACATTTGGATGTCGTCAAGTCATAAAAATGTAAAATAATACAGAAGAAGCAGTTACAAAGTCTTTCATCTTTAATCTAGAGTCGTTGATATAATCACTTCGATTAACCACACCTGCAGGTCTGAACTTTTTCTTTGGCTGATTTCCCAAAGCTGAGTAAAACTGAGAGAGTAGAGAGTCGACTTCACCCGAGAGGAATCTCGAGCGATCGCTCTGTCACGTTCTCTGCTCACGATTAATTCAGTCGCGTATGTGCCCGTACCTGATGATCTAACCTTTTGACCTTTTCAAGTCTTTATTTGATCGATGTTCTGCCAAACATGTGGACATCTGGCGTTTACTCGGGACGCGTTTCACAACCGGTTCGCTCAACAATCAGGATAAAAATATGAAACAAACTCTTGAAAACTTCTTTCAGGTCTTTGGATGAGGGCTGAGCTCTTTTCCATTATGCAAACATCTTTCTTTGCTGCTGTTGGCCTCAGTCCGGGGCCTGTAGAGGGCCGCACAGAGCCTGGGACAAACTGTTAAAGCTAGCTGCATAAACACTTTGACTGGCTCGCCCATCTTTGGGTAACTGCTGCTGGTTTTTCATCAGTCGTTGCACAAATAAACTGAGTTAGGAAGCAAACATACTGAGAAAAAAACATCCGCTGACGAGGCTGTTCATTTAGATTCCTGTGACAGCTGCAGCCATCTTTTATCTTGTCTGCGTGCAAGATTAAACTGGTTTAACAAGAAAACCGTTGCAAGTCCTACATAAGAATCATAATGCAGCAGGTGCAGCAGCCGAGCTTTAATAAATCAGCGATGTTTCCCTGCAGGGGACTGGATCTTTAAATGGGCTGTGACTGATGGAACAAAGGAATCAGAAAAGTTTAGAAAAATCATAATTAAATATAATCTGCAGCCTGGTTCCAGCCTTGAACATGTTTTATTATCCTGTTCCAAAGAACAATGTCTCAGGCATCCTTTGTTTGGAGTTTGCAGAGTGTGCAACATCCCACTGTGAGCCGGAGGACAGGAGCTGGTTTGTGCTTTGCATCGATGCTAGCTCGAGTGTTTGGTGCAAACATGTAATTAGGTTTCCCATGATGCACTGAGGAGGACAACAGGGGATCCACACTTCCTTACACCCCCAATAATCTGCACCCACAGTTACACTGATATAGCTCTGAAGTCTGTACTGAAATCTGAGTTTCCTTGAATTCCCACCATTGTTATCGCCATGCGTTCGATTCATGTGGCTGAAATCTTTCCACTGGCTTGTTATCCCTCGCTGCCTGCCCTCGCTCTCGCTCTCCGTCTTTGTTTGCAGGAATGCGGGACGTCAGATCGGGTTCCTGTAATGTCACCGATGAAAAGAGGGAGGCAGATTCTGTTACCAGAGCCGAGCTAAAGAGAGAGGAAACAAAGAGGAATGAGGCGCAGCTGAGAAACAGATGACACGCGTTGTGGAACAGGAAGACAAAAGGTTATGATTATTCTTGACCTTTGAACCCTCATAATGACATGACACTCGGACTGTTAGGTGTTTAGAGAACGTCTGACACGACTGCTAATTCACTGTTTTGACATGTGGTTGGACTGAGGAAAGGTCAGGGGTCAGAGAGGTTTCTCTCACCACCAACTTAAAGAGTCTTTACATCTGCATATATCATATTTTATATATTTATGTATATTTATATGTGCATATAGATTCAAGGCAGTCCAATAAAGAGGCGAAGCTGCAAATAACCATCACTTTTACAAAATGTTAGATATTTGTTTCCTTGTTGATGTGACATTAAATACTTTTCTAGGAAGCACTTCTGGAAATCTGATGTTTTGCTGACATTTCTTGTAATGTTCACAGTGTCTGACTCTCCCAAACACAAAGACGCTCAGTCTGAATGTCAAAGCTGCGTCAAAATGCTGACGCTGAGGCTTTTGTATGCCGTCCATCTTTTTATACAGTCTATGCCAAAAACAAAGACATCAAACAACAACATTCCCTGATTGCTCCCTCTGTGTATTTAAGCCCTGTGTTTCAGTAGTCAGTGTTGTGATCTACCCTCATCTAGCTGTGTGTTCTGGCTGTGTAAGTGTGTTTTGTAGTCTTAGTTTTGTTGCCCTTTTGAGTTCACGTTCTGCCTCCGAGTGTCTGCACATTGGGTCCTCCTCCTACCACTTCTGCTTGCACACAGCCTTCACATAACACAAAGTCAGTGTGATGCTGTCCCCGTTACCCACGGTAACCCTGGTGGGCACAAGAAGCAGCATCAGAAGTTGAGCAGCAGTAAATGATGATCGGCCAGATCGACTTCTCAAGATTAAAATTTTGCTGCTTTTCCTTTAAATTATTCACATTATTTGATACATTTATCATAAAAGTTGTAAACAAGACTTTCGAGTAATCAACAGCCGACTCCATGGAGACGAGCCAGCTTCACGCAGTCGCTCACAGACCGGTGAAGCGCACTCTTGTTCTCTCCCGTGTTGCCCTCTGGTCGTCAGGTTTGCTGGCGGCTGTTTGTTTCTGGGAGGCCTGGACTCCATCCTGAGTCTTTGACCTCTGACCTCTTTGCCCGGGTTCACAGCCCTCTCAGGGTGGTGTTCTGGGGTGACGGAGGACACGGTGATTTGGGGCTGCCACCTCTAAATGCTTCCACATGCTTCTGCTTGTGCGTTCGGGACGACTGAGGGCCAGATCTGTGGGAAACGGCTCCTGTCGGCTCTGTGGTACGTCGTATTTATTTACCACGACTCCTTCTGTCTTTGTTCAAACGAAGTTCCCAGAGCTGAAAATTCATCTCAACTAAAGTGATCGGAAAATAAATATGAGAAACATAAATATGTAAAGATGCTGGCACGTCTTTAGGTATGTGATGTGAAGTAAATATTTTGATGAAGACTGCCAGGAATCAAACTGAGGCCTGCTGTGCTATAAATACACTGTGTGTGTGTGTGTGTGCGTGTGTGTGTGTGTGTGTGTGTGTGCGTGTGTGTGTGTGTGCGTGTGTGTGTGTGTGTGTGTGCGTGTGTGTGTGTGTGTGCGTGTGTGTGTGTGTGTGTGTGTGCGTGTGTGTGTGTGTGTGCGTGTGTGTGCGTTACTGTGAGCATCTGTTCTTATTTGTGTCACAGGACAGAGTATGATTTATTACTAACACAGATATAAAGTTTTGAAGCAGAGTTGTGAATTATTGCCCAGTTTTTCAACGAGTGGATCAACAGAATAACAGACGTTTATTAATAATTAAAGTCATACGGCAGTCTGAGGACACTGTGCTGCAGAACTTCAGAGAGGCTCTGTCTTGTTACAGGGTCGAGTCCAGGAGACCAGACATGCGAGCGCTCATCAAAGATGAGCGTGCAGAGCTGGCCTCAGCTGCCGAGGTTCTCTCTCCAGCAGCTTCTTCGTGGCTTTGAGCTCCGAGTCGATCTCCTGCAGCACAGAGTGCAGCGATGCTGCTGTGGGCTCAGTGGGAAATGAGGCTGTCATCCTTCCACGGGCCTCGTCAATCAGGACTTTGTTCAGTCTGTTTACTCACCATCACCACTTCTGGGAAGACAAGCTTCTTTTTCAGGTCACTAGCATCTACTTTCATTAGTAAACTGAGACGCATGATCTTTCCAGCAGGTCCTAAGAATATTGCAGTTCTCCTGGGAGTGGGACGTGCCCAACTCCCCACAGCCAGGAAGCATACAGGAAGCATGCAGAATGCTGTACACCGAGTCCCTCCTGAGATCCTCGCCCTCCCTCTGATCCTGACACCCACAGTCAATTCAATTCAATTTTATTTACACAGCGCCAAATCACAACAGTCGCCTCAAGGCGCTTTATACTGTAAGGCAGACCCTACAATAATACATACAGAGAAAAACCCAACAATCATATGACCCCCTCTGAGCAGCACTTTAGCAACAGTGCTTGATCATAACAGGAAGAAACCTCCGGCAGAACCAGGCTCAGGGAGGGGCGGGGCCATCTGCTGTGATTGGTTGGGGTGAGAGAAGGAAGACAGGATGAAGACATGCTGTGGAAGAGAGACAGAGATTAATAACAGATATGATTCAATGCAGAGAGGTCTGTTAATACATAGTGAGTGAGAAAGGTGACTGGAAAGGAAAAACTCAATGCATCATGGGAATCCCAGGCAGCCTACGTCTATTGCAGCATAACTAAGGGAGGATTCAGGATCACCTGGTCCAGCCCTAACTATATGCTTTAGCAAAAAGGAAAGTTTGAAGCCTGATCTTGAAAGTAGAGATAGTGTCTGTCTCCTGAATCCAAACTGGAAGCTGGTTCCACAGAAGAGGGGCCTGAAAACTGAAGGCTCTGTGTCAGCCTTTCTAATTTGAACCTTTTAAAATCCACAGCAACCCACCAAGACACACGTTTAACAGCTGAAAGACTGCATCATTTATTTTTTTGAAAGGTTTTCTATTTAGCAGCCAAAAACACAGACAGAGTGTTTTTAAATATTTCATATTGTAACTGAAAGATCAGTTTTATTTCCATAGCACCAGGAGCCGGTGTATAAGCTCCACAGCTCCGTGTTTAATTTCCACAAGAACTTCATTAATCTCCCGATTCATCGTAAGACACTGAGCAAGCATGCGTCCTCAAATGCCAACTGCTTCCTTTACGTTTCCTCAACTGACATAAAAACTGTAAACTGTCCAACACGCAGACACGCTCACAGCCCGACCCGGTTTGGAGGAATTTGCTGCTTTAAGGGGAAAAACCAGGAAAAGTCTGAAACACGGGACTGAAAGTCTGCGGCCGCTGGATTTTCTCCTGGTGCTGGCGGGTATTTGTACAGGAGAGGGAGAGAGTTCTCTGACCTCCTCTGTTTCATGATAATGCTCCACAAACTGTGTTACTGCATGGAAATGAGCTCCTTTTAAACAGAATAAATCAAAGATAATTAAGACAAAACACAAAGTTACAATATCGCTACGTTTAAATATCAAAGTCTGGCCTGTTCAGTCTGATAACAGACTCGCCATTTAAAGGCTGAATAAAAAGCAGAGTCTCCATTTTCACGATGGCGTCTCTTTAGCATCCTCGGACGTGTGGTGCTGAACGTGCAGCTCCTGTGGAAACATCTCACTGACCACTGATATTAATTTATCGTAGGTTAACACGATGCCTGAAAATAACGACACAAACAAGCGTCCAGAGGATTTTAGAGATGGCTGCTAACTGTGAGACGTTCTTCAGTTCCAGGGATGAAGGGTTGGATCTTTGAGTCCAACTAACCTCTGAGAATAAAGTTATTTTAGATGTGAGAAAACACATAGAAAGGTGTGCATATTTATGCTAACGGAGAATATTTTGTGTCAAAGTGCTAAACTGGGATTTCCCTTCATTTGTTTTACTCTGTGTTCTTTTAACTTGATGCATTTGGTATTTTCTCTTTGACATTTTCATTTTTTGGAGGAACTGAAGCAGCTTCAGCGCTGACCAGAAGAGAAAGTTCTCAGTGAGCTGCAGATGTGGAGTCCATCATTTTCTGTGTGACAGCTGATGAAGACGGATGAAGCTCAAACTCAACATCAGAATGAGGAAGCAAAGTGATTTAGGGCGGCTTTGACATGATTGTTGGTGAGTATTTCAGAAACTGCTGATCTGCTGGGACTTTCTCACACAACCATCTCAGAGGAGAGAATGTCAGCCTGTCGATGCTGACCCTGTCCGTCCCTTTATGACCGCAGTCTCCCTCTTCTGATGGCTCAGATGGTTTCCTGAACGCGACTCTCTGACGTTCTTTCTTTTGAAATATGTGACCAGGAACTGCGTGTGAGCAAAAACAAAAGGTATGAAACTAAATCATCGACTCTCGGGTCAAACCGACGCCTATGACAATGGCTGCAGCCTCAAAGATGAAAAGATCAAAAGTGAGACTAAAATGTTGCCGAACGTAACGGAAGAAAAATACAAAACACTCGAACTAAATCAGCATCAGGTGGCAAAACTAAGCATTGGTATTCAGTCATATTCACGGTCATGCACGCATCACATGTGAGACACATGAAGCCGGGCTGCCACACTGTGAAACATGATTGCACATATATAACAGCGAGGCCGGGACAGAAAGAAAGGGAATCGTATTACTTTGACTCCATACATAAAGTCCCCCCCCCCCCCCCCCCCCCCCCCCCGAGGGCGGGGACTCTTGAAGGGCTTTTAGCCAGCTTAACATTTATCCCCCCCTCCCTAAAATGAAGCCGGGGGCAGCGCGCTGGATTTACTGTACCTTCAAACACACATGGAGCTGATTTAGCTCGAGCCGCATGGAAAAGTCCCAAACGTCTCATTCCTCCTCCGGCCTGTCAAACACATCAGAGCCTCCCGTCTGCAGGAGAGCTCGCTGTCAGGCCGGATCTTTCTATAACATCAGCAGTCTCTGAAATAGAGAAAAACCGTGAGTATGCACGTCGCAGCTGCTGTAGGCGAGCATTTCGGCACAGGGATCACCTTCTTCTTCATTTTGATGCAGGTTTGCTCAAACACCTCACCCTCTCAGGACTTTTCCACACTGTGATTTGATTGGTTAGCAGCAGGAGTATTGGAATAAAGGCGACTTCACTGGCTGACGCAACCCCAGCCAGCATGTGTGATCAAACCATTTCTAGTTGACCCCAAGCATCTTCTTATGTGTTAAGTCTTTGATGGTAGGCGAAATATCAAGCCTCACAGTTCAGCATCACGTGACGCCAACACGTCGGAAGTGAATGAGAAGCAGGACCATCAAAGAATCCCGAACAGGAACAGGGAAGCTGGCGACTGACCGTGAGACACACCAGCCAATCATGTTGTTACACACTTGAGAGGTTCACAACGACTTCAGCAGAACAAATATGTCGTTTTAATGTTGTTGTGTTGGGAGCAGTGTAGGTGAGCGTATGACTGTGTGTTTCTGTGCGCTTGCTCTTTGTGCATTGCTTGGCAGGTCACACCGCCATGTAAGCTGATCCTCACGGAGCTCAGGCTGATTTGGGGAACAATGCAGGAGGCGGAACACGTCCGCGTTGTTTCTGACGGCTCGAACGAGCCGCTGGAGAGCCTGAGAACGTGATCCTCATTACTGCCAACAGCTCACATGGACTCAGGTCCAGGCCAAACACAGAGGAGTCATTAAAAGAGCGGGACCAAGACTAAACATGAGTTTGTGATCATTCTGTCAGTGTTCATTGACTCTGATGGTTTGGCTGCTTGTTTTATACGACATTCAATGTCACAAAAGTCCACATGAATAAAAACAAAAACCTGCTGTGTTTTCATATAAATCTGGAAACAATCGCAAAGTTTGAGGACTCAGAAAAAAAAGATTTCAGATGCTGCTTACATCCAGATCCAGGGGAAGCAGCTTTGTGCTCCCGACCGTGTTAGCAGCTTTTTATGAAAGACCAGCCTCCACTGAAGCAGCGTTCAGGTGACTTATCAGAAGTTTGCTCAGGTAACATCCGAGTCCCACCTGGGAACTCCTCCTGATCTCTCCAGCCAATCCTTTTGATTCCACCAGATATTCTGAGCAAAGAGATGTCTGCAACCATCAGGGCAGCCAAGCTCCTCAAAGGCGAACCTCCACAGCTTAAAAATACACCCAAAAGCTGCAGTTCCTCCAATGTCCACCAGAGGCTCTAGCAGTGAGTCAGTTCCATGTTAAAATGTTAAAGCTTTACAGCAAAGATTAGCATGTTCACAGCCTGATACCAACACTGTTATTGTCTCTATACATAAGTTTGTCCTTCAAAAAACTGTAAGGGGTGAAAATGTTTTTATAACTCACCTGTTTAAATGGTTTTAAGGCTTAAAGTTTGCGTTGTTAGGTGGATGGTGACCAGAGATGGGTAGTAATGCGTTACTGTAATCCGATTACTTTTTCAGGTAACGAGTAAAGTAAGGGATTACTATTGCAAAAACGGTAATTAGATTACCGTTACTTTCCCGTAGTAACGCTGCGTTACTGCGTTACTAAAACCGTGATTTTTTGCGAGAATGTCTCATGACAGTGACGTAAGCGAGTGCGACGTTTGTGACAACAGCTGTGTGCAGATCAACAGTGGATCATATATCGAGTGCAGAGAGAGTATGAGCGTGCAGCGTTTAAAGCGTGGAAGTACTGACCTTACTTTGAGTTTGATTCCATAAAAAGTGACAAAAACATTAGTGTCCACTGTGCGTGGGAAGAAAACTTCTTTTTACAGCGAAAAAACCCCTAAACTTCCAACAAGCACCGAGTAGCTACGACGTAATGGGAAACTCACAGAGAAACTCGCGGATTCTTCCACTGACCGCTGCACACCTGCACCAGGACAAACCTCCGCCTGCTTTACAGGTGAAAATAGAGCAACAGGACCGCTGAGTCTGTGACTTTATTTATTTTCTGCTGTGTTTTACTTGCATCTATTTGAAAGACTGAGTGTAAACACACAAAATATTTTATTTTATGTGCTGGAATGTGCAGAAAATAGGTTTAAATGTTAAACTAATTTATTCAAGTCAGAGAATGTTGCATATAATTAAATTTTTGCTTGATGCATAAAGTTAAAAGATTAAAACTAATAAAACAAGTTAAAAAAAGAGACTTTTCCATCTGATTACATTTTGTATGATGGATTATGTAGAAAAAGTAGAATTGGGCTGAAAGATCTATCGCTTTATCACCTATTCAGGTTGTAAATCGTGTTTTTAAAAAGTAACTAAGTAACTAAGTAATTAATTACTTTCGAAAATAAGTAATCAGTAAAGTAATGGAATTACTTTTGGGGGAAATAATCAGTAATTAGTTACTGATTACTTTTTTCAAGTAACTTGACCAACACTGATGGTGACACAGGCGGCTGTAGCTGCTGAAGCCTTTGGAGCATTTTTACTGCAATTATTCACAGTCACCTCAAGGCTCTCTGTGTTGTAAGGTAGACAATATAAAGCTCCAATATAAGCGACAATATGTTATCTGACCAATAATATGGCTGCTGTGCAGAAGTCCTGGCAGAAGAAGGCTGTAGTGGTCCCAAATCCAGATTTCACAACCCCCTGTGACTCCAGAGTGCACAAAACTTTCATCACACAACACGTGGATTCTATTTTCAGAGGTTTAGTTTTGCTCATGTAAGTGATTCAGATGCTCATTATGTGCAAAACGATCAGATAATCAGAGAGGCCAGATATGAAATCCTGTAACACTCATTCTGAATCAGCGAGCCTTCATCACCAGCTCAGGAAATTCCAGTCATTCCTCTGTAATTCCTGCTATCACTGCCTCCGTCTCACACATAAGGCAGAGCTTCTCTCTCGCTCTTCCTCCCCTCCTCCCTGTCAACACTACGTCTGTCCTCCACCTCTCACCCTTCACCTCCGACACTCAGCCAGACTTAATAACAGGAAGTGATCGAGTCCCTGCTGTGCCAGGAAGAAAACTGGGGCGAGTGCAGCCAAAGATACGGATCTTAAAAAGCTCTCGGAGGAGGATTTTTCTTTCTGCAGTCAGTGTTTTCATCCCATTTCCTTCAGAATTTAACAAAACTTTATTTAAAACTTTCCATAGAAACATCGCATACTTCAGTTTGCAACAGTATTAATTTATATTATATTCATATATAATATAACTACCATTAGATTCACATGGACTGCATGCAGCAGCCTGTCACCACAGCCACCTCCTCCTGGATATCCACTCTGTATCAAACAGCAGTTTTCAAAATTAATATTAACTGATTATTGATTATCCATAAGCGATAAATGGAGCTTATAAATCTGAAATCCGACATTTCTTCTGTTCTTATAAAACACTGTGTCATAGCTGCAGGTGGAGGTCTGTGGCAGAGTTGTATCACTGTAGTTGTAGCATGACACATCTGCCAATGATCCATTTAAATTCAGTGAGAAAGGTCAATAACGGCCATTTAAACCTATGTGAACATTTTCTTTCAGCACCAAAATCGCATGCTAACAACATATGACATCGACTAACTGGATATAACAACGTCTGAGGTAGAGGTGGGTTGTAAAGCAGCTTGCAGAGCTGATCAGCTGGATGTTTTGAAGGTTGTCAGGTGAGCAATCAGGTGATGTGAGCATCCTTATATGCAAAGTCACTGACCTCGCAACATCCACCAGATCAACACCAGTGCATCATGGGTCAGGAGGAGAGTTCGGCTTGATGTCCAGGCCTTTTTCATTTTCACTTGTTTGGATCACCCAAAAGGAAAACCTTTTACAGAAGATCCATAAAAATAAGAGACTTTAAATGTCAAAAGTTTTTGAAAAATTTTCTGCTTTATGTGTGGCTGAACCCTAAATATGACCTGATGGATGTTAAAGCAGAGTTAGGGTCAGACTGAAACACACATGAAGCACCAAGTAGAGGAAACAAACAGTAATATTAACTTTACAGATGTGCTGTAATCCACTTTATTGAACAAAGCCATATCCTTTAATACAATCCCAGTGCAGACACTGGTCTTTAATATTGTTCAACAGTTATTCCAAACACATTTGTTTACGTGTGTACTGATTTTTTGTGGGCTCTCCAGGTATATGTGGTGACTTATTTTGGTTTTGTGCATCTAAGGCAACGATTCGATCGATTTACTAGCAGACAATCATATCATTTTTATTTGAAAATGAAAATGATGATGCAGGTAACTATATTTTATTTATTTTCTCATTAAACATCTTGTCAAGGTCTGGCTGGCAGACCGTGGGGATATGGGGAATGAGGAGCCAAAACGCAGGTTTCTGCGATGGAAACTGCACTTTATTTACAGTGAAAGCTGTAAACACAATAACTCCCCGTTTCTCCCTTGACTCCCATGTGTGTGCTCCCCTCCGACGTCTGTGCTCGTGCTCCCCGCTGTCGTGTTTCCGCACACCCCGTGCGTGCTGCCTTTCTGGTCCACTCCTCCACCTGCAGGAAAACCACAGAAACAGCCGTCAACACTGACCCCCGCGGGCATACACGAACTGCACTCTTATACACTGCCACACACTAACTTTGGATGACAACGCAATGATCCCGCGCCGGTGGGAGCTCCAACACTCTCCAAAGTAGCTCCCCCGACGAGCCCTGATCACCAACAGGTGTGGCAGGAACTTCAGGTGTGGCCAGTCCTCCCGCAGGGCCACAACCATCAGGCCTGCAGGTGGCTGTGCTCCATCCTCCAGCCACACCCGCAGACACGCACACATACACACCCACACCCTGCCTATACATATAATGAGTGGAACACAGATTAACACACACATCACCAAATAAAAACGATAATAATAACAACAACAGTCAAAACTGCTCACGGACCCCTGAGTCCTCCAGAGCCGGTCCGTGACACATCTCCTGTTTCAATAGTGGATTCATGTGAAACATGAGTAAAGTTTCAAATAATAAAGTCAGTGTATGTATGGGTCATTCCTGTGAGCCAAAACAGTCTTTTTTTACTCTTGGATCTGCATGATGTCAAAGAGAGGGGATATCCCTTCAGACGATGAGCAGAATACGATAAAGGCGGATTATTTTGAACGGGGAATCATGCAAAGCTACTCATGTCTTGGAGTACAAGAATAAAAAGCTGGAGATTGAAATGAGCACCAAAGGTTGAACATCAACCTGCAGCATCAGGTGGCGCAAGCTTCTAAAGCAAATTAATGGACATATTTGTACTGATGAGCAGTGTTGGTCAAGTTACTTGAAAAAAGTAATCAGTAACTAATTACTGATTACTTCCCCCAAAAAAGTAATCCCATTACTTTACTGATTACTTATTTTCAAAAGTAATTAATTACTTAGTTACTTAGTTACTTTTTAAAAACACGATTTACAACCTGAAGAGGTGATAAAGTGATAGATCTTTCAGCCCAATTCTACTTTTTCTACATAATCATCATACAAAATGTAATCAGATGGAAAAGTCTCTTTTTAAAACTTGTTTTATTAGTTTTAATCTTTTAACTTTATGCATCAAGCAAACATTTAATTATATGCAACATTCTCTGACTGGAAGAAATTAGTTTAACATTTAAACCTATTTTCTGCACATTCCAGCTCATAAAATAAAATATTTTTTGTGTTTACACTCAGTCTTTCAAATAGATGCAAGTAAAACACAGCAGAAAATAAATAAAGTCACAGACTCAGCGGTCCTGTTGCTCTATTTTCACCTGTAAAGCAGGCGGAGGTTTGTCCTGGTGCAGGTGTGCCGCGGTCAGTGGAAGAATCCGCGAGTTTCTCTGTGAGTTTCCCATTACGTCGTAGCTACTCGGTGCTTGTTTGGAAGTTTAGGGGTTTTTTCGCTGTAAAAAGAAGTTTTCTTCCCACGCACAGCGGACACTAATGTTTTTGTCACTTTTTATGGAATCAAACTCAAAGTAAGGTCAGTACTTCCACGCTTTAAACGCTGCACGCTCATACTCTCTCTGCACTCGATATATGATCCACTGTTGATCTGCACACAGCTGTTGTCACTAACGGCGCACTCGCTTACGTCACTGTCATGAGACATTTTCACAAAAAAAATCACGGTTTTAGTAACACAGTAACGCAGCGTTCCTACGGGAAAGTAACGGTAATCTAATTACCGTTTTTGCAATAGTAATCCCTTACTTTACTCGTTACTTGAAAAAAGTAATTGGATTACAGTAACGCGTTACTGCCCATCTCTGCTGATGAGAGACATAGGATTAAATCGGTCCGTAAGGTTACGTAACTCCTGCAAATGCTGTTAGTAAAAGTGATGACACTGTCTGTAATAATTAAGTAAGATGTGAGATCAAAAATAATGAATAATGAATTTAATACGGGTGACATAAAACGCAATAGTTCTGCTTTGAATTCGCTGCAGGAAGAGTAAATATGTGCAGCTCATCTGGGTGCTGTGCAGAAAAACATTCAGGTTGATGAGAAAGAAAATGTCATCAGCAAAGAAGTGGGGCAAACGTTGCACATTATTGAAGAACACAATGTTCTGTGTGTGTTTAGAAAGGTTAGAGAAGGAGGGCGGAGAGGGAAACAGAGAGTGGAACGAGCGAGTCCAAAGTTCAGGTGGGTGTGATGTTCGCTTCCCTCCCCCTTTCACCTCCCATTAGTCAGCGAGCCACTACAAAAATACAACACAAAGGGCTAAAGCAGAAAGAGAGGCGCAGTTACAGGAAGGCTGTATGAGTGAACAAAGAGATGATGGATGGGAAAAGAAAAAAGAGGCAATGAAAGACAACTTACAGTGCACGAAAGGGTCAAATATGAACTTATTGATCAGATATTCAGAGATGTAGCTTTGAGCATTTGAGAGAAAACATGTCAGCAAACTAAAAGTACAATAATGAAAACAGAGGAAATGAAGCTTGCTCTGATGGCTAATCTGACTGCTGCACTGGAGAAGATGAAAGTAGAAAAATAGAAAATAGATCTCTACACATGATGCAGTATACAGATAATAAAAGAGGCCGAAAACAGAAACATCATTCACATCATCCAAGTCTTCAACAGGCCTTGAAAAGCACTTTAATAACAGCCTAATTGAATTTTTAAAGTTGCTTTATGCAATTTTAATTATTATTACTACTTTTAACAGGAAGAAGCCTCCGGCAGAACCAGGCGGGGGGGGGGGGGGGGGGGGGGGGGGGCTATCTGCCGCGACCGGACACATTAAGTAATAAATGACCACATTAGAAGCTGTGTCTATTTCCCAGATTGATGTGAGCGTGTACAGTCCTGATATTAGTGCTGAGCTGTAACCGTCTGAATCTTTAGGTGGAATTTCAGAGGGCGGAGCTTTGCACCAGCCAGTGACAGTGATTGTTCTCTTAAGAGGTCCCAAATAAAGTGACAAAATCAAAGCCGAAAAAGTGAAGCTAGAGTGCCACAACCTGCAGTTACTCTAATGTCCACCAGAGGCTCCAGCAGTCAGGCATTCCCCATTGACTCCCATGTTAAAACATCCAATTTTACAGCAGAAAAAAACACTTTTACAGTCTGATACAAAAACTGTTCAGGCCTCTGTGGATATTTTCCTCTTCATGATAACTGTACATTTTTATCATTCACCTGTTTGGACTGCATAACAGCTTCAGATTAAGGCTTAAAGTAGACTTCACCTCTCCATCACTGTATTGTTGGAGCCTTTTGTAGCATTTTTAATTAAATACAAATCCTTGGGAAATAAGAGAGCAGCCAAAAGTAGAAGGAAATGATCAATAATAGGGTTTACTGTGAAGTGAGAGGAGACAAAATGATAGGTGGGAGAGTGTAGTAGGTACTGAAATACCTGACTAACTGATTGAACAAAGGTGTGGTAGAAACAAGGTGTGAAACAGAATAAAGTCTGGAGGTAGATCCAGCTGAAGTGTGTGGCAGCATTTCAAAATAAAACAGGAAATGACAGAAACTCCACATCAGCCTGGGATTGGTGGGTGACTGAAAGGATGCTTAGTGGAGTGGAACCAGCTGAGTAGTGAGGAGGGGCAAGTCATGAGACTCTGCTGGTGCGAAGAGATAGTCAGGCTGAGGTTTGAAACAACCACAGAAATGAAGCACAGGAGCAGAAAAACCACCGTCATCCAGAGTTTACAGATGACTGAAAGAAAAAACAGTTCTGTGATGAAACTGCAGGATGGAGCGAGGCCTCAGCACACTTCATTAGAAAGAAAAGGAGGATTATTAGATTAAAGCTGATGTCTCATAGTGACTGACCCTACAGACAGAAACCAGGGTGGAAAAGTCTGTGCCTGTGAAGGCGAGCAGGTGTGACTCACTCAGGTGTAACAGCAGCTCCTGTTATTTCAGACTGGATAATGGTGTTATTGCAGACGCCTCGTCACTCTTTCCACCATCATGAAATTAGACTGCAAAGAAACCCGCTGTGCAACGAGGCAACAACCATCGCATTCACACCCTCACACACACTGAATAAAATAACTCCCCAGAGTTTAAGACATGATTTTAGCATGAAAAATGTTCCGTGTTTGCTCAGCCGTCCACTGTTAGTGGAGAAGTAATGATGCGTAACGATGCTACGGTCAGTTTATTAGATTTGGGTACACACACACACACACACACACACACACACACACACACACACACACACACACACACACACACACACGTTGGTGTTTGTATATGTGTGAGAACTCTCGCTCACACGTCACACACATTCTGGCCCCTTAAACCTAATTCAACTTTTCTGCACTTTCTATTAAAAAGAAGTTACGGCAAGTTTGTGAGTCACTGAAATTCAGTATTTCACAAGATTAATTATGTTTGCAGATAAAATTTCAATATTAACTCAGCCCAGAATCAGAATATTTCATCCCTGTGTCCTCAGTGGTAACTTTTTTGGTAGGTAATTAAACATGTTAAGTAACTAAAGTTAATGAATTCAGCACTTTTCAAGAACAAGTCACAAAGTGCTTCATGATGTAAATAAGATGAAATGGTATACAGGAGGACTGCACAGGTCTGCTTTCCACGCTTGTCCATCCTATGACGGTCTTGTGTGCGTCGTGTTGAGTTCTACGTCTCCTGTCTCATTAACCCTGATTTGTTGCCGATGTGTTTCCTGGTGTTTCCCATCTCCCTAATTACCCGGAGTCTATATGTTCCCCATGTCCTCCCCACTAGGTAGTGTGCTTCCCTCCTCTTCTGATTCTCAGTTTTTAGTTGTGTAGCTCCATCTCAGCTGTGTTTGATTTAACAAATATTAATAAATCCACCCTTTGAGTTTATATTCCATCTCTGGAGTACTGCACTGGGCTCTTATTGCTGCCCTAAAAGTAAGTCAAGTAAAAATTGCAGTTCTTCTTTGATAATAGTAAAAAAGTTTAGCATTGAAATACACTTACAGGAACAAAAACCACACTTTGCAGTACATTTGACCACTAACATGCCTGCTGTGTGGATAATTGTATTAACAGACTGTCCAAAAAGTCTGAGCTCCAGTTTGGGGAGTGATATTGATTTGGATGTAACTGAGCACTAACTAGCCAGGCTCTGTGTCTGTGATGCTCCCATACAGTCTGTGGATGCAGTTTAAAGTAAAGACTTAGATTGGCCCCATAGAACAACACTGACTAAACCTGTGACACTGGAGTATAAAACCAGTAGGCGACGTCATCGTGGCCACATCCATATTTTATCAACTGTCTGTGGTTGGACGTGATGGCCTCAGAGGATGTTCCTGCTTTCACACATTGAGTTCTGCAGCAAAAAGTTCAAAGGCTCTGCAAACATAAAGGCCTGTCACTGAGCGGGAAGCAGCTTGAGGCGAAGCCGAGCAGGTACGCACACAGGCATGCAGCTCTGCAGAAACTGGGTTACCAGACTGTGCGCTGTCTCTGAGGGAGCTTTGTGCCTGAGTCGACGCTAAAATTTCAAACGCTTTGCAGGTGTCCCGTCACCAAAATACCCGCCATTGTTCTGCGCGGCTGTAAAAACTAAATGTTTGACTGCTGATATAAATTTTACAGCCGCTGTCTTATGTAAGCAGGCAGAAACACAGACACACGGCCCTGTGTGAGACACTGCGTTTGTGTAGTTTGACCTTTGCTAAACTTTGTTGTTAAATATAACTGAGATGATCCTGGCAAAAGATTCTACTGAATAAACTATTAAAAGTTAGAAAACAGGAAGCACGAGGACCTGACCTCGACTGAATCCAGCTGAGACGTGTGTTTATATTAGTGGAAGTAATAAGTGTTGAAAATTGATTGTAGAAGGAAAAAAATGGATTCATGGGAAGAAAGGATTACAAAATAAAACAGGAAATGGCTCTTTTAGGCTCTTTGTGCTGGTCTTTTTAAATTCAATGTTACTTTTATAATAACAGTCTTAATGTGCAAAGTTCTGTCCGGGTTGTAGTGGATCAAATACTTATTTCAGTCAGTGAAATGCAAATCAGTTTGTAACTTTTATGTGGTGTTACTGTGGAGCGCTGGCTGGTATTCTGCCTCGCTGCGTTAAGATAAAGCTACTATAGAAATAGAGAAGCTCATTTCTTTGTGAGTAAACTTCAGACGGGGATCAAATGCTTTCCTCCACTGTGTGGTTGTATGAACTGGCCGGCTGTGTGTGGTGGGAGAGGAAAAACTTTATTTTGGGTAAAATCTACAAACGTTTTCATGGACTTCCTTCTAGAAGAACTTAAATTGCACTGAATTTAAAGCTCGATGTTATGTTACTGCACGCTAACATGCTTCTTTTCTTTTGTCTCTGTATTTTTTTTATTCTTTAGGATTTATCGTTCTTTTGTGTGCCTTTTGTGTAGCACTTTACACAGATGATCCAAGGCCTCACTTTGGTCCAGGTCACCCTAACAGACTGATGATGTAACTAAATATAAAACTGGGAGGAGCAAAAAAATATGACATCATGATTGGCTCATTGTGTGTTTTCTGGTAAGGCCATTACGGGTTTTTTTTTTTCTTTTTTATTTGAACAGTGTGCGCTATTAAAGAGATCTTAAATGTCTTAACGTTAATCTGGTGTAAATCTGCAGAAAATCTGCTGTAATTCATCAAATCTTTTATCTCCGCTCACTTCCTGCTCTTCTCTGCCTCTTCAGTTTTCACAGCCTTCAACCTTTTGGCTTTAAGCAGCTGAAACAAAAACAAAACTCAAGTCAGGTTCCTCTGAAGACATGCAGCCCTTTGTCCTTGGATCATGTGGTGGTGTGTTTCTGCATGCGTGTGCATTGTGGGAGATCACACACACACACACAGTGCAGCTGCCGGCCTCCTTGACTACCAGCCGTCAAACAAAAAAAATCTTTTCAAAACCAGCCTCAGGAACCGACGGAGAGATGATTAAATTCTCCATGCAAGGAGTTCAAAAGCAATAAAAAATGAAATGAAAACACGGGCGGTGTGCAACACAAAGACCTCATTGTTGCTGCGCAAAGGAATGCCTACAAGTGTGTGTGTGTGTGTGTGTGTGTGTGTCTGTGGGCAGAGGCCATGAGGAATGTGAGTTTTTGCATGGAGACAAAAGGTGGCCTATGACTGGGAGAGAGGCAGCGAGGAAGAGGCACAGAGAGGGAAACAGAGGAAGAAACAGACAGAAGGCAGGAGCTGCTCTCATTTCTATGCTAATACGTTAGCTTACACTTGTGTTAGCGTTTGTGTTAGGCGACGAGTTAATCTCAAAGTTGTGTTTTGCTTTGCTTAGAATGAGCTACATGTTTAATATTTTTTTACTAATGTTAATAAAGATTGCTCCTCTGTAAGTGATGAAGTATGAAACCTGCTTCTGTGTTTATTAAGGCTGTTGTGTTTTTAACATGTTTTAAAGCTTTGGATCTTGTTCTATTTAATCTGAACAAGCCCCTAAAAAGAGCCAAAAATGACACAATCCAGAATGAAACTGATTGTTTGATGGAGGACAGGTACGTGGCAACAAGCAAACGATGGCTTTAAACTCAGGAACTTGCAGAAACACAGAGCAACGAGGTTCCCAATCACGATGCAGACGGCCTGATGACAACTGAGAGCTGAAGCTGGTCCTTAAATACTGACAGAAGGGTCGCCACTATAAAAATGATGATCTCGCCAAAAATAAATTACTTATTTTTGATGATCCCTAACAAACCATCACAAGATTGGTTCAGATCTCTGGATTCATATATTTCCAAATTCCTTTGGAAAGATAAACCCCCGCTGTCATGTTCGGAGGCAATAAGACGCAGGGTTCTCAAGCACGAACCACTTTTTATTGAGTTGTAGCAGCAGTGTCTGTGGCTACATCAATTTCTGGAAAAAACACATATACACCGGTCCTCTAGCGACCTCTAGTGGCTGCCCTCATGGTAGCCTTACTAGGACAACATAAACAGATTTCACAACATCTCCCCTTTTAACAAAGGTACTTTAACATAAAACAGTGTTGTCAGAACGCAGGACATCACAGGGGTAGACTACCCTCAGTCCTGATAAGGGATTATTCTGTCCTTAGAACATAGAAAGGAGATAGTCCTCAGTCTCTGAATCTGAGAGGTACTTTAATTTCCCGCCCCCTGGAAGTCACTCTCACAGGTGTGGTAGGGTGGAGAGGAGACCCCGGGACAGGGATTGGCAATGTCTGCCTTACTGGTGGTTCTTGGGAAGCGGCCACCCCTTTAGTTGGAGTAGTCGGTGTAGCTGGAACAGTGCTCTGCTGCTGCTCCTCAGGATCAGCGGTGCCTGGGACAGGCTGAAGGTGTCGTCTGTTGCGGCGAGTCACGTTCCCATTCGCCATCTCCACCAAGTAGGATCTCGGCTCCTTAGACTTACTGATGACCTTGGCTGGAGTCGTCCACCCCTTTTCCCCGTCAAGCTTCACTACAACATCCTGGCCTGGGAGAAGCTCAGGAAGTGGACGAGCTGAATGTCTGCGGTTGTAGAAGAATCTGTAAGAGTCCTTAGCTGCAGCATCTCTTTGGCACACTGTGTCCCTATTGACTGGACTGGGCAGCAATGTCTTTTCGAGTACTGGGACGGTGGTGCGGATTTGACGTCCTGTCATAAGTTGAGCTGGGCTTGCACCGGTTGCTGCAATTGGTGTAGAGCGGTAACTCATTAAGGCTAAGCAGGGGTCAGGCTGTTTGAGAATGTACTTGGCCGTTTGGACAGCTCTTTCAGCAGCTCCATTTGACTGGGGGTAATGAGGGCTCGACGTAGTGTGGGTGAAGCCATAACTCAGTTTGAAGTCTTGGAACTCTGATGATGTGAACTGCGTCCCATTATCACTGACCAGTTCTAACGGGATGCCCCATCTAACGAACATGTGTTTAAGCTTGTTAATGACCTGTCTGCTGGTTGTTGTAGTGAGGGAAGCAATCTCAATGTCTCTTGAAAAATAGTCAACAACGACAAGAAAGTTCTTACCCTCAAGCTCGCAAAGATCAGCTGCAATCTTTTGCCAGGGGCCATTGGGCAGAGGAGTAGTCACGAGAGGTTCCCGTCGCTGTGTAGGCTTGTGCTCTCTGCAAAAGTTGCATGACCTCACCTTATGTGTTATTTGAAGTCCAATGTTGGGCCACCACACTGTTGATCTTGCGCGCTCTCTACATTTAGTTAGTCCTTGGTGGCCTTCATGTAATTGGTCAAGGACACTGGGTCTAAGTGCTGTGGGAATTACGATGCGATCGTGGTAGAGCACTAGACCATCTGATTCTGAAAGGTGGCTTCTGGCTGCATAAAAGCCTTGCAGTGGTGAGCTCTTTGCCATTCTCCGAGGCCACCCTTGTCTGATGAAGATGATTGCTTTTTGAAGCTCTGGGTCCCTCTGTGTAGCTCTACGAATTTCCTCCAACTTATGTGACTTGATAGGTTTGCTTGTCACTACGTTGCTCACATATGCCTTGACATGGCTGTCTGTCTCGGACGGGTAGCATCCGTGCAGTGGATGTCTGGAGAGTGCGTCCGCCACCACTAACTGTTTACCGGGAACATGCTCAGCAGTGACATTGAATCGCATCAGTCGCATCAGCAATCTCTGACATCTCAGTGGCGTTTTATCAAGGTCGTATGAGTTGATCAAAGGCACCAAGGGCTTATGGTCAGTTTGTAGACGTACATGACCCATGCCTTGGATGTAGCGGGTAAAACGTTCGCAGGCCCAGACAGATGCTAAACACTCTTTTTCGATCTGCGAATATCTTTTCTCTGCGTCTGTGAGCGTGCGAGAACAAAAGGCAACAGGCCGTAACTCCCCGTCATTGTCCTGTAACAGTGCAGCACCCAGGCCATAGCTGCTGGCGTCCGCACTGACAACTGTTGGTCGGCCTGCATCATAATAACAAAGTGCTGGTGCAGCCACGAGCATTGCTTTTGCTTTGTTGAATGCTTGCTCCTGAGGCTCGCCCCACACCCATACAGTCTCTTTTTTGAGTAGATTGGAGAGGGGGTGCAGCACCGTGGACAGGCCTGGCAGGAATTTTCCAACATAGTTTATTAATCCGAGTACCTGCCTGAGTTGTTCTACATTGGTGGGGCTGGGCATCCTGGCAATAGCCTCCACCTTGCCATCATCAGGTTTCACACCATCCGCACTGATGATGTGACCGAAGAACTGTAGTTCATTCTCTCCAAAGTGGCACTTGGACCTGTTGAGCTTAAGTCCTGATGCTTTGATTGTCTGTAATACTGCACCTAAGCGTTTGTCATGTTCCTCTTTGTTAGCCCCGAAAACCAATATGTCGTCCATCACGACGACAGTCCCCTCTAGGCCCTTGAGCAAGGTGCTCATGAGCCGCTGGAAGATCTCGGGTGCTGAAGTTATGCCAAATGGCAGGCGTCTGAAGCAAAACCTGCCCATGGGAGTTATGAACGTGGTTAGTTTTTGGCAGCTGGGATCCAAAGTGGAGAAAACTTTAGCCCCTGCTAACTTAGGAGTTATGTCATCCAATGTGGGCAAGATGTACCGTTCACGCTTTACTCCCTTATTCAGACGTTTTAAGTCCACACACACCCTGACCTCATCCTTGTTGCGCTTTGGAGCAGGCACCATTGGTGCACACCAGTCTGTTGGCTCGGTGACTTCCTCAATGATGCCAAGTTTGAGCATGCGCTTTATTTCCTTTTCCACTTTTGGGAGGAGAGGAAAAGGCACCCGGCGTGGGGTGGTTACACTGTACGGCACTGCATCTTCGGTCAGCTCGATTTTTACAGGTTCACAGTTCAGCAGGCCAATTTCTCCGAACACATCCTCTTTTAAGTCACTACTGATTTTGTTAACTCTAGTGACTAATCCCATGCGCTTTGCTACTGTCTTCCCCAGTAGGTTACTTGCATATTGCCCTTTTATAACTGTAATCCAGTACTGGTACTTTTGGCCTTTGTACTCTGTAGTAGCAAGGAATTTACCCATGCACTTGACTTTTCCACCAGGGCTGTACACAGTTGGCTTACACTGGATAAGTTTGGGTCTCTGCTGTAGCTTATTAAGGGTCGTTTCTGTCATAACAGTGGTGTCTGCGCCTGTATCAATTTTGAAATCAACTGGACTGCCATTTACCAATAGCTCAATGTCCCAGTCGGCATCTGAGCCTGACTCCTCAATGACTGTTGTTTTTGGCTCAATTACTGCTCCTAGGAAAAGCTCCCCTATGAAGAATGAATCCTCATCTGAGTCCTCTACAGCCTCAGCCCTGACCTCTTTTAGCATTTTGGTTTTGCATACAACTTCAAAGTGTCCCAACTTATTGCACTTTCTGCATCTTTTATTGCGGGCTGGGCAGTTTTCTCTTTTGTCATGCACCCTGTTGCATCTTTGGCATTTTGGTTTACTCTCACCATGTTGTTGCTCACGTACCTGATGAGGTTGGTAGTAACTCCTTCTCATGCTGTTATAATGCCTCTGTTTCACCTCATTCACCGTGCTTTCCACTCGGTCTGCACTTTGCTGTTTGACTTGTTCACTCTGGCGTGCTAGTTGAATGGCTTTATCCAAAGTTAAGTCCGCCTCGAGCTGGAGTTTTTGTGAAACATCTTTGTCAATTAATCCAATGACGATACGATCCCGGATCTGCTCGTCTTTACTGCCGCCGAACTCGCAGTGCTGCGCGAGCTCGTACAGGCCCCGCACGAAAGCCTCGACCGTCTCCCCGGCCCTCTGGCTCCGTTTGTGAAAACAGGCGCGGTCATGGATAACGTTTCTCTTTGGGACAAAGTGCTCATCGAACTTTTGTATAACCAGATCAAACTCAAACTGCGGACTTGGCCTGGCCTCCGTAGCAGCAGGAAACACAAATGAGCCATATATTGGTTCGGCATCTCTCCCCATGGAGTAAAGAAGCGAGTTCACCTGCACTTCGCCGCTCTCCATCCCTAGCTTGGACGCCACTCGAAAACGGGAGAATCTCTGCCGCCATATCGGCCACTCTGCCGGCTGAGTAAAGTCGAACGGCTCCGGAGGTCCAAATTTAGCCATTTCTTCGTGTAACTCGGCGTGAAGTCCTCAATTCTGACACCATGTCATGTTCGGAGGCAATAAGACGCAGGGTTCTCAAGCACGAACCACTTTTTATTGAGTTGTAGCAGCAGTGTCTGTGGCTACATCAATTTCTGGAAAAAACACATATACACCGGTCCTCTAGCGACCTCTAGTGGCTGCCCTCATGGTAGCCTTACTAGGACAACATAAACAGATTTCACAACACCCGCGTATCAGCTTAAAAACGCTACAAAGAACCAAGGATAGAGGAGGATTAGATCTGCCTAATTTTCACCAATACTTCTTAGCCAACAGGCTTCAGTTCATCTCAGAATGGTCAAAACATACCTTCTTAGTTGAGCCCTGGCTAGATGTTGAACAGGCACTATGCAAGGATCTAGAGATTTCAGACCTACCATTTATTAGCTCAAACATCAAAAGACATGAATGCTTTAAAAGTATCAACATCAGCTTTTCTCTGACAGCATGGTGGGAGTTTCTAAAAATAACGGAGTCTTCATTAATCCCATGCAAACGTACACCTATCTGGAATAACCCTGACATATTACAAAACAATAATATGATTAATTTCCCAGAATGGAGTTGTAAAGGAATTAAATACTTAGAACATATATTAGAGGGAACAGAATTTATTCCATTTGACAGACTAGTTGCACAATATGGGATCAACAAGACAAGATTTTTAGAATATCAACAAATTAAATCCATAGTAAAAAAGAAATTTAACCTCAGTCAAGTTGAATTACAAACACCACTAAGTGCGGCACATTTTCTTACTCTTAAATCCCCCAAATTATTATCTAAAATATATAGAACATTCTCTAAATTAGATGAATCAATATCCCTTCCTATTGCAAAATGGGAAGCAGATTTATCAGTCAGCTTAGACCAAAACTTCTGGTCTCAGATTTGCTTAAAAACCTTTAAATTGATTAAAAATCCCAGTCTGCAATTAATACAATACAAAATACTACATAGAGTGCACTATACAGGTCATCGGATGTTCAAGATGGGCTTTACATCTTCCAACAACTGCTCACACTGCCAAACCAATTCACCGGACAATTATATCCACGCTCTTTGGTTCTGTCCACCAGTGCAAAAGTTTTGGCGCGAGATATGTGAAGACTTATCAAAGTGTCTGAAATGTAACATTCCAACTTCCCCCTTAGTGTGTTAGTTGGGCAGTTTAGATAATGTCACTTCAGAAAAGAATATCGCCCATATGATCTTCACTGCCCTATGCATAGCCAAGAAAACAGTCCTCATGAACTGGAAAAATAAAAATAATCTTAATTCTAACCAATATAGAAATTATCTATTAGATTACATTAGTCTTGATACAGCCTCTGCCACCACATCAGATCAATTGCTCTGGGCTCCTTTGATCAGCTCCATCACCTAGTGGGGGTGGGGGGTCATAGTTTGGTCCCGCCTTCACTGTTGTGATTGGTGTGGGGGTAGGGACAGGCTTAGGGCGTCGGGGGGTTCCCCGGAGGCATCTTCCTTGGGGGGCTCAACCCGGGGTAGCGGTCATGTCCGGTTGGGGGCTCTGTTGGCTCTCAGGTGACTGTTTCCTCACGGCTGCGTGCAGCGGGGCTAGGGGAGGGTCTGTGCTGACGGACGTGGGTTACTGACCTGGTAGCCTGGCTGGCCCTGGGTGGGTCCGGGATGGGCGTGAGGTTCTGGGGGCGCTCCGTCTCTGGGCTGGGGCCTGGGCCGGGCCTCGGGGGCTTGGATCCTGGTTGGTGTGTTGCCGGGGTTGTGGGCGGGTGGGTGCATGGGGGCCCGGCCCTGGAGCAGGGTGCCGCCGGTGCGTCGAACCGCCTGGGGGGCTCTTCAACTGGTGGGGGAGATGGTCACATCTTGCAGGAGCTTTCCTCTCTTCAGGAACTCTCTCTGCAGGAGGGGGAGATACAGGAGAGGTGGAGGAAGATCTCAGCCTGGGCGTTTACTGTCTTATGTAGTCTGGAAGATGAGTGGATGGTGGGGTGGGTGCAGTTTTCTCTGTGGTGGGGTTGGGTGGACTGTCCCGGGCTCTGTGGGGCCGGGGGGCGCTGCTGCACTGGGCCCCGGTCTGGATGGGCCTGGGCCCCCTTTCCCTGGCGGGTCGCGGAGTATGGGGGTGCCTACTGGGGTCAGCGGGGGAGCTGGCCCCAGGGAGGGGTTACCTGCCCCTCCCTTCCTTCCCTCCCCATCTCCAGCTGCCTCTCTCTTCCCGCTCCACCACAACCACCCACACATGCAGGGCCTTGGAGTAGGGGTATGTCACCAGGGTGCAGAGGAGGCTACCCCCCCCCCCCCCCCCCCGTCCCCTTCTGGCTGCCTCTGCCTCAATTTTATCCCACAACTTAGACATTCACATTATTCACACTCTCATTACACATACATATAGGATCTTGGGGGTGGGCACAATCACGGAGTCCAAAGTACCATCAGGGTGTATACCTCACCCCTGGCATCGTTGCTCACCTCTCAATTTTAAATACACTTAGACATTGAGGGCTAGCAGGAGGGACCATGCGCTTACCTGCTGCTCCTTGGCAGGTAGCTCCATGCCCTCCTGGGTTTTAATTGCACCTTAGAACACACATGCATCAACACTACAATGAGCGGGTGGAGGGAGGTTTGGAGTCTTCTCCCACCCCCATTCTCTGCGGCCTGCTGGAGCGGGAGGGCTAGGTGGAGTTGGCCGTCCGACTGCGGTCTGGAGTGTGGGGCCTCCCTGCTGCTACGGAGTCGGGGCGGTCTGCCTCTCCCCACCGCAGGGAAAAGGGTAACACCACCTGGGTCTGGGTGCAGTTCCCCCCTCCAGGGGCAAGGGTACCTAGACCCGGTTTGTAGAGTACGCTTGGGGAGTGTGATCGTGTGTACAGCGTCTCTTTATGTCTGTCTCCACGTTGGTTGAGTGTGGAGTAAGTGCATATGAGAGCATGAGGGTGGGAATGGATGTTTGTATCTGTGTGTGCCTGTATGTCTGTGTCTATATGTCAGGTTGGGTGTCAGGCGCCACCTCTCTGGGGACATCTCAGACCCTCCAAGGTTTGGAGGCCTATCTCCACCTACCACCACTTCCCCTGCCGGTGGCGGACTCCCTCAGGTGTCGGTGCGTTGGTGGTTCTTTGTGTCTGGGGGTGGGCGTCCAGGTACACACCGGCTCACTCCTTGGCGGCCGCTTATCGGGGCCTGGAGCCTGGGGCTCGCTCGGGCCCCTTCGGGGGTGGGGTGCCCCCGGCCTCTCGGCCTGGGGCTCGGTCACTCAGGCACAGCTGGCTGCCGGCGGAGCTCACGGGCGCGTCACTGCAACTCCCCCTGGCTTCTGCTCCGCGGCTGCTGAGTGAGCCCTCATCTGGGACTCTCCTCAGCTCTTACTGGGACAGTGGCGCGGCTGCCCCTCTGTTGGTCTTCCATGGTCTCTTGTGTTCTGGGGGCCTCTGGATGTCTGGAGTTTTGATCTCCTCCATACCTGCTTCACACCCTGGAGGACGGGGCTGTGGCCCCCCCACACTCCCTAGCAGATCGTTACATGGAGAAACTTTTGGAATACAAGCGCGCTGATCCACACAGGTATGCACACGGGTGTTCACTGCTCGTAGACCCAAATTACACCTTTCTTGGCTGCTACTTCGAAGCACATCTGTCCTGCGTGCTGCACAACAACATTGAATATTTAGTATTTACTGCTGTTTACACTTAGCTAGATTAATGCGATGGTGTTGTGTTTAGTATGTTGCTTTGTTTTTTTTGTCTTTTTTTGCTTGTTTTCTATTCTTCTCTCAACAGGTGATCCAGGAGATTTTTATTTTTTTTCTCCCCCCCTTTCTCACTGTCCCTCTCCCCTTCTGTTTTTCCTTTCCTTCCTCTTTCTTTCTCCCTTTCCTATCTCTCACTCATGTCTGTCCCGTCTGTAACATCTGAAAATAAAATATAATAAATAATAAAAACAAAGATCGACCAAATGGACCAATACGGCAATGCCACGATGATCCATTTGGCAAAGTAAATCCATTGGGTATCCTTGTTGGTCTTCAGACAACAATTCTGATGGCTAAAGAACCAAATGGGACAGGCGAAAAAAAAAAAAATACTGAAAGATGATGAGTTTGATGAGGAACAGGTGTGGCGGCTGACGAGCGGGACTCTGGGGCTCCACCCACGGGCATATCTTGACCTCCCCAACGTGGCCTAGACTCAGAGAGAATGGAAAAGCACCAGGACAGCAGACGGATGACAGCAATGACAGTGTTGCTGACTAATAATAATAATTTTCCCATTTCAGAGACCACAGTGGGACACTGGTGAGATGGTGGTGACATTAGCTGCAGGCTAATCACTGGGAGAAGCTGACTGTCAGCAGCTTTATTCTTTCGACTTTAGTTCTTCTTCTATTTTTGAATTTGGACATTTCTGCAAACATGTTCTTAATTACGTTTTAGATCAAACAAAAGAAAACAGAAAAGCAGATTTTTGAAAACTATTTATTTGTTTGTTTATTTTTATATTTAATGCCACAACATATATAAAATATAGAGCTGTTAAATCTGAAACTGGTCTTGTTCGATAGTTTCCAGGCTTCTGGAAGTGCTTCAAATGTTTTCTTTGCCCATTGGCTGTTTTTCCCTCTTTATCAGTCCCGTCCTCGTACCTGACGACTGTCAGAGGCGTGTTTGTTTGTTTGTTTGCTAAACCATGTAAAGCTCAATGGGTGTCCCAGTTGTCGTGTTTACACAGACTTATTTAGGTGCCTTGAGGTGACTGTTGGCATAAATAACACTGAAGTGAATTTAACCAACTTTAAGCTGTATGTTTAGGCTCTTTGTTACCAGCAGCCTGTCGTGTCCTGCAGTATCTTTATTTGAAAAATGTCAAAATAACACAATTTAAAAGACATAAAACTATATTTTTGCAGCAATAAGGTGATTTCCTTGTGATTAAATGAAACTTGGCTCATTGCTGGAAACTAGACGAGAGGACAAAAGAAGGCAGGTCAGTGCAGATAAACAGTATCTGAACGTCATGTGCTTCAGAAATAAGATGTGACACAGGACCTGAGAGATGATCCACTCTGCTGAAGAATAAAGGCGCTCGTACCAAATATTGACTGTTAACAAACTTTGCAATTGTACAAACTCCTCTTTGCCTTATATCCTGTATCTGCATATGTTTGCACATGTTTCAATAAATCACGGCACCATTTTTTAAGTAGACATGTTTATGAGACTTCCTGCAAAAAATGACTGCAGCTGCTAAAGCCGTTTAAATACAGAGTTTGCCGAGCATCTGCGAAGGGTGTTAACAGCACTTTATATGCAAACAAATCCCAGTCAAGCCATTAATTGTTATACACAAGAGGCTGAGCACGGAGACTAATTCTGCACTTCTGAGTAACACACTGGACATTTTCATTTCTCTGTGAATTACAAGACCATTTTTTCTTGCATCCAAACAGATTTTCAAACATTTAACTCTTTATTTTAGTATTTTATTCATTTTGTGGGGAAAAAACAGTTTAGACCTTGACCTGAGGGGGAATAACGGGCAGAAAATTTATATAAACATGGAAACTGAGCGACTTTATGTTAAGGGGCTGTAATCAAGTCACAAAACACACACACTGATCCATCAGGCCGCACGCACACACTTTCTGAGGACCTTGGTTCCTGTAATCTGTCGTCACCTGACCTCTGACCCTTTGTGAGTGTGCTGACAGATTTAAGAGCCCCGGCTTCCTCTCAGTTTGTGTGATCTGCTTTGTGGAGGGGGTCTCGCCCACTCGAGAGCCTAGCAGGAGATTTTAAACGATTACATCAAAAGTAAAAATGTCACAGATTTCTAGGGGAGGTCGTTCTGTGGCCAAAAAGACAAAACTTAGAACATCCAGACAGATTTTAACAGCACAAAACGCACAAGACATCAACTTTATGGAGTGAAAAGACCCTAAAGTGAGTTTCACAGCCTCCCACAGAGCCTGAGGAGGTGGATGGTTTGTGAATCTTCCAATGTTAAACGAGTTTGTGTGATCATTCTCCAACATTTAAAGGTGGATTTTAGCCCAGATATTTGGGTTTTTTAAAGTTACTTATTTACCTGCGTTAACTCGGCTACTTCCTGTTTTAAAATTAAAGTGTAACCTGACCTGCTTCACCTGCATGGCTGCTTGGTATGTGCACTGCAGACAAGTGACACAGGCTGCTTACACTGGATCATTTTATTTACCTGAAAGCTTCTACAAAGTGTTGAGAGTGTGTGTGCCAGATAAAGGTAAAACAATCCAGACATGCCGATCTATAAACTGTAAAAATGTCAGATTTCAAACACCTGTGTGTGTCTGCAAAACAAAAGAAGAGAATAAAAGATAGAGACCACACACACACACACACACACACACACACACACACACACGTGGGTGTCCATATTATTTTGACTTATTCAGACATATTACTGTGATTTGTGCTCATCCAGAAGAAAATAGCTGATAGCTTGAGAGCGTCCTGAGCTACAACACATTGAGAGATGAAGGACTCACCTGCGTGATGAGGCTGAACCTCATATATAACCCAGCTATATATATATAATGTTATCGTTGAACCTAAAGCAGCCCTCACATGCTGCTGCTTTTCTAAAGCTTACTCTGACCCACTTATGGAACAAAAAGTCCCTGTGACGACAAAAACTTTTAACATATTCATAAGATAAAGGAAATAAAAACAACAAAAAGCATAAAGAGCACAGGCAGAGGATCAGGAAGTGTTAATGCTTAATCCCATCGATGCAATGAATCGATTGCAACTGGAACAACGTTGGCGTCAGGTCAGAGCTGGCTGAACAATGCTGTCAGTTTAACTTCCTCCCAACATTCAAATGGAGTAAACGGAAGAAGGAAGACGTTTATGCAGATGAGGTTGGGAGAAGGAAACAGTGGAAACATGTCGGCTGCTTTCAGATGACGTCCAGGTCAAGGTTTTCAAGTTGAACATCTGGCATGAACGAACTTGCCCACAGTTTCATATGCAAAATAGAACATGAATACAACAGATAAGTGAGTTTAAATGCAAAAATCATCTGGTCCTCAGCAGGTTCTATATCTGTTTAAATACAACCTCAAAAAAACAATAACACATATTACACATATATGAATCCGACTAAATTTACATTATTTAAACAATTTTAATTGTTTTGTCTTATTAACACCAAACAGCATTCAGTAATTTAAAGACAAGATTGCTGGTTTGAAATGTGCCTATATTAAAACTGACATCCATGTATGATCTGTGCACAGTGGTGCAGTCACATGCTAACATGTCATTAGCGTGAAAGTGAAGCTAAAGAAGCAAAGTTTATTGTAAAGTGCAAAGAACTGTCACAAAAACGTTCAACAAACCTAATCAGACTTAAATCATCCATTTCAAAGAAGCTAACACAGGCAAAACGGCTAAAGCTAAAGCTAGCAGCCTCAGTATGAGCAAAGGATCAAAACAGTTATGAGGGAAATTACAGAGACAAATGAAAAAGAGTCGACGTCCTTTTATCTGGTGAAGTTACAAACATACTGGAACATGTTTTGTCCCTGAGCCTGGTTCTGCTGGAGGTTTCTTCCTGTTAAAAGGGAGTTTTTCCTTCCCACTGTCGCCAGAGTGGTTGCTCATAGGGGGTCATATGATTGTTGGGTTTTTCTCTGTACCTTACAATATAAAGCGCATTGAGGTGCTTTATATTGTAAGGTGTATTTGTATCATTTCATTCCAGTAGCAGAGTCTTACTGTTTCATGTTGTTTTAGTGGGAAAAATATCCTGTAACTTACTGCAGTTTGGGGGGTAATGTAAAGTTTAAATGCTTTTTATGATTATAATTCCATTTTTAATTGATTTATTTTTTGATATGCTGTCTGTTATAATTCATTGAAAGAAATCTGAAATTGATAAAAATCGTTATTGGCAGGACTCACTTTTAAAAGAATGACAATCAGTGCATATCTGATGATAAACAAGAACCCTCAATATCAGACGCAATGACGTCACTTTGGCACCGACGTGAGGAGGAGGAAGTGTTGATGCTTTAATTCCATCAATGCAGCAAACAGGCAGATGCAAATATGACCACACATTAGTGGAATGTGATAACAGCTACACTGGAACATCAGCAGAGTTTCCATTTTATGCCAAACCAGTCAGGCCTGGCTGAATAACGCTGTTGTTGACCTTTAACTTCCTCTGGTTCAAAAACTCCAGAACCAGACCAAAGGTCATGTGGTTCCCCTGTTTTCCTTTAAAGAGCTCTGATGCAATAATGGAATAACCTTTTCTGCATGGCTGTATTGTATAGCTGTCACAAATTCCTATGGAATTTGTGTAGAGTAGTAGGGAACAGCTACTCCACTACTCTCATCCAAGAGGCTAAAAAGCAAAAGGTGGAGGTGCAAACACTGACAGCACCTACAGCAGGCTCCGTATGTAGCGGATGTTGTTGACGTCTGTCTGCAATGTCCAAAGATGGACTACAAAGAGCTCATCTTTGATGCTTGTGACAGTAACTTCTCAATGGCTTAATGAGCTGCCATTGAGAGGTGCAGATTAAAGCTCAAACTGCATCTGACACAAAAGGTTTCAGAGCTGATCCAATAATTAATCCCTCTGATTCCTCTAAAGGGAACTTTAACATTTTAATAGCTTTAAATGTTTGACCACACCGCTAACAGGCTCTGAACTGCTCCAAAAAACAGAAATCAAGATCTTGCGGATGATAATTTTTCATTTTGTTTCATTTGAATCCACAACTCAGTGTCAGATGTTATCTCTTTCTTTATATAAGCAAAGAAACCATAGCAGAGATGCAGAGCGATAAGTGTGCAGAGAGATGTTGAAATCTTCTTTTGCAACCGTTGGTTCATTGATTTGAGTCTCAGAGGATAAAAGACAAAAGAGCCAGTAACACCCTGCCTGGTGCAACACGTCTTGGAAGTTCCCGTAAATGTTCCTAAAGACACAGCGAAGGTTGTGTGTGAAGGTGTGTGGACATGAAAAGGACTGCCAGAACAACAGATAAGAAAAGAATGTGTTTTCTGTGCAGCACAAAGCAGTTCAGGATACATCTGCAGACTCTGTGCTCTATATTTGGGCTCAAGGAAGTTTATATCTGTGCTTACCTGATTAGGTTAATGACTCAGTACCGAGGAAAAACCATGTTTACTTCATTCAGTTCCACGGAAAACATTTCCTAAAATAACACAGAAAACCTGAATGACACTATAAACCCAGGCCCCTACACTGTAATCACTCATTAACCAGTTAGACCTACTGATATTTTAATGATACTAAAATGACTTCCTCAACTTTGTGGGTCCCCACAAAGCTACTAAAACTCAACAGTCATGTTAGTGCCATATCTGTGTTTAAATCACACTCTCCTAAAATAACCTGAACACATCACGTCGTCCTCTGCAACAGAAAAATTAAGCTAACCCAGAAGCGCGAAAGGCTGTAGTTCCTGCAGTGTCCACATGAGGCTCCAGCATGAGTCGGTCCCCGTAGACTCCCAGGTTAAAACTTTACAGTAGAAATAAACACGTTTACATGTTTTTGGCTTCATTTGTGTTTCACATATTCAAGTTTCGTCGTGGAGGAGACACACATCAGGAGGGCATCGGGCACAAACAAACAACAACAAAAACAACAACAAAAACAACATCTCATCCTTTCATCCATTTTCAGCCGTTTATCTGGTTTATAAGCCCAGACTTCCCTCAGCCCAGCCTCCTTTTCTAGCTCATCCAGGGAGAGCACCAAGTTGTTCCCATCCCAGCCAAGAGATATAATTTCCCCAGGGAGTCCTGGGTCTGCCCCGGGGCCTAAGGAAGCTGGGGATCAGAGCACCAGGACCGCGGCGCCCGGCTGGGCTCCATAGGCACGGCCACCTGACGCTTACCCTTATCCTGGGTCTGGTCTGAGATCCTGTTCCGGGCAGGATGGACCCTGTTCCAGGTAAACTGGAACCTTGATTTATTTTATTTTTAGATTTGCTCTGTGTGGCCCCACACCGAGGACCAGTTTGTTACGGGGGACCCTATCAGGGGCCAGTTTACCCTCACAACATTTTTATTTGAATAATAAATGACCTGTTTAAACTGTATTAAGTTTGAATTATCAGGTGGCTGGAGTCCCTGATCTCTGGATTCCCAAACACGCTTGCTGTAATATGATGGACCACCAGGTCCTTGAAGATATTGCTATTTTGAGTTATTTTTAACATTTTTGAGCATTAAAAAAAGGAACTGAGTGACCAGCCCCCTTTAAATTACAGCTTAAAATCTGGAAACTTGGTCTTTGCACTGAAACTACTGCCTGTGAAAACCAGCCGTTGTTACAGATTACCAGCTGAAACTTAGAAACCTCACAGTGACGTTACACAGTCTGGTTTTATCTGACTCCATCTGACATCCTGTGCTTGATCATTTTCTGCCTTTGCAGTTCTCGTTAGCAAAACCTCATCCTGTGACCTGTAGATCTTTAGTTATGAATGTCTACTGACTGTTTGCATTCAAACAGAGGAACGATCACTCCTATGATATCCAGGTCATAGTAATCTAAAGAAAAGACTTGTTTAAGTTTCTTGAAGGTTGCATTTCTTCCCGAGCTCCTTAGATGATTATTATTACTATGAGCATTTATTCCTGCAGCCCTTTTTAGTGGCAGTGTGACAATTAACTGCGAGAAGCTGCCTCCTAATCTTGCAAGTATGATTCAGTTTAGCAAAGGTATTGTGATGCTTCTACATGCTTTATATACAGAGCATCCAGAAAGTTTTCACAGAGCTTCACTTGTTCTACATTTTGTCCTGTTACAGCCTTATTCCAAAACTGATCACATATAATGTTACATCAAAATTGTGCTAATTAATGAGGGCTGCTGTCCGGTTGGCAGATGAATCCCGATCGCTCCAGAGCATCACCAGTGATGTCTGCGCACATATCGGCATTCCCGTGACCTCTCCCTTCCCTTTGACCTCGACTAGTCTTCCAGTTCCTGCAGCTGCACAACATTCCCACAGCAAGATGTTAGCACCACCATGCTTCCCCGTAGGGGATATTTGTTCAATCAGACCAGAGAGTTTTATTTCTCGTGGTCTGAGAGTCTTTCATGTGCCTTTTGGCAAACTCCAGGCAGGCTGTCTGTGCCTCCATGTAGTCACATCTCACTCTCCCACCCAGTAAGAAAAAAGTCGTAGAAACGGCCGTGCTTCTGGAGCTGTACGTTGGAGCATGTTGGCAGTTGCCCCCTTCTGTTTTTATGCAGGCACATCTGTATTTAAACCAAATAAAAATAACCGGGGGAACTTTATCAGGACCAAATTTGTGAAAGGAAAGTCCCCATTCAGACCTGATGCAAAGCACGCACACTTCACCTGCTCAGCATCCAGCAGGAGCAGACAGGTGGAGCTGGATCAAAGAGGATTTAAAAAAAGTGGCACTTTAACCTTCGCCTGTTCTTGTTTTTGAACAAATAGGTCCAGTGCAAAGTGCCCCCGCCAGCACCCCCACCTGCGCGGCCGTGTGCTTGGTTATGAAAGCGTGTGTGAAGGATAATGTTTGAATATGTGTGTGCTGGAATGTGTGCGCCCCTCCCAGCAGAGCTGCATTCGTCAGTGTTTTGGCGTTTAGTGGAGTGTGTTTTTCCCGGCTGCGCTGAAGCTGGCAGGCAACGGCTTGTCAGTTCGATCCGACACACACACACACACACACACACACACACACACACACACACGGACTCTCTTTGACAGTGAAAGCAGCTCCTCAGTTACTCGTAGAGCTGGGCGATAGAACGATAACGATATGTATCGCGATATAACTTTTACTCGATAGAGAAATTAAGCTATCGCGATAGACCTCGCCGCTCTTGTCCTCTTAAAAAAAAAAAAAAAAAAAAGGTCAGCCAATCCAAATTAAGTAGCGCAGAGCCGAACCAATCACAGCTGCAGCATCACGTCGCGTGACTTGTTACGTACAGCACAAGTGCCAAGCCGCACGTGTGTTTGTTTGCGAAGCAGCCAGCGGGTAATGGAGGAAATGAGTGTGCCGACTAGAAAAATCAACCGAGCGTGACCGAAGAGAAAACAGATGATGGTTCCAATGCCGGAGAGATTGTCGAACGGAAGAGCCATAGAAGTTCCGTAGTGTGAAGGTATTTCGGCTATATCAAGTCTGACAAAAAACAGAGTAGCGTGCACTGTAAATTGTGCCGAAAGCAAGTCTGGAAATACAATAAACTGGTGCATGCGTCACACTGTGCGCCACGTTATTGTTTCGGTGAAATGAATTTCTACAATACTGTTAATTCTACTCTCTGCAGTGTTTAAATGCTTACATATACACACAGTTACTGTCCCTCCACACATACGACTCGGTTCTGCTTCTATGCCGCAGCTTTGTTTACTTTTTCCCACCGAGGCTTCTAGACTTCAGATTGGCCAACATTTCTGCACGGTTAGGAATCTAGCACCACCTGCTGCTTTGGCATGTTCATAGCAGCGTTTTCCTTCATTTCTGCCTTTATGTGTGGACGGGATTATTTTTCAAAACGAAAACGGAAAATCTCCGTTTTCAAAAATACCCGTGTACGTGTGGACGTAGCCTCAGTCTCTGACTGGAAGCGCTAATTCGTCATTCGGCTTTTGTCAGACTAAAGTAACTGTTAAAACTGTTTGAAAAGATAAGCTATACAACAAGGAGAGATTGAGAATTTCCTTTTAGTTCTCGGTTTATTTGATATTGACAAAAGTTAGTCAGTTTTGTCTGTTCTTCTGTAAAACAAACTAAGATTTATTTTTAGAATTAATATTTTGTTTCTAAGTGGAATTGACAATTTAGTCTGTTTCGTTTGTTCTATTTTGAAACTTAAACGCTTTAGCGGCTGCCTTTTGTGTAGTTTGCAATATTTGCCTTTATTTATCTGAAAAAGTCTCATGTTCCTTAAGTACATCTACCCTGTTGAACTTATTATGGGAAATAAATATTTAAATAAAAACAAGCTGCTGATTATTTCACATTTTACTTGTGAGCAACGGCACATTTAAATCTTACAAATATAGTTATTTGGCTTATATCGTGATAGATATCGTTATCGCCTGAAATGAAAAAAAACATATCGTGATATGAAAAAATCTCATATCGCCCAGCTCTAGTTACTCGAAGTACATTTGTTATCATCTGCCTTTCCTTCATGCCGAACACAAAATAAATCGTGCTAAAAAGGTTTTGTGCATTTAAACTGTGCTCGTCTCCTTGGCAACAACGCCTGCACTGTTTGTGCAACACAAAATACTAAGAAAGCAAAGCTAGCAGGAGTCCTACGCTGTCAGAGTAACAACTAGAAAGAAAACCGCTGAGGGGGAATTTACCCCCTGTGATCAGGTGAAGTGACAAGTGTCTCTTTAAATCATCTTTCCCTCAGGAAATAAAACAAAACACACATTTAAAATGTTAATGTGCATAAAAATAACTTTATTTTCAATAAATTGGAACCAGCATTGAGAAACCAATGATTCATTGGCTCCACTCCAATGATTCACGTGTGGTATTTGTGACATTAAGCAGCAGAACATACCCTCCCATGTTTACCGACTCAGACCTGGGGCCGACGACAGACTGCTTTTTGAAATATTCTTTTTTTAAACTCGTGTAATCTGATCAGATTTACTCCTCTGCCCGAGTCAGAGGTCAGCTCGTTCCTCCCGGCACACCAGAGGACACGGGCAGCAGCATTGTGTCAGTTATCAGGCCTCGAGTGTTTTCGTAACTGTGCGGCTGCTCGCGTCGCCGGTCGTGTTCAGATTTACAAAAGTGAGTCGCCAAGAATCGACCCGAGGTCTGCTGACGGCAACGTGGCTCATCGACACAACATCCCTCGAACGAAGAGACGTACAGCAACCACATAATCAATCCTTCTACAAAAAACAAAACCATAAATACAAAAGCAAAAAGTCTAAAAGATAATAGACACTCTTACCAAATAAGTTTCAAAACTATTTGCTGGAAATCTGAAACTAGTGTATATAAAACTTTTAAAAATCACATATACAACAGCTTAAGGGTGAACACCCGAACCTGAAGGAAGGCAATAAAATAATTTGACAGTTAAATTAATTAAAAATAATAACGGAGGGGAACTAGTTGATCTACAGGAGGGAAAATAAAACACTGGAGGACATTAGAGGCGTTAGTATTAGCATCGGTAGTATCAAAACTTACATTTACAGTAAATCACATGAAGGTTACTGCAGGACACCAAAGAGCAAAAACAAAACAATTTGGCATTTAAATATTTGGTAGATATTTCTGTTGCCAGAACACGGCTGAGTACCAAGTTAATATATTTAAGCTTTTTTTAAAAATTGATATTTAATGACTATGTACAAATCCTTGGTAGAGCAGTCTGGATGCATTGGACTGGCTTACGACGGCGTCGGCGATTGCTCCGAGAACTGTGACTGAAAATATAAAAACTAAACAGCAAACAGTCGTGTAGCTTATCGAGAGAAGCATCAACCCCATGATTGAGAAAAAATATATATATATATATCAAAGAAAGAAAAAAGTACTGTTTCTGCAATCACAGAGCTCAACTTTTACACGGATTAGCACCTCAGTGCTGAAAGAACTGAAGGAATTACAATTTTAATTTGGCAAGTTTTAGAAAAGATATAAGCCACTCACGTTTGGTCAAAATTACATTAGAGTTAGCTTAGCACAAATAAATCAGCTAGCTAGATTAATTAAAAAAAAGAAAAAAAAAAAGCAGCTAACGGAATTACCGAAGACCACATTTACGCTTCATTTCTTTCATCTTAATTTATGAAAAACTGGGGAAAAAAAAAAAGCCCCAAATGTTACATTAGCGTTGCTACGCTACTGTAGCATAGCATTAGCTGAGGAAACCCGACTTTAAATGCTGCCATCAGACTGACTTTATGCTTAAAAAGGTGGTTAAACCCAAATCTGCACATTATATGTCGAGAACATTAATTTGATGAGTTTACAGCTACTTCACACATAATAGCCTTTAGCTGTATTAGCTTTGGCTAATGCTTTTCACTTTGTAAGCTAAGCTAACCAGCTATTCGGATATAGCTTCGTATCCTCGAACTCTCTGCAGGAAAGTGAGCGAGTCTACATCCGAAAGTGTCGACGCCTGGCGCGATGCTGAGGAGTGCAGCAACGCCTCGCCGCTATGACGTGCTGGTGAATAACCCGGGGTCCTCCAACGTTTGCAAATTCCTTTCAGGGATTGGTACGACTCGTCTGGTGCTATGTGCTGAGGAGAAACCAAACATACCAGGAGCTTTGAAGGGAAATAAAAAGCCTTTTAAGGTCATTTTAATGAACTCTGCTGCATCTGAAGGTTTACAGAACAGGAAGTGATCGTTTTACAGTGCAGAAACAACACTTCTATACAGGGTCACTTCTAACGGAGCATGAAACCGCTGCACAACTTTCAGATTAAAACCAACTTTGTTTTTCTCATTATGGCATTAAAAAAAAAATCTCATGAAAACCTCGTTAGTCTTTAGAAGTTGCAGGTTCAGAGGAGAGAATAAATAACTGGACCGATAAAAGTACCGTTTTAGTGTTTTTAAAGGAAAGAAGGGAGGAGTCTTGTCCTGTTTGAGAGGAAGTGAGGTCATGGCAGCTGAGACAGTCCACTCCTGTCGCTCATTTTCCTTTTCTGAGAAAGCGAAGCCTCTGATTGGTTCAGAGAGCGTCGGTAATAAAGCGCACATCAGGGAGGAGCCAGTCTGTCGATTGTGTTGTCGGGGCTTCTCTTCTGATTTACCCAGCATCGCTCCGCTGGAGGAAAGTGAGGAGGAGGAGGAGGTATGATGATGATGATGAGGCATGGCAAGGCCAGACGCCGGCCCTGATTGGGTTTTTAAGGGAGTGAGGTGTGTGATTGTGTGTGGTTGTGAAAGGAGGAGGAGCAGGAGGAGGTCGGGGTCTATGCGTAGATCTCTGTGGTGGGGGCCTTCTTGTAGATGGGCTTCTTCGACAGATCGTAGCTGCCCTCGTCCTTTTTCTTCATGCGATAGATGAGGAAGAGGATGAGGAGGACGGCGAGCACCAGGCTGACGGCGAGGGTCGCGGTCAGAGCTGGAAGAGAAAGTAAAGCGACAGATGAGACTTTAAGCTGTGACAGTGATTCCTACTCCTTCCACCCAGACAGGAGCCTCCTCCTGCTCCTCTGGGGAGGGAGCTCTGAAGCTCCTCGTCAGCCCTACACTTTAGAAATCACGTCATCTGACATCGTGTACGAGCGCTACCGTGCTCTTGTTCTTAGTTTAAGTTTATCACAGCTTAGGGAAATTTTCCTGCGTCTGATGTTAAAACTCGGGCAGCATTTCCATCTTTGGACATTTAAAAACTCAAAGTTACGTTTTGGCTGCTTCAAAGATGTTTGTAAGAGCACGACTGACCTGCAAGGAACTCCGTCTTGCTCGTGATGCTCTCGTTGCCGGTGTGGGACATGAGGACATTGGACAGGTTGTCTTCTCTGCGATCGTCGTTGCCCAGCACAGGGATCTCGTTCTTCTCAACGATATCTCTCTCGTTGACGGTTGGTCGCACCGGGCGCTCTGGCTCGGGGATCTTATTGTCAATAATGTCGAGCTGTAAATGAAGAGAAAAGAGTTGGTGAAGCCTCTGCTGCATGGTTGAGGGTTTAAGTATTTAAGGAGACTCCACGTGCAGACGCTTCTCACCTTCACTGTTGTCGTCTCGTTAGGTGACATGGGCGTGTCTGTGGAAAGAAGCAGATTCTTCATTTAATCTTACAGATTCTACGTAAACGTCAGAAATCGCTGCGCTGAGTGTTTCTCGTCAGGACCGACCTGCGTCACCAGATCCAGAGAAGTCGTTGTAGTCTTCATCGTCGTACGTGTAATTGTCAGCGTCGTCGTCTGTGAAGCCGAAGTCTGAGCCAATCGGGGCGTCTCCAGACGCCTCCAGATCGCCGCCACGTGTCGACACGCCGGCCGTCTGCGAGCTCTTCATGGGCATCCATGTCTCCGTCTCCCTCACCTGCTGGGACATCAGACGGAGGCTCAGAGGGACTTTATCTCACTAACACTCCTTCGGTCTGATAGGCCGACATGCTTCCAGTTTCTCTGTAACTTTTTGGTCAAGCCTGCCCAATCAGGCCCCTTCAATCAGCCCAGTCGCCATGGTTACCATCCCTATCAAAGCTTAACATGGTGAGGGCACATCAGCCACATTTAATCACATTACAAGAGTTTATTTCAGTGACCATTTGCCCGCTAAGCTGCAGGAATGGGATTAACACCCCCTCCCCAAATCCATCACCTAATCATTAACATTAAAACACACACACACACACACACACACACACACACAAAATCAAAGTGAGACGGGACATGAGCCTGATGTGTTTTACAGCACCGAACGCGATGCAGACGAGGAGGAGCCCATGTGATGTTTGTGTCCGACAGGAAGCAGCCAATCGAGTTTCCAGGAAAAGAAGAGTGGTGATTATGTTGTCGGGAAAACTGGAACAAGCTTTTATTTTTCTGAGCTTTCCATTTAGCGAGAACAAAAGCAGACCACAAATCACACTGGAAAGCTTCCCGGATGTCCCACAAACATCCTCGTCCACTCTCTCACAGATCGAGTCGTGTACGTCACGAGGCTCTTAATTACTTCCATCCCAGTCTTCATTTAAGGGTTAACCCAGCCCGCCCGGGGCCTCCCTGTTTGTGTGTTCTCGGCCGCTCGGCGTGGTAACGACGTGTTTGAAGGTAATCCTCTCAGCCGCTGCCTTTAAAAAGCAGAGAAGAAAGAGGGGAGGGGATGCCCCATTGTGCCTGCACAGAGCTTTCAAACAAAGGCGGCCATTTTACCGCGACTCCTTAGCAACAAGGTGGGCTCGCGAGGACTCGCCGCTCCTGCTCCAATTTGTTTGGTTTCCTACACTTTCAGGCCTCCTTTGTGTGCGTTCCCTTGCACTTTACTCCATTTCTTCCCGTCTGAGTCCCTCTTTCCTGGCTTTCCTTACAGAGCTGTATTTAAAAATCCAGGAGCAAACATCAAATTTGAAAGAGTTTGCGGCTCCTTAAACAACAACAAGTTGTTCACCTTTATGTTTTTATGCTTCGTGACAACAATCTTTGGGTTTGAGGGCAGCTGAACTAAACAGGACACTTAAATCATTTAAAAGTGCTTGAAAACATTCACAGTCTGTGTCCTTGAAGCAGAAACATCCAAACCGATAACAGCTGGAAACAGCTGCAGCTAAAGGTTTGTACTGCATCCATTTCCACACAAATTTGATCTTTTCTTCTCTCTTCATGTCTTTTCATGTCCGTCCTGAAAGCTGTGGCGGTAGTAGCCCGGCTGAGGATCGCTGCTCTATTATGTCCTCATTTAAAGCCCTTACATGTGCAGCAGGGAGCCGTGATCCTGTATGTGTGCATTCATGCCTGCCTGCCTGTCTTTGTCAGTAATCCCGAGCCGAAAAGTGGTGACTGCTGGCTCTTCATTTCCTCGCAACCATTCACAGTCCTGCTGCAACACGTCCTCTGAGTCACATTAGAGGAATTATGCTCATTCAAGCCTCCGTGTGGACCCGTATGAGTCAGGCTGATTCAATCAGGTAAACCAGCAGGACTCACAGCCCTTCATTTTGTTATATTTGACATCATTCCCCCCCCGAGGCTCGTTTTACTTCGATTTGCGGTTACAGATGGTTTTAAAAGCCCAGAAAACCTGATTTCTCTGCTTCTTGCTACAAAAACACGTTTTCTTGCCTCACTCGAGGGATTTCAGTGATTTATTGGCGGGTTTTATGCGTTTAGTCACCGTCTCCTGTCAAACTTAAGGAACGTTAATGACCCGAACCTTAGTCTGTGGAGTGGGTGTGGGCCTTTTTCTAAAAACAGGAACACTTTGCATTTTTCAAGTTCCACACAAACAAAAAAGTAAGAGTACGTTTTGTCCTTCTGTGTCCTGGGGTGCTGAAAACGCTCCCCTTCCCGGTTCCTCTGACCTTTAACCCCTGCGTGGTGTAACTTGGACGCTTGCGTCCCGGAGGGCTAAAAGAAAAGAAGCGTACGCCTCTCAGGCTGACTGAGGCCTGTCCCGGCAGGCCCGGCGTATTCGGGAGAACAGAAAAGATCAAAAGCTCGAGGCTTGCGTTACATAAGGCCTCCGATGTTACCGTCACATGTGCGACATATTCTACTTTTACTATAATTTCCCGGAGCTGGGACGGGGTTCAGGCCAAGTCCCAACAAAAACAACAACGGTGTTCCAAATCCAGGAAAAACAAACAGAGCCAAGGATGAGCGCCGGAAGCCTCAGTTTCTGTAAAAACTGTCCAACGTCAGCCTGAAAACAGATCGGTAGGGAACACAGCATGTGCGTGTGTGTGTGTGTACATCTTCTAAACCAGCACGGACCGGCAAACAGAGGACAGAGGAGCGCCCGAGCTGAGGTTACGTAACAAATCGACATGAAAATCAGCGCTCACTCATTTTACTGAGCGGTCCACTCAGTCACAGCCACACAGCACATGTTACACTGTTAGCAGGCACGCACTCATTTACTGTGTGAGTAATAAGAAAGACCCCGTCTGTCCTCCAGAGGGTACATAACACACCTGAAGCACTTTATATACCTGTAACTTAGTCTATAAGAATAGTCACAGTCTATTAGTTATATTTGAATCTATATCAGAACAAAGTTTATTTCCTGTTCTTACTAATTTTCGGTTATTGTAGCCATTTTAAGGTTTGTTTTATTTATTTGAACTTTTTCCTTTTTGCTTGTTATTTTCATTTGAACTGCATTACTCTGCCAGTGTCTGTTTCAAGGATTTACAGTTTTAAAGGTCCTGCGATACCTTTGTGATTTTTTTCTCTTCAAACAAACTTTCCGTTTCTCCACTTCAGCTCGCGTTAAAACTTAATTGAAAGCAGCCTTTATCTGCTTGGAAACACTGCCACAAACAGCCTGAGTGGACAGATTATCATTGTTCCTTCACATCAAGCCGAATGTGTTCATTACAAACAGCCTGAATGAGCTTCAGCGACACAAAGTCCGGCTACGTGCTTTACAGCAGAGCTCGCTGCGGTTCGGGGGGAGGCCGCAAACGCCTGCAAACGGCCTGGAAAACTCGGTGAAAGCTGAAGAGTGGAAGTCCCGAGAGTTTACAGACAGAAGAATCACAACCAGCCATTTTACAGCCTGTTAACAGATCCCCATTTTGTCCTCCATCAGTGATTCACAGCCTGGTATGTTTTGGGCCTAATGTGCAACAGCTGATAAGCAGCCGGATATGGATGGCAGCCAAACCAACCAACCAAATGGATTCAGTGGAAAGAAATATGGGATAAGATTTCTGTTCAAGGCTCCGCTTCTCATTCCCACAGAACCAAACATGGACTCGTTTAAGAAGAAAACAACAAAAAGCCTCCTCTCTCCGCTTTAACGTTTTATAACTCGTTCTATAAAAGCCTGACTCATCACAGCACTCACTCAGATAAAGCCAACACAGAGGTCAAAGGTCAGAGTCAATCCAGCAGCTGAACACAGCTGCCCTTTGTCTTATAAAAAGGCCCAAACTGCAGAGCTCCTTGTGCCACGTGGTTACAGTCTGAGGTTACCAACCATGTGACCCAGACAGTCCTCGCATGCAACAAAATCATCACGCGTGACAGAAAAGTCACATTAGTGATGCTGACATCTGTGAAACGACCACGTCCATCAGCCAGCTGATTAACTGCTGTGCTTTGTTGTCATGTGACCTTTTCTGTTACTGTAAGCACAACAAAAGCCATCGGCTTTCTTTGATTAGCCTTTGAAAAGAGACGCCATCGCCCCCTCCCTGTAGACTCCATTCCTGCCCCATCAGACACGTCACACCTCCATCCCATCACACCCTTCTTTATCCTGCCCATTACAGCACGGAGGTCCTAAAACCCAAAACCCTCCAACTGCTCAGCTTCGCTAAAAAAAAAAAAAAAAAAAAAAAAAGCAGTCTGCCAGGAGTCCTACCAACCAGCTTTAGGGCCCGTCCCTTCTACTGACACCAAACAATGCCAGTGGACGCCCCGAGAGCATATCAATGACCAAGGTAACTGGGCTAAGCCTCCAGCAGCCTCCCTTCATTAAACTCTGGAAACAATCCCTCCATCTGCCAGCACGGAGAGGGGCATCTGGTCCTTTCACACGGCCGACTGGAGGAGGTTCAACACGTGAAAAGACAGGAATGTGCTTCCTTATTCTTTGCCGTGTCCGGCATCTCACGAGCTTTGTCCAGAAAAGTCAGTTTTCAGAGGCCAAAGCAGTGCTCGTCTTCCTCAGTGTCTCCCATTTCTTCAGCCCCCCCCCCCCCGTTGATACTTGAGCCAGCAGGATTTGCACCAGCATTGTGTCTCTTCATCTGCTGGTAAGATGTACTCCTGACCTCTGACGTAACCGCCAAAGAAATCCAAAGGCCACGGGAGGAGTGAAAATCATTGCTTCGTTAAAATCATAAAGCTGACCCATATCAGCTCAGCTGTTCCTTCAGGAGGCCTGAATGTGGTCATCCTCAAACACTAACCTACATTTTCCTCTCCGTACTGACAGCAGAGCTCCAGATTCCTCCTACCTACGCCGGATCTATCTATAGCGGAGTTCCCAGCACCAGACCAGCCACACTAAACTCCCTGGAAGTGGGTCTCCATCTATTCCAAGGAACTGGAAGAAGCCTTTTGTGCAAGTATTTCAGACTTTTCATCAGCACCTCTAACCCTGTCTGCATGTCATGGGTGAAGCTCCTAAAAACAAAGACACCCGTTATCATCCGTATCAGGCCCCTTCAGCCTGTGAGGCCAGAAGAGACCTGACAGCAGCCTCGCTGGTTTGGCCCGAGCTCCGAGTCGAGCGTCTGCGTGTGCTTAGAGTGCTTTGGCTTCACTGCGGATGAGGCAGGAATGTGGCGGCTGCATCGACGAGGTTTTGGCTTTTTGCCGAGCTGACCTATGTGGAGGAACACATTCCTCAGTCCGACACAACGCAACACACACACGGCTCGGAGGTGTGTAAGAGTCCGTCACCATTTACCTCGTTTCCCTGATGTTCAAAAACAATCAGTGCCTCCCTCCTGACTCTCCTCAGAAACAGCTGACCCTGAAAATAACTGGAGTAAAATTTTACCTTCATACTTCAAATATTTGCAAAGTTATGGGCTCTCAAAATACTTACTTGGGCTCATTTCTGGTCTCACATAAGCAGCATGGTTTCCAGAGTGAAACTCGCTCTTTGATTACAGATCGTGTTCTCGGTGCGAGTTAGTTATTCATGCTGCGACTCAGAGCCGGATGAAGCTGGGCATTGAGACTGATCTGTTAATCAGCTGTGACTGTATGTTGACAGTGTGCTAATCAGTGAGGGACGGAGGTTTAATTTGACTGAGCGGTCTGATAAAGCTGACCTCAGATCTGCTTATGTCCAAATATAGCCAAAAGTTTCCTACAAATTCAAGTAAAAATATCTCAGATGTTTACTTAAATGCACAAAGAACAAATATGCTGATTTGTTTCTGATGGACATTTCCTGTTTTCCTGCTCGCAGGCTGATCTTTAAGCAGATAAGACCCCTTGGTGTCTTCCCTGTAGTCTATCGGCCTGTAATGTTTGATTCAAGGCGGCGATATGCTGCCTGGGGGAGTGGCATTAAAGCGCTGGAAGATGGAGGACGCAAGCTTCAGTAAGAGCTCGAGACGATGCAGGCATCCGGCCTTTTTCACCATTAGTCGAGGATTCGGTCAGAGATGCGACAGGGTGAGCTCGGCAGCAGCAGGAAGGGACCAACAAAAGCTGCACAGATAAGATCAAACTCTCAGGAGGGGCTCATTAAAGCTCAATTAGCCCCGTCAGCAGAGAATAAATCGTCCCAGTCTGCTGCACAGCTGGCTGATTGTACAGCCACCGTCTTATCTAAGAAGTCTCACAGAAAACAGGCTCTTTATCACACTGGATTTTAAGATTTGACTCATTTCACTAATATTTGTCTTTATTCATTGAAGGACAATAGTAACTGAGTCAAAGTGAAGCTTAGTGCTCTGGTGATTTCAGGAGTTTACTTTACGCTTGCTTCTTGACAAAAGAGGCAACATTTTAGGTTTCACAAAGACGTTTTTAATTATGCGGAGGGTAACACCTTTTCTTTTACAGAGATCGTGCCAACTCGTCCATTTCCAAACATTAAATCGAGCAGATGTCAGAAGCACAGTTTAATCAAAGCAGAAACATGCAGGTGTGTATGAAGGCAGTTGGTTATAATGCTTGAGGGTGACTGAAAGAGGAAGCGTACACAGTGGGAGTTTAATTTTACTCTTCATTTCTACAAGAGAGTTGTAGTGTTTTCAGTTCACAGCATGTGAAGTTGAGTTTCTTTCCTAAAACCCACAGTCAAAGGTCTTTTGTGGTCTGTGGGTTCACTAGAAGTCCAGAGACTCATTCAAACATCCAAAACTTCCAAAGTTAATCATTGATTAACTCAGTGGATTAGAAATGAATGTAGCATCCTGTGCAGGTAGTTAAAGGTTAATGTGACGGTTGCGGTCTACAGTCGCGAGGTAGACCTCACACACACCACATCAAAAAGGTGCTGTACTGCTGAAATGCATTCGAATAAGGGAAAACCCTCACGCCACCCAAAAGCAGCCTGCGAGCTCTGCTCAGTGGGTGGGTGCCGTTTGTGGAGTATCAACTGGGTTTCGTTTGTAAGAAGTAAATTTCCAGAAGCCGACAAACACAATGAGCCGTTATCAGAATCAGAATACTTTATTGATCCCTGGGGGAAATTATTTATCAAAAGAGAATCAGCAAAAATCCCCATAATCCTCACGTCTGTGAATAAAGGGCCAATTCAAAGTTTGGTGAAAGGATGATGGTTGCTACACTTCAGGGTAATGGTTATGCACACAGTTCAAGAAATCTTTGTTGTTTGACATTATCATCGCACGCCATTTCTAGCCCACTATGTTTGATTTTGATGGCGTCACCTCAGACTTCAGCCATCTGACCATCTTCTAACAACTAACAGGCTGATCAATAGTGAAAACAACGGGCAGAAGCAGCCTCACATTAATAATCACCAAAAAAAAAACAAAAAAACAAAAAAACCCATTGCAGATACATTAGAAATATTGGGTCGATATCATTTGGATGTCTGCCTGCCTGCCTGCGGATGGTGTGCTTTGATTATCATTTCTCATGCCCAATACATGTGCTGTGGACGGGAGCTGATAGCTGGAAAGAGTCTGGCTTCAATCCTGAAACAAACGTGCAAAAGAACGAGGAGACTGAGACGGCACAGGCTGACATTAAAAGGCCTCCCTCCGAGGCTCGCCGTTCCCAGAGGAATCACAGCGAGGCTCACATTCCCCTGACATAAAAAAAAAATATATATATAAAAATAACAAAAAACCCCAAACTGGAGCGCTGTCCACGCATGCACCGCATAAACTCCCTCAGGACAACAACATGATCAGCATACAACCAGCTAGCTCCAGCCTTTCCCCGCTCTCGTTCCAGTAGGACCTCGCGAGTGACGTTTCGTTTGCTGGTGCTCATGTAGCGCTAAAGGTCTCCCAGCTCCACCATCACGGACTACAGCTGGTAATAAGAGTCCTTCCCCATCCAGTTTGCAAGAAAATCCCCAGAATAAAACAAGCCCTGCCAATTTTAGTCATAGACGATGAAGGAGCAGCAGGGGTTTGCTGTCATTTAATTAAAAATAATAAAAACACAACTTCCAGGCTCGAAAGCAATGTCTAAACTTCTCCAGTCGTTACAAGTTACAATGTAAGATTTTTGAAGTATTAAACACAAATTAATGGATTTTACTGTAACGCTGACCAGATGCATGAGTTTAAAGGCAGATAAACTGTTTTCCTGCACAACTTTAAATACTTTGGAGGTTGCATAAAGTCTGGAGCAGTTAAAATGTTGTCTGCAACATGTTTTATGATGACACTGGTGAAAGCCATAAGCTGAAATAGCTTGGTCAAGCAGATTTTATATGTGCAACAAGTGTTTCTGGAGCATAACCAGCTTTTCGCTTTACTTAACTATGTATATAAAATATAACTTTTTTTTGTGCTTAAAATCTGCAAGAGCCCCTGTTGAGAGTAACAGCACACAGCAGAGGCTTATAATCAGAGACTGCTCAGCATCTTTAAACTGCCTGTCTCTGTCTTAAAAAAAAAAAAAAAAAAGTCAGCTGAAAGTGATATAACCAGAATTGGAGGGTTTTTATGGTCGACTTCTGCCCTGAATGCATTCATATAGTTCCCGTTACAGCTGCCAGAGTATGCAGTGGTTGGAAAAGGGTGGAGGGAGTCCGGGGGATCGGATTCGACTGCACTCCGTCGTGGGCAGGAAGGACAAAAACCTCCTCTCTCTGTGTGCCAACATTCCTGGGCCCAAAGGGATTTTATAGACCAGCGGGCAGCAAAGCAGGAACCATTATTACATCCTAGTCATAGTATTTATCAAGCACCACCCTGCACCCCATCATGCAAAGGAGACAAAAAACTAGCCTTAAAAACCTGCTTCATTCTGGTGCAAATGATCGGAGGGGGGGGCTGCAAAACCAGTCACATTCCAACAAGTTCTAACAAATGGGCTCCAGAGGCAACAAGCTAAGGGTTTGATGGGGCAACATGGATTAACTCTGGGGCAAAGAAGACTTTTCTTACCCCGATTAACCACCACAATTTCAACTTCAAGGACATGTGTTAAATTAAATCATAAAAACTGGACTTCTATTTCCATAAAGATGAACGATACCCTTATTAAAGGCCAAACAAGCTCATCTTTCAGCCTGTTAAACAAGATGTTGTTTTATTCTGTCTTATATCATAATTGAAGGCATGTGTTTGGAGTTCTCTCAACATTTTTGACATTTCAGAAAAACGCCCTGCACATTAGCACAAACATTACACTGGGCTGGTCTTTCCTATCTTTTTCACCTTCACCCTTGGCTGGGCAGCGAAGGACCATACATGGGCAGAAAACGCTGAGGTCAATGGAAAATAAAAAGAACAGAGAACAGGGTTTGTTTGGCATGCCACGCTATCTTGAACAAACTGATAAAAACAGACAAGCTGACCAAAGCGAAATGGCACCAAGTTCCTGCTGGCATCCAAGTTGATATGAAATCCGACTCAATCCCGTGATAAAAACATTCCGATCGTGCCTGTGGCTCTCAAAAAACCCTTTTTCTGCATTCAGAGCATGTTCTATTGTCAGGTAAAAGAACATTGTTATCGATTAGCAGGGAATGCCAAACCCACATACCAATAATGACCTCGTGGGCAGAGAGGAAAGGCCACAAGGAGGCAAGTATTGTGATAGCTCAGAGGCCAAGTATGCATTAAAGGAAAGGACACGCGGGAGAGAAAGGGGTCAATATCTGGAGCTCGTTTAAGGAAGGAAAGGGGGAATGTTTTGGTGGGAAAGCTGTAGGTGTAACCACACTAGGCTAGCTGTGTTAAAGAAGTGGAGTGTCACCCCGAGGTCCCATTGAGACCCCATCAAGTGTGCAAAATCCCAGAGAGGGCCGGTCAAGGTCACCAAAGGTCACATACCAGAGGGGGGACCAAAAGAAAGAAGAGGAGGAGGAGGAGATACTTTGAGGAATGTAACAGACTGTAAGGCCCAATCAGGCCGCCATGTTTTGTTCCAACCCCTTCTCACACCAAAATGTGGAACGGTGGAATAGCCAGAACCCCGAATATAACCGTTATGCTGCTTAAACAGAGAACCGCTCCAGCCTACAAATGTGTCTACAAATGGTTGTGACGTGTTGCACAAACTAAAGCGTGATTGTACAGACAACAATCTGCTCTGAGATTAGCATCCTTTAACAAATCCTGCCGTATGTCAGACATGCAGTTAAACCAGCTCTTACTGCTTTTTGCTCATTCTCACCATTCGTATGGACCAACTGGCCTGAGTGGAGGGGGGCAGGGTGCATGTTTTTGTATGTGGGTGGCATCAAGCATTCAATGTTGATGTTAATCACACTAAAAATGATTAATCAGAGCAACAAAACAGAAGCAATGTAACGCATGTTTGGGCAAAACAATTAAAGACTTGTCTTTTTTGCATAATGTCTCCTCACATTTATGCCTAGAACAATCTAACTATCAAGAAAGGAAAACTTTCAATACAGTGTCTCTGGAACTTTAAAAATTATTTTATCGCCCAACTAAATCCAAATACATCCCGTTTGCAACACGTGTAGACATGAATCATCAGCAAATATGGATCTACCTACGCTGCAGGGCTTACCTAATCATGCTTGCAACACATCCAGCTCCCCTGGTCAGCTAATTCATAGACAGTTAATGGGAAAGCATCAGAATGGAAGGGGCGTAACATGGATCTCACTCAAACTGGGATTTGGTGCCTTCCAGCTCAGCGAGCCTCCTCATAACACACAAATCCTACTAATTAAAGTCAAATTCTGTTCTAACAACAACACATGGATTCACCATTTAAGTCTCAGTGGCTCCAAAAGGAGTCTGCACTCAGATTTCCCCATTAGCTCACACTGGCAACAACCTGGAGAAGTGTTCAAAGACACAAGAGAGTCTGGCGTGCATCTGTATTATTATCGGGGGCGGGAAACTGTCTCTTTGATCAAACAGGATTGATCCTCTTTGGGAAGTGTCTCTGGGATTCATCCCCCCCCCATTCGGGATAATAGCTGCCATATCCCAGGAGAAGCTAAGTGGCTAACAACTCTCATTTCCGTACTTAAACAGAGGGATAGGACAGGTAAATCACAGCCTTCCGGCTCCCGCTAACAGCACACAAACACAGGGCTAACCTCAGCAAGGTAGCGCTCCCGAAACAGAGATACACGAGTGTTTGAATTTGAGCTGCTCGCTGGAGAAACTACTTACCGACTCTGAGAAGACGGAGGCAGTGGATAACATCAACACGAGGCACAGGGTGAGCATGGCTGTTCTTCCAGGTAGTTCACAAAAACAAGCGGGAATGTCGCCCTAAACGTTAGCTTAACGGGGATTTGTAGCTTAAAAAAAAACAGCGAGCTGAGCGTCTTCAGTGTCCCGCCGCTGTGTTCCAGTATAGTCCAGCAAATAACACACAGTACAGCCGTCCGCCTCTCGGTACCGTCACCGTTTCTCCCGTAAAGTTTCTTTCGTTCGCTGCTGCTGCGCTTACTAAATAGCCGCCGGCTTGTCTGGTCTTTTTTACTTGAGTCTGTAAACCAATCATCGGCCAGCGTACGTATGACGTGTGGAAATCAGCACATTCCACAGGCTAGGCTTGTCCGCTGGCTCCGCCCATTTCACCTTTTCTTTTATTGTTTACCTCAGTTATTTTTTTAAAACGCCATTTTTAAGTGAATGCATGAATGTAAAACTCAGTACAAATATATTTAAAACGAGAAAAACAAAAATATATTAACAGTGATAATAAAACGTAATGAATCAAATAATTATAAATAAGTAAAAAACATAATATTTACTTTGTTTTCTTTCTTTTAGTTCTTTTTTGTGTATTACTTTTACACATATTTATAAATATTCATTTTTTAAAGAAACACAACAGGGACTGGAAAATAAAATAAGCGCTGAATGAATGAATATTACTTATTTTTTTCAATGAATAATTCTAAAGGATTTGTAAGCGCAGCTTTTGTCTTTCATGTTTAAATACTGAAAAAGTGTATTCATATTCGTGTTTGATCTTTCCTTACTGAAGATAGCTGTGTAAAGGGTGTCTGTGGCTAAAGTGGGTCGTAGATAAATCGGTGGTTTGATTACTCTATCTGCATGTGGTACAATGAATGCTGACAAAGGCTCATATTTATCAGCTGGGCATCTATAAATCATGGAGCTAGTGATAACTAGTGTATAACGGCGTCATTGCAGTTATAGTGTTTTATGTTTTATGTTGTGGTTAACAATGACACAAGTTGACGTCCCCAAAGTCACAAAGACAGAAATCACAAAAGTGACCAAATGGTTGAAACTCTGGAGCAAAGACGCTGAAGAGGACACAGCTGAATGGTGTCCATTTTCAAAATTCAAGAAGCAAATGGGGTTTTTAGTTTCTCCGCGGGGACAAATACACACATCCTGTTGTTTTTATCCACTTTTGTTCCATTTATCTGCTACATCTGCTAAGTGTCTCTGCAAGAAAGATGCGGAGGGTTGCCGCCCTGAGAGATTTAAAATGGCTTCCTAATGTAAATCTGCAAAACATTTGGGGTAATTATCATCTCTGTGGTATCACCGAGAGATTTAGACAATCTAGATTAATCCTTGTGCGCCGAATCAATCAAAAAGAGGGTTTCAATCAACAGCTGCTGTCGTTCATCGTCATTAATTCCAAGATAAGAAGCTGATAATGAGCCATTGTATAACCACAGAGACCCACAGGGAGTCATCTTATCTGACACAGTGTGCTGAGGTCTGAGGGACTCAATAGGTCTGATTTGTGTTTTACACTTCCCGGTGCTCCAAACTTTTTCAAAACCATATTTGAAAGAAATTCAGACGCATTCATTCAGCGTTGAGCTTTGCTTGTTTCCAGTAAGGGGGCGTCGCTGCCAGCAGGGGCTTTCTGCTGCTTCATGGAAATCTCTGAGTGACGACATCTTCCGCTAAACTTCCTCCCTCCCCTTTCACTTTCTTTCCACGGGTCTCTCGAGGCTTAAAGCATAGATGAGTTCACTATTTCATCCTTGGAAACCGGTTCCGGGATTTCTAACCGTTTTCTTGTTGTCCTTTCGTGTCGAGGTTGTTTTATGACCTGTTGCGTTACACGTTTTCACTTTTCTTCCGGTTTGCAGTGTCGGGGACGAGCTTTGTGTGTAACAGAGCCTAAGCTTCATGTGTGTTTGCGTGTCGTGAAGTGATTTTTTATGATACTTTATGAATTTAAATCTAAAATTCCTCGTCAGAGTGTGAAAGTAAACTTCAGGCCTCATGTACTTCACACTACTGAGAAACTGAAAATGTTTTTGTTGTGTTTCGCACACATGGTTAGTTAGATTATTTTAACCCGGATAAAATTAAAATGTAAAAAAAACATTTATTTTCTATTTTATTTTTATTTTATATCTTGCGTAACTGTTTTAAAGGCTTCTCTGTTGCAGACTGCAGTGAAATGGAAAAACTTGCCACATGTCAATAAGTGAAGCACACATAGAGCTAAAAATGCTAAAAAAAAAATGATGTGAATGTTAATGAGACATAAAACAGGTTTCATATTAATAAAAACATCAAGATTATCAGAGTTTGTGAGTCTCATTCTTGGAAATTACCCTGATGTTGTTTATGTTTGAAATCAGTTGTGGGGATTTCCTTGTGTTTTTGAAATGTTCTAACCCACTGAACAAAATTAAAGACGAAACAAAAGAAAGACACATTTCCAGATTAGAAAAGATAACACACACACACACACACACACACACACACACACACACACACACACACACACACACACACACACACACACACACACACACACACACACACACACACTTACAGACAGGCTGAACCGGGAAAACCCGGCCATGTGTGAAAGCTGTCTGCCTTTGTTTGCTCATGTTTATGCAAATTTGATCAGGATATATTAGGTGCAGACACAGAGGAAAATTTTTAATATAGACGCTGTTAAAGATGCATTGTTTGGGTTAACTAAAACAGGAAGTGGGATTTTCCTGTTGGTGACGTTGGGTCAGCTCAGGATTGATGGATGGGTGAATGAATCCCCCATAAGTCTTTGAAAATTGAACCATTTACAAAGTGTGAGTCATATCTTTATCCAACTATCTAAGACTGTGGGTAAACTGTCGGTTTGGGGTTTTACTCACCTCACAGTCAGATCAGATCAGCAGCTGCATAAACAAGATAAAGCAGGTAAAGTCCTGCTCAGCAGGACCACAAGCAGCTGATAATACACAACAAGCTTCTGTTAACACAGCCACACACAATGATATAGGTCTCCGTGTAAAAGACCCCAAAGCATCCTTCTTGGAGTTTTAGCATTTCTTTTTTGGGTTAGGGCTCATGTGGGACACAGACTAGAGATTATTTTTCCTTTATCAGTTATCAGATATTAGATTAGCTGACTGCACAGTCCTAAAATCTGTCAGTTTTACAACTGGACTTCTAGTTGTTCTGTGCTGACATCATCAGAAGAAGGCAATTTGGGGAAATTAATGGCAACCCGAGGTGCGTGTGTGATCAGCCTCGTCTCAAGGCAAACTGTGAAATAGTCTTCTTCAATGATGCACATTGTTGCTGTTTTGTGACAGATAATGCACCATAGGAGGTACAGTTTGTGTCTGCAGCACATAAGTTGTTAGCGCCTTTAGAAAAGACATGAAAATGTGACAACCAAGAACAGCAACGCAAGAAAAAATACCCCAAAAACAAAAATATGGCTGGAATGTTTCAAGTTGCCAAAATGGGTAAGGAGCAGGATGTATCTATACTATATATGTATATGTATCTCGTATACTATACAAGACAAACATTTAGAAGCTGAATCGCCATCAGCTGGTGAAAAATAACTCTAATGTAAAGTAATGTTGAGACGACATCAAGACGCTGTCTGGAAGTCCGTGTTAGACGTTCCGACAGGCGATGATCTGATCAGGCCTCTGATCTACGTGGAAAACATCTGTCCAGCTACGCTTCAGTTTTTCTTTGGTCACGCCCAGCTTTTTGAGGAAGATGATGTCAAGCTTTCAGCCAGTGTTTTCGAGCACTAACTGAACACAGATGTGGCACCAACAGGGCAGGAAAGGAAACAAAAGTAGGAATTATAATTAACCGAAGCCTGAGTGGAAATAGAGATAAAAAACTGAAACAGGAAATGACTTCACAAATCCGGGCTTTTGGCTCATACAGGCTAAACCAAACCGCACAGATCTTATTCACTAAAGCTAACCGAGTTCTGTCGACCTAAACGTAAAAGAAAAGGCGAGACCTTTAGTTGGCTCATGTAGAAGATGCACAATGAACATAGTCTAGTTCGGTAACTCGGCTGAACCACAGAAGAATACAACAATAAATGGTAAATGGCCTGTATTTATATAGCGCTTTACTAGTCCCTAAGGACCCCAAAGCGCTTTATACATCCAGTCATCCACCCATTCACACACACATTCACATAAGGGCTGAACGAACAAACACAAAGGACGAGAAAAAGGAAACAAGACCTCGACATCAAAAGAGACTAACCGTAAAAAAAATTAGAACAAAAGATTATCAGATCGAGGATTAACAAGAAGTCGCAGACAAACCACAAGCAAGACAGAGGAGCACAGCCTGACACTGACACTACAATAAAGGAATCCAAACAGGAAGCAAAACTCAGGACTTCAATTCAGTTTTATTTATATAGTGCCAAATCACAACAACAGTCATCTCAGAGCAATTTATACTGTAAAACTCCCTTTTAACGGAAAGAAGCCTCCAGCAGAACCAGGCTCAGGGAGGGGCGGCCATCCACCCCGAGCAGTTGGGGTGAAGGGAGGAGGACGGGTGTATAAACACATGGACGATCTGATATCAGATCGTGCATAAACACATAGTGAGTGAAAAAGGCGAGCGAAGAAGAAACACCAGGGCATCATGGGAATCCCCCAGCAAACTACACTTAATGCTTTAGCAAAAAGGAAAGTTTGAAGCCTAATCTTGAAAGTAGAGATAGTGTCTGTCTCCTGAATCCAAACTGGAAGCTGGTTCCATAGAAGAGGGGCCTGAAAACTGAAGGCTCTGCCTCCCATTCTACTTTTAAATACTCTAGGAACAACAAGTAGGCCTGCAGAGCGAGAGCTCAAGTTCAAGAAATAAAACACCACCTCACAAGGACAAGGAAACCTAATATGAATAATAATGAATTCCAAAGAGGAATTCAAAACTCAAAACAAAACCCTGCCTTTATCACCTGAACCTAACCAGTTGTAACCAAGGTATGGATTGTTTTTTCATACATGATTTGCAAAACTGAAAATCCAAATGACAAAAATGGAAAAACCGAATTCTTCAGTGAAGTCCAGCACGTGAAAGAGGAAACTGTTCAAAGGACTGAAGGCAAGTCCGAGTGAACCTGCCCTCACGCGCCCGCACATCTGACATTTAGAAAGCTTCCATGATATCAGAGAGATGAGAAGTGAAAGACAAAGCCAGCTGTAATTATCCCATGATAAGGGGAAGCCCCAAAGGTCACATGCCGAAAACCACTAAGTCACAAGCAAGTTCTACAGGCCTGGTATTAAAAAAAGGAAGTGAAACACATTAATTCAGCAGGGGGGTGGACTTATATGCCCATGAAGAGAACGTGCGACAAAGAAGTGAGACTTAGTTAATCGTAAGGGGTTCCTCATAATAACAACCAAAGACTTTATCAGGTTAATGATCAAACGTTAACCTTTAAAAACTTCAGTCACAAAAAATAACAACAATTTCACTGCAGCCCCATAAAGTCACAACTTCTCTTTGATTCAACCTATAAAATTGTCACATTAAGATCATTAAAACATCAGATTCTCATTATTATCCTTTTAAATGCTAAACGTAGCATGCTAACATGCTAATAGGCTAATGTGAAACAGGAAATATGTTTAAATTCTGTTTAAACGTTCCTTCCAGTAACACCATTAGTGTTTTAATTATACATAATTATATAACAATGACTGATATTATATCTTTAACATCTCCAGTCACTAAGATAACCAGATATCAAAAGTATTTCATTTTTATTAAAGGACATGTCTAAAATTAGCCTTAGCTAACGCTAACCACTAGCACAAAAAGGCTTATTGGATTTTAACTTTTACGTCTATTTTTAGCTTCCATTTTATTTTATGGATTTTGTTTATAGTGTGAGTTAATGATATAATTTATATAATTACAATTTCGATCAGAATGTTTAGTTACGTGTTTTGGCTTTGGAGGCCAGTTTACTGCCTGATTTTCACTGAGATTAATATTTGTAGTGAAAATTACCAGAAACACAATTATCTCTTTAATAACTGATTTAAAAATATTTTGGAGCACTCTGGTGCTGACTTGTGCATTACTGGTGTGATCTTAGAAGGTGATGCAGAACTTTACACCGCTGGGCAGAAATCAATATTAAATAATCAGCAGACTTTTTAGTAACTTACTAAAACGAAATATATATACACGGTATAAATGACGTCTGTCTGCTTGACAGACTGGAAGAAAAATGTTTAAAAGACACTAAAAGCTGATGATACGACTCATCAAGTCAACAGCTTTAAAACATCAGTGAAAAAAGCAGGTTGGGTAAATTCTCTGAATAAAGACTTCTCATAAAAGTCAACTGCGGATAAAATCCGCACAAAGGCGAAGGGAAGAGTCTGAGCGGTGGCTCAGATTTTAAAGGAACTTCTGTCATTTTACATAATTTATGGGCCATAAAATGTATATTCAGACTTGGAAAACTCAAGAATCTGCGCTTTCACTTCTTGTGAAAACCACAAATGATGAGCAGCTGTTCAGCAGCTGTGCACTCTGGAGTCTTCAGTGGAGATTTTTCAGTATTGTGTAATGAGAAAGTTAAAGGCCGCAGGGCGGATGTTTTACTGAGGCTTTGGCGCCACCTGCTGGTCACAATTGAATACAACAGTTCATGAGTTGCATGAAAAAACATTTCACGTTCAGGACTGAGGTAGTTCCTCAGATGGAACATATCCGAGCCTTCTCAGGTTCCTGGAGGCTGGAGGGGAGATGGAGCCATGATCTGCTCGACCATCGAGCCTATCCCAGCTGTCATAGGACGAGAAGCGGGGTGCAACCTGGACAGGTCGACAGGTTGGATCAGAGGTAACACAATGAGGCAGACCAACTTTCACACCTCGATCCATTTAAAATGACCAATTAACCTAACATGGATGTGTTTGGAGCCAAACTCCACACAGAAAGAGCGCACACTGGATTTACAACCAAAAATAAAAGAAAGAAAGAAGAAAAGCAACGAATAAAAGAAACACCATCAACAGTTAAGGTGGTGTTTTTAGCTGCTAACAGCTTGTGTCTTTACGTGATGTCATAGGCAGCATCATGCTGTCGAAGTTAAAACCAAACCGAAGTACCAATAAAATCTCTGATGGCCGCCAACTGTTGCATGATGTAACTTCCACAGCCGGTGAAAGTGCACTGATGTCCTCAGTGTACCTGGAGCAATGTGCTCAGGATGAGGCACCAACTTAGTTTCACATTAACATGATTTAAAAAAAGAAGTTCAAAGCACCAGTCAGCTCTCAGTGTCAGGTGTGGAGGGGAGAAGACAGCTTCATGCAGAAGAGAACAGTCATCATGATTTCTGAAGCGTCATGCAGCCCTGCAGCATCTTCATCATCAAGTCTCTCAGCAGTCCTGGTCGTACACAAAATTCTGATGTACTCCTCCCTGATATGCTTCAGCTGTGGCTGCGGTTTAGCTTTCAGCTCATTATGCACCACAGACCTGAGTCTTCTACGACGTACCTGCCACGTGAAAGCAGCTGGAGAAAATCAGCTTCTTAGCACCTGAACAAAGGGTAAACCTGAAGTTCTGCATACTGATAAGACTAAAAAGAAAAACCCTTCTTTATTTTCAGAGGTTTAACCCTCACAGGGCGCTGGGTTCATGCCTGGGATCCTCTGTATTGTTGTGTACATGCATGGTTGTTTGATCAGTTTTTTTTTCCTTTATTGCAGTTTTTCCTTTCAGTCTTTGAACTTTAAAAATGTTTTATTTGCATTTCTCATTCTTTTTTGTGCCTAATTATATTTTATTAACATTTAGAATATTTGATATTTTTGCATTTGTGTTCATATTTCTGACATTATTGTATTTACAGTTAAGTTCTCCAATCCAAACAAGATCTCACTTAAAATGAGTTAAATGTTTACAGAGGGTTCAGTCTTCTTTGACTCTTTATTTTGCAGATCTGTGCCTGCAGATGGCGCTGTGCTCCTGCAGTCAGCCTCAGAGGGGCCTCCCACAGCTTGTTTCCATCTCCTTAGTTTTACAAAAGAACCTGTTTAGTTAAATAGAGAACAATTGAAGTCACTGGACCTTAGCTCTTAATTCTCTTACTGGAGCAGGCAGCGATGTTTGTTTGTAGCACAACGGAGTGTGAATCAGTTGTTGGGAGGTCGGACAGCGCTGTGCAAGCATGCTGTGCTGGAAACTTGAAGACGTGTTCAAACACTTTACTGGTTTTTTTCATCTAATTTGGGGCAGACCTGTGCGTCATCAGATATTGTTGTAGATTCATTAATGCTCTGCACGACTGCTTGAGCACACAAAGCGCTTTACACAGCTACTAACAGCCACACTCAGAGAAAGAGTCTTGCCCAAGGACACTCCAGCAGTTACACTGAAAATGTGTCTGAAGCATAGACTGTACATTAAAGATGGGTGTAGCTGCTGTGGCCCCACTCACTGTGGTTAGTGAAGCTCTGCTTTGAAGCCCAACAAGTTGTTTCTTGGAACCAGAAGTGACCAAACGTGTTAGTGCTACTTGCTTATTAGCGCTCAGAACAACCAATTAGAATCTCAGAATTTCGCTCATCAGCATTGGAGCTCAGACTCCTTGGCCGGCCTGACGCACACAGCAGCATATTATTGGTCAGATAATTGTGTTCCAACAGCACAAGCATGGTCAACACGAAGTAACCCCCCCCCCCCGTTGTGAATCACTTCCTGCCACCATATTTGTTATTTGCATTAATACTTGTGTGATATCTGCTTTTGAATAATTCTTTGCCCGAGGCAGTAATTAACTCCTAACTAACGGCTCAACAATTGATCTCGCCTTGTGCTCGACCCCCTGAGAGTCATTAAGTGTCTGTGTGTAATAACAGATCTGCGCCCTCAGAGGAAAACCGCTGCCGGTAACTGCCGCGTAACTCGAGCCCGAAGCTTGCCAGAACAGATCCATCATCATTTACGTCGTGCTGAGCGCTGTTTGTCTCCACAGCTCCTCGACCGCCAAAGGTCAGCGCACGAGAGAGTGTTTAGTGGCTCCGAGCCGCGAATGAAAGGCAGGCCTTGAAAAGCCGAGTGAGTGTCTGCGAGGAAATGAGCGTGAAATGAATGTCACATTGAAATCAAAGGCAGGGAAGATGAATGAGAGGGGCGGGTGGAAATCACCTGGACTGAGCGATGGAAGGATGGATAGACGGATGGATGCAAGGAGGGAGGGAGCAGTAATTATTAGTGATTGAGCAGCCCCCCCTCCCCCGTGCGTTTCATTAGCAGCAGGCTGTTCACACACAATCTGGCCTCTGTTGAGCCACGCAGAGCCCCCGGTTTATTTGACCATCTGAAATCTTAACAGTTAATACCTGTATATTTCCAGCATAATATTGTCTCTGGCAGAGATCGCCAGAAAACATATCCCTGTGAAAATAAACGGCCACATTCACATGCCAGGTAATACAAGGGCCATGTGCCGAAAACAGAGGGGGCAGCTGGAGAGGGGCCGAGGGGAGGAGGTCACACAGGTGAGTCGAAGGAAAGGAGCTATGGAGAGAAACTTCAAAATCAGCTTCATGTTATAATATTTCTGAGGAAATAGAGTTATTGATGACAGTCTGACGTTAATCGCTGATCTCCAAAGCAATCGTGGATTGCTCCATTTAAAGCTGGATCCATATTCAGAGTGAAAACTCTGAGCAAACCAAAGAGCAAACTTCATTTAAAAAGCGGGGAAAAAAACTTCAAAAGAGGAACGACTGTACGATGGAGGAGAGGAGACAGAACTGGCTGATCAGCATCCAGTGTATAAATAGTCCAGCCAACCTAACATACGGCATGAAGGAAAACTAACCTTCAAAGTAGGAAAGTAACAAGATATCAATACAGATGTGAAGATAAACAGATGTGATTAACAAAGAAATGAGATGAGGATGAGGAAGAGCACACAGGGAAACCGAAGCTTACAGAAAAGAAATTTATCATATGAAGTAAAAACAGAAACCAAAATTATCCACACTCCCTAGGAATCCTAAACTGAGGGTCCGCTCTCTCTTCTTCGCTAAACTGTCCAATAAAAGTGAAAAGTCCCCAAATCAAAGGTGGAAAAGAGCCAGGGATGAAGGAAAGGCTACTGAAGGCCCTGTTTTCTCGTGTCTCCCCTGAAATCACTCAGCCCACTCAGACTGAAATATCTGAGAAACTAACAGCTGGACTGTCGATCGTCTGGCCAGCGAGCAGAGAGACGTGAAGAGCAAATGGGTGTCATAAACTGTATTCAAGGTCTGTCGGGCAGGATGTTCAGGACAGGTGTTGTTTGCACATGTTTGGTTTCATAAATCTTCAGAGTGAAGACGCAGCATGAGTGTGAAAGGCAAGCTCCAAATCACAATATTAAAAAGAGAAGAAGAAACTATAAGTGCTCACCCTATTAGAGCACTTGGCTCTCGCTCTGCAGGCCTACTTGTTGTTCCTAGAGTATTTAAAAGTAGAATGGGAGGCAGAGCCTTCAGTTTTCAGGCCCCTCTTCTGTGGAACCAGCTTCCAGTTTGGATTCAGGAGACAGACACTATCTCTACTTTCAAGATTAGGCTTCAAACTTTCCTTTTTGCTAAAGCATATAGTTAGGGCTGGACCAGGTGACCCTGAATCCTCCCTTAGTTATGCTGCAATAGGCCGCCGGGTGATTCCCATGATGCACTGGGTGTTTCTTCTTCATGCACTGTGTTAACAGACCTCTCTGCACTGAATCATATCTGTTATTAACCTCTGTCTCTCTTCCACAGCATGTCTTTATCCTGTCTTCCTTCTCTCACTCCAACCAATCACAGCAGATGGCCCCGCCCCTCCCTGAGCCTGGTTCTGCTGGAGGTTTCTTCCTGTTAAAAGGGAGTTTTTCCTTCCCACTGTCGCCAAAGTGCTGCTCACAGGGGGTCATATGCTGGTTGGGTTTTTCTCTGTATGTATTATTGTAGGGTCGACCTTAGAATATAAAGTGCCTTGAGGTGACTGTTGTTGTGATTTGGTGCTCTCTAAATAAATAAAGTAAATAATAAAAATAACATCTACAAAACTAACATGAAACATTTAATAACTCACTGACATGTTGAGCCATCAAATAGTTCCACAAATCCATCCATAAATGTTTTATGTTTCTACAGACAGCAGAGGAGGAGAAAGGGTCACACACGGAGTTTGGGCTGGAAATCTAACCTCGTGTCTCTGATGGACTCTGGGTCTCCACCACTAAAACAAATTCTTCTTCTTTTGTTTTATTTTAATGGACGTTACCTGCTGATTCACAGAAATTATCATTAACTATCACTAACACAACAGATGACTTACACACAGCCCACAGTGCATCGTATCTGACACATACACAGTTTTTGACCTCTGCATCATCAGTTTGATTTTTAAACCCGCTTATTTGTTTTTGCTCGAGTCAGAAACAAACTGTGACAATAAATCGCTCAAAAAAAAGCCAAATGTAGCAAAAACAATAAAACATGAAAGATTTTATGTGCAAAATGATGTTTAACGTCTTTTAAAAATTTTCAGAAGACTCAATAAAAAAATCTGTCAGTTATATCATGACTCAGACTTTACAGGGTTAAAACCCAAACTGTGCTAACCTGAGCCTGAGTGTTGGATTCTGCAGAAAAGTAAAAAGTATAAACAGTCTTTGATTTGTTTCTGTTAAAATGATTTTTGTCCTGATTATGGCGCTCTGGGCAGGGATGCTGCTTTTGCTTCCTCTGTTTCCGGCTGAAGTCTGTGCTGTCCCCCCCCGTGGTGCTGCCCCGCCCATAAATCACAAGGATAACTCAAGTACGAATTCAAGTCAAGTTTGTAAACAATCTGGGCCATAATTCTCTGCTGCATCAAGACGTTACTGCTCTCTCCTCTCTGGCAGGTTCCTGGTGACTCCCAGAGACGAGACTTACCTGTTTCTTAGCCTGAGAATTCAAATGTGCATTGGTCTTGAGTTCTGCTGTTCAGTCAGTTCATTCCTGTAATTATGACTCTTGGAAGAAATATGTTTAGTCCTCATGGGGTTAGAAGACAGTCACCGTCTGTGGAAACACAGAAATACCTGCACGCTGTGATGCAGCATCATTATGTTACCGTGGCTGCGTTTAAAGGAAAAGGGGACTGCGATTGCCACCGTCGTCATCAGAGACGTGTTTACATACAGTTTATCGGGATGTAGAGTGGGATTTCTTTTTCCCGGAGCAGGCAGGTTTCAGGGAAGAGGAGAGGTGTGAGCAAACATTTCCTGAGTGAAGGTGAATGACGGCGCTGTAGAAAAGCACCTGTGGTTCAGGTGGAAAAGCAAAAAGGCCTCTGCCTCAGAGAAGGAGCTCTTTCTGTGAGGATCGACCCTCTCACCACACAGAATCTTAAAGGTTTATTACTGCTTTTAACGAATACCAGGACGGTCTCTGAAAACAAACTGCAGCAGATGAGGGAGGAGAATTATTAACAATACAGTGGACCTTTGGACACTACTGTGATACCACTCTGACCTTTCTTAGACTGAGTCACAGAGACGCCTTTCTGGTCCCTTTTGTTTCTCTTTGTGTTCTTTGGGTCGATTTTTGCTTTGCTCCACTGTTTAAGTGGACTCAGATGCAAACAGGAAGACACGGAGTGAAACTGGAGGATCAACAGAGGTGGCTTCTGACAGGAGAGGGCTAGCTTTAGGGGACAGATGGAGTGAGCATCAACATCTGGCAGCGACTGGATGAACGAGCTGATGTGTCCATAGTGAGGTCAGGTGTTTCGGCCCAGAGAAACTGGTTGCAGTGACTGAAGCATCACCCATTGGTTCTGTTATCATCTAATGCTAGCTAGACTTAGGCTGTATGTATGCAGGTACCCGTGTCTGTGCATCACACACAAGGATAGGCCCTAATCAGAGCTCAGTAACGTGAGATGAACACATGGACACAGGTGAGATGGACACAGATGAGATGAACACAGGTGAGATGGACACAGGTGAGATGAACACAGGTGAGATGCACACAGGTGAGATGGACACAGTGGACACAGGTGAGATGGACACAGGTGAGATGGACACGGGTGAGATGGACACGGGTGAGATGGAAACGGGTGAGATGGACACAGGTGAGATGCACACAAGTGAGATGCACACAGGTGAGATGAACACAGGTGAGATGGACACAGGTGAGATGGACACAGTGGACACAGGTGAGATGGACACAGGTGAGATGGACACAGGTGAGATGGACATAGTGGACACAGGTGAGATGCACACAGGTGAGATGGATACAGGTGAGATGGACACAGGTGAGATGGACACAGTGGACACAGGTGAGATGGACACAGGTGAGATGGACACAGTGGACACAGGTGAGATGGACACAGGTGAAATGGACACAGTGGACACAGGTGAGATGCACACAGGTGAGATGCACACAGGTGAGATGAACACAGGTGAGATGGACACAGGTGAGATGGACACAGTGGACACAGGTGAGATGGACACAAGTGAGATGGACACAAGTGAGATGCACACAGGTGAGATGCACACAGGTGAGATGGATACAGGTGAGATGGACACAGGTGAGATGCACACAGGTGAGATGCACACAGGTGAGATGGACACAGTGGACACAGGTGAGATGGACACAGGTGAGATGAACACAAGTGAGATGCACACAGGTGAGATGGACACAGTGGACACAGGTGAGATGAACACAAGTGAGATGCACACAGGTGAGATGCACACGGGTGAGATGAACACGGGTGAGATGCACACGGGTGAGATGGACACGGGTGAGATGGAGACAGGTGAGATGAACACAGGTGAGATGGAGACAAGTGAGATGGACACAGGTGAGATGAACACAGGTGAGATGGACACAGGTGAGATGCACACAGGTGAGATGAACACAGGTGAGATGGACACAGTGGACACAGGTGAGATGGACACGGGTGAGATGGACACGGGTGAGATGGACACGGGTGAGATGGAGACAGGTGAGATGAACACAGGTGAGATGGACACAGGTGAGATGGACACAAGTGAGATGGACACAAGTGAGATGGACACAAGTGAGATGCACACAGGTGAGATGCACACAGGTGAGATGGATACAGGTGAGATGCACACAGGTGAGATGCACACAGGTGAGATGCACACAGGTGAGATGGACACAGTGGACACAGGTGAGATGGACACAGGTGAGATGAACACAAGTGAGATGCACACAGGTGAGATGGACACAGTGGACACAGGTGAGATGAACACAAGTGAGATGCACACAGGTGAGATGCACACGGGTGAGATGAACACGGGTGAGATGCACACGGGTGAGATGCACACGGATGAGATGCACACGGGTGAGATGGAGACAGGTGAGATGAACACAGGTGAGATGGAGACAAGTGAGATGGACACAGGTGAGATGAACACAGGTGAGATGGACACAGGTGAGATGCACACAGGTGAGATGAACACAGGTGAGATGGACACAGTGGACACAGGTGAGATGGACACGGGTGAGATGGACACGGGTGAGATGGACACGGGTGAGATGGAGACAGGTGAGATGAACACAGGTGACATGGACACAGGTGAGATGGACACAAGTGAGATGGAGACAGGTGAGATGGACACAGGTGACATGGACACAGGTGAGATGGACACAGGTGTGAGCTGAAACCTTGCTGTGTGCTTTGGGCAAAGAAAACTCAGTGAAGCTGCTTTTTTGTAATTTCACTTAGCAGCTTTCACCAGCAGAGGGCAGCATTTTACCTGTGGGTATGTTGACGTGTTTTTAGGTGTGCATTGCTATTTTTAATCTTTTTTTTTGTTTTTTTGTTTAGCCCCACCCCATTTTATCAAGTGGCTCTTTTTGTCACGTGTTCCATTACTAATCTTTTGGGGGACTGCACCTAAAATTAATGGGATGTTTTTAACCCTTTGACTTAAAGATGAAAGTCTGCACTTCAGTCTGATCGATTTAATGTTCACTGTGTTTGTGCAAAGAGGAAAAACTACAAAAAGTGTGTCACTGTCCATATTCTCACAGTATGGATCTACCTGCATTTGCCAGCACAGGTGTTTCTCTGCACTGAGACATTTCAGATACATCACAAACATTTTAAGGTAAGACGTCTAAAGTGTTTCCAGCAAACATTAATCAGATTGAGCTGTGTATTACAGATGTTAGTGGATCATCCACCAATAAATTAGCTCATAAGCATATATTAACTGATGCCAAATACACACGATATTAACCAATAACCAGTAAGTGATTATAAATCATTTGATGCAAACAGAAAAGCTTCAGACGTTTACTACGTGACTTTTTGCAATGCGAGTTAAATTTAACATAACGTCCACTGTGGTGAACATGGCACAGCAATAAGGGAACAGCCATATTTGTGGCGTTTGGTTAAAAATAAAGAATCAAAGACTCATTAATAATATTTTGCGTGATGTCACAGCTCAGCTGATGGCAGCAGCAGAGCGACAGCGAGGACTTGAAATGAGACTCATAACAGAAAATCTTAAATTTGGCAGCATAAATAAGGATAAATGGGGAGTTACACTAAACACAATGTTATCATGTATGTTATCAAACTGATCCTGTATTACAGAATTAGTGTGTTTTATTAATACAAATCCATAGTAACTGAAGTCACACTGTAACATCAGCAGCTGATTAAATTCCATAATTTATTTTGGGTAAAAAAAAACCCATTAATCATCTCCTAGTGCATTACCTGCACAGGTGTGTATTATAATAATGAACATACACAGTAATCCAACTTGAAACCTGTTCATGTTCTAATTCAACATGCAGGAAATTACTGAATCTGTACAGTGGACCATTCATTTGTTTGAATATTTCATGTTTAAACTACGAAGGTCTTAAATAATCAGGCTCCATCTTATCTTAATGACCTTGTAGTACCATATCACCCTATTAGAGCACTTCGCTCTCGCTCTGCAGGCCTACTTGTTGTTCCTAGAGTATTTAAAAGTAGAATGGGAGGCAGAGCCTTCAGTTTTCAGGCCCCTCTTCTGTGGAACCAGCTTCCAGTTTGGATTCAGGAGACAGACACTATCTCTACTTTCAAGATCAGGCTTCAAACTTTCCTTTTTGCTAAAGCATATAGTTAGGGCTGGACCAGGTGACCCTGGATCCTCTCTTAGTTATGCTGCTCTGAGTCAATCTGCCATTCAGGTGACATCACTGACACTCACCTGTGTGTCTCCTTCAGGCCTCCGAAAGTCTTAAAACAAAGATGACTTTCAGTGTGAGTTATGGTGGGATTACTGAAATCACAATTAAGACAAAGTAGTAGGTAAGTGTCACTGTTAATAATGATCTTTGAATATTTCACTCACACATACACAAAGATTTAACTGCACATACTTTACTATGATATAAACACTAATATTGATCAGTGCATTTATTGGCAGCCAACTATGAAGAAACCGGCTTCTGTCTCTCTGTCGCACATTTCAATCGACCACTTGCTCTTGATCATGTGACCAGCCCACGTTCTGACCACCGCTGACGTGACTTCTACCGTTCAAAAGCTCCGGCACTTGATTCGGTTGGAGGTTTCTTCCACCCCGCCATCGCCAAATCATGCTCACAGGTCATAAATCGTGTTATTGTTGGAGTTGTTTTTCCATTCTTGTTGGTGCAGGTTCTTCACCTTTCAGTCTAAAGCACGTTGAAAGACAGTGCTGCTGTAAAAAGTCTGCGTTACAGCTTCTTCTTCTTTTTTTGACAGATAAAACGATCTCAGATGTGGTCGGCTTTGCTGTAGACGATGTCTTGGACTACGTTGTCTCTTTGCCGTGAGTCGACCTCTCAGTCCGTCATAGCTTTTTAAATGACCGAGTAAAATTTGCAGAGCGCCTTTCTGAATGTGACGGCTGAACGGCTCGACGATGGCAACGACCAAACAAACTCCTTTTGACACACAACAGCCACCTCAGACATTTTCCAGGAAACAAGTCAGTCATAATGTCCGCTCAATAACTAAGATGTTCCCCCCGAACAACAACGCAGGCTGACGTAAATGTGGTCGTCTGATTGTACGTTTTGTTTTTACCTCTGACTTTTGTTTCCCACAGGAAAGCTCAGTGCTCTCTGCGAGGGTCACCACGAAAGCTTTACCGTTCACCCACCATATCCAGACCTGTCACACTTTCCATGTTACCGCTCTCTCTTTCTTCTTCTTTATCCGAGGACTTCACTGACTCAGCCGGGCCTCCGCCTCCCTTTTCCTGTGAGCGATGAAGAAAGGAATAAACAGACTCTCGCAGTGATCCGTATCACATTGTTTGGCCCACCTGCAACCTGTAAACTACTTGCTCGCTCGCCACAGAGAGGATGTTCTCAATTTGCTCCTCGCAGAAACCTGGACGAGCCCTGAAGGGGGCACTGGAAGAGCTGCCGACGTGAGCAGCACACATGAAAGCAGAGTGGCCTGTTCGGGTTTAAGTCCCAGAAACCTCTGGAGTGGGAGCAGAGCATGTGTCAGGGAGCCAGGAAGGCTTTTAAAGTGCTCGAGTTCTCCGTGTCGTCGTTTTGGTTGATTTTGTTAAATGAAATGAAGATGCAGTTTATTGTCACATGCAAAGTAAAAAAAACTAACATACAAAATAAAAGTGTCTTAAAGCTGGAGTACTTCTGCCTCTTGCAAATACTGTAAGCAGACCTGCACAGATGAGGCAGAGCAGCAGAACATTATACTAATGCTGAAGTACTGATGCACAGGAGTGATGGAGGGGGAGGAGGGCAGTGCTAGCTGTCCTGCTCAGTCTGATGTGCTATGTGTTAGCCTCCTTTGAGCAGGCTGAGCTAGCAGTGTGTGCTGCCAATGGTGATGCTGTGGGCCCTGCCGATGACCCGGGTGGTGTAAATGTCCTGTAGTGACAGGAAGGCTGCTGCTGGGGTGAACCATGCAGTTTTTCAGTGGATGCTTCCTGAACACACCAGCTTTCAGGCTACGCTCAGACTGGATGAGAGACGCTCTCAGCTGTACATCTGTAGGAGGTCCACGTTTCCTCAGCCGTCCCTGTGAACGTCGAGACCAGGTGAGGGCTGATGCGTGTCCTGAGAACTTTTAAGGTCCTTGCCCTCTCCAGTGTTGGTCAAGTTACTTGAAAAAAGTAATCAGTAACTAATTACTGATTACTTCCCCCAAAAAGTAATCCCGTTACTTTACTGATTACTTATTTTCAAAAGTAATTAATTACTTAGTTACTTTTTAAAAACACGATTTACAACCTGAAGAGGTGATAAAGTGATAGATCTTTCAGCCCAATTCTACTTTTTCTACATAATCCATCATACAAAATGTAATCAAATGGAAAAGTCTCTTTTTAAAACTTGTTTTATTAGTTTTAAACTTTTAACTTTATGCATCAAGCAAAATTTTAATTATCTGCAACATTCTCTGACTGGAAGAAATTAGTTTAACATTTAAACCTATTTTCTGCACATTCCAGCACATAAGATAAAATATTTTTTGTGTTTACACTCAGTCTTTCAAATAGATGCAAGTAAAACACAGCAGAAAATAAATAAAGTCAAAGACTCAGCGGTCCTGTTGCTCTATTTTCACCTGTAAAGCAGGAGTGGGGTAGGCGGAGGGTTACCCTGGTGCAGGTGTGCCGCGGTCAGTGGAAGAATCCGCGAGTTTCTCTGTGAGTTTCCCATTACGTCGTAGCTACTCGGTGCTTGTTTGGAAGTTTAGGGTTTTTTTCGCTGTAAAAAGAAGTTTTCTTCCCACGCACAGCGGACACTAATGTTTTTGTCACTTTTTATGGAATCAAACTCAAAGTAAGGTCAGTACTTCCACGCTTTAAACGCTGCACGCTCATACTCTCTCCCACACTCGATATATGATCCACTGTTGATCTGCACACAGCTGTTGTCACGAACGGCGCACTCGCTTACGTCACTGTCATGAGACATTCTCGCAAAAAATCACGGTTTTAGTAACGCAGTAACGCAGCGTTCCTACGGGAAAGTAACGGTAATCTAATTACCGTTTTTGCAATAGTAATCCCTTACTTTACTCGTTACTTGAAAAAAGTAATCGGATTACTGCCCATCTCTGGCCCTCTCTACCTCCATCTAACTGGGGTGTACTGGGCAGTGCTTCTGCTGCCCAGTGCTGCAATCCCTAGTTTTAACAAACAAATACACAAAGCCTATCATGCAGTACAATAAGAGGAAAAAAACTACAAAGACTCAGCAGCCAACCAGAGCAAGTCTGAGGCCAAGTACACACCTGGGACTGAAGGGCACAGGTGAACTCATCCTGATGGTAATAAGGGCAGGAAAACAACAAAGGCAGGAAGTAAAAATAAGGAAAACCAAGGACGTAACCTTCAAAATAAAACAGGAAGTACCCTGAAAGAAGAACAGGAAGAAAACAGAAAAAAGTAAAGACTTCATTTCAAAGGCGTTCTCCCTCACATGTAGCAAAACGCAGCATTAAGTAGCATCATATGGAAGTACTCAGAGTACCTCAAAATGTGTTTGGGTACTGCAGCTTTTGAGTGATCTTTACAACACCGAATGTAAGCCGCTGTCAGTAAATGGACTTAAAGTGAAGCCTCAGCAGTACTTTGATCTGCTTCATTCATAACATGCAGATAAGTTTAACCTTTTCCTGCTGTTTCCTGTTTATGAGCCGAAGTTAACCACCTGTCGCCGTCACGCAGCGCCTCTCAGACCGACCGTTCAATCCCGTCTCGTTTCAGTCTGATCAAAGTGAGGTCTAGCAGAGTGACACCTGGAGAACACAGGCTTACATGGATGTACACACAGAGCTAACGCTGAGCAGATGATGTGCGGCTGAAGTCAGGGAAAAACGGGGACAGGAACCCTAAAGGGACATTTCACCAAAACAACCTGTAAAGGAGCTCTAAACAGGGCAAATATGTTTTTTATCTCCAGATTCAAGATGAGAAACTTTCCCCAGCCCAGATTTCCCCTCAGTCCTCCCCAAACTGCTTTCACAATCTGCTTACATTCACTTTGCATTATTTGTGACCTGCTGCTCCCACGGGAGGAGATGAGGTCACAGACTCACAGCTGCGGCAGCATCTTGTCCTGCTTTTGCAGATGATTTGGTCTTTTTGATTTCATCTAGCAATGTCGCCCGGCTGGTTAGGTGACCCTATTTAGTACCTGCCCACTTTACATCACCAACAGGTATTTTACCTGCTGCCAGGCAGGAGGAAACAAGGAAGACCTCAGAGGAGCTTCATGGTTCGTGAAGGAGAGGGTTGGTGTGACAGAGGAGGATGCTGGGATAGGAGGAGATGGAGGAAGATGATCCACTGTGGAGACCTCTAAAAGGCACAGCTGAAAGTAGGAGAAGAAGAATCAGGTACCACCCGCTCCGAGACACGGCCCTGGAGTTAAAACACAGGAAGAGCAGACAGTTTGCTGAATAACAGGAAATGGTAATTGTTCAGATTCCAATCAAATCCTCCCGCCTGCCCAGCAGACACTATTCCAAAACTTACTCTGAAACGGGAATCAGTTTCCAGTGAAAATCGGTCTGCACATCCCCAAAGACGAGGAACACGTGTAACCTAAATCTATTTTTACATTCAGAACTCCATTAGCACAGTGTGACGAATATTTCCAATTATAAAATAAAAGCTGGGTGTTGGGCCTCCGACACCTGTGTCCAACCATAATATTCCATATTTCCCTCCATCCAAACAAACCTTTTCGTCCTATGGTTTTATAAACAGAGCGGCGGGTTTCCACAGAGCGTCAGTGACAGCAGGACCTGTCTCCCAGCCCGGCTCGCCGTGATGAAGGACGATGATGGCTGACAAATTGACTCTTTGTTTTATTGGTCTAACCTCACGGCAGACGTTGTCTGGCTGCGTGGTGGAGCAGTGTCACTCACCCCTGTCTGTCCAAATATCAGCCGACACACCCGCCTCCCTACAGCTTTAGTCCTGTTCCTGCACGTGGCAAAGACAGCAGCGCTTTAACCGTTCATCGCGATCTTCTCTGTCAGTGTGACGCTGCTCTGACATTTGAAGCCGTACTAAGAACAGAATATGATATATGGGACATGTGTCTTTACATATTAATGTGGAAAACCACACGTGTGTAACACGAGCAGGACAGGGGAGGCGAATAATATGTTGGCGCGTCTGCTGAAATGTTTGTTTTTTAATCTTTGATAAATCTTTGAGGTCTTAAAAGTCAAGCAATCTGAAGAAGCCAGTGAAACTTTAACCGTGCAGTCTTTCTAATGCCCAGCAGGGGGCGACACATCTGGTTGCAAAATAGTTGTCTATGATAAAAGGACCCTGCTGCTCACTTGACCTTTGAGCTCACCAGTGGTGGGTAAGTTACTTTAAATTAGTAACTTAGTTACATTACTAGTTACTTCTATCAAAAGTAACTCAGTTACTTCAAATTACTCGTTGCTTTCAAAGTAACTAGTTACTAGGGAAAGTAACTTTGGTTTTACTCAGAATTCTCTTATTAATGTGTTGCTTCCCTGACTGAATGTGCACATTTCCACGAGAGGACTCCCACGCCTGGACCGTCGTCGACTGCCGCCATGATGCTAGCCTACGTCACGTGCACTTTTTATGTCCAACACGAAAACTGCAGTCGTGGTGCTTTCGATTGTACTCGGATCTTGGAAATTCTGCCTTCCGAGTAGGAAGATGTAGGTAACCCCAGACTGCAGATGAGCTGCAAATGTGTTTAGAAGTAATTTGTTTTTGTAGGCTAGCAAAACAACTGTTTTCGTGGGCAATGCCATATTGGATTCCCGACTTCTCTAACCAGAATGCCGTTTACTCGAGTGTGACATCATTCCCAGGTCCGTGTTCCGATTTCCGAGGTAAGCGAATGCAACGCACGAAGTAACGAATAACGAGCCTATCTAAATCCCAGTAACGATAAACCTGTTCCTGATTTTGGCATAATAACTAGTTACCGTGCTCGTTACCACAATAATAACCTAGTTACTGTAACACGTTACTAAATAACACGTTAGTCCCAACACTGGACCTCACTAAAGCCTTTTCCTGGGGAGTTTATGGTTCAGTCGCTGGTTTCAGGTCTTGAGTAAAACATGATATGCATTTTTACAGTCCCCAGAACACCAATAGAAACGCTGGTTAACGAGCTTCCTTCTAATCGAAGCAGATATTAGAAGTTTTTGCTGTAAGTTCAGTTTTACTGATGATTTTAAAGAGCTGCACATCAGGAGGAACCAGCAGCTCGGGGTAAAGAAGCCTTATCTGCAGATTATCTGATTTAGTTAATGCTTGTAGATGTTAACAGTAATAACAAAAAATGAATGAACAATATCATTCTGCTCTTCTCATGACTTCCTGAGATTCTTTGAGGCATCCATGAATGAAAATGATCCAAAAAATCTTAAAAATACTTAAATCAAAATGTTTTAATGGTCAGATATCGCCTTGTCAGGGGCTCCGACTGGCTGAGAAACCTGTCCGCTGGATATAGGAAAGTGCAGAGGATGTAGTGACCTTAGTGACCTTTTGACCTCTAGCCCACAGCATCCCTGGCTGGTTAAGAAGCTCCCGATTGTTGCTTGAGCGTCCTTTCATGTAAAATCAGTCACATCCGTTCCCGCCTGACCTTCTTGGAAACAGCTGATCTTTTGCTTATATAATGAAGCCCTAAAAGAATTTGTCGTCATGTGATGAAACTTTTCTGACACACAAGCTTTTGAACGAAACACTGAGTCACACTTTTACATGTTTCACGTCACGGCAGCTTTTTTCGCACCATCAAAGGTGAAAAAGGATTTTTTTTGCCAGACAACAATATAATAATCATTGTCCACATCGGCTATATTACTGCAGCTGCAGTGCAGCTAATTAAAACCGCTGGGTATGACGTAACAGGAGCCTCTTCGTGCGCTGTAACGTGTTTTGGTAATGTGAACCTTGAAAGTTTACCCAGAATGCACTCTTTGAAGTGTTTTCCAGCGAATGGTCAGAAAAAAGATCAAACATCCGGAGTATCGATGCTTGTTTCTGCTCCTTCATGTCACATTAAACGTGTCCCGCGATGCAGCTGGTTACGGAGAAAGTCGTGCTGAACAAAAGCAGATCTTGGCCTCAGACTGTGACACTTGGAGCAGTGTGAAATTCTTTTGGCTGTATTTTTAATCAGATCCAAACTGTGAATTTTAGCCCAGAAAATTTCACATGGATGTCTGCGGTGCCGAATACTGGAAAAGACCGAGCTGAGTCAGAAAGGCCGTGAAGGGGTGGAACCATTCAAACCTTTACCACTGTTGGAGCTTCATCCGACTTTGAAGGGGTAAACTTTTGTAGATGATCTGAAGGATCCTGCAGAGAAAGAACTAGACTGATAATTACAGGACCTATGATATGATGTGAGGGCGACCTGAGCGAGGACTTCGGGAACACGCTGATATATTTACTGACAGTTGGAGCAGTCCCATCCTTTGGCCTGTTGGTCTGGAGCTGATGGAGTCCCAGGGTGTGATGCTCACCGACTCCAAACGCTTGCAGTTTGTTATAAAATCATAACTTATGACAGACTGTTGATATGAGCGTCAGGATAAATCCCTCGCTGTGTCTTTGACATTCGCCAGAATAAAAAGCAGCGAGGCAGCTCTTCGCCTCGGAGCAGCTCCGCGTACTGGAAACGGTTGTTTGTCAGTTGGCTCCATGTGCACTTGATGTCCTTGGTTTTGGCTCTGGCCTGGGATCCTCGTTGCATGTCTCAGACTCAGAAATGTCAACAACTTATCTTTCAGAATGAAATGTTCCCCGCGTCCTGCATGCCACACGAGCCAGACCTGCCAAAGGAAAACCACATTTTCTCCAAACTGTGTCCCAATCTGCTGCGCTCAACGTTTTCTGAAGCGAGACCGGTGGGTCCAGAGCAGGGATCCGAGGTCCGGGGGATCTGTTTACATTTCACGCTCAAACGCACACCCACGATTCCTCCGATACAGGAAGTGCCCTCAAATATACACAGGCTATAAAAAGTGTTCACACCCCCGCGGTGTCCATCGGGATTATTTCTGTACCACATTCAATCACAGCAGAACGCCTTCCTGAAAGCGTATGTAGCACCGGAGTAAACACGGTGCAGGAATTCCTCTCAGAGAGTGAGAGAGCTGCAGACGTGCACACATACAGTCCTGGAGAAAGAAAGTACACCCCGTTCATTTCTAAGGTTTACATATCAGAAATGCAGACGCATGAGTGAGGTCCACTTTTACTGCTTCCACTGGGATTCAAGTAACAGCCAGGCGCTGCTGATCAAATGCACTTGATTAACTGATCATCACTGAGTGTCAGCACCTCCATCAAAGCCGAGGTTTTGGCAGTTTTCTGGTCTGCAGCACGTCTCGGCCAGACTGTGCAACGCTCAAAGAAACTACAAACAACCAAAAATGCTCTACAGGCCTCAGTTAGCATGTTAAACTTTTTGAGAGCACAATTAGATAAAGACTGAATAAGTGTGGCTTATTTGGAAGCCTCGTGGCCTCTTCTGTCTGTAAAGAACAAGTTTGGCTGCATCCGAACGAACCGCAAGACGTCTGGAACGATGTCTTGCGGACAGGAGAGAACAAAGTGGAGGTTTTTGCCCATCGTGGACAGCAGCACAGTTGGACAAACCAAAACGCAGCATGTCAGCACAAATACCTCAGACCAACTGTCAGCTCAGCAGCGGAGGGCTGATGATGCGGGCTCATTTTGCAGCCGCAGGACGTGGGCAGCTTGCAGTTATCGAGTTGACCGTGAACTCCTCTGTAAACCAAAGTATTCTAGAGTCAAATGTGAAGTCGTCTGTCTGGCAGCTAAAGCTCAGACCAAACTGGGTCAACAACAGGACGATGATCCTGAGCGCAGAAGCAAATCTCCAACAGAAAGGCTGAAAATTAAAAGAATTAAGCTGCTGCAACGGTCGAGTCAAAGCCCAGACCTCAACCAGACAGAAATGCTGCGAGATGTGCACAAATGAATCCACACAAACCTCAATGAACTGTGAAGAAGTGTGGGTCGAAATATTACCACAACGACATGAACGACCCATAAAGTCACACAGAAAACCATTACTGCAGCTCCTTCACACACTGTTGTAACATTCATTCAGTTCAGTTCAATTTTATTCTCTTAGCACCAAATCAGTCGCCTCATGTGCTTCACCGTATGCCGTAAAAACACACTGGTCAGCAATTAATGACGTTCAGTTGTGATGTGTTTTTAAGGCGCTGTCACCTGGAGTCAGGTCTGAATGTGCAACAGCGCAGTCTGTTACCGGTCACATCCAGTCGAGCCGATCCCAACAACTTTGAGTTTATGTGCGATCCTCGACAGCATCATCCGATCACTCCTGTCCATCTGTCATGGTCAATGATCAGCGCACACAGAGACTGAGGGGGGCAGAAAAGCAGCTGAGGTCAGAGAGAATAAAGAGAGGGAAAGACAAACACGGCACCAGAACCAGAACCAGCTCCAGTTACAAACCACCAGAGACCAGCTCCACTGCCGGGAGCTCCGGGTCTGAACCCTGGCTGCTAATTATTCCCTGAGCTTGGTCGAAACTAAATTTATGGCACTGAGCTGGAGCTGCTCGTGGCATCATAAATTAAACTGGCAAACAGTGTTAGAATCAGAACCGACCGCCTCGTCCCCCGAGAAGAGAAGCAGACCAAAACACTGTCAACATGGATGTGTGAAAACTCCAGGTTTTATAATCTTTTAATGTTTAATAATGTAAACAGTCAAATATGAGACCCACAAGTGTGTCAACTGTAATTTAAACAGGATAATATAGTAAAATTAAATAGATGTAATACATTAAAACTGTAATGCAGTACAGTCGTTGATGGCTGTGTAGACTACTGACAGAAATAGATGGAGAAAAAATACACAAAGTGAGTTTAACGGTGTACAAGAGGCAAACAGAAAAACAAATCCCCACAACACCAGTCAAGCTAAAAGCATGACAGGTACTAACTGTGGCCCAAAACGACATATTTACTAATATTCAGGCAAAGCATTTGCCTGAGGCCAATTCTTAAGATTTAGGTACAGTTATAATTATGCAAAATACTTAACGTATAAGCTAAAGCACTGCACACCAGGGGACACAACAGAAAGGCATTTGTGACATTAGCAGTGACTTCAGATACCAGTATGCTATTAATTATTCCAGGATCACACTAGTCAGTATGCCAAAATTCCCAGGAAGTCCTGCAGTGACCTAAAGGCCCATTCTGGTAAACATGACAGCCACAAAGCTCGGCACAGCGGAAGTGGACATAGTGCACAAAGTGGTGTCTCAGCAATGTCCTCGGCACAGGTTAATCCCCTCCACTGTCCCATCAGTGGTGGTCCACACAGCCTGGACATCTGTTATGTTGAAGGAACTCGTTTTAAATTTCTGTACTTATAATAGCTTTAAACCTCCCAAAGTCACCGTCTGCTATGAAAAGAAGGAGAATAAATAACGTTTATGTCATGTTGTGAGAAGATATCAGCTGAAGTTGAGTTAGAAGAAGTCTGAAGATATTCCAGCACGCTGTGAAAACGCTGCCTCCTGGTGGGGAAAGCTCTGATAAAACACGGAGAGGATAATGACAGTAAAACAATTACCGGTACAGTCATGAAGGCTGGCTGATGACATGGTGACAAACATGTGGTCTCTTTTCTCTACCCGGAAACTCCTTCCGCTGGTTGCTGTGGTGGTGCAGGGCATGCTGGGATAGGTAACACCAACACAAGCTTTTGTGATGGTTTGCTTGCTTGTATAGTCTGTATAGTCTTGTCTGTGTGGTCTATTGCCACAGTGCAGTGGGTGATGGTGGATGGAGCAGACCGTGGAGTCACCAGACTTCTGAAGCTCTTCTTCCACATGACTCCACCAGCGCACAGCCTCACTGGTGGTGGTTTTTGTTCATGTTAGTTTAAATAAATTTGATGTCATTGTTCTTCATCCCGTGTCTCACTCTTCTTTCATGTCTTCTAAACAAGTGTGAGATGCTGACAGATGACAGGTGAAAGTAGTGACTGTGGCTGCTGGAAGACAGAATAAAGGCTTTTTAAAGCAGGTTTATGAGAAGCAAGTGTTTCGTGTTTTGCATCGATACCTGAGTATGCAGTGGGACAGGATGGCAGCTCACAGTGCTGACGACTGAAAACGTGAAAGGTGGATGTACCAACAATGATGTCACAGATTTCAGTTTAGAAGGTTGGATTTTTTTTTACCTTTATAAAAACTGTGAAGCAAAGAATCATCCAGAGATGCTGCTGAGCGATAAAAATATCTGTTAATGAGAACAAAGAGACACAAAACAGAAAAGTGTCATAATCTGTACTGCTGAGAAACACAACACAGATCAAACCGATGAGTGGAGATTTTTATTTCTGCGCTTTCTGGCTCTTTTCAGTGATGTGAACTTTTTCATTACCCTCCTGTGTGTGTGTGTGTGTGTGTGTGTGTGTGTGTGTGTGTGTGTGTGTGTGTGTGTGTGTGTGCGCGCGTGGGGGGGGGGGGGGGGGGGTCCTTTCCGTGTTGCAGCTTCAGTGAGTCATTGGTGGAAAAGAGGGAGGAAGATTTGAGGAGAAATATCGCTGTTAAATGAGTTTGGGCAGCATGACATCACGCGGTAATTAAACCAGTTTTCTGGAATTCCGTTTCCAATTCCTGCGCTCAGGTTCGCTGGAGGAGTTCTTCGAGCACCTGCAGGTTGGTGTGTGAGTGAAATATTTTCACTGGACGGAGTTCAAACTCTGGAGAGAGAGAGGGAGAGAGAGGGAGGGAGGGCTGCGGCATTACGCCATTCTTCCCTCTGAGAGAAAAAAAGGGGGATTTAAAGAAGTTTCTTACAAGACTTCCAACAGTTCCGCGGAGTGTTTATGCGCCTCTCAGCCCGGGCTTTGCGTTCTGCTGTGCCGGGTACATCTCTCCAGCACTATGCTCCTCACACATGACGCGTGGGACAATAAAGCTGTGCGGGATTTGTTTCTTCTGCTTGTAGACGTCCGTTACAGTCTCTGCTTTCACCGCCTGGCACGTGTCTCTGGCGAGTTTCAGGCGGGGGCAGCAGCTTTTGTGCATTTCTCGTGAGGATGACCCACTCGGATTTACTGCTCTTTGCCACTTCAGCTTCCTTGTGATCTCACTGCACTTCGCTACGATGACAGCCTGGCGGGAGGCGAACGCGCTTTAGGATGAAAGCTGTGACGCGTCTGTCTCTGCTGCTCAGCTGCTGGACCCTGGTTCACCTGCATCCCGGCCCCACGGCGCGTGTCCGCGCAGGTCCGCCGGTAATCAGAGGAGAGGCGACCAGGGCGACCAGCTCAGGGCGCACGGATCCCGTGCGCTCCCGGCTCCTCGGCGGGGATGCGCACGATAAGGCGCACGCTCCCGTTGCCATTAACGCACATGCACGAGCGGGTGGAGGAGGTGGAGGTTCATCGGGGAGAAGTTTGGGAAAAGTTGCGGCCGCGCGCACCGCGTCCCCGCAGAGAGCCCATAGTGCGCCGGCTCCGGCGGCGCAGCGGGGGGCCGCGAGCCACAAACAGCCGCTCGTGACGCCGCACGACTACATGCTCGCGCTGTACTGGTCTCTCTCCAGCGGTGACGTCAACGGCAGCGCGCTGCACGAGGCCGGCCTGGCCAACACCATCACGAGCTTCGTGGATAAAGGGCAAGGTAACCGCATCACCCACGAGCCTCTCTGCGTGCTCCCACGTCACTTTTCAGTCCCATGAAAGAAACACAGTGACACGCTGTTAGTGCAGGGATGGTGGCAGACACACACCCAGCTGAGCTGTGATGGGTGGGTGGGGGTCCACGCTGTGGGGGCAGCAGGACAGCTACTTCATGATGCGTTTGTGCCCCTGGTACTCTGGGGGATTAAAAAAGCAGCTGGAGCAGGAGGTTAGAGGAGATCTGAGGAGCCAGAGGATGAGCAGAGTGGCTGTTAGCTGCTTTTAAAGTCTCACTTTAGAATCCACAACAAGTCCAGACCTCACATCCACAATTCATTAACAATTAAAAAATGGGGAGTATAAAAAGGATGTCACTGGAACTTCAGGTGCCACAGAATGAGAGCTGCTTTAAGGGACTGGAGACCAGTGTGGGGGGCACCAGATGAGGGTGGTGCTGAGGGCACAGGCTGAGGATTGTGGCGTTAAAATCAGGAGGTCAGCAGTGAGTGGAGTATGATGAGAAGGAGCGTTCAACAAACTGGGCGTCAGATTCCCTTTCTGACAGCCAATTAGCTTAGCTTAAAGAAAAAGCTCCATCCAGAGCTAACAGAGGATGTGATTTAGCCGAGAAGTTCAAGTGGACGTAATTTTCTCCTTTTAGTTTTTCTCCTCTTCCAGCAGTACGCAGTCATGTGATGTTTTAGATACTGAGGTCAGTCATCCAAAAGCTAAGGCTACTCTGAACTCTCAGTTTTAGATATTTTTTTTCTAGATTTGGATCTGTGTGATGTCAGTAAGATTAGATATCCTTATATGGTCCTCCCATCACAGAAGCCACACCCACCTGCTGTTTAATCTGTTTTTTGAGAGGCGTAGCCAATCAGAAGCACTATTCTATTTTTCTTTCAGTCTTCCTTTATGTATGTATGTTTATGTAAAAGCTGACACTGACTCATTAAACCACCTTGTGGTGCAAACTGGTATTACAAGAAAAAGACAGCTTGGCTTGAATTTGAAGGAAGTTGATCTCTAGCAGAAACAGAGATGATGCCTTCATTTAATTTTGGAAGGTTTTAAACTGCATTTGAACACAGAAATGTGAAAGTGTTTGATTTTCAGTTATAAACAGAGGCCTGCAGGTGTATCACAACTACTTTCATCAAACCAGATTACAGCTTTTAATCTTTACACATACACCTTTTTTAAAAAAAAGATCCCACTCTCTGGACTTCCAGGTTCATGGAGGGTGCACTTCTGGGATTTTTCTGACAGAACCGGCTGAGCCAATAGATATGTTTCATTTTCAGCTGTAAAATTGCAGTGTAAAAAACCCTAAAGGACACCAGTGTAGATTTAATTTAGGCCGCATACATCATCGATGCTGGATTTGTGAAAACTAAAATAAAACTTGGGCTTTTTTTTCTACAAACAGCTGGAAATAATTATTTAGCTCCTTTCACTCCTGTTTATTGAGGACTTTCTCACGGGCACCCTCCGCTGCACACTTGAATTTCAGCCAGTTTGAGATTGACAGGAAGTGGAATGGCTCTCTCAGATTGGCTTCAGTTTGGCTCGGGTCACCTCTGCAAGCGTACGGTGGGCGGGGCTTATGGGCTTTATTGTAACCAGCCAGGAGGGGGTTACAAGCTGTGATGGCAGCTATGTTTGTCTATATCTGGTACTTTGGTGGGAGAAAACCAAACAGTGGGGACCAAGGGAGTGAGTTTACATGTATGAAATTAGAAATGCATTCTAATAAGCATTTTTCTAATGACCAATAACTAATTAGTCTGGTAACAGCAGGTAGTGTAGCAGAGGAATAATTTGTGTTTGCTGTCAAACTTTCAGCAGTTTTAACGTCTGGAACATGTCTGTGCACATGTATGCACATATTTATGTATATTTATTCCTTTGCAGTTGTGAGTCCGTGTGTGTGTGCTGCCGTGTGTTTCTAACATCTGGTCGGCTCTCAGTGATATATACGGCCTCGTGAGGGTAAATAAACAGTGCTCACAGCCCTCCGTGTCATGTTGTCTTTACGATGTAAAACAGTTTTAGAAGCGTCTTTAAATGAGCGCAGTTTCATGTTCCTGCTGCTGCTGAAGGTTTACATTTCCACCACTTAATGTACTTTTAATGTGGCCTTTATTTGTTCAGCGACTCGCTGCTGACTTCGTCCACATGCTGAGACGAGGAACTGATCACCCCGACGCTCGTTATTTACCTTCTATCCTTTCATTCACTCTTACTCGCTTCCTTTTTTCTGCCTTTATTCCTCCGTTACTGCTGCCGCTCCTTCTTTCTTTCTTCCTGCCACATGCAAGGCTGAACCTACCTCCTGAGGGGCCCTAGAGCAAGGCGTTGCTCTGGGGCCTCCAATGATGCTGTGTGTGAAGCACAGCAGCTAAAACCCTGATTAGTCGACTAAAAGTTCGGTAGGAACACCTGGTTTCGACTCCACCATCGGGCCTTTCTGTGTGACGTTTGCATGTTGTCACTGTGTCTCTGTGAGTTCACTCTGGCTTCCTCCCACCACCCAAAGTGTAGTTAGTGGGGTTAGGTTAGTTGGTGCAAATAGTTAAATAGTCCATCTCTCTGTCTCAGCTCTGGTGACCCGCCTGGGATTAGGAGTGATTTGGTCATTTTCCCCCAGAGTGAGAAATCTTCTTCACCTGGGCCAGCATGTTAAAAAAGCTGAAGCCATGTGTGCAAGTGAGCGCCATTTTCCAGACAAAAGTAGGTTTTTTTGTAGTTATATTACTTTCATAATTTTAGGAGTGGTGATCAGCCTGAAATGTTGAGTTTTCAATTTATAGATCACAAAACATTTGAATTTTAGAGTCTTTCTTGACTAAATCTTGGTGTTTTGGAGCTTTGTTTGAGCAGGTGACCCACATACTTTAGGCTATTGCAGTAGTCGAATCCACCCGGGTTATTTGCTGCATCTCTTCCCCTGCGCTCTGTCCCTGCGTTCCTGTCCACTCTCCACTCACCTGCTTAGATAAAGGCTAAAAGCCCTTAATAACAGCACTTAATAAAACTGTCCATTAACTTTTAACTCCTGAGTAAAACTACTCCATGAACAGTAACCCATAACAACGCTGTACTTTACACGCTTTAATAAACTCATCCAGTCGGCCAACTCTGACCCTTTCCTGGACCAGTTTTGGCCCCTGGACCACGTGTTTGATGCCCTCGATATATCTGCTCATGTGACAAAATGAAATGTAAATCTTATTTAATTTTGGTCAGTTATAATTTTACTGAGTTATAAATAAATGAGTTTGAAAAAGCTCCTTTCAGAAGCAAAGCAGAGATGTTTGGTTTCAGGAGGTTGGTTTGATCTTGTAAATTTTGGATAGTCTTGTTTTGGCACAGTGAGCCCTGTAATATAAATAAGTTTTCACTGGATGACAAAGGGCCAAAGCCAGACATCTCACCTGAGAGCTCTGCTGCTGCTCGCTGCCCTTCTGTCAGCTATTTTAAAGCCCCGCCCCCACTGGACATCCTGAAAGCTGTTAGTAGAGGGATGAAGTCAGAGTTAAGAAGCCAAACATTTAATCTTGTGTGTTCTGCATTTACATACACAATAATCTGTTCCAAGCCGCTCCTGAAAGACTGATTTTCTGAGCGTTCTGAAGTGATAAAGACCACACCTGAGAGCTCTGCATCCCTCCAACATTATTTATCCTCGCTGATTTACAAGTGCGTGAGAGTTTGTGAAACCAAATTCCTCTCAGCTTTAATCAGACTGTCCAAAGAGGAGTGTGTGTGTTTGCTATCTGTCTGCTGTGAATAGCTGCAGGTCCACAATAACAGGCCTGTTTACAGAGCGTTGCGGTCTCCCGGCCTGGTTCTAATGTACTTTTCAATGCATGATAAAGTCCTGGACAGCAGGAGGGGGTGCTGTGAGAACATGTAAGCAGTTTATGTGCATATGCACAGCTAACTTTGCGAGGACCGGAGTGATTTCTCTGACCTTTGAAGTGAGGACATGTGTGGAACATGAGGACAGTAGTTCAGAGGTCTGTTTGAAGGTTCAGAATTCGTTTCAGGGTTCAGGGTTGATCAGGGATAAATTAGGCTCAGATCATGGGAATATATTAGCCGACCTGGGTCCTCACAGAGAATTTAAAACACATGTATCTGCTGGGTTTCATTGGATAGGGAAGTTTACAGTTTCCCTCACTGACAACAACAGAAAACCATCTACACCATTCAGTTCATGCTTTCTGATGCTGTGCACACAGCATGAGTGTGTATACTTGTTTTACATATGTTATCATGGGTCATCAACATGGCCCAAAAAATCATTGGACATCCTCTTCCCTCCCTGAAGGACCTGTACAGCACTCGCTGTCTCAAGAGGGCACGCAGCATCCTGCGGGACTGCACACACCCAGGACACCGGGTGTTTAAGCTGCTGCCGTCTGGCAGGAGGTTCAGGCTGCTGAGGTCCCGAACAAATAGACTCAAGGACAGCTTTTACAACAGGGCAATAGCCCTGATCAATGTAAATAGCTGACCTGACTGGATACCTCCCTGGACTTTTTAGGGGGAGGTAACAATGTTTAAAACGATAACAATAATATTTATATTTATAACAAGGTGCAATAATAATTAATGTGCAATAATAACAGTGTGCAATACACATACACTTATTCTTCTTTTTTATACTAAGTTAATATACTGTGTTGTGTTGTTTGTTACGTTGTGATGTGTCATATCGTGTCGTGTTGTGTTATATGTAGTGCCGACGTAGGACAGTTTTTCCAATTTCATTGTACTACTGTACTATGTATGACTGTGCAATGACAATAAAGAGTTATCTTATCTTATCTTATCTTATCTGTTATGGGGACTTAAAGCTTTTCACTTACCCGTGAGGACATTACTTTAATTTCAGGACAATTAATATAAAGTAAACCATAAAGTGTTACTCTAAACACGAGTCTTTGGATGCTCATTCTTATTATTTATGTCGATTTCCTTCATAATGCCTGCAGTAGTTTATTGTAGATATGGCAACTGACTTCATTCACCAGTTTTTGCATCTGTGGTTTAAAGCTTCAACATTTACATTTTGGCTACCACCATGTTTTTATTGATTTATTTATTTAAAGCAACGAGTTACCATATTTGGACCAGAAGGTAGAGAGCTCAGTTGCCAGCTGTTGGTAGCCCTTTGTTAGCAAACTGCATCTATAGCACTAATTAACAGGTGTCTGTATTGCTACATTACATCCATACAGTCTGAGTAACATCATTAAATATGTAAAATCTATTGGTTAGGTTGTTTCAGAGAGCCTGTGAACAAAGATGGTGTATTTTGTAAGAAGCTACATATGCCTAGCTGTTTAGTGCTAAATGCTAATACAAACATTGTAAAACCAATCCTAAAATCTATTTGGAGCCATTTCGTACTGCAAAGAGATGCTTTGCCCAAGATAGTAAACGGGGATTAATCTAAACACGATGACACAAATGCAGGAATGTGTTTTTCCAGGTCAGCAGAGGAAACCATATGTTGCAATTTAGAAATGTGTCTGAAATGAAAGAAACAGGAATGAGAGCAAGTTGAAGCCCAGAATAAAATAAATATTACACCAAGATTTCAAACACTGGCCCATTGAACAAAAAGAAGCAAGAGTCTGACTTGTGAGTGCGAATGGTTGTCAGTCTCTGTGTGTTAGCCCTGTGACAGACTGGCGACCTGTCCAGGGTGACAGCTGGGATAGGCTCCAGCGCCCCCGCGACCCTGAAAAGGATAAGTGGAAGCTAATGGAAACCAAAACCAATTGAATTGTAACAGGATATAAAAATATTTGTTGTTAAGTTGGACATTTTACCATTTGATGTTATTGATAAACCTTTGAATCAATGGATATTTGAGGAACTGTAGTTCACTTCACATTTTCGCTCTTGGCAGCTATTACGATGTTTTAGTCTGAGATGTCTTCAAAAATAAAAGAAATCCCAAAATAAAGTCAAGAATGCTGTTCTTTCCTTTTTTAAAGGGTAATAAAAATCTAAACAATAGTAATGTTTTTATAAAACAGACAAGATCCAGAAAAACTATTAGGTCCATTTTTACCTGGAGGGAAAATGTCAACAGTATAAAAGAATAACAGCAGAGCCAATGCAGAAGAGCACACTTATTTTCTACATTATGGTCATTCTAAGAGAAAGGATGTTTATCCAGGTTAGGCTCCAGCTCGGCTAAATACATGCCAATCACAAATCCCTGTCCAGTGAGTCTTCAGCATCACTTGGTTTCACAGTCAGACCCACAGCTCAATACCAAGATTGTGATGATAAAAAGGGTCATGAATAAAAGTCTATAGTCTGTGATGGGGAGCAGCACTGAAGGAAAGTACAGTATTTCTTTATATTTCAAAATCTGAGATCAGACAATATCTGGATTATTAAAATGGGTTCAATGAAGATTTCAAGTAGGGAGATCTCGTAAAAGATTTAGTTAAAAAAGAAAGAAAGAGTCAGTTATGGAAGTGTATGGACCTGTCAGTGTATTTCATGACCTATATGCAGGAGTCCATCCTTTATGACCTGACGGGTGGCCATCAGCTGATGGCTCTCTGGGGCTCACATTACAGATTCATTCATTTACTCAACAGTCCTTACTTGCTGTGTTGTGTTAGAAAAGTTTGTTACACTATTTTTCTTTTTGCCTGTCGGTGAATATTTACCTGCGCTTTCGTTTCTAATCACAGATGAACGTGGGCCCCAGCTGCGACGGCAGAGGTATCTTTTCAACATCAGCTCTCTGGAACGGGATGGGCTCCTGGGGGCCGAGCTACACATCCTGAGGAAGCGCCTGCCTGACCCTCGCAGAGTCTTGATAGGCTACAGAGGAGGAGAAGGAGGAGGAGTCCCGTCACCGCTCCTAAGGCTGCACACCTGCGCTTCAGGCAAACAAAAGGCCGTTCTTGTCCAGATGAAGGCCGTAGAGGATCTGTTCAGCAGCACATGGGAAGTGTTTGACGTTTGGAAGGTGTTCAGGGGCTTCAAAACCCAGAAAGGCCAGCATTCCCAGGAGCTGTGCTTTGAACTGGAAGCGCTGGAGCACGGAGGCGGTCGCCCCATGGACCTTCGCGCTCTGGGATTCGCTCGACACGGCAGGACCAACAAGGAAAAAGCCTTCTTCTTAGCATTTGGGAAAAGCAAGAAGCGTGACCTTTTTTACAAAGAGATCAAAGCGCGGTCCGGCCACGACAACAAAACAGTCTACGAGTACCTGTTCACCCAGCGACGGATGAGACGGGCACCTGCTGCGAGGGGAGTCAAAAAACCCGTGCAGCAGTCCCTGCCACAGTCCATATCCCAGCACCAGACAGTGAAGGCCAGGCTGCGCTGCAACCGGAGACGGCTCCACGTCAACTTCAAGGAGATGGGCTGGGACGACTGGATCATCGCGCCGCTGGAGTACGACGCCTATCACTGCGACGGCGCCTGCGATTTTCCCATCCGCTCACACCTGGAGCCGACCAACCACGCTATCATACAAACCCTGATTAACTCCATGGACCCAGAGTCAACGCCGCCCACTTGCTGCGTCCCGACACGGCTCAGCCCGATCAGCATCCTCTACATCGACTCGGCCAATAACGTCGTCTACAAGCAATACGAGGACATGGTGGTGGAGTCGTGCGGGTGCAGGTAGCAGACACAGCAAAGACTTTTCAATATTATATTCAAAGCTAAAACTGGAGTTGGTATTTCAGGCTCACTGCTATGCAACGCACATTACTCCTCACACTCAAGTGGGCTTACAAGAATGCATACCAGAGACTATTTAAGACTAAACAGATGAAGATAAACTCACGGAGGTGATGCTCTGAAACGCCCACTCACTGTGTAATGTTGATGTTGGTAGTGATGAGCAATATGCATCCAATACAATCCAAATAATGGAAACACGACCCGATGAAGAAAGACTCGTTTGGACTGTTTCGTACGGACTTTTTCCTTCTTCTTAGATTTGTATCAAGTTGCTGATTGTTGTAAAGAGTTTAAAATGCCTTGGAAAAATGAAGTGTTATACTTAAAAATGCTCTTTTCCAGCACTTATCTGATGAAGTCATTTGTATGCCTTATCCAAGACCTTTTTGTAAAGCATGTCAAGAATTTCTGATGTATAAATACGAGCCAGGGATGAAGTGCTCATCTGACCTGCTCCAAATTTGGGAAAGCTGCATAAACTCGTGTTCAATAAAAAAATGTCTAATTGACTGAGCTCCAAACTCCTATCAGTGAAAACCTCTGCCCCCCACCCCCTCGAGGATCTGCAGACTAAACTATCGGAGGAATTTGTGAGATTTACAGCTGCCAAATTTACAATTTAACCCAGAAATGACTGTTTGATGTGGAACATGAGTGTTTTACTTGGCTGGCTTGATAAACTGTTGCAAAGGTCTAGTTAAAATTACGAGGAGTTAGGTTTTTTAACTTTGTGCCTATTAAAGGGGACCTGTTCTGCTCATTTCCAGCTCCATCTCTTTATTATAGACTCTGCAAGTAGATTTGCAGGCGCTGAATTCATCATCTGGGTGACTACATATAAAAGATGGTCGAAGCCTCTGTGATGTAACCCACTGGGCTGTGGACTCCACGTTTTGAAATCTCAGTGTCAGCATTTTTCCTCTGGAGCAGGAGCTGGCTGTGAATTATCAGCTGCATTAATAAATTGTACATATATCTGTAAGTTAGCACTAAGCCCCATAAAATAAGATAAGATCAGATAAAACTGGAGCACAGACGTCTCAGACGATCTGGCTAACCACAGAGATAATTGCATCACTCCGACATGTACCTTACTCCAAAACTGACTAACAGCACAAACTGGTCCAAAGATCCAGTTCAGGGACTTCAGTTACCAAAATTATTTCTGTAGCACGCTGTAAACATCTTCGTTTCTGCTTTAAAGCAGCATCTTTTTAAACCCCAGAGGGGCTATCATAGGTGCTAACTGTCAAAACTCAGGAGACCAGTTTAAAAAAGACAGCTCTGTTTGCACAGGGTTAAGGTCAGCTGATGACCTTGGAGGGGGTTCATACTGGCGTTTGTGGGGACTGACTGGTTTTGGAGAAAGCCTCAAGAGTTTCATCGCCACTTGAGGAAGAACCAGTTTGACCAATTATTATTATGTAAGTCATAAAACAAACGAACAGCCTGAGCAGACTTACAACACAACAGTTACAAGTAACTAGATCCAGATAAGCTTAAGAAACTCTGTCAGCTCACTTGTAAATGCATCACTGCATTTATCCATCCCGGGTGCCTGCAGCTCACGAGGTAGAGAAGGTCATCTGATTGGAAGGTTGGTGAATAGATGCCTGCATGCCAAATATCCTAAACCAAGGATCCATCGGAGTGATGGGAAGCACCTAAGCATGGAAGAAACTGCTTGTAAGAATGGCTGTGAATAAGGCGCGAGGTATGAAGAACCAGTCCATTTAGCATCCGTCCATCCACCCTCAGCTGCTGCTCTGAGCCTGGGCTGTGGATACTAGAGAGTTTGCAGAGATCCCCAGACCTCACTCTGCTCCAGCATTTCCAATGGGACTCTCAGGAGTCTGTGTCTGCCCCAGGTTCTTCTTCTGGTTGTGCATGCTCAAAATATATCATATAACCATATACTGTCATATATTTATTTAATATATTTAATATTGTAGATTTTCTCATTTCCTCACAATAAACGGTAGAAAAGAAAGTATCACTCTCAGCTTCTCCTAATTGTTAAATCAGACTTTTAGAAACTATCAGTTCTTTGTTGTTCAGAGTCATTGAGGGAGACGTGCCTTATAACGGGCCTTGAACATGTTCACGTCCTGGTCTGGTGGTTTCATAATCTCTCTCTGCCTCCTCCGATTACTCGAGAAAGCGCAGACTCTGAGGAAAACCTGACAATGTGTGAAGCAGTAGAGATGACTGCATCTATGGTGTTGCTGCAGAACGCACGCAACAGCAGTAACGTGTGTGCGTGTGCCTCCTACCGTCAGCAGCGAGCACACCTGTCTGCCTGCCTGCCCGTGAAGCTTGCGAGCTATTGGATAAAACCATCTGTGCTGAGCGGATGGCTTGTTTCTCTTGGAGAAGGACTGATGTAAGCATTTCCTTTAATCAAAGCTGAGGCATGCCAGTGGTATGACCCCCACCCCCATCCCCAAAATACTGAACTGAGGAGGTGGAGGCAGAGAGAGGCTCAGTGGGACTGGAACCTGAGAATATTAGGGCTGTTCAGTTTGTGTTTTAACCCCAACAGGAGCTCATTTAGTCCAGAAAGCACTTGTTCCGACGGTGCAGCAGCTGCTGAGTCTTGATAATAACCGCCTTTACATTAGGTCTGGCTTCGCGTCTGCTTCCTTATTTATAATTTTACCTGTTTGGGATATCCAAATGGACATCTTATAACTCATCTTATATATGCTATGATCCCATATTCCTGAACCTGTGCTTGTTTAGCATGTGTTGAGCTGCACGGGGAAATGAGCAACATGTCAAGAGTTAAACAGGAAGTCTGTGAGCTCCAACTCATCTAACATCAATCAAAGGAGACATTTTTAAGCAATCTTTGACCAAAACAAACAATTTTTATCTTTATGGAGCCAAATCAAGGTTTTTGGAACTCATCACGAATGTTACACAGCCTATTAAGCATAAATTAGTCTCTCATCATTCTTAACAGGTGTAAAGGAAATCTACATGTGACTCTGCGGTGCACAGGTCATCCAGCCTACCATCGTGTGAGTCATTAAGGTCTCATGGGTGTCACCTAAAACGTTCCCAGACTGTTGGAGCTGCTTACTGGGACATGGAGCGTCAGCTCTCAGGTGGGAAAACAGCCCAAGCTTTATCGCCGGGCACAGCTCGTGTTCCACAACCAGTCTCCAGGACCGGGGTGCTTTCTGGATGCCTCTGTATGAGGTGTTTTGGGCATGTCCTAGCAGCAGGAAGCTTGGGGCACACCCAGGACACTCAGTCAAAGTCTAGACTAGCTCGGGAACTCGTCAATGTTCCCACAGAAGAGATGTGGGAGGTGGCTGTGGAGAAGGAGTCTGGTGTCTGGTTAAACTGTTGTCTCCACGACGGGATAGGCTGCAGAAAATGGATGGATGTTTGGTTTGGTGTGTACACAGGATGCTTCACAGCAGGCCAAACGTACCGAGAACCTGTAATGAGAGATGGGCCTCGAGTTTGATGCACATGCCCCGAGTGGTTTTCCTTATTATGAAATGCATAATACCTCTGGTTTACTGCAGCTTTGACTTGATGAAAATTCAGTTTGTTCTTTGATTTATGGCGCGTCTGATTTGTGTGCCGGTTAACAATCAGCTCATTCTTTTCAGATGTGGGAAGGAACCCGTCCACTCAGACCTGACAGGGCTAATTTTGGCTTCGTGTAACAAATGGTGTTTGCAGATAAGAGATATTCACTGTGTTTATTTTTTCCCACCCAGAGACCCACCTAAAAAACTCCACCCAAGCAACGGCAACTTTTCTTTTAAAACAACAACTGGACTTTTGAGAGTAGATTCACAGAATACTTATACCACTCATGTTACATACATCTGTCTCAATACTGCTAATATTAATGTTTCTAAATGAAGTTTTTGTCTCTTAAACTGTTTAACTTTAAACACTGAAATTGTTGTGACAAAGACAAAATATGAAAAAGTTATTTTCAGAGTGAATTGTCCTGATAAACATCCTTATAAATAAGTTGAGGCCCTCTTTATGGGTCTTATACAGCGGCTTGCAAAAGTATTCGGCCTCCTTCAACTTTTCCACATTTTGTCACATTACAGCCACAAACATGAATCGATTTAATTGGAATTCCAGGTGAAAGACCAACACAAAGTGGTGCACACGTGAGAAGTGGAACGAAAATCATACATGATTCCAAACGTATTTATAAGGATGTTTATCAGGACAATTCACTCTGAAAATATGGGGAAATAGGAATGACCTGAAATCATTCATTTACAGGTAACAGATGGGGATGTTTGACCTGGATGTTGGTCCGGAGTGAAGCTGGATCAGGTATGAATCAGTCCCAGTCTTTGTTTTTCCAGCTTCCACTAAAGCAGAAGCGATAACAGCAACAACAGCAGGTTGGAGGCGCTTCGTGCCTGAAACAGCTTCTGTTTTCATTTATTATTCTACTAATAAAGTCAGTGAGCGTATATTGTTGCACATAATTATGTGTTGGATTTAGTTTCCTAAAATAATTAAAACAATGTTTAAGTAAGGCCTGATGTTGTCTAACACAGCACAGCATTCCCAGTGAGGATTACGGCCTAATTGCTAATAACTCGACGTCTGCAGATAGAAGAAGCCAAGGTATCTGTATCACATCCGAACTGGAAACAGTTGGACAGGTGGATATTTTAGGAACAAGGGATAACTAAATGCCTAATTTACACGCACCGCTGCACCCACGTAGACGGCAGCGTGCCCAGCAGTGACATCAGAGCTAAGGTAGGTTGATCTTTGGTTTGTCTTGCTCTAGGATCCTGTTGACCTTTGCATCCATTTAAGAATAATAAGAACAAGAAACATGTTATTTGTCCCAAATGTGTGAAGCTTTTGTGTTCCAGCAGGCAAAACATGAAACAGAACTGAGCTCAACAAAAATGTATGAAGAGAAAGAGCACGAGCGATCAGTGCAGGAACTCAGACACTCTCAGCAAACAGAGAGTGAGATGCTGCTGAAAGCTCAGCGATGTGGAGAACGTTTCTTGACACCTTTTATTCAGGAGAAGACCGCAGGTCCTGTCAGCGCCATTTTTAATTGTTAGGCAGTTAAAGGTCACCGGTGAAGTGATCTTAAACCAGGCTTCAGTCTGCTGCCACAGCAAGCTGCTAACGGATCAGCTGAGAGGTTTATCTGTGCTACTGCAGCCCTGCAAGCTCAGCTGTGAACAGCTGAAGGAGGTATCGAGCGCAGCGCTGTTCGATAGACATTGGGAAATGGTATTCCCCACAGAGAGCTCCGCCTGGCTTTAATTATCACACATTTTGTACACATTAGCCCATCTGAGATACACGCACTGGATTGTACAAACAGCTGATTTAAATCTCTGTGTATGATTTATGGAGACGGATATTTCCTATGATTTATGACGATGGAAAAGTGTGTTGGCTTGGCAGGAAATGAAGCATAATTAGGAAATTGACTTCACGGTATGTGTTTCTTCCTCCTGTGATGGAGTGGGATTGTTTAAGAGGAAACACAATGTCTTGGAAGCTGCAAGTATATTTACTGTAACTCACATCTTCAGATGTACGTTTCACTTTGTTCCCGTTTATGCTTGGCTTGATGTTGTGTATATATTCCTTAAATACGTCAGTTTGATGCTACAGTTTTCAGTGTCTCTAAGCTTTAGTGGGGGATAAGAATTTCTCAACATAACTAAAAGTATATCAACAGAGAATTACTAAGTAGGAGGCAGATTTAAGAGAATCTATGGTTGGTCCAGATGACTTACCTGTGGAGGTATGGAGATGTCTAGGAGAGGCCAGTGGGGTTTTTCACCAGACTGTTTAACACAATCTTGGAGAGGATGCCTGGTGCTGATTTTCAAGAACAAAGGTGATGTGTAGAGCTGTAGTGACTACAGAGGGATAACGCTGATGAGCCGTTCTATGAAGATATGGGAAAGAGACAAAGCTAGGTTCAGAAGAGAGGAGAAGAAGAGAGTACAGGGAGGGTGGAGTGGGTGGAGACGAGTGTCAGAAGTGATTTGTGACAGAAGGAGAGCAGCAAGAGTGAAAGGGAAGGTTTAAAGATGGTAGTGGGAGCTGCTGTGATGGTTTGGAGATGTTCAGATGTTCACTGGGAGTCAGCAGCATGGACAGGATTATAAATTAGTCTATCAGAGGGACAGTTCAGAGAGGAGAGACTGAGACATGCGCGGAGGAGGGAGGGTGGATATGCTGGACAAAGAATGATGAAGATGTTTATCCTTCTTACCAGGAAAGAAGGAATACCTCAGAGGAGGTTTGTGGATGTAGTGAAGAAGGACACGAAGAGAGCTACTGTAACAGAGGAGGATGCTGGAACAGGGTGATGGAGGAAGATGACCTGCTGAGCTACATCATTGGCAGAAGAAGAAGAGAAAAAAATAATATCAAACAAAATATTAAAAGCATTAATGGGAGACTTTAAAGTCACTGCAAACTCCCAAACACAGCACTGAAAATACTGCAGCTCTGAAACGTCAGCTTCTAGATGATTTTACAAACATGAAGGAAAAATTACATTTCATACACAGAAACATTGTGTGCAAAGGCAGCAGTGCTTTAATAACTTTTTTAAGTGTGTACTTTAAGTGTGTACTTTGTCCCAGTAAGAGATCTTAAAAATCGTTAGTATGCCATGTTGTTGCAGTACGTTGTTGAGGTACGTTGCAGTATGTTGTTGCATTATGTTTTTGCAATGCGTTGTTGCAGTACGTTGATGCAGTACATTGACGCAGTATGTTGATGCAGTACGTTGCGGTACATTTCAACAACGTACTGCAACATACTTTTGCAGTGCATTGATGCAGTACGTTACTGAAGTATTTTGATGCAGTATGGTGTTGCAGTACGTTGTCACGGTACGTTGATGCAGGATGGTGTTGCAGTGCATAGTTGCAGTATGTTAATGCAATTTGGTGCAGTATAGTGTTGCAGTACGTAGTGGCAGTATGTTGTTGAAGTACCTTGCAATAATGTGTTGCAGTACATTGTTGATGTTGTTGCAGTACGTTGTTGCGGTATGTTAATGCAGTATGTTGCAGTACGTTGTTGAAGTATGTTGATGTAGTATGGTGTTGCAGTACATCGTCGCAGTATGGTGTTGCAGTGCGTTGTTGCAGTATGTTAATGCAGTATGTTGCAGTATGTTGATGCAGAACGTTGTTGCAGTACGTTGCGGCATTGGGAGATCTTTTTTGATGGGCTCCATGTCTTCCATGCATACAGGGCAGAGGGCACAACCATTAAACTCAAAGGATGGAGCCAAGTTCAGAGAGGAGGATGCCCAAATTGGTCAAAGTCGTTGTATTGCTGTTAAAGTTGAGATGAAACACTATATGTATAAAGGCTAATTTGCACCATGGAGCCCTATGCTCAAAAACTATCATAGACACTGTCTAGTGATAGAGTGAAAGGTTTTTAGAACATGGACTGAACATTAGTTTGTTAGCTAACTTGTGACAGAAAATAGCAGTAGTGAACACCCTGATGATCAGCGTATGGTCTGAATCACTAGTTTCAGTCTTACTGAATTAAACATGATAAATCTGTAAATCATGTTCCCATTTATTGTCAGCGGACCCTAAAGTAGGACCTTCTTTAGGTTGGTCAACCTGGACGGTCAAGTGACTGAGTACGTTTGGAGGCTCACCTTCAAAACAGCAGTCAAATGCACTGCCTCATCTGCCATTAATTAGAAGAAGGAAAAACAACATGGGCCGGGTCATTTCCTCCTCACCATGTTTGACACACTCGTAACATAATACTACTCTGTTGTCACATTTTAATATGATGTGTGCGTTCCTGCTTCCTGCTTATGAAGAGGTGACTGGATCACCCAAGGTCCATGTTAATTCCAGGCCACATTTCCTCACACTGCTACTGGAAAGCACTTCAAAAGTCTAATTCTATTTCCTGTCGCTGTTCACTTGTGTAGAAATGATTTTGTCTTCTGAATTTCTGAACATCGACCCTCCTGTAACTAAAAAGAACTTGGCTGAGGACTTTGTTGTACTCCTGCATTGTAAACAGCTTCAAACACGAATGGTTCACCAATCTTCACCAACAGGAAGACATCAGAAACTCTGTGTGATATAATGAAGTAATGCCATCAGAGGTGCCTAACGAAGAAGCACTCCTGTAACTGGACATACACTGTATATGAACTCTTCATGTAACCCTTGACGTTGTCCTATTGGACCCGAGCAACGTCAGCCCCTCCCTCCACGGAGCCCATAATCAGATTACGTCGCAGTGAACTCCGCGGTTTGCCTTCTCAGGCCCAGAAATGTGTAGTAAAGCAGAAACACGGACTGTTTACAGGTTTCGGGTTTCCTTGTCGCTGTTTGTGGCCGGGAATTGTGGCAAAGTGTCAGGCTGAATCCAAGCGAACAGGATCAAGAGCCGGGCTGAAGAGGCCTATTGTGTTTCCCCGCTCGGATGTAATCAGAACCATATGCCCTCCATCGTCAACGCTGAAAAGGGAGGCTTGTTTAACAGGGCTTAACTTCATCGAACACAACTTTAATGGTCGCCCCTATTACACTGTTTAACAATGATGCTTGCAAAAAGCGCTTGTGTGTGCGTTTCCCATGAGAGAACCACACACACCCGGAAGGCTCTTATGTTCCCACAGAGAAATCCAGGCCCGCACAACCTCGTTCAGGGTTAGTGGTCCAGATCTCCTGCAATGGAGTCCTACATTTAAAAAAAAAACGAAATCGCATTTTTTTGCATTTGCAGACTCTGAATTTTTCATGTTAGGAAGTTGTTAGTTACATAGTTTATTTATGTTATGCCGATTCATAATGTAAGTTACCTCAGAGTGTTTCCAAACTTTATCATTTTCATGGAGTAAATCTTTGATAACTGGTCATGAATCACTAATTATGATCTATTTCTGTATTTGCCTAGATTTTCTTTCTTATACATGAAACAAATGTCCTGTTCTCACTCCGTGCTCGGTTCTCACTTTCAGGGTTTGTCTGGGCTTTTGAAGCCAGGTGGAGGCGGGACTGATCACCTGATTATGATCACCTAAACACTCACCTGCAAGTATATAAAGTCTGGCTTGTCCACCCACTCTCTGCTGTTTTTGTAGCAGTGCTCAGGTTAGCACTTGAGCATTTTAGCTAATCCTCCAGCTCTTCCACCTCCTCTGAAGCATGTCTGCATGCTCACTCTCCACCTGCCTCCTCCTCACGTACATCTCTTCTGCACATTCTTTAAGTCATTAAATGTTTCTGTCTTCTTAGTTGTATTTTGAGTCTGCCAGGTCTGGCAGTAATCTAACCCTTCCAACTCGTCACATAATGACGCTCAGGACCCCCTGGTGTCACATCTTAACACACTAAGACATTTACACAGCTAAATAAAAACCGTTCTGTGGTAGCTGCTGTGCTAAAACTTTATATTTAATTGATGCCTACTGAACCCCGAAGTGTGTGAGTCTTTTAATTTTATATCTGATTTAAATGAATGAAGTGCAGCAGAATACTAGATCTGTTTGTGATAATAAAGCCGTTAACTGATAAACCAGCTAATCTGTATCCATCAGCATACACAGAAATACACATTCACAGCCGTTCAGAGTCCAAATGGTGATGTCGTGAACTGCAAAATGACATTAGCTGTTATATAGAAATATAACCAGAATACAACCAGTTGAGTTGACTCAAATATTGCAAGGAGACTTATTAAAGGCGTCTGAATGCAAACTGACTCAGACTGGCAATTGATCTGTGTTCACTTTGAAGACAGCAGTTATTCACAAACCTCCACTAGTCAGTCTGAGTCGGGCCAAGATTCTTTGGAAAGAGGCAGCCACCAACCAAGTGACTGGTGCAATCGAAGGTGGTTCCCAGATTTTGAAGGCATTGAACGCTCAACCTCTGAGCCACCAGTTCTTCATCATAACAGCTGAAGTTGTGAAAAACTTCAATGCAATCACAGAGGAGCCGCAGGTTTCTTTTCTAGATTGATTTCTAAAGCGAAACTTCCCTAATAACACAAAAGCTTAATGTTACCACACACCAAGGTTTTATTTACCGTTTCATGATCGCCTCACTCACAGTTCAGTAGCTGCTAATCAGCTAACTCGAGCCTCGTGTTCCCCCAGTCTCGGGGAAGCACCACAACAGTGAATGTGAAGAAACAACAGCTGTGTTGGCTGAAGTCAGGCTGGATTCATCTAATAATACAATTTAAAACATGGAGCAGCGAGTCAGTTTAGCATCCAATCTGACCTGAACATGAGAAAATTAAAATGAGACATTATTTAAACTCATGTTGGCTCCTGTTACCAGCTTAATGAGTCGACCCCACACTGGTAATCTGACGTCTCTGCTACTTTTCTAAAACCAAGCAGAAATGTTCGATTAGAGGCCGTCCCTCATGAAAGCAATCGAATGTAACTTCATACACATGCAGAAGAATGTGATTGTGGAGGGCAGACTATGTTAAATCCTTCTGATTAAAAACTGCCATCAACATTTCATTCAGCGGTGCACAGTTTTTACCAAAGTAAGAAATGCTTCGCTCTCTCTCAGTGTGACTGAGCTCAAGGCTGCACAAAAATTTATTGTTTTGTCTTCAATATTTTACTGCGTAAGATCCGAATTCTCATTTGTAGTTCGCGGAGGTTGCATTTGGCCGTGCGTGCACATTTTCTAATAGTTAAAATGGCTTCTGGCCTCTTCTGCAGGTCACTCCTGAAAACAGATCTTTTACCTTAGTGGGACTTTTACCTGCATCAATAAAGTACTGAGCAATAAAATCGGACACATCTTTCTACACTGCCACCTCTCCATATCTGCCCCGCTCCTTCCAAACCTCTCTGTGCCAGGTTTTTATTGCTATCAGATCTGGATGGGCGACGCTGACCCGTGTTGCACATTTTAGTAAAAGAGCTTTTTCCGTGACACATGTTTGGGAAGAATTTTATCATGTGGCCGAGCCAATAGCTGCTAAAAAGTAAAGCAGAGCTGTTTTATCTGGCAGGCCGTGTGTGGCACCTACGTTTGCAGCTGTGGATGTCCTTCACAGCATGCATGTGGGTGTGTACGTGGTTTTTTATTTGCATATCGTGATAAACTCGTACAGATGCATTTGCTCTGATTGTGTGTGTGTGTGTGTGTGTGTGTGTGTGTGTGTGTGTGTGTGTGTGTGTGTGTGTGTGTGTGTGTGTGTGTGTGTGTGTGTGTGTGTGTGTATAAAGCACACAGACCAGGTTACAGTTTAAATGTGGAGCAGATTGGGGGGTATTTTTCCAAGCTTTGGCAGAAGAGTCTCTGAGCACATTTTCAGTCCAATTTCACCTCCAACTTCTAATCATGAGTTAGTGCTGCTGCTTCACCCGCTTCACCCGCTTCCTCTTCCTCCTCCAGGACTAGAAAAAAGAAAAGCTTATTTCTGTTCTGCTGTGAAAACATAGCCGTCTTTTCAGGGCAAACCCTCGGCCTGGACAGCGTTTGATTGAGTCGTGCGTTTCATGTTAAGACACAGTGGGTCTATTCATTTCTGACCTGGGTGTAAGAGCAGCGTGCTGTGCAGTGTGTTAAAGAGGAAGAGGTGTGTTTCCATGGCAGCAACATCTTGATTTGAGTTTTTATCAGTTTCTGGGTATTTGATGCGGTCTAGTGTTAGCCCTGCAACAGGCCAGCGACGCGTCCACGATGTGTAACCCGCCTCTGCAGCAGGCTGCAGCCCTCCTGCAACTCTGAACTGGAAGAGAATGGATGAACGGTGACTTTTTATGGGTATCTTTCCACTGAATTTCTCTATCACTCTAACTTTGTGCTTTCCACTTATTCACTGAATTTTCTGGTGAAAAAAATAAGAATTTAAACCTTTTGATTTTAGGGGGAAAATATTTTACTAATTAAATTTCTGCCTCAGTTATTTAGTCATCCCTGACTTAGCGGAGATCATATTCACCTTAGCTGGTAATATTTAAGTTTTAAAATATCCACATGTTTTTCTTTTGTCTGCAGAAACAGCACAGACTGTATATAAAGGATGGACGTAGCCACTGTAATATCACCCCTTTGTTTCTGGACGTTAGCATGTGGCCCGCCGTGGAGTGCTAAAGTTATCAGAAGCTTGCTTTAAAACAAAAACACACACACACACACACACACACACACACACACACACACACACTGATTAGTGTTAGGACCTGCAGTCCACAGATACCGTGTTCTGCACTGAAGAGCCCATGACCTCATTTTCAGAGCATTTCTTCTCTCGGGCACTTTTTGTTGCTAGGGTGGAAAAACCATCTCCGAGCGCTTCCGCATTGCTCCGTTTTATGGAAAGAAATCATGTCCTCGTACTGGCAGCAGTTCTTGACACAAGCATTGAGAAACTAGTAAAATGAAGAATTTGAGTGCACGAGATAAAGATTGAGAAAGACTGGTGCAACAATCAGTTTCAAGGCTTATTTCAGACTGAACAGGATCCAGTTTGAGATTAAGGAGAAAATCAAACGGCTCAGAGGGAGACCAACATCGGCCCCGTGGAGCAGCTCGGCTCATTAGTGGTAACTGTTACTAGCTTGTTAGCCAAACTAAGCGCTGACTGACCGATGAGACATATGACTAGCATGACAAAAGCAGGTCAGCGGGCAGCATCCCTGCATGTAATGACTAGATGACAGACAGGATTAGTTTCTCCTCCAGTGCTTATGGTGTTGAAAAAGTAAAGCCTTGATTTTTATTGATCATGAGTGACAAATTGCTGTTTATTTTTTGCCAAGGACTTTGAGGGCTGTCAGCATCCAGCTTCGTATGATTTGTTAGAAGATGCCGTCTCAGGTTACAGGCACTAAGTCAAGTCTGAGCTGCACTTTCTGGAACATTTTTTGATGGTATTCTCTGTCGAGTGGCTGCGCCGTCCAACTGTTCAACAAATCCGTGCTCCAGCTTTGGAGAAACAAATTGTAGCGTCTCATTTATCTGTTACTTTGCATTAATTAGCAGGTATCTGTATATTTGTACAGATTATGGATCCTGCTTGCATACCAGGCTTTGTAGGATTAGCTGATAAAAAGTCAAAGTACAGTCTCCGTAAAAACCAACATGGCAGCCAAAGCACTAATTTCTCTTTGCTACTGTCATCTTTTATATACAGTCTATGGTTAATCTGTAGTTTTAAAATATCCAAGCAGGTAATTTAAGCCCGTTTATTATTAACCTATGATTCAAAGGATAAAGTGAGCAGCGCTGTTTCCTTCACACCACACTGGTGAACTGTCTCACAGATTATGTCTGTGCTGGTTCCTGTTCTTGGAGGACAGATGATGAAACTGACTATAAGGGTGGGGTGTTCAGAAGACAACAATACAATAAACTAAACTGGACACACACAGCATTGTGAGGATACAACAAAACCACAGACAGAGGGGAAACACAGGACCTAAATACACCAGGGAGTGACGAGGGAATGGAAAACAGGAGGGAAGCACAGCTGCGGCTAATCTGACATAACGAGACACAGGAAGCAAAGCAGGAACACTGACATAGGACGCAAACTATCAAAGACACTGAGACGTTGCAGACTCTAGAACAGAACATGAAGCACAGAGACAGAAGTAACTAGACGTGGAACACAGGGACGACATAGAGACAGAAAACTAAAACACACGGAGAACAGAAACAGAACAGAAACCAGGAACTGTGCATATAATACAACACAGAAAACCATAATTCAGAAGGTATAACTAAACCCAAACACACAAACACTGAGTCGTCGACCCAGGACGTTCACAGTTCTGTCTTTGGTTGTAACATTTTCACTTTACTTATATTTGTTTCAACCTTTTTTGTTTTGATCTCTAGTAACATTTGTGCTTTTTTCTACAGTTTACTGTAAATTAAGTAAAAATTAAAAACAAATTAAAAACTTTATTTTGCTTTACTTTTTCCTTCACCTCTCCGTCTGATTCACTTTCCCCCTGCTCATACACCTTGCATGGCCACACACACACACACACACCATGGTCCCAACAGCGTCACCATTATCATTACCAGGTGTTGAAAAGAAGACCTATCACCGCAGCTCATACAGAGCGCACCTCCAGCTGCCAGAAGTCCTGTTTTTAAAGGTGCAAAACATTTTGAGTGTTTCATCTTGGCGTGATCCAAACAAATGTTTCATTTTTATAAAAATAATATGATGTTTGACACGTGCGGTAAAGCATTTTTGAGATGCCCTGATGTACTGTGACAACATCTAAGGTCAAAGGTTATCGATGTATTAATATTGTTTACTGCAGGTGAAATAGCTCTTCTGACTCTCCCTGTAGTGTGTTTTTCGGTCCTGTCTTCCTCCCTCAGCCCAACCAATCACGGCAGATGGCCCCGCCCCTCCCTGAGCCTGGGTCTGCTTTAGGTTTCATCCTGTTAAAAGGAGTTTTTTCTTCCCACTGTCTCCAATTCTTGCTATAATGGGTTGTCTGATTGTTGGAGTTTGTATTGCTTTGATTTACAGTATAAAGGGTCTTGAGGCAACTGCTGCTGTGAACTGGTTATATATATAAAATTAATTGAATCGAATAACTGCCATGTTTGCAGGAGTTTATAGAAATTCTCGTGCGTTTGGCCATTGAGAAAACCAGCTGTACATGAACCTGTTTTCCTCTTGCCTTTTCACAGCATCTAGTCAGAGTTGGAAACTAATTACAGTTCACCTGGTGAAGACCAGCAGGTGAACCGGATGCTCCTGGATTGCATCCCTGAGGAGAGGAAACTCAGCTGCGCAGTTTCAGGTCAAACTTTGCTCAGATCAGTTAAATGATGGAGTAATCCTGCCTGATTTACTGCAGAGCAGCTGTAAAAATAATAATATAAGTAATATTCATTTTAAGTTAGTGCTGTCAGAAGATTAAAAAATTAACTAATTCATCTCACAATTTTCTTTAATTAATCGAGATTAATCGCAATTACTTGATCAATAGCCTGGTTGCAATTATATTTTTTCAACTTTATATTTAAGCTTGTAACAGACATTTATGCAATATAATGAAGTAAATGCAGAATAAACTCAAAGAATGCTAAATGCTTAAATTCAAAGAGAATTTTACTTTAATCTTTTAGCACAGGTTCTCTCCTGTGAAATACAACTTTTTAAAAAACCTGCGTACTAATAGGTAAGTATGCACTCTCTCTGTTACTCTTGGGGAGGCTTCTAGTCCTTGAACGAGGAACCAAAGCTCTGTAAAGGTTCTCAGTGATATTAACAGGTCTGCAGTTTGCTGCAATCCACTCGGCAACTGCGTCAGTCGATATGTCCGAGGTCGACTCACTGAGTCCCCGATGCTCCGTGACTGGTTTGTCGCAAGCTGGGTGAGGCGTTAGCCAAAGTGCTAGCAGCATCCCCGACTAACATATGCTTCAAGTCAGTGTGATATTTTAAGCTGGAAGTGCTTCGGTGCAAAGAAAATTCCTTCCTGCACAATGTGCACAATACTTTATGTCGGTCGACTGGTCCGTCTTGTTATTTTTTTTAATACTCAAATTTCCCATCGAGAGGGCAAATGTGTGTTTATCATCTTCCATATTGAGTTGATTGGTTCAGCTAATTTTGACAGCACTACTTTAAAAAAATCGTAGAAATACTAAGCTTACTATGCACAAAAGCTCAGCAATTGGCATTGAAGCTTAATTAAGGCTCCCATACCATACATACAGGTATGAAGCGCATGTGTAAGTTCAGTAAGGAACACCTGCCATGACTCATCTGCCTGCTTTCCTGGGTGTTCAGCTGCTAGTCTGTTCTTTGCATCACTGTCAGTCTGACAGTTGCATCATTCTCCTTTACAGAGTCTTATTCACCTCTTTCACATCTCCGCCTCATCCAGTCACTCAGCGCTTCATCCAAGCCTCCATCTTCATGCAGGGCGTCCTGACTTAAATCCTGTCCCAGCTAGGATTCAGTCATCAGGGTCTGATCACCAAACAGAAGAACGCATTTCTCCATCTCGATAAATGATCTCTCCGATGGAAATGGTATCTGTAACAAGCCAAACTACTTGAAATCGTCGAGTTGTGACGAACTTTGATTATGTGCAGCCCGCTGCCTCCATAGATGTACACGGACCTGCATATATGTGTGTGTGTGTGTGGGGGGGGGGTAAACCCCTACCTCCTACACATAGAGCTGAAACCTGGTTCTTTAATGCAGCATCAGCTGTTTTTGTCCTTTTGTTTAAATGTGCTGGAGAACAGACTCTAAATCGGAAGTATGTGCTGCTGTCCAAATACCTGCGGTCCGGACTGTATATTTCCATGGCACAGAGGTAAAAACTAACCATCCCTTCAGTATTTTCTTGGTGACACCTTTAGTGCCAGGTTCTTCCTGCTGTGGTGTTTCTGCACTTCCCAAACACAACTTGTTAATCATTCAGTGTTGCCATAAATCACCGTTCGATTCGGAAACAGGGAGCTGTAAAGTGGACATTTATTTATAGGGAAACGTTACAGATAATTGATTATGGCACCGTGACACTCTGCTACTCCACGGCTGAGCGATCTGTTTATCATAGTCAGCAAATGTAGAGGGGGGAAAAAGCAACACAAACTAACACGCACACATTTTCATTCACAAAGTTAGAATTTTGACCCCCTCCTGTCCCTCCACCCCCCGAGTAGGAGGGCAGAGAGAAAACACGAGAGGTACGAATTCTTTAACCGTCTGCAGTCGCAGTGTTTGGCAGACAGTCGTCTCCATGAAGGCATTCCAGCACAGACACATAATTTGTCTGTTTCCTCCTATTTGCATGTTGAACCACCGCTCTGTGTGTGTGTGTGTGTGTGTGTGTGTGTGTGTGTGTGTGTGTGTGTGTGTGTGTGAGTGTGTGTTGGAAACCATGGGAGTGTCGGACAAAATGCTTAAGAGATAAAGTGTGTGTTACATGATGGGGAGTGCAACTGTGAAGGGTAATTTACATTTCCTGTGTGTGTGTGTGTGTGTGGGTGTGTGTGTGTGTGTGTGTGTACTTGCATGGGGACCCAAATCTGTTTATTCACCATTCTGTGGGGACCTATCGTCCCTATAATGTAAATCAGCAGCGTGTGTGTACAGGAAGTCTATCAGAATTAGGAAGTTCAATGATTTTAGTAACATTTTATCCACTCACTCAAACTCGTGTGCCGCTCATGTGCTCAGTCTTAATGAGTTGGTCTTTACCCACAGCTTGTAGTCACAGGTCAGGGTGAATCTAGAGGTTATCCTCACACTCAGCTCTCTCCTTAGCACAGCCAACATCTGCCAGTCTCCCCTCACTCACGAACAGCATCCCCAAAAACATGAATCCCTTCCCAGCCTCCACTGTGGACACTCACTATCCTCTGAATTGTGTTTTATGAGACTCACAAACAGCAGCTGGAGCATAAAAATGCCAGCAAGTATCTGTTCTGGGTGACTAATTTCTCTTCAGTCAGAATGAAAACAAAAGTTTAAAATCTTCACGTAAACATTTTTTAACATCATGACTACACATTCACTGATCTCTACAGCGAGGGTGGGCGGAGGAAGGTCAGCATGACCCATTGAGCCACATTAAAGACCGCAAAAAGACATAAGCTAAGCTCAAATTAGCCGCTACACGGGAACTGGTTCGAGTCGGCTCATTGTGCAGACCAGTGATGGACGTGTATCGCAAGTCTTTTTCACCGATGCCTAAATGTGTTTGTTTTTCTTATGTTTTTATGTATTTAACTTCATGGACATGCTTTCATCGGTATGTGTGTGCGTGTCTCTCTGCATCGTCTGGCTTTTGTAAGTGTGTCCATGTGTGTGGGAGAGGGGGGCTATTTACGCAGCATTACTGTGCTCGTGAGCTGCCAAGTACCTGTCACCTCGACTTCTTCCCTTCTTTGTCTTCTTCTTCTCAATGTGGCCAGCACCTGCAGAAACAGGACACACACACACACACACACTCTCTCGTTTTCATATCTAAGTAAGGACATCTAATTGACATAATTCTTTCCGTCGCTGCTTACCCTAACCATAACCTAACCGTAACCCTGACACCAAAACCATATTTTGAGCCTCAGAAATGCCTTCAAACTCAGGACGGGCATTTTGTTCGTATGGTGGCATGCCATGTCCTCACAAAGATGTCTAAACATGTACACGCACACCTCGCCTACTAAAGATGTGCACAGAATACTGAATTCTTATCTACGTTCAGTGTGACGTGCCGAGATCCAGAGTAGGATTTATTTCATGCAGCTGTCCTTGAGTTTGGGCTCATATTACCCTTCGCCTCTTTTAATTAATTTACTTAAATGTGCCACAATGTGTTCAAGGCTTTGAATATGAGTCAGAATATACAAACAATGAAACACGATGAGGCCAGTTGGCTTCCCGGTTGGCCAAATTAAAAGTGTTTTGAACTGGCTGTTTGCAGTTCATGTTTGAAATCTGTCCAAGAACGTACAGACAGCTACAACTTCCAGCAGCTTGTGCTAAAAACTTTTGTTGGGGTTCAGTTTTGGGGAAAAACCCACAGACTTAATGTAAAAGATGAGGTACAATGCCCTGATTTCTAAACTCTCCAATCTGAAGGTTCAACATTAGCATTTTGGCTGCCGCCATGGTAGCTTTTGGAGCCATAAATGACCACAGATGACTATGAGGTGCACTCACTTGATTAGGAAGTGGCATTTATAAGCTGTACTTTTGCAACAAATACCAGATAACTCATGGATAAATCCGTGAGACAAGCGCCAGAAACGAAGCCAATAGGAGGCAAAAGCTGCAGTTCCTGTAGCATCCAGCAGAGGCTCCAGCATAGAGTCAGTGCCCATAGACTCGCATGGCAAAATGTACAACTTCACAGCTGAAAAAAACACGTTCATGGCTTGATACAAAATAGTTAAAAATGTAGTAAAATGCCAAACATAAAAGTCAAAGTCTTACTACCTGTGATACAGTAAAAATCACAGACATGGTGCCAAGATATTTCATGACAGTCAGCATTAAGAAGACTCGCCGCACTGTTTACATACAGATTATTTAAAATCACTTCAGGATGCCCGTGTTAGTCTTCATCCATCAAACATCCCGTGAATGCAGAGCTGTACAGCATCCAACTTGGACACCTTGGATGTTGGAGCGCCTCGCCAAGCTGAATTACATACACAAACTCAGACTGCACACACCCACACGCAGTCAGCTTTGGACCGAGCTGGACGCTTCTTTCCCACTCTTACCCTCTTTGTAAACACTGTTACTCCAACGTAAAACCGCCTGGAGCTGGCACGCAGCGATAAACGCAATAAAATCACATAACTATAACAACAAAATAAATATCACCACAGGGTGGCCTGAAAATATTTTGAGAAACTGGTTTTACTGACACAAGAAGGAGAGAGAAGACGTGTTTTAATTTAACTGCTAAAGGAAAAGGTTAGTGAACCCTTCCACGTACATAAGGCTTAAACCATCATCACACAATAGAAAGAGTTCGGTTAATTACGTGTAAAAATTTGACTTTGTCATTTGTTTGCTGAAGAAAATGTGAACATGGAGGACGAGCAGGGAAACTGAAATCAAACGCAGGTGCTTCCAATTGGGGAAAGTGAGTCAGGTGTGAGTCGGCATGCTGATGATTTAAAGGGCCTTAAGGCTGATTTACGTGTACCATGACACAACATTCTCAGGAGATGACGACCTGAGAAAAAGAGTTGTTCATTGGGCTGGAAAAGGTTTCAGGACCATCCAACTTTGGCTTTGGACCGAATTGATCCACACTCAGACAGATTGAGCATAAATGGAGGAAATTAACCATCATTACCCAACACTGGAGAGGTCCACCGACAAAGATCACTGTGACGTGATAGCCTGGGAGGTCACAGGGGAACCCGTGTTAAAGGCCTTTCTCACAGTGTCGAATGTTGAGTCCGCCATCAGTTCAACTATGAACAGCAATGGTGTGCAGGAAGAGAGCACTGCCCTTCAAAATAAAACTACAGTTTTCTAAAGATCATACGGAGGAGCCTGAAGGTTGTTTGTCAGGACAGGTGAGAGTAAAATGTAACTTTGTGGTTTAAATGTGGATTTGGAGAAGATAAAAAGTTGTATTAAAACTATATCCAGTCTGAAGGTGGTTCTTTGACAACACAAACACAATGCCTTCTGACACATAGCAACAAATTCTGAGATGTCCAGCTTGGTGCATGGATCCCATAGTTCCCAGTCTGCATGTCAAAGTATCCCTGGGCAAGTACACTGTCCACTGGTGTTCTAGTGTGAAAGATAAGTCACTTAAAGCCCACAGAGTAAACTGCGTCCCTTCATCACAGTGTGTAGTATATTGCTGATTTGTGATAGTAAGCTGTAGGCCTATTACCCATATTGACACTGTTTTGTTTTCTATGTTGTGTCGAACTTTCAGGGTTTTGTGTTTTGGTTTTTTTTCCCCCTCAAATCAAAAACAAAGACCTCAACTTTTATTTAATTTGGTTCTTTTTCAGCTGGCAGGGTTTGTGTAAATCTCTGGTCACATTTTTAAAGGAACACAGGAAAAGTCTAAGGGCTCACAAACCTTTTCCTGCCAGCTTATGCTCATAAAGATCAAAAGTCCCATTTTCACCCAGTTTTTATTCTGTCTTTGTGTTTTTCTGTCTGTTATTCCAGTATCACTGATAGTTCTGTGCTGATAGGGGATCATACATTTTGAAAGTTGACCTGGTGATGGCGCTAAATGAAGAAGAAGATTGCTGATGCTGATACATCTATTACTGTAAAGATCCGTGAGCCTGGCAGTGCTGTGATTACTACAGCAGTCATGGCTAAAGTCATTGTCTTTGCCACTTATCTACAGTTTCATTTGAGTTTTCATTTGTCAGATTATTTTGTTTGTTCGCTTGTTTGGGTGTTTGGTTAGTTGTTTGGTTGGCTGATTGGTCAATTGGTTAGTTAGTAGTTTGGATGATTGGTTGGTTGGTTGGTCGGTTAGTTGGGTGGTTGGTTGGTTGTTTGGTTGGTTGTTTGGCTAGTTAGTCAGTTAGTTTGTTGGTTGGTTTGTTCATTTGTTAGTTGTTTGTTTGGCTACTTGGTTGGTTGGTTGGTCGATTGGTTAGTTAGCGGTTGTTTTGGTTGGTTGGTTGGTTGGTTGGTTGGTTGGTTGTTTGTTTGTTTGGCTAGTTAGTCAGTTAGTTTGTTGGTTGGTTGGTTGGTTGGTTGGTTAGTTGTTTGTTTGGTTGTTTGTTTGGCTAGTTAGTCAGTTAGTTTGTTGGTTGGTTGTTTGGTTTGTTCATTTGTTAGTTGTTTGTTTGGCTACTTGGTTGGTTGGTTGGTTGGTTGGTTGGTTGGCCACTGCTCATACAAACTGCATGTGTTTACACTGAGCTCTGTTCACGTGTCCTTTGTTGTATTGAAGACAAAGGAGTGTTTAAGAAAGAGTTTAAGATTGTCTTCATCACACTTTACACAATCTTACAGATACACAAATCTGTTTTCCTCCAAAGTCCTATCACCAAAATGAGTGCGACTAAAGTTATTTCAGAAGAAATTCTGTTAACATCAGTTACATTTATTATCCAGCAGAACACATGTAATGAAAATTAACCAACACTAATGAACCTCAATATTCAGCACTGGATAACCCAGATGATGTCAAACCTCCAGCTAGAGAGAAGAACTTGAATAGAAGAAAATAGAAAAAGTTAAAATTAATAAGAGGAATGAAGTGGAGGAGGTTGCTGTCTCCTGGACTCCTGAGGTACCTGACAGACAGGTTGGCTGTAACAACCTGTGCTGAGTTTTCCATATTTATTCCTAGCTAAGCTAGCCATCAGCTTGCTGCAGCTTCATGTTTGATCTACAGACTGAGAGAAGAACGCGTGCTGTCGTCCAACTCAAAGAATCGGAAAAGTGACACGTCGCTCAGACGACTGACGTACGTGACACGGATCATAACCTGCTGAGTCACCGGGAGACTCCTGATCACTGTCTGATTTAAAAAAGGAAAATCACACCTATAATTTTCATTTCTATATTCAGGCTCGTCTGGAGCGTGGGCCGCGGCGTTCCAGCCCTCGGCGTTCCCACAGTTTATTTCCTTCTTTTTCCTTGTTTGAGCAGAGCGCTGAAGCGTGCGGCCGGATCAAAAGGCCGTGTCCAGTGTCCTGAGGTTTCCACAATAAATACAGCTCAGGATTGGACCGCTGCCCTGAAAACACACCTTTTATACACACATACTAAATCCACTCCACCACCACAGTCACTCTCAAAGCTTATATTTAACTAAGGTCGACTACAGGAGGCAGATTTACTGTGTTTTGTGGTTCTTGGAAGAGGAGGTGAGCTGAGTGATTGTCAGTGATAGGTGCAGGATGTGCAGGCTGTCTCTGTAAGCCCTGATATCTCACATCACGTCGAGGTTTTACTCTCGGCTGTAATATAAGCCCATGTTTATTAAGATGAGATGACTTGATATCGTATTTTTGGTGATTAGAAGGATGAGAAGTGACAGCACAGAGCAGAATCGCAGATGACGGTTGGAGTTAGCGAGTGCAGATGCTGATGGTGAAGAACAGGATAATCTCTTCACAGCCTATTTGGAGCTTTTTGCTTTGCAGTTTTAGATTTTTTTCCACATGCTGATTGGTTTTATTTTTCATTCGCTGGCTACGTCTAGCAACAATAGCTACTTCTTGGGTAAAGCTAGTATAGGATTGAGGTTCTGGTTGAAAATGATGAGATGGGAGGCGGCTCACCTCCTTTCCTGATGTTACAGAGCTGCTCCTTTTGCCATGAATGACATGATGTCTTTGCTGTGCTGCCTTCATGTTTCTGAAGTTTCCAGCCTGACTGTGGGACATTTCAACGCCATCTTTTCGCTGAGTGCACCGCTCAGCACAGCTGGATTCCCAGAGGATCCAGCTGTTTCACTCAGGCAGACTCATTGTCGCCCCCTTCAGGTGGCTGCACAGCTTACAGTGTATGTCAAGTTTTTTTGTTATTCGTAGTTTTTTGCTTTGTGTTTGGTTTTATTCTGTTTTTAAAATTTCTTATTACTCACTCTTTGTCCTTTTTCTGGTTTTCTGGAAAACGTTGCGCCTGTGCATGAAAAACAGACACATCATCAGAAATATTTCACTGCTGCAGACTCGACTTCTGTAGGAGAAAAACTATGCTGTCTTAAAATTATGACAAGAAAGGTAGAAGTGAAAGGAAGCACTGGAGGTGGAGTGTAAATAACCTGCTCAGGTGCTGTGCTGAAGTATGAATTTTTAGCTTTGCTATTTTAAATCATTCAACTTCCTGCTGAGCCTCATACTTCCATCTGACATAGTTGACTTAGAGGTGTGCAGGCCCCGTCAGTCGAGCTGAAATGCTTTGCTAACATCCAAACAATAACTACAATCTTTGAGGTCATTTGTTGTTTGCTGTGTCTCTTTAAATCTTTAAATTTCCTGCTTTTAGTGCACTAATTACCTGATTGAAGCTGATTAAGATGATTATTCAGCAGATAGGGAGGAAGGCGACACTTTCATGGAACAGTGAGGACGGGACAGGATGGATGGTAACAACAACAAGATATTTTCCAGCAGTGAGTACTTTAAATCAATGCATTTTAAAGTTACTCTTTCATTTGAAAAAAACAAAAGCTGACTGTTGGCATCAGATGATGTGACCCCAGGATGCAGTAAACACTGACAAACGATCATTTAGGAAACATAATTCAGTTACAGTCTGTGTTTGTCCGCACAGAAACACACTATAATGTAATATAAGCAGGTTCTGCTGCGGATGCCACTTTCTTATTTCCTCATTGTGTAACTGAACCCTCTGTTCTGGTTCTGGTTCTGCCCACATGGACTCTGTTAGCTGATCGTTCACCTCATCGAAGGATTCCATCTCTGCTTTGTGTAACCGAACCGCAGGATTTTCTGCTTTTCAGTTGAAATGCGACTTTTTTTCCGATCGTGTAATTTCATAATGTCTTCCAGCATTTTTATTTCTCAGAGTCCATTTTTCTGAATAAAACTCAGGCTCCTTGAACCAACAAACACTACGTTGTATAACATTAAAAGATGTTCATCGTTTGGTTTCATTTGTTTAGTTGAATTTATAAAGACCAAAGATAACACAATTTGACATAAAATTGCAGTTTTCCACCAACAAGGAGATTCCCAAAGAGCTGTTAGACAAAACTCTGCAGTGTGCAGTGAGTCCTTAAAAATATGAGAAAATTGGTCAAGTGGAGCACAAAGAGGAAGTGTCAGGACTAGAAACCTACCTCCAGGAGGTGAACAGTATCTGAAAGCCACGTAGTTTAGAAACAGGAAAAAATTGCAGCAAAGACCTGACGCGGGACCTGAGAGATGATCTGGACGTTCAGCTGATCATCTACTGTTCACTGAAGCTTCATCAGAAATGTTTCAGTGATGGGTGGCTGTCAGGAAGCTGTTCTTAATAAAGAGAAACAAGGAGGAAAGACTGAGGTATGAAAATTACTTAAGAACTGGACTGAGGATCAGTGGAACAGGGCTGATGGAGCGATGGATCCACACCATGGTCAGTATGTACGAGCTGCGAGTCTACAGCCATCTGTCAAACACGGTGGAGGCTCTGTCATGCTTTCGGCTGCAGGTCAGTCAGTGCTTTTGGAGATCTCTATTGAAATCTTTGTCACGACACCCGGAGAAATATTCCTGAAGATAATCTAAGGAGCTTGGACAGAAAGTTCAGTTCTGAACTGAAGAAGCTTCTCGATGAGGTGGCCTGAAACGTCTTCAAGAGATTTAAAGAAGTCCATCGCTTTTCTTTCCAAGCTCCTCAAACTGACTGAGAACCTTCAAATACATATTCATGAAGATGCAGACATTACAGGGAGTTTCCTCAGAGAGTTCAGACTGTGCTGAAGAATAAAGATAGAATTGTACAATTTCTGTTTTTGCCTTCTCTTTGTTCACATGTTTCAGTACATTTCCCATTTCTCTGATAGAATATAATGAAGAGTTACTCAAGATGTTTGCAAAGTGCTGTGCGTCCCAGTCTTCAGACTGGTATCAGGCAGGTGGTTCTAATGTTGTGGCTGACTGGTGTAAACCTACAATATATTTGCGCTTCACTCTCCGGAGGGGTTCGTTTCAAAATTAAAGATTGCCACTAGATATTTCATTTATATTGTTTTTGTGGTGCTAAAATCTTTCACCTCTCTGACATGCCATTAGGGACCATTGTTAGTGCCAGTGTGGGGAACACGATGCCACTTCCTGTATTTCAGCGAGGCGACAGAAACGAGAGAGAATCACTTCTTTGGGGAGCGTTTGCAGCCGTATCAGCTGTCGAATGAACTCTGGTGTCGCTCATAATGGGACCTGGACAGAATAAAAGTATGTTTTGTTAGATTTTATTGCATGTGGCTCTGGCGTGTAACCTGAGCCCGGTGAGTAAATACTGAGTTGTGCCATTTTCAACAATGCATTGCCGCTACCGGCTGAATAACTGCCCAAAGTCCATGTACGCAATTATGTCACTTCCTGCGTAAAATGTGCCCGCGTGGCCCTGAGCCTCACAGTTCAGCTCAGCCAGCGAAATATTGATGAACGTTCTCAACCATTTCCTATGGCGGTAGCAGATCTTTTTTCTGGTGCTTTTAAAAACCCGGGGCGTCAGGAAGGAGCCGAGGGGTGAAAAGTTCAGTGAAGGTCTGCGGTGGCAAACCCACTACATCTGCGGCTCCATTAACCGTGTGCATTTATGTGTGCAGGAGCCTATCGAGCGACTATAACTCAGATTTTAATGCTTAAACCGAATGAACTCGGGCTTGAGGAAACACCAGGAAAGATGGCCGACTGTGGGGAAAAAGGGTTTCCTGGTTGTTATGAATGACTGCGTGTGAGCGTAAGTCCACCGACCTGTCTCAGGTGAACCAAGACAAACTTCTATTTACAGCAAAATTAGATGATTTATGAGAGGGGGTGGAAGGGCAGAAATGACTCGAGTATCCACACCTCCAACTGCAGCACAGGTACAACGCAGAGCTCAGTCACACACAGCATCTGCAGTGACCTTCTGTCACTCCCAAGGCTGCACTTCCACCTTCTACTCAAATAACGTTGCTCAGGCTGCCTGTTATGGTTGGCCTTTACACACAAACATCAAATAATAGGAAATGCACCGACTGTACACTGCAGCACTGTGTGGCTGCCATGGCGACAAACATTTCTTGTTTTTACAAGATTATTTTCATAATTATGGCGAGCACTCAATAAGAACTTTATTGAGAACACCTGCTCGTTCATGAGATTATCCAGTCGGCCAATCGTGTGTCAGCAGTGAGGCAGCAGCTCCTGCAGGTCAAACGCTTCAGTTAATGTTTCCTTCAAACATCCGATTGGACAGAAGAGATGTTCTCACCGAGTTTGACGGTGCTTTCTAAAACTGTCGATCTAGATTGTTTTCCACAACAGTCATAAAAACCTGAGATAATGACAGAGGTCAGAAGGGAATGACCTCACCGGCTGGAGCAGAGAAACATGTCCGCTGAGCTCCGACAACCAAACAGGATGTGGGGTTTCACCCCGCAGCCACGAACACAAATCACCGACAGGCTCAGTCGAAAGCTGTAAAATCGTAGCCGAGTCTGCCCGTGTGAGCCGTCCTGTGGGGTTTCAGGATTTCTCCTGATGAGCAGCCGCGATGAAGCTCAGCTGCAAACAGAACCGACCGTTCGATGCATCACATTCAGCAGCACATGTGAGTGACGAAGGTTGAGGATCCTAGTAACGACCCGGGACACTCGGCCTGCTTTTGATGAGTTTTTCCTTTTATTTAAAAAGGGTTTGGTTTCAGTTGTGTCCCCACTGCTCCCCCCAGGGCCCGGCATCACTAACAAAGCCAGAGCATGATTACTGGATGGGTTTCAGCCTCCCTGGCACTGCCCCTCGAGCCTGCTGGACCACCGCTCCCCTGCAGCAGAGCCGCAGGCCACACCTCCACCACAAATGTGTTTATCATCGAATCTATTTCTAATTTCTGCTAATATAACAAAGTCGTGTTCGGGTCAAATCTGCCTCTGACCCCCTGAATAACCCACTGAACTGAATCTGGTGGTGAAAAATGTTTCTTATGTTAGTTTAAGAGCTGTTAAAACTGACTGGTCAATTGTGACTGGAGCACTAAAGTAAGGGAGGTGGGGGTGTGCACAACAGGAGGGTTAAAAAATGAATCAGTTACGTGTGTAAGCACCAAGACGTTTGCTTTGATTGTGCTTAATTTCACTCTCGTATTTTTACAAACTTTTCGTTTTTTCACCCGAATCATGTATTTCATCTGTTCCTCTGATAATGTCTCTGACTGAAGAAGGAAACTTTGACAGAGGAAGAAAGCTACGATGAGCCAAACGTCCCCTTTTATGTGAGCAGAAAGCCTGAGCTGTGATGTTTTGTCAAGCCAGCTAAAGCCATAAAAGCCCGACTATGTTGAACCTCCTGTTCGCTTCCTTACCCACACGGCTCGTGATCGAGTCATGACCCAAACCCACCTCTCCTGCAGGCACATTAATCAGAAAGCGGGAATTTAGGTGACATCATCATGAATTGTGAAAATTCAGTGTTGATGCTGCGTTTCGTGAGAGAATTTGACTCTTTGTTAACAGAAGCCGATAAGCTCAGTTTTGGCTCTGAGGTACTGATCTGGACGTCCTCATCTGAGGAGCAGAGTGGAGCAGTGTGCCGGCGAGTTCTGCTTTACAGATGAACAAAGCCGCTGTGATACGAGCACACACAAACCTTTGAAACCTTGCATTTTCTGTGGGTTTAGCACTTCCCCTTATTAGTAAGATTTCAGTCTCCGTGAATGAAGCAAAGACTCTGGTCGTCTCCTGCACTCTGAGCACAGAGCGCGTTTCCTGGCGAGACGCCGTCAGTCGTTTAGCGGTTCTGTTTGTCCTCTCCGTGATGAACCCTGAACTTTTCAGAGCGCAGCGGCGACCCTGCAGCTCAAACACCGAGGTCACATGGCTGTTATTATGAAGGTGGCCCTCGGCCCACACATCAGGGGGTAACTGTTAAAGTGCTGAAAAAGTGTGTTTTTATCTGTTCATCTGAACGTTGGCTGCAGCCGCCGTTCCTCAGAGCTTTGCCCCAACAAAGAGCACTTTATCCCTTCCCGTCGACAGCCTTCCCTTTTTGTTACCCCCACCGCTGCAGCATAATGTCGTATTGTCGAGTTTAGACCGCCAATATCATGCTCAGATTTTCAGGAATTTAAAGGAAAGGTGAATTCAGTGTTGCACCTGCTCCCACTCAGGGCTTCTATAAACTGGATTTGATATTTAGAGATATTATTTTCCTCAACTTGTTCCATGTGTTTTCCCAACAAAGCCTACATTGTTCTTCCCCAGTAACTACCCTTTTCTGTCCGTGCTGCATAATATCACATTGTTGTCAGGTTAAAATGCCACAAATAAAAAACAGTGCAGTCAGCTGCAGGAAAAACACACAGGCCTGCACGTGGCATGAAAATGGTGACAGTTTGTTATTCTGCAGAGCAGCAAATTGCACTTAAGACTGACTGGCACAACAAACGACTTTATTCGTGCGGCACGTTAAAGCGATCCAAAGTGCTTTGCTGGTAAAACTGATAATGACTCACTTTACAGTTAAACAGTGAAAATGAATCAAACTACAGTGGCACATTAAAACGCAGACACGGCAAATTAAAAGAAAGAAAAAGCATTTGTATGGTGGGAGTTGCAGGCAAAGCCTCATTGACTGGCAGGTGGAGCTGATATCTGCCTGGTGGGCTTCGTCTCCGCTATATCGGACCTCTGGAACATTTTTGAGGTGTTGCTGTTTTTTGGGAGATCTTACTGAAATTGTCCTGCACGATATATGGGCAAGCCATAATGCAATGCATCATGAGGGATTCCTATGTGTTAACAGACCTCTCTGCATTGAATCATATCTGTTATTAATCTCTGTCTCTCTTCCACAGCATGTCTTTTATCCTGTCTTCCTTCTCTCACCCCAACCAATCACAGCAGATGGCCCCGCCCCTCCCTGAGCCTGGTTCTGCTGGAGGTTTCTTCCTGTCAAAAGGGAGTTTTTCCTTCCCACTGTCACCAAAGTGCTGCTCATAGGGGGTCATATGATTGATGGGTTTTTCTCTGTATCTGTCAGTACAATCTACTGTACAATATAAAGCGCCTTGAGGTGACTGTCGTTGTGATTTGGCGCTGTATAAATAAAACTGAATTGAATTGAATTGCTGTGCAATTAACTGTAGTACCAGACTGTCCAATAAGTCTGTGCTCCAATGACACTAAACAAGAAAAACATCAGTTTAGTGTATGACTGACTCAGCAAGCCTGTGGCGCTCTACTAGAGAGACAACTCCACTTCCAAAGAGCTCTTGGTGTTCCTCTATAACCTCCTATTGAGACTCGATGTTTCATTTACAAGAGAGACCTGTTTCAAATGTTGTGATGTAGTCATGATTCTCTCTAACGGAAAGTGGATCCTTAACATACCAGTAAAATGCCCTTCGCAGCATAAAAGAAGGTGCTTTTAATAAACAGCAACTTTGTCTAATAACTGTTTAAGGTGAAACCTTTGTTTTATCTGGGTCTGTCCTGCAGGACCATCACAGTTCTTAGAACATTGTTAGCGAAGCAGCACTGGTTTATCCATCAAAACTACAAAAATGTACCAAAACACTCTGAAATGAACCTACTTCTGAGAAGCTGGTGCAGATGGAATGAAGCAGCATAATGTAATTCATCCTGCACATAGCCATGATCAGTATCATCGATGTGTTGTTGGTGAACCCAGTGAAGGTGGAGATCTCATGTCATTTATAACACCCTTTTTTCTGAGACTGCCCCAAAGTCTAACAAAAAAACAGGGTGTGGAGAACATCCACCCATCCATACCTTTATTTCCATTTATCCAGTCCAGGGACATGCCTGGGCTGGAGTCTATCCCAGGTGTCACACACTGAGAGGTGGGATACACTTAGGCAGGTCAGTCTACGACTGTCTGTCATGGCCAAACAAACACTCACATCTACGGCCAATTCAGAATCACCATTAACCCCACTGAGTGCATGTCCTCGGACTGTGAGAGGAAGCCAGAGTACCCGGAGAGAACCCACACAGACATGGGGAGAATGAACTCACACAGAAAGGATGTTATTGCTAAGCACCACATTACTGTGGTCACCACGACGGGGCGATCGTGGCTCAAGAGTTGGGAGTTCGCCTTGTAATCGGAAGATTGCCGTTTCGAGGCCCGGCTTGGACAGTCTTGGTCGTTGTGTCCTTGGGCGAGACACTTCACCCGTTGCCTACTGGTGGTGGTCAGAGGGCCTGATGGCGCCAGTGTCCGGCAGCCTCGCCAGTGTCAGTGCGCCCCAGGGTGGCTGTGGCTACAATGTAGCTGCCATCACCAGTGTGTGAATGGGTGGATGACTGGATATGTAAAGCGCTTTGGGGTCTTGACTAGAAAAGCGCTATATAAATACAGGCCATTTACCATCACTTATGGTGAGTCTTGTGGAACACTTTGGGTTCCACACATATTGTGGAACCAGAGTTCCTTTATTTCTAGGCATACTAAGGATATTGAAATAAAAAGAAGAATGTACACAAAATAACCCAAATTAGCAACTAGAAATATCTCAGAATTGTTCTTAACTTGTCATAAGGAAACCACAACACTACATCATGACATAACTGACCGCTGGTGGCTATTAGAGGACGAGTCAAAGCTGGCCTTGGACGGGGAACCACAGCTGGTACTTGTCTTAGAGCACTTTGGTCTGAAAGTGGCTTCAGGTCTTTCGCCCATCTGTAGATGAGAGAGAACACATAAAATTGAAACCTGCCATCATTAATACAAATGTATGGGAGGAGTTGGTTATGGCTACACATCTATTACCTTTTTTTAAACTTCCTGCAGAGCGCCAGACGTTCATCCATTCTTCACTAAAGATTTCTCACTGACTGACCTGCTCTCACCTGTGCAGCATGGTTCTTTGTTTCTATGCACACAATCCTGCTGACATGACCCTGGAAACATTCAGGCACGTAAAGGCAATTTTTGTTACTGAACTGAAGTTTTCAGAATAGCTCGCCGTATCAATTTCAAGCCACGATGTGCTTTGTTTTAATGCCAGCAGTTAGCTTTCCACAGCGTGTGCATCACTGTGGACTCAAACACCAGACTTTCCAGTATTAAATGGCTGTTGAGTCTGATGCTAAATTTATCTAAAGTGTAATAATGTCTGTGACTCGATAAATAAGTTGTACGTCTAAGAGCTCAGGAATGTTCATAATGGGGCATTTTACCTGATTGTTGCTAAACCACCTGCCAAACATACGTCGTCATCACTGCTACCTGCCAAACTACTACACACACATTCACAACACCCGCTACGATCTTGCAGACAGATGTTCAGATCTGGGTTTCAGGACCATTCCCAGGGGGACCTCCGCCTCCTTGCACCTGCTTGCGAACACACTGAGCTTCCAGGTCATCAATCATCACCAGCCAACGTCTGCCCGCAACATGGAAATGAAGCCAAAACCACCAGGAGAGTGCAGAGAGGTATCAATACCAAAAAAACTCGGTCACTTGTACGATGTAAAAGAATCCACACAACAAATCATCCAGAGAAAGGTGAACATTCGATATCATCTCATCTGGAAATGTCAAACTCACACAGTGGATATGCAGAACATCGCTGGTGCTCATCTAAAGAGCATCAGAACTACTGTTGACCACACGAGAATAAAAATACAATAATACAATATACGATAAATACAACAAAATACAACAAAATAAAACTAGTACCGGTACCAAAAAAAATAAGATTTATTCATAACACACGTGAAAAGACCCAGGAAAACCGAGTTAACGATAAAAACGATAACAAAATAACGCTGAAAACCGATAAAAACCCTGAAAACCAGACATTTCACACCTGAGCCTCAACTCTCGCGGCCCGGTACCAAACGACTCCGAGGCCCGGGGGTTGGGGACCGCTGCTTTAGAGGATACACTGTGCACAACTTTGGAGCTTTGGTGTGCTTTGTGTACAAAATCATTGAAAGCTGTTAGTTTAGCAGGAAATTAGTCAGCAGATGATCTGCTAGCTAGCTGAAAGAAAAAGAGGATTGTGAAGTCAGAAATCTCTGGCCAGTGTTACTTTTATTTATTTCTTCATTTTTAAATTGCTCCATGTTGCTTGTGGCATGAAGTGAGCATTCATGTGTTTGGTGTGTCAGTCAGAGAGCATGCTGACGCCCTCGAAGATTTAACCTGTGATGTTTTGATGAAGAGGCCTTCTCTCTAACCTGCTGCCAGGTTACATAAAAGCCCGGCCAACACATAACCGCTGTCTTTGTTCAGAGGAGAGGAGCTACAGGAACCTCGAGGTGTTTACTGGAGGCAGCAGCTGCACGAGAAAGACGCTCTTTCAGCCAGAGGCCAAGAGAGGGAGAACAGGGAGAGACGACTGGCCTGGTGAAGACATAGCAGACAGACGAGGGAGAGAGATAAAGAAGAAAGAGGCAGGAGGAGAATACAAAGAAAGCAAATAACAAAGGGTTACTGCCATTTTATTTATTGACTTAACCAGGAAAACCCAGAAAGGAGAAACATTTCGTCACTCATCCAAGTGACTTCTTCAGTCTCAGCTGACTGCAGGTTTCCTCGACCTTATAACAGGACATTTGCATATTGACTGACACTAGCACCACTGGCTAACAACGGGCCGTGAGGTCAGTTTCATGATCGCTATATGGAAATTGTCATGACCAATTGATCAATGGCCATGAGCACCCAAGTAGTGGTTACAGGAGTACGATACAGTTAGAACAGGGCAAAGCTACTGACCAGACCTCACACCACAGGCTACACCCAGGGGGAGCTACACCAAGTCTGTACGGCTTAAGATACATGAACAGGATGTACCTTCAAGACCAGCTGTCTGCATGATCAACTTGGTCACCTATAACATCTCAAAGTTTCTGGCTTTGATCCTCAACCGGTCCATAGTCATTGATCAGTCTGATTCTGATGAGACTGAAGAAGTCACTTGCATGATGTCATGCGTGGCTGTGGCAGGCAGGAAGTGGACCCAAATGCAGGACTCAAACACGAACAGGTAAATTTAGAATGGCAGCTTTATTCACTGGAAAAAAATCTTTCATAAAAATAAACTCACACAAAACAAACCAAAACCCTGAGTAAGAAACACAGAACAAAACACAAGGAAACTAGCAGTGCGGAACTAAAATAGAAACACGGGGAAGGCAACAATAACAGAAACCTCAATCCTAGGAACTAAGAATGAACACAACTGAAAACCACAAATAAACCCATAAACACAAAACACTGGGTCAGACCCACGACCGTGACAGACGAGTGACTGAAAACACTACGTCCAGATGAACAGAGTCAGCTGCATGCATCAAGACATTTTAACCAGGAAAGTAAAACAAGGTTTAGATTCTGGTCTGATAAACACCCACAAAACCCACATAACCAAGTTACAGAGAAATGCAGTGACGTTAGAGTTACCTTAAACTGTGTCAGTGCTTCCTTTTTATAAGACAGTTTGAGCTTTTGTGAAACCATTAAACGCTGTTTAAAAAGAAAACCAAGGAAAGATTCATAGCATTATGAAGGACATAAAAAATGTTGGAAACACAAACCTGTGTCTACCAAAATAAAAGTTTCCACTTGTTCTGGATAGGATTTAAAGGAATGTAAATAATCAGTTTCTCATAAATGTACTCCAGATGTCTGATAATAAGCTATGCTGTAGTTGGGGGGTGCAGTTCCTCTTTTGTCCACTTGAGGCTCCAGCATATAGACTCCCATTTTAAAATGTTGACCTTTACTGCAGACATAAACCAATCAGATTTTATTTACAGATCACTTTAAAAACAACATGGTTGACCAAAGTACTTTCCAAAGACAATGATAAAAGTTAAAAATAAATAATATAAATAGTAAAACATGAATGAAATAGACAATAAAATATCCATTTAAATAAAATTAAGATGACTAAAGTGACCACAAGCTGACTCTGGTATTACTCCAAAAAAGCCTGTAAACACATTTACAACTGTTTTGATTGCTCTGGATCATCCACTGTGCAAACTGTACGGAGAGGTAATTAAAAAAAAAGAAACTTCATCTATCTGAATGCTGAAACTCTGTGCAGACAGGTGTCCTGGCACAGGTGGGGTAATCTCGAGTCACTGACAACTCAAAGAGATACAAAATTACTAAATGTTTCCATAGTTAAGGTATCGAGTGAGCCAACCATGTGATCTGGTGATGCATCCTTCAACAAACGACAGAATTTTTGTCTGTTGCCCTTTCATTTCATTTGGTGTAATAATTGCAACAAAACCAGAAGCTTGCCCTGATCACCATTACATGTGCACACAGATAGTCACAGTGCACCATATCAGTCTGTGTGAATCCACTCAGAATTAAGTGAAGAAGTACACCGTATTCTTTGGAGATTTAATCACATCAGCAGACTTTGTCTTGGTGCCACAAACTTTCAAAGCAGACATAGGCTGCTCAGCAGCACTTACAGCCACTCTTCTTTCCTTCTTATTAAAATGCTGATGAGCCCTCGTTCTCCTTTTCAGAAATGTTGGATCCGCTTCTCTCAGTTTCGAAACACTCTGTTTTTGATTCCTACTGAATATGACCTCTTGACTTTTAACCAAACAAAATACAGGCATTTGTTTCCAATGAAAACACGAGCGGAACAATTTGAAACAGAGGCATTCTTTGGTTTTAGGAGTACAATGACATGAGCTCGTTCCCTTCAGTTCCCACAGAAAGGGCTCTGTTTGCCTCCTCGGTAACATGTCGGTAGCACAGAGAACTGAACAGAAGAACAGCAGGACACTGGACATTTAACAAGAACTCAGTTTTTAATTTTCCTTGGCAACAATAACAGAGTGAGTTGGGTTTTTAACCTTTGTCTGCAGCATTGTTTCATTTATTTATAACTTTATGTAAAAGCTGGATATGTCACAATGCCTTCACACTGGCAGATATTTACACCAGATGGACTTCCTGACACAAACACCAGGGGTTTAATTTTTTTCTTACACTCAAACACTCTTTTGCTTGATAGTGAAATATGTCAGCACTATGGAGCTACAAGGCCACAAAAACAAAAGAAAAGAAAAACCTTGAGCAAAATGGGATTTTAGTAGAAAGTGAAAAGGAGAATCATCTGCACAAAAGAAGGATTGGGCCTAGAATGGAGCCCTGAGGAACCTGACGAAAGCAGAGTTTTAGAGGACGAAAAGCTGCCTGTTAAAAATGACTTAATTTGCTAAAGTACAGTTCCTTAAATTCTGTCAACACGCTCCAGCCAATAGACAAAGATATCATAATCTACAGTATGAAAGGAACTAACTAACAGATCATGTTTCCTCTCTTGTTAAATCCCTGATAGGCCCCTCATAGCATCATATGATCCTCATGGTTTTACTGACCTTCACTTGCTTCCAGTTTATTTCAGAATTAATTTTAAAATTTGATCAATGACCTATAAAGTACAACATGGCCAAGCCTCTGTAGCTGTCTTATTCTAGCGTTCAGTCCCTCCGATCTTCTCCCAGAGGTGATTACGCTTTGAGACTGTAGCTCCTTCAGGTCGGCTCAATCTGTCGTTTGTTTGAAACAGCTGCTTAAAACTCATTTTTATAGGTTAGCTACTTTTAACCATTATTCTTAGGACAACATGAAAGTAATAAATGCATAAACTTGTTTTTCTGCATCACTCTGAGACAAGATTTTTTAAAATTTTAGAGATGTTACACAAATGAAAGGAAACAGTCCTAAATATTAGTTTAATATGTGTATTGAAGGACACATTCTAGCTGAAAGTGACTCTAAGATTTCTCACAGCATTACTGGAGGTCAAAGCAATCCCATCCACAGTAAGTGAGGAATAGTGTTACTAAGATTTTTATGGCCGAGTACAATAAACTCAGGTTTATCTGAATTTAGAAGCAGGAAATTAGAGGCCATCCGGGTCTTTATGTCCTACAGTTAATCGGTGTGATCATCTGTCTTTGTAGATAAAGCTGGGTATCGTCGGCATAACAATGAAAAATGTGCTGAGCCTTCTAATGATGCTGTCTGAGAAAATCATGTATGACGATAACAAAACTGGTCCTAGTACGAAACCCTGTGGAACTCCATAATTAAACTTCGTGTGTGAACAGGAGTCAAACCCACCACCATTCAAAAACATATTATGCTTAAAAGTATCAAATGCTCCACTGAGATGGTGCCTTAATTTCACATGTCTAATATTGTAGGGTCGTTAGCTTACAGCCTAAACTGCTCTGAGTTTGTTCTGAATTGGGCACATAAAAGTTTAAACTTTCAGGAGGGGTATTTACTGAAATTTGATGTTGTAGAGCCAAATGTGAACAGTTTTTAAAGTTTGTGTTAACCACAGATTTGATTTGATTTTACCACAGATTAGGCATCTAATCAAAACTCAATTAAAAACAACAACAACACAGATTTGAGGAAATAAAAAGTCAAAAATAATCACCCATCTGGTATTCATTACTGCAACATTTATTATCCAAGTCATACTTAAGTGCAGCACTAAATATACCAAGTTATAATCTGTTTAATGCTGTCAGAGGTCAGAGCTGGGTTACAAAAGCTGTTTTTCATCCTTGTAATGCAAAAAGGATTTCAATAATCAGATTAAAATGAATGAAATGAAAACAGCAGAAATGTGAAGTCTAAATATGACTTCAGCTCGTCTGGATGGAAGCTGAAGTCAACAAAGAGCAGTTTGGTTTCAAATCTGTTTGGTTACTTTGACAGAAACTAATCTGAGAAGCATCTGCAGGAACTCAAAGAGAATAATATGTGATTAGTAGGTTTTCCATCGATTGACACTCTTCCTGTGGGATTCAGGATCATTCCACTGTTTTCCTCTCATCCGACTGATGGTGTTTGGCAGTGAAACACAAATGAGTAATTTGGCTTTCTGTGGCAAACTTCCGCACATTTTAACCATGACTAAATGAATGGCCTCATTGGGTCAACAGTTATGTGTTTTAACGTTTGGGGCAAAAAGTTCAAACTTGCCTCAGACTCTAATCTGAAGCGGAGTCTTAACAAGGTGGGATTGAAGTCGTAGCAGCTTTTGATTCGGGTTGATTCATACGACCGCTCTCTGCCACAGCGGCAGCAGGGAGGAGGTCCAGCTGGTGGTGGTAGTCGATGTCACGGGATCCACAAGATGACGCAAACCTTCCTCTGAAATTCTCCTCCATCCTTTCAGCTTCTTTGCATATCGATGCAAGATGCAGGGTTTTGTCTTGCTTTGACTTTTGAGCTGTTTAATATTATTGAAGTATTTGAGTTCTGCTTTCTGTCCTTTGCTGTTTTACTGTTTGAGGTTTTTCTTTTACTTCTGTAATATTATTGTTTTGCATTTTTTCCCAGTTGCATCCATGTGTTTATCCCATCGTCCCTCTGTGTTTTGCCTCAATTTGTTCATAGATGTTTAATATCTGAGCCATTTGAAGTGGTCCATGTATCTGACCAGGATGTCTTCTAGAAAACTGCCGGGTGATGTGTCAGGTGTGTTTCACCAGGCGGGGGTCTCGGGGCAAACCCAGAACACAATTGCAAGATTATGTCTCTCAGCTGGATTATGTCTCCAAGATGTCCCACTCCCCATCCACGGAGTGGGACATCTAAGCATCTCTGCTGAGACTGCTGCCTGCAAACTGGATGGCAAAAACAGATTTCAGCCGCCGACCGTTTGTTTTACACAATTTACACGAACAGCCTAGATTCATATTCAGGGAACAGGGTGTGAGACACACGGCCATCCAAGACAGTAAATTCTCCAAATGCTGCATTTTCATGAATTATCTGTCCCCAGTCACTAAAGCAGAAAGTGTGAACTATGTTTAAAAAGTTGGTGTATCCCATTCCTTATCAGAGTCAGAATCGTGTTTATTGGCCAAGTATATGTGCAGACACATACAAGGAAGATGGAGGCTCTCAAGCACAGCAATTCAATTCAATTCAATTCAATTTTATTTATATAGCGCCAAATTACAACAAAAGTCGTCTCAAGGCGCTTCATAGATACAGAGAAAAACCCAACAATCATATGACCCCCTGTGAGCAAGCACTTTGGTGACAGTGGGAAGGAAAAACTCCCTTTTAACAGGAAGAAACCTCCAGCAGAACCAGGCTCAGGGAGGGGCGGGGCCATCTGCTGCGACCGGTTGGGGTGAGAGAAGGAAGACAGGATAAAGACATGCTGTGGAAGAGAGACAGAGATTAATAACAGATATGATTCAATGCAGAGAGGTCTGTTAACACATAGTGAGTGAGAAAGGTGACTGGAAAGGAAAAACTCAATGCATCATGGGAATCCCCCGGCAGCCTACGTCTATTGCAGCATAACTAAGGGAGGATTCAGGGTCACCTGGTCCAGCCCTAACTATATGCTTTAGCAAAAAGGAAAGTTTGAAGCCTAATCTTGAAAGTAGAGATAGTGTCTGTCTCCTGAATCCAAACTGGAAGCTGGTTCCACAGAAGAGGGGCCTGAAAACTGAAGGCTCTGCCTCCCATTCTACTTTTAAATACTCTAGGAACAACAAGTAGGCCTGCAGAGCGAGAGCGAAGAGCTCTAATAGGGTGATATGGTACTACAAGGTCATCAAGATAAGATGGGGCCTGATTATTTAAGACCTTGTATGTGAGGAGCAGGATTTTGAATTCAATTCTGGACTTAACAGCAATGTAAATCACTCACTCACACACACACACACACACACACACACACACACACACACACACACACACACACACACACACACACACACACACACACACGTGTCTATATATACATTACACATGCATACACATACATACACAAAGCTGTGTAAACCATCTATAAATAACTAATCTAAACTTATATACATAAAATACAGAAATGAGGTGGAATGAATATTACAGAATGTACATGAGGTGCAGTTGCAGTCTAGCTCCCACTGCCAGACTGCAACTGCACCTCATGTACATTCTGTAATATTCATTCCACCTCATTTATCTGACAGCTGTTTAAGTCTGATCTTTGGCCCAAAACATGAAGCTTAAAAAATAATTAACTCTGTCCAGGTGAGGAGTGATTGATGGCCAAAACTAGCCCAAGTAGGCTACGCAGGCTGTTGAGATCAAAGTCATATACTGTTGCCTTTCCCACTATGAACGCAGCTGAACTGGTCCACATTCACACGTACGCACAAACCAGAGTCAAATCAGGCAACCGACCTGGGCGAGTGTGCCACTCGTTCTGAAAACCAAGCTTCAACATAAACCAGACCCGTCTGAGCAGCTCTTCAAGTGTTTGGTTTGGAGCATCTAAATGTCATCTGTCATGTGCAACACTTTGGATATGTTCATGTAAATATATACAAAGATATCAGTTTCATTTAGCAAGGCTTTCCCAATTTGTGCTTCTGAGCTTTTTTCTCATGATATTTTCAAATGGCAAAAACAGATTTCGGCCGCTGACCGCTGACTTGTGTTTGTCTTTCTGTCGTCTGTGCAGCAAAAACACAACGAGCTCTCCAGGCAGCTGAGCGGGGACTGCAACACCTTTGACACCTCATCAGGAGAAGCTTCTGATTTCACAGGAGTTTCATCTGAAGAGTTCAAACTGCCACAGCGTCTCTAACCCGCAGAGACCTCTGCAGAGTCCCGGGTTTGTTCCGGCTGTAAAGTTTCATTTTTACATGAGAATCTATGAGGATCAACTCGCTTTTTGAACTTTCCACTTCATTTTTCAGCTCCACAGGTTGACCTTTCGGGGTTACTCCCGTGAGCTGACCTTTAAATTTTAGACTATGAACGTCTCTGGATGACAAAGAGACACAACACAACCACTGAGAGATACTGAGTGTGTCCCTGCCATGACCGGCTCCCGGCACTCCACTCTAAAATAAAATCCCCAAACCAAAAAACGGTCAAAAAGTCACTCATTAAATGTAAAAAAATGCAGTCCGAGTGACGCCTCATCAGCGAGCCTGTTATGTCAACACTCTGCTGTGAGAATGGCCTTTTTATCCTGCGCTGGCCTGCTGCACAGTTTCCCAAATGCCCCAGCGCCCCGCGACCCCGCTGAGCTGCCGTACGGCAGCAGCTCGCCGTTGATGTAAGGAGCTTTTGGGAAGCCGAGCGGAGAGCGGGTTCATATGAGCCAAGTGCTGACAGCTTGAGAGGCTCACGCAGGCTCGTTATAAACCGTGGGCGTTTGTATCCAGCTTCAATAAAACGCTGTGAGCATATCACGTCTCCGTGATTCAGCCTGGATTTCCGAATTGGTAAACTTTTCTCGGCTTCATTTGTTTGGCGTCACTGCTGTGAGGTTCCCCGTTAGTGAAGAGGCCGCCTGGTACAACTGTGACTGAAATGGTCGCAGTATTGTTGTGACTCATTTTAGGCCTTTTTACGAGGCTGTTATTCCAGACGCTTGTTTTCATTTATTTAGGGTTTTTTTTACATGGTTAGAAGAGGGGCTCCACCACTGACCACACATCTGCTCATAGTCCTGCTGTGTCTGCTTCAGCGTGGGGGCCTTTCTCAGGTCTGTGCCCGGGGGCCCACATAACCACCAAATATTTTCTCACACATGATGATGATGCTGATGATGGTTAAACCAGAGCAGCTCTGAGTGGATCCAAGAACAAGAAGAGCCGTGAGTCTCCTAACATCACCACGCTGTCGTCTGGGCCGTTTTATGTGCAGATTAGCTGTAACGTGTCCATCGGAGAGATTTGGACGTGGGTTTTCTTTCTTTTGGAAAGAAGTGCTTCGAGCAGTTACACGAGTCAATCAGGCCCAGTCTGCACATGCAACAAACACAGGTTACTTTTAAAATGTATTCCACTACAGATTATAGATTACATGCCCCAAAATGTATTTTGTAACGTATTCTGTTACGTTACTCTCATTGAGTAACGTAACAGAATACGTTACTCAATGAGAGTAACGTATTCTGAATACTTTGTGTTGAAAGACTGCTGCAACAGAACTTATTGTTTCAGAGGAAAACACGAACGCAGCGTACAGTCGAGTCTTAACAGCTTACTTACAGCTGGGCTCGTCAGGCTCTCTGTTTGGCTGCAGTGGTTATTATTATATTTACATGCTTCCAGCTCCCGTTTCTGCTCCATGACAGCTCGTACATTCTTTGGGGGCGATGCCTGTAACACTCTGCCTATTGCCTTCATATTAAATCATTTTTTGAACAATAATTTTAGAAAATATTTCTTCACATCACTATTCGGGGCACAAGTAGAGGAGACATGGGCCATGAGATTGAGACACAGACATCAGAGCCTCTTAATGTGTGTTTTGTTTGGGTTTCCACCGGCCTGGAATTACCAAAAACAGAGAGGACACAGCCGAACGTATAAAACAGGAAAAGACCGCCGTGTAATCCATTTATTTCAACAAAGTAACTGTATTCTGAATACCACCTTTTTAAACGGTAACTCTAACGGAATACAGTTACTCATATTTTGTATTTTAAGTATGTAATGCTGGTACATGTACTCCGTTACTCCCCAACACTGGTTTTGACCTTTTAAATGTGCATTTAAATCTTTGTACATGTGGACAAAAAAAGCAGACGTTGTCATGTAGTGTCAAGCGTGTGCACCTTTATTGTCCGTTATGATGCCAGACTGCAGTGTTGTTGAATGGATATTGATATTTTTCAAAACCAATGCAAGAAAATCCTCATTTAACTCTTTACCCCTTGAAATCTTACTATGGTTCACCATCTTTTCCAGACTGAGTGGTTCCTGTTACAGTTCAGCCTGCGTGTAGAACAGAAAGACAGAGTTTGCAGCTGAGGTTAGTGAAGTCGACCTCTGCCTACGCAGCTATCGTTGGAAAAACCCGGGATCTGTTCTGTGTGGTTATATGGGTCTGTGTTTTGTTTTATAGATTTTTCGAATAATGTGCACGTTTTATGGGGGAATGAGTTAAAAAATACCCGTGCACGTGTGGATGTAGCCCCAGTGACCTGACTGTGGTCATCTTCACTAGATCCATTCACAACTTTAGCAGCTAGCACTTAATAAATATGATGCAGGTGATGATATTTGTCTGTTGCTTGGTTCTGAAATGGGAATGTTTGAGATCATGTCAATGATCTTCCCTTTGCTGGAAAGTCTGTTTCTAAAAGGCAGATACACCAGTTTTTGTTCCATCTTAGCTCTTTAACCTAAAATCTTTAAAGGTGTTAAAAAATGTTCCTGTGCGTCCTCGCTGTGAGGATGTCTCCGTGAGTGAGGTCTGATGGGGCTTAAAGTTGTGCTAGATTGATGCTTCTAATAGATGTGTTTTCTTTCTGTCTTTGTCTTCATCCTCCACCTCATCACCCGATCTCGCCTTATTCTCCCTCTCGCTCCTCCGTCATTGCGGCGAGGGTAAACTTTCGCTCCGGCAAAGGAAAACATGGAAAAGGCAGCGCTGCCCCGTAACTGTCATGATGTCATCGAGTCCCAGCACTCAGCTTAAGTTATCTGCACCCTCTTTATGACTCCACTCACTTTCAGCACAGAGCGTGTGCATGTGTGTCATACAGAGCGGGGGGGGGCTGATGTTTTTGTGTGTGTTTAACGACAGGCCGGGGGCTCCGAGTGCTTACCAAGCCTAATAAATCCTGACAAGCTCTCCACAATAACCTGGATGAGGTTTCTCTTTTCTCTCACTCACGCTCTCCTTCTCTCGACAGCTGGCTAACCTCTGTGCTCGCTGCATATTATACCTGCCACCTACTGTTTCCTCAACTTCTGCACACTGAGAACACACACACTTCCACGTATTCCCATCTCTGTGTATTACCCAAACCTAAACCTGATCCTAACCCGAGCCCGAAATCCAAGTCTGATGTTGCTTCATCAGCAGTCCCTTAAGCGTGTATTCTTTCTAATGGCCAACAGGGGGCAGCTCAGGGCGCACAGAGTTGGTGCCTCACCATGTGACAGCTTGATAGCCTATCAGATTCGCTCAGCACGCGTCACGTCTAGTTTCAAAACACAAAGAGAGTGATGCTGAAAATGCTTCATGGTGCAAAACTTCACAAAACTAAGGGGCGCGGTGGCCATGTCCATCTTTTATATACAGTCTATGGTCCATACGGAAATACACAGAGTCTGTGAGTCTTCAATTTCTGATTTGTGGCTTCATTAAATATCATTCAAAGTCAGCTGATTCTGATCAGCTGAGAACTTTTCAGATTTCAGTGATTTTATGTGGAACCATCCATAACTACATTTTTACTTCCCCACATTAGAAATACAAGTATGCATGGACAGCATAGCGTACAGCGTCATTTATATAAAATGAAGCCGACCGAGCGAGAGAAAAGTGTAATATTTATTGGCTGCATGGGATTTGAACCCTGCTCTCATCTACCTTCTGCCAAAGTGGATTAGTTGGAATACTACTGTATGGAGCCAGTGTGGATTTCTAATGTGTCAGGTTGGCTGAATCATCCGACTCTGCCAAGACGCTCGAGCTGTTTGCAAAGTGACACAACTGCTGGCTCGGACGTTACCCATCAGTCAGTTTGACGGCTACAGTCCGAGGCAGCGTGGAGCAGTGTGTGTGCAGGTGTGTGTGTGCAGGTATGTGTGTGTATTAAAACGGGACAGCACTGCTTGGGTTCAGGCTGAAATATCTCAGCTACCGTTTGATGGATTCCCGTGAAATTTCACGATTCCTCATTCCCATGATTTATAGCACCACTATAAGTTTGGACTTTACGATCTGCTTCAGCTAAATATAAATGTTTAATATTCTGAATAATTATCAAGCCCCACAAAATCGACTCTACGGCCTCTTTTCCCGCAGCACCTACTCAACTGAGTACCGCCTGATGTGCGTCGGGGTCAAAAGTCCTGTGACATCATTTGTCTACAACATGAACACGGCGCAACATTGCAGGACACTGAGGTGATGGTGCTGCTCGGCCTGTGGCTGCTGTCAGACTCACGCTGTTGGTTTCTGTGCAGTCATTTCAAAAATGGCGGATTTTAATTTTCGTGAAAGGGTCGCTCTCATGACTTGTCGAGTAACGCCATTCACTGGCCAATCGGTGGCATGCATTCTGCTGACATCACATTTTTGGATCAACTCAACTCGTTTGGAACCCTGCACTAACAAAGTAGCTGGTACCAGGTACTATAAACTACTGGAGAACCCTGAAAACTGAGTAGGGACGAGCAGGTACCAGTGGGAAAGGGTTATAAGTGTCCTGTAATCACACAACGGGATGTTCGAGATATCAAACTTCCTTCTTGGGTTAGCAAGTATTTGTGTTATTTTCATAAGGAAAATAGCCTCTGGGAGGAGGTTTGTATCCTGATCAGTCAACGCTACACCTGGCTCCTTTTATTATGGAGGAGTAACAGATCTACTCTGAGCCCACAAACACTTCAGAGGAACCTCATTTCTGCAGATAACCGAAAAACTGCTGCAACCTTTCAGGTAACGACATAAATAGAACTGTAATGTAATTAATGAATTTAGTCGAGTAACATCTTTAACATCTCAGGCTGCAGTTTAGTCACACAATCGCTCCTCAGAGTCTCAACGAACATGTACCTTTCAGTCAAGTCTCTCTCATGCATTTCTCTTTTTATATGATATAAAGCATTTATCTGCACAATCTCACACACACACACACTTTCATGCATCAAGCTGCACAATGCTCAGTCTTTTGCACAACCTGCTGCCATTGTTGCACTTTTCTATTGCACCGTCTTTGTTTTTTTTGCAAAAGCCCGATGGTCTTGGAGGAATGTTGTCTCACTTCACTGTGTGCTGCATCACTGCACATGGTTGGAATGACAATAAAGTCACTGGACTACATGTGTAAGGTTAGGTTTGCTTGGCAGTTGCAGGTTCACACGTATCCCTGCATATAGCTCTCTAACAGGTCACTGAGGACCTGGTGGATGTGAAGAGGTTAAAAACTGTTTTTGCAACTTCATCTTCTTCAACAGTTTCCATCATGAACAAACGGGTGAAACTGCTCCTTAAATCCATGTTGTTTTAACTGCAGGACCCCCCCACCTCCCCCGTCATGTCCTTGTTTCTTAATTATCCTTGCACACAAACAAACGCTCGCTCTTCTCGTGTGTCGCCCTCTCGACACTCGAGCAATGAGGGATGAAGTCATTATCAGCTCTAATGGGTGACGTACCGTTTATTTCCACAGCACTGCGGGGAAATAACATGACAGCAAAACAAACGGCACCATTAGTCATACTTAACAGCACCTGTAAATCAGCTCAGTGTGTACGCATGTGTGTGTTTTGGGGGGGAGGCGGGGTTCTTGTGTGTTTTAACAGGTTATTTTGCACGACAACTGCAAACTGTGGAAAATATGAACCGCACAGATGACTGACAGTATATGATGAGTGCAACCCTCTCGAGCAACACACACACACACACACACACACACACACACACACACACACACACACACACACACACACACACGCAGTAAACACACCCCACTTGTAACACAGATTATTCACACACTGTGACCGGTGCCTGTTCATATTTTCCACTACAGGGCCAAGCAGGGTTTGTGGAGGCTCGCTCAGCTGCCAGTTTGTCACAGCTTGAGGCAGTGAGCATTAAGTCTGAGGTGCCCACAGAGCCGAGCAGATCCCACCGCCATCTGTTTGACGTCTCAATTCCTGCTGCAGAGCCTGTAAGAGGCGACGAAGAGGCGACGAAGAGGCGACGAAGAGGCGACGAAGAGGCGACGAAGAGGCGACGAAGAGGCGACGAAGAGGCTTCCTGTTTTCTTACAGCGATCGTTACAGCCGTCCAGGACACTCAATTAAAAACCACTTCAATGAAGCTTGGAAGTGACTTTGCTGGTTTGATGGCATGTTACTGTAAATGGAAGTCATTAGATCTTCAGTGGAAGACTGAACCGATATTTAATGCATAATATTTCCTGGTTCTTTGATTTGAGTTCTCCTCCTGTCTCTTCAACTTCATCGTCATTTAGATTTTCAGGTGTTGCGCTCTGACTCGTCTGCTTTGTGACTTTGATGAGAAATTGATCCGTTTATACGTGATGGTGAATCTTTTGAGCACTCAGAAGATCTTAGAATAAGTGAGACAGTAATAGTAGTCAGCAGGTCTGGGTTTGGTACACCGGCAGAAACGGGAGCACCCCTCCTCACGTCACTTCATGAACCCTGAGAGAAGTATAACATGCACATTTTATAAGGCTCAAATCTGTATATACAGACCCAGTTAGTAAAGCGTGTATGTTTGCACTCCATCTTCCATCTAGAGAGGAATATTATCCTTTTAGAGCCTGAGCCATGAAATAACTGCCATAAAATTCATTGTTTATTGAACCTTCTGAAACATTTTACAAAATGAATTTGCATTTATGAGATTTCATTTGTGGAAGTCTCAATAACTCATAAAAACCACACCGATAAAATACGATATACTTGACATTAAGGGGTTATTATTGCACATGTAGATTTTAGGGTTTTAACCCTTTATTAAAAGAAAGAAGTCAAAACTATTTGATGTTTTCTGCAAAGTTTGACGTGTTCAGTTGTGGCACAGCGGTGGTTGCCCTGAAACTTCACAGGGCTTATTTCCAGCAGCTCCTCCATCTAAACAACCAGATCAGTTTTTGGTTTCTTACACACTAAAACTGCCCAGCATTCCTGAAATGAAAATAAAGTGTTTCCTGGTTTTCCAAGTAACCAAGTTCACTTTCACTTGATGTTTACTTTTATTTTCACCCCGTCTTTGCTCGGAGTGAGGCACCAAACAATCAGTCTTAAAGAAGAACAGCTCGCTCTACATGCACGTACACAACTGAGACGTCGGGTTTATGTTTGGGTTCAAACAAGGTTTTAGACGTGTTCTGGACTTTGAACTGGTTTTACATTGGTACTGTGTTTTCCAGTGTCTTGGAGAATTCACTGGTAAACTGTCATTGTCTTCTTCTGCCTCTTCACGCGATCAGAGTCTGATTCAAGGGCCTAACAAAATACCTAACAGACAGCAGGACACCTGCCAATCAAAGCAGCCACACCCTGACTTTAACCCATAACACACAGGTGTCCCCGCCCCTTCACACACTGAGGTCCTGTTTTCACACTGACTCTCACACTGACTCTCCCACAGTTGTCCTGATAGTAAAACTGCCTCTAAGCCTCTCCAGCATGAGTTATTGAAATGAAAGGGGAAATTCTCTAAGACCAAAACAGCTTTTGGATCAGGCTGTAAACGTGTTGGAGCCTCTGCTGGACATTAGAGGAACTGCAGCTTTTACTGCTTCCACGAAAATGAAATCTAAGCTGTAATCTAAAACCTTTTTAGTTTAGTTAGTTATGTTTTTAGTTTAGATTTTGTGTTTTAGATGAGTTTATCTTTTTAACCAACAAACACTTCTCATCATTCTTTGTTATCAGCTCTAAAGCTGCTAAATTGAAGCCAAAAACAGATTTAATCAGAGCGGGCCCACACTGAATTTTGACTGAATATCATCGGTCAGTTATCACCGAGCGCAAACTTTACAGCAGAAGATTACCACCTAAAATCCGGCACTCTCTTGGTCAGGAGCACTCAGCAGCGTGTCCAGCTCTCCGTGGCTGCACAGGCTGCTTTTCTGTGCCAGTGTTAATCCTCAGTAAACCGCCAGCAGCTGGACCTGCATGAGCACCGACACGAAGCTGGAGAGCCGCTGAGGTGTAAAGAGTCTGATGGGACCGTCAATGAAAACCAGACTGCAGCAATAAAATGCCAACCAAACAACGAGCCACTCAGCACAGCCACTACCCCCTACATGCACTCTGCCCACACCACTCCCAACGAAACAATAAAAACTAAAACAACACCATTGTCTTTGTGTGTGTGTGCGTGTGTGTGTGTGTGTGTGTGTGTGTGTGTGTGTGTGTGTGTGTGTGTGTGTGTGTGTGTGTGTGTGTGTGTGTGTGGCAGAAGAGTTAACAATCGAAGAGCACAAAGATGATTTGTGACACTTTGCTTAGTGAGAGATAAAGACTGTTTGAGTGAGACAGCTGAATAACAAACAAAGAAGAAGAATGTGTCTGAGCAGGAAGGACGCGAATAAACCGCTGCACTCCCAGTTCACGTCATCAGCATGAACACAAAGCAGAGTGTAGCGTAACCAAACGGGGAGTAAAAACAATAACACGCTGATGGAGGCTCTTCTGTTTTCCAGGGTGTAAAACGATGTTACTGCCGTTTCTCGGTTCTTAGCTGGTGGGCCAACATACCAACCCCATACTGCTTCTGCATAGCAGCAACACAAACGGCATTATATGAAGCTCCAAGTGCGGCTGATAACACGAGAAACGAGGACGAATTTGTTTATCTTATAACTGCAGGTGAAATAATAATAATAATAATAATAATAATAATAATAATAATAATAATATATGGCAGAGCCATCTGTGTTAGATGTGTTGGGCCATAGAGGCTGATAGCACGTGGTATGAAAGGGTTCAGACCTTCAGAGCTCGGCTGTGTGTCCTCACCGAGCAGCTGTAAATATCGAGAGAGGAAAAGTTCTCTGACGCAGATTGACGATCGTACCTGCAGAGGGTCAGGAAATATCTTTACCTGTGAGGTGATGTTTGGGAATTATATCACATTACCAAAAAAATATGTGACCAGTTCAAGCTGTGAGATTTTATCAAATTGAAGAGAATTCTGATAATATATGAGTCCTGTATATGTGAATGCTTTATGCTGTGCTCATGAACTATGTAAAAAGATCTAATATTTAGAGAATTAACTTTCAGATCAAAGAGGTGAATCATATACAGAAGATATAGTATGATGTTTAGGGAAAAAATGAGTGAAAAGATTTTTTAAAGATGCATCATAAAAAAGACAATTTATATCAGCAATGAATCATTTAATTTACAAAAACAGCCTTTATGAGAGGAAACAAAGAAAAAAAATTATATTTAAAGAAAAACTACAGTTTGAATATTTTTAGTCTTTATGTGTCAATAATAAATTATAATTAATAATTTAAAAATACAAAATATGTTCTTAATAGTATTACAGCCTTTTAAATATTGTCATGGTAACAATAGAATAATGGCTATTACTTAAAAGATGAAAATAACACGTAGAAAAAAGGTCATGTTTGAAGAATAAACATTCAATCAGTTACACAGACCTAGATCAAGATGGCGCCGAGTATGGCAGCCTTGTCGCGAGCTCCCCCAAGCAACAGCTTTTTTCTGTGTTTAATTTTACTTTTCCTTCATTTTTTTGCGAGTAGCACTTGTCTCCTTGTGTACGACCGACAAACCTTACTGGACATAAAAGACGGTCTTTCTTATAACTTTCCGGAGTTCAAGTTTTGCAACACGGACGCTCCGTTTGCAGACCCCCCATTCATCTCACCTGAGACGCCTTTGTTCTCTGGCCCTGGAGGCCGCAAACGCCGACGCAGAGGGAGAAGATCTGGCGTTCTGGTTCGACTGAGACGGCGCACTTACAGACCACCGTTACCCAGTTTATTACTGGCTAATGTGCAGTCTCTGGAGAACAAGCTGTGCGAGCTTCGGGCACGGATCTCATTCCAGCGAGAGATGCGGGACTGCTGCGTGATCTGCCTCACAGAAACCTGGCTATCGGACAAAGTACCGGACTCCGCAATACAACTGCTGGGGTTCTCTGTGCACCGCGCGGACAGGTCACAGGATCTTACTGGGAAAAGCAGAGGCGGTGGTGTGTGTTTCATGATCAACAACAGCTGGTGTGATTATGCGAACGTGCACCCGGTCAAATCCTTCTGCTCACCGGACCTGGAGTACCTGATGATTAAGTGCCGGCCATTCTGGCTACCGAGGGAATTTACAGCAGTGATTATTACGGCTGTTTACATTCCCCCACAAGCCGACACTGACCGTGCACTCAGGGAACTGTACAGCGCGGCGCGATCAGCAGCGAGGAAACCGCACACCCAGAGGCAGCGTTTATCACAGCCGGAGACTTTAATAAGGGAAACCTGAAGAAAGTCTCACCCAAACTCCACCAACACATCCATTTTAACACGCGTGGAAACCGGCTACTCGACCACTGTTACACCTCTTTCCGGGATGCGTACAAAGCCCTCCCCCGCGCCCCATTCGGCCAATCAGATCACCGCTCCATCCTGCTCCTGCCCGCCTACAGGCAGAAGCTGAAACAGGAAGCTCCAACCCGGAGGGCGGTGCACTGTTGGACGGACCAATCGGAGTCTGCGCTGCGGGACTGTTTTGATCACGCGGACTGGGAAATGTTTCACGTGGCCGCCAGAGACATTGATGAATACACAGACTCAGTCTGTGGATTTATCAGGAAATGCGTGGAAGATGTCGTCCCATCCAGAACAGTTAAATCCTTCCCAAATCAAAAACCCTGGATTAACGGAGATGTTCGCGCGGCACGGAGCACCGCCTTTGCCTCCGCGAACACATCGGACTACAAACACGCACATTACCAACTCCGGAAGACGATCAAAGCAGCCAAACGTGAGTACAGGGACAGGGTGGAGCAACAGTTTGACAACCCTCGGAGTATGTGGCAGGGACTAAACACAATCACAGACTTTAGAGGGAAAACCAGCACACCGCAGACCACGGCCTCTCTGTGTGAGGATCTAAACGTATTCTACGCTAGATTCGACACAGCGAACACCATGAGACCGGACAGTGTGCGCACCGCGGATGACGTCAGTGTGCACACTGTGTCTGAGGAGGATGTGCGGAAGTGCTTCAGGAAGGTGAACGCACGCAAAGCTACTGGTCCGGACGGGATTCCCGGCCGCGTCCTCAAGTCATGCGCGGCTCAGCTGGCTGGAGTGTTCACGCACATCTTCAACCTTTCCCTCTCTCTGTCTGTAGTCCCAGCCTGCTTCAAAATGGCCACCATCGTCCCTGTACCCAAATCCTCCACCATCTCCTCATTGAACGACTGGCGACCTGTAGCCCTGACCCCCATCGTAAGCAAATGCTTCGAGAAGCTGGTCAGGGACTTCATCTGCTCTGCACTACCCGACTCACTGGACCCTCTACAGTTTGCATACCGCCACAACAGGTCCACTGATGATGCCATAGCCCTGACACTACACACTGCCCTGTCACACCTGGAGAAGAGAGACACGTATGTGAGGATGCTGTTTGTAGATTACAGCTCAGCATTCAATACCATCGTTCCCTCGAAGCTGGACAGGAAACTGCAGGATCTAGGACTGAGCAGCTCCCTCTGCAGCTGGATCCTTAGCTTCCTGTCTGACAGACGCCAAGTGGTCAGACTGGGCAGCATCACCTCATCCCCCATCACACTGAACACTGGTGCTCCACAGGGGTGTGTACTGAGCCCTCTCCTGTACTCACTCTACACCTACGACTGCACAGCCACTAACAGCTCCAACATCATTGTGAAGTTTGCAGACGACACTACAGTGGTGGGTCTTATCACCAACGGTGATGAGACGGCTTACAGGGAGGAGGTCAGCGCCCTGACCCACTGGTGTCAAGACAACCATCTCACCCTCAACGTCGCAAAGACAAAGGAGTTGATAGTGGACTTCCGGAGGTGCAGAGAAGTACACACCCCCATCACCATCAACGGCGCTGCTGTGGAGAGAGTGAGCAGCTTCCGGTTCCTTGGAGTACATCTGGCTGAGGATCTTACGTGGTCAGTACACACAAACAAAACAGTGAAGAAGGCGCAGCAGCGCCTCTTCTTTCTCAGGAGACTGAAAAGATTCGGCATGAGCCCCCGCATCCTCAGGACCTTCTATCACTGTGCCATTGAGAGCATCCTCACTGGATGCATCACCACCTGGTATGGCAACAGCACCGCCTACAACTGCAAAGCTCTCCAGCGAGTAGTGCGGTGCTCTGAACGGATAATTGGAGGTGAGCTTCCCTCCCTCCAAGACATCTACAGGAAGCGCTGCCTGAGGAAAGCGGGGAGGATCATCAAGGACTCCAGTCACCCCAGCCATAAACTGTTCAGACTGCTTCCATCAGGAAGGAGGTTCTGCAGCATCCGGTCCCGAACCAGCAGACTGAGAGACAGCTTCTTCCACCAGGCCATCAGACTGCTGAACACGTCATAGACACCTCAGCTTCACTACTGGAACTTCAACATTATGCACTCCATACTGTACAGTAATGCCACTGTTTTGCACATGTCTCAACTCTGTATATTTTATATATTTTATTTATTGTTTACTCTATTTAATTTGTAAAATATGTGTACACACACACACACACACACACACGTAGAAAAATATTTAGTATACACATCCAGAAATGCATACACTATTATATATTGTACATATATTTATTAGTTTCAGATGTAGCCATTCTTGTATTTTGCTTGTTTACATTGTTGTATTTTGCACAACTCTGTTGCTTGTGAAGCTCGCACACAAGAATTTCACTCACATGTGCTGTACCAATGTACCTGCACATGTGATGTGACAATAAAAGTGATTTGATTTGATTTGATTTGATTTGATTTGATTTGATTTGATTTGATTTGACAGAGTGTTTGTAAGTGCGTGGCTCTATGGTGTGAATGTGTACACGTGTGTGTGTGTGTGTGTGTGTGTGTGTGTGTGTGTGTGTGTGTGTGTGTGTGTGTGTGTGTGTGTGTGTGTGTGTGTGTTATTTGATTACATGGATATTTACGTGTGTGTGACTGCTGAGCTTTCTGAGTCTATAAAACATACTGTGGCCATTCAGCGGGTGATTACATGTTAGCACAAACTTTACAGAGGTGAGCTCACCACTGCTGTGTGTGTGTGTGTGTGTGTGTGTGTGTGTGTGTGTGTGTGTGTGTGTGTGTGTGTGTGTGTGTGTGTGTGTGTGTTGCCAACACTAACACTGTGCTGACTGGGCTAATTAACCTATGCTTATCACCCCTCCTCCATCCCGCCTCCCGCTGTCCTCCTTAGAACAGAAGTACTGCACTTAAAGCATCAGACTGCTTTATTTGTCATAATGTGTCTGTTGCATCTCTGTGGTCATGCTAACTTTGCCCCCCCCCCCCCGAACTCCCTCACAGAAAGCCTGTATTGGTGCAGAAAGCTTGACATCACAGGTGCTTCCCAAAATAACTTGATTTTTACATAAACTTTTTAAAACAGTTCTGTTTAAGTTCTGTCTCACTGAGGCAAAGCGGACTAACATGTCACTGAAGGGATTGAGGACGGATTGGGGAAAACCCAATTCTAACTAAGAAAAAAAGCATAAAACATAAAAGCACTCGAGCTTTTCCTGTTTGTGGGCACAAAAGATCACTTTTTAAAGTTTATTTTATCCAGTGAAAGTGGGAAGGCATCACCATAGCAATGACAAAAAAACGTTTTCAAAGACATGACATTTCTTTTACATTAACCCAAACCACCAATATAAATCCAACCCAACAGTTTTTAATGTCTCTCCTCAAAATTTTTTTTAAAGAAAGTATGACTTAAACATGGCTAACAGCAGCTAACACTAGCTAACAGCAGTTAATGCTAACACACCGCAACTAACAGTAGCTAACAGCGGCTAATAGTAGCTAACTGCAGCTAACACTAGCTAATGCTAGCATACGGCAACTAACAGTAGCTAACAGCGGCTAATAGTAGCTAACTGCAGCTAACACTAGCTAACAGCAGCTAACTAGCTAATGGCAGCTAACAGAGTAAAGAGACGTGAATACCAGGTGAGGTAGAGACTGAGGTGTAGATTGACAGTCAACACTCACTACAGATGAATGGTGGTTGGAGTTGTTTGATTTACAGTGGCCGCTGTAGCTAGAATTGTGCACTTGAATCGCGAGGGCTAAGAAAGCATCACTCACTTGGCTAAAATCTGCAATCTACTGACATGTAGTGATGAGATTTTACACACTGTAACTTTAAAGATGGGGAATATTAATTTAATGTGCATGAACACAAAATGAAAGGACAGGAAATAATCCTGGGATTTTAAAGAACTACAAAAAGTTACATTTGTGTCCAGCATCTTGAATCCACGGGTTTAAGGTCACAACTATTCAACAAACTGCCATGAGACTGTGTTGAAGGAGAGCTTGAGTAAAATGTGACATTAAAGCTTGTTGCACTGCACTCGATTCTCAGAGTGGCCTTAAACATTTCATCCCCAAAATGTATTTTTTACTTGATATTGCAAATGTTTGAAACATATTATATGTGCAGAGTTTTTACCTGTAATGTTTAATACAATTATTTACATGATATTTCTATTTAAAGTTAATCTACAGACTTCATCCAGCACTGATATTAAGCTGCCAGACATGTGCAGAGCAGCCGTGATTTATTCCCTGACCTGCTGTTTCTGTTTAGTTTCCAGGAATTTGTGGAAGTTGTAAAGCTCTGGGTGATCTTTTGTATTTATTGAATAAAAAATAAAATAGATTTCTGCTCTGAATGCTGTGGCACACCCAAGATGCATTGAAAACCCACAAGAACACCGCTCCATATCTGCAACTGTTCTGGCTTTATATGTGTCTGTAAACTTGAAAATGCTTCACTCAGATTCTTTGGGTGATGTAACAATACTTTGCAATGCTGCTTTTGTTTAACTGCTCCCTCGGTTTTACTGCTTGGTTTTCTTTTGAGCCGATAGTTATTTTTTCTGTAAGAGTGCTGAGATTTGGCAAGATTTTGTAATTATTATTTTCTTATTTATTTCCTCAGTAGGGAGTTTGATAAGGATGCCAACTAGAAAAGTAGCTGGTCGAGGCAACAAGTCTGCAGAGGCAAAAGCTAAACAGCTGCGAAAAGATATAAAAGAAAAACTACAAATAAGGTCAAATATATGGCATTGAAAAAGATGTTAAATGAACAAAAATTATACTAAATAAATACAAAGATATGAAACAACCAGAAAGATCAAGTGTTTGAAAAACTGACATAAAATGAAGACAAATAGATGCAGAATGACAGAAATAATAGAGAAAGGCAGCTGCAAACAGAAGTAACCCAGAAGCCTCTTGTCTCATAGTGTGTCCATGTAGCAGGATGCTGTAGGGGAGTATGATGTTTCTATCCACATTTATTCTTCAGCAAGAAGCTGGAGTCCAAATGCTCCCCATGGCTTGGCTGGTACTGCACAGCTGGCAGCAATCGGTGTGCGAGTGTGTGAATGAAAGGCAAAGTGTGAGCGCTTCACATGAAATCACTGTAGTCCAGTTGAAACTGGAGTTCTCTGTGATCCTTTTTTACCCACATGTCTGCGTCCCACCTCCTTCTAAAGCAAAATGACGTTTTCAAAAATGAGAAAAACAAAACAAAAATCGGGAAAATTATTATCAGAAAGTTAACAATGAAGACATCCTGTAATCACTCAAAGGTCTTTTAGCCTCATAGAGTGTTTTTCTTCTTATTTAGGCTACGTCCACACGTACCCGGGTATTTTTGAAAACGCAGATTTTTCTATGCGTTTGCACCTTTCATCCACACGTAAACAGCGTTCACTTTTAAAAACGCCTGCCAGGGTGGATATTTTTGAAAACTCCGTTTTTGCATTTACGTGTGGACGAGGAAAACGGAGAAAACGGAGAAAACGCAGCGTCAAAGGTGTGCGCCTTTTTTGACGTCACACTGTGCGCCACGTTATTGTTTCGGTGAAACGAATTTCTACAATACTGTTAATTGTTAATTCTACTCTCTGCAGTGTTTAAATGCTTACATATACACACAGTTACTGTCCCTCCACACATACGACTCGGTTCTGCTTCTATGCCCCAGCTTTGTTTACTATTTCCAACCGAGGCTTCTAGACTTCTGATTGGCCAACATTTCTGCACGGTTAGGAATCTAGCGCCACCTGCTGCTTTGGCATGTTCTTAGCAGCGTTTTCCTTCATTTCTGCCTTTACGTGTGGACGGGATTATTTTTTAAAACGAAAACGGAAAATCTCCGTTTTCAAAAATACCCGTGCCTTAGAGACGCGTCGTTCGTATGAAAATGGTGAATCATACTTTTATAGCATTTTTCAACATTTGCTTAACTGTGCACTCAAAACACTTCTTACTACAAGCCTCAGCATAGTGACCAACACATTCACACAGTGCACGCTCTGTGCCTTTAATCCTTTCTAATGATCACGTGCACCTATTGATCAGTTTGTCAAATGTTCAGTTTGTTTCAGTTTTATCTTCTGTCACGTGACGCTGTGTGGCAGAACACTGGAAAATTCAAAGAAACAAACAAAAGACGAACTGGAAACTCGGACTTATAACTATGTAACTGACAACTGGGAATAAGCACGGACACAGCAAACGGTGACAATAGGAGAATGAGCAGAGGGAGACTCAGGACTTAATCCACACAGGATAACGAGAGAATGGGCAACAGGTGGGTACACGGCTGGAACTGATTAACAGGACAGAGGAAGCAAAACAGAACACAAGACAAAGACTACCAAAATAAAACAGGAAGCAGATGGACCAGACACACAGGACAGGGAAGCAAACACTGAGACGAGACTGACTGGACAGAGGGAACACAGTGAGGGCACGGAGACGAGGAAGACGAGCACAGAGAACGAGGGACAGAGAGACAGATGCAAAAGGAATTAAACAACCTAAAATAAATCTGCACCGCGAGTGACAAGAAAACAAGATTCAAGACTCCACAAACTCAAAATACTGGGTCAAACACCCACAACCGCGACGTCTTCAGTCACAGACACGTCATAAACTGTCCCCACACAGTTTTCGGGGACACCACAGCGTATCACTGAGCTCTGACTGTCACTGTGGCTCGTGCTGGTAGCGCTGTGAAGCTGTGTTCCATTACAGAGCAGCTTTGGGCTGAATACTAACATCTGCATGTGATGAAGCTAACATGCTGATGTTCGCCATATTCCTTTGGGATGTAACCATGCCAACATTTGTACAGCTGAGGATCATGGGAATTATCAGAGACGTTTCAACATTAAATAATGAGTATTATTGTTTGATGTCATCACATAATGGCAGTAATTAACCATGACCCAGCTGTCTTATGTCATTATCAGGTAGGGACGGGAATCAAGAACTGGTTGTTATAGAGAACCGGAGTTCTCCCAGCAGTTCAGTTCGATCCCGCTCATCCTCCTGCACTCGGTCAGCTGGTTTCAGTTCGTGTGCGGGGGGAGGAAAACAGTGGTGCGGTCTACATGAGTACGGACATCACTTTTAATCTCATTGGACAAAAGGACGAGAGCACGATGGTAAAGTCCAAACTGCATCCACAACAGAAACAACCAAAAGCTGCTAACACAGCTTTAGCTCTGTGAGAGCATCTGCACAGACGGCTAACACGCAGGCAGCAAAGGCAGCGATGTTAAAGCTGAGCCTGTGCACACCTCAGCCTGCAGCCTCCATTTCTACCTGTGCATGTTTCTAGGGTAGAATCACCGTCGTGATCGCTTTACAGTCCCTTTGTGCTGGTTGTCATCTTTGCTCTGTGTTTATATGTAAATACTAAGAGATCATACGGTTGGTGTGTGTGGGATGGCAGCCTCAGGTTTATTTCTTAAATAGTTAGGCTGGATCAGGTGATCCTGAGTCCTCCCTTAGTCACACTGCTGTAGATCGAAGCTGCTGGGGATTCCCATGATGCACTGAGTGCTTCTTCTTCACTCGCTTTTTTCACTCACTATGTGTTTATACACCTCTCTGCATTTAATCATTAGTTGTTATTAATCTCTGGCTCTCTTCCACAGCATGTCTTCCTCTCCTCGCCCCCAACCAATCACAGGATGGCTGCCCTGAGCATGGAGATTTCTTCCTTCCCACTGTTGCCAAAGCGCTTGTTCAAAGGGGTTCATATGATTGTTAGGGTTTTCTCTGTTTTCTTTGTTTGTCTATTACCCATTTATATAAATAAAATAGAGCGAGGGGCCGTCTCGGTCTCCTGGATGATACTCTTTAAAGCGTGATGGTTGGGCTGAACCCCCGTGACTCAAAAAGAAAGGTTAGTATGACTGAGGCTTTCATGGTTGTAAGCAGAACGGGGAACAGACAGCGGAAAGCAAACAAAGAAACAGATTTCCCAAAATGCAGTTTGGGCACATGTATTCATTCTATAACGCCAGGTTAGTTTTTAATGAGCTTTTTATGTATTTGTAAACAGTGAATATGGAAAGAAGTTTTGGGCTCAAGATCCTCGGGCTACACCAGAAGTTCTGAAAAAGCTGAACAAAAGAAAGCAAAGCGCTGGAACAAAGTGAAACAAGGAGCCAAAGCATTTCAGGCTCATCCATGGTCAAAATCACAGCTCTGCAGAAGTACAGCAGAGTAGGCCACAGTGTTAGCTGAAGAGAAAGGCCCCAAACTTTAACGGCACGCCAAGTAAGTTTCCCATATCCTGTTTCTGTTATTTTCTGTTTTTACCGTCACATTGGTGCTTTTTTGACTGGTTTGGGGCATGTTGTTGTAGAACTCTATGAAAGTCTCTATTGTGGATAACTCAGACTCTTCACTTTCTATCTGATTGCAGATTACTTCAGTGAAGGAAATGCTGATTTACAACTATAATCTTTCACTCTTGTGTCTGTTCAGCAGCAGTTTTCTGGAGAGCTGAGAATAGAAGAAAAACATCTACCCAAAGATCGTCACTTGGCAAGGCTTCTGAATTTATTGCCGTGCAGAAAGTAGCACTCGATCCTTTCTGCTGATGATGTTTGCAGGAGCTGGAAAAATGTCACGACTCTCGTGATGTAAGTGGTAATGAATGAGTGCAACATCACGAGATCAGAAGCCAGGCCTTTCACTACCTCAGGCCCAGAAGACGTTCTTTGTTTTATGCGAGACCAGAGGCGATCTCGGGTGATGACAAGCTACGTTTTGTTCATGACTTTCACCTCAATCCAGCAGGAAGTCCAGGTCCCCGCTCTGCTTTTACCATTCTGGTTATTCCACTCTAATCAACAGCTGGCATTGTGTCCCGTACACGAAAGGCATCAAATAAAGCCAAGGCCAAGACAAACTTCTGAAAAGTTCCTTTTTAGAATTCGGAAATGAAAAAATGTTCAATGGGCTCTACAATCTGATGCTAATTCTCCTCATTCCTGCACGGCTGACCTGTTTGACATGTGAAAGCTAACGTGTTGTGAATAAAGTTTTGAAAACATGAAAATTTATTTTGGCCTAAACTGTTGTGTTTCTGAGGAGAGAGGCATTACTGGGCAGGAAAACAAGAGATTGGCTAAAGGCGAGTAAGCATTGCAGAGCGGGGTGCGTTTATTTGTAGGTGAAAACAGGTCAGCACAGGAGGGGGTGGCCATGAGTGTCCAGAGGAAGGACATGTGAGAGGAGATAGTCCAAGAGATCCAGAGGGAGGAGAGATCCAAGAGAGCCACGATGGGCAGGAGGGCCGGCCACAGACGGAGGTGATTAGGCAACCTTTGGTTTGTAGACTGATTGATTTAGTTGCACCAAACAGAACCAGCGTTGCAGAGTGGGACAAGAGGAGATGGATCTGAAGAAACTGGGAACAAAAAAGGCAAAGTTACAGACGAGCATGAACGAGGAACACAACTGTTTGATTCCCATTGCTAGTGTCAGATTCTTTCCCATGACTCAGATAAATACCTGCAGACTTGATTCTTGATTCTGTTTGACCTTTCTGCCTTTGATGAAAATCGAGTCCATCTTTACTCTATGGGCCCAGGAACATCCAGGAACCTCATGGAGGAATATTGGAAATCTTCTGAATGAATGAATGTGTGAGATGCTTCTGAGTCCAGTTTAGCTTCATACTACCGCACACTTGTACTGCTGGGTGCTGCCCCTCAGCAGGCTCACTGAAGTTGGCCAATCCAAAGAAAGTGACTTTATTAGAGGCCAAGAATAAAAAATATGGGTCTGGAAATGAACAGAGCTTCTAACTTTTAGTGAGAAAATGTGTCCCTTTGCTTAAAGGCGGACACAGTATTTTTACATGCTACGCAGTCATGCTGGTACTTTTGCTTAGGCCTGCAGTATTTTTTCACAGCTGTTAGCAGCACATACATGCAAACTTTCAAACAGTTCTCCTTCCTGTGTGTGTGCGTGTGAGCTGAAACACACACACAGGAATACAGTAGAAATACTGTAGTCTGATGTTTTAGGGAGGTTTGACACACACGCTCTGCTTTGCCAGGAAACACTTTAATGAAACCTAGAACTTAACTTCATTGGCTTTTCACTCCTCTGGATTATTCCTTCACCTCAAGGCCACATCTCTCTCTCTCTCTCATTATACACATGGAAGCGTTTCCAAACCTGACTGTCGGCACATTACCGTCTTTACCTGTCTGCTGCTCCAACCCTTCTACTGTTTCCTCTGGATGATGTTTTCCTAAGTAAGTGCTCGCAGAGGATAAAATATCAGAGCGGCTGCAGCTGGGGTTAAAGGAGTTATGAAATACATGATATAAAGAGCTGATTATATCCCTGATTTGGACTGGATGGCTGACCGCCAAGCCTGCAGGTCGTAGTTCACCTCTGGTCTGTTGTGATTATATGAAACAGGTTTTATAAGTTTTATGACAAAAAGTGTCAAGCAGAGGGCACGAAGGGTCTGACCACAGACTGCGAGAGGAACGAGGTGACAGCCGCCAAGAAGTCAAGTCTGTGGATCGCCTCCTGGTGGCTGGATGCAGTACAAGTTATAAGCCCCACCCCTCCATCTTGGCCAATAGGACGTGAGCCAAACGAAACAAAGACAAACAAAAAGACAATGAAGTTCTTCTCATTAGTTTGATGTTTTCTCATGTGTTTATGTTCTTGATACGTGTGCTAATCGTTAAAAACTGTGGTCACCACCAGCTGCTCTGAATGAAGCGGACACACCTGCAGACGTCTGCACAGAAGTTCAACGCTCCTCTTTGATCTCGTGATTTATCTCTATCATCTGTTTCAAAGCCCTAAAGCTGTATTTTTAGACATGAACTTTGGACGGTGGAGGAAGATTCAGGCTCGTCTTGTCTTACACGGTATAATAAAGTTGTCCACTTCAGACACTTTCCCACTTCTGGAAGTATTCCCTCTGGTTTAGTTGAGGGAGTTACCTGGGTAGATCACACAGGAGGCAACACATGCTGGACGGTGTCGTTTCTATGAACAAAATCCTCAGCTGGGCATCACTGGCATGTGATCAGCCTCATACAGGTGAGAATCTGACGGCACAGGCTTTACAGCAGCCATCATGTTGTAAATGTACACTTTTATATTATATATACTCAGTGTTGGGGAGGTTACTTTTGTATTCTACTACAGATTACAGATTACATGCCCCAAAATGTATTTTGTAACGTATTCTGAATACTTTGGATTACTTAATATATTATCATGCTTTTTACAACTACATGAATGTCCTATTGCTGTGTGATTCATTACTATTACTGAAGGTTACTCTCCACACCAACACCAACCAGATGTTTAAATCTTAATATAAATGAGTAACAGTAGGTGGACATTAGGTAAGGCTGCACTTTTTGCAGTGATCTCGTATAGAAACTATTCAGCGCGTATATAAAACAGGTCCGCGGCTCCGAACCGTAGTAAAGGGACCTCTGGCTGATACGTCGGGTTCGTGTCGGGCTCGTAGCTGAAAAGTAGCTTTACTTTGTTGTCTGGGTCAACTTTGCTAGTGAGAGATAGAGAGAGGCGTTGAAAGACTGCTGCAACAGAACTTATTGTTTCAGAGGAAAACACGAACACAGCGTACAGTCGAGTCTTAACAGCTTACTTACAGCTGGGCTCGTCAGGCTCTCTGTTTGGCTGCAGTGGTTATTATTATATTTACATGCTTCCAGCTCCCGTTTCTGCTCGGTGACAGCTCCTACTTTTCAACTCTCCTTTTTTTGCACATAACGGGTATAGGGCGATGCCTGTAACACTGCTCATATTGCCTTCATATTAAATAATTTTTTGAATAAAAATTTTAAACAATATTTCTTCACGTCATTTTGCGGGCGACATGGACCGTGAGACTGAGACACAGGCATTAGAGCCTCTTAATGCGTGTTTTGTTTGGGTTTCCACCGGTGTGGAATTACCAAAGATAGAGAGGGGACAGCCTAACACAGGCCCACGGCTGTGAATTAGATTTGTTCCTCTGTTAAATCTGACCCAAATTAAACCTTTGGTACTTTGTTGGTCTTTGTTTAAACTCATTATAGAAGTGTTTCCATTTAAACATACTCTGCAAAAAGATTAGGATGACAGCTGACACATTTTCAGACACTAATTTGTATTTCCCCATTTTTTTAATTACCTACTTTCATTTATTTGACACTGTCCTGCTGAAATAGCCCCCCCCCCCCCCCCCCCCATACAATCAGAGAGGCAGGCTTTAAACTGAGAGCTGATAACAAGCCTTTTTAGTCTTGAGGATGCAGCGTCCATGTTTTTATCTTTCTGCTTCAGGCTCTGGAGCACTCACATAAGTGGCCATTGGGTGACAAACATACATAAAGATGATAATAATATCATTTATTTCCACTCAGTGTGCTTCCACGGCTGCCATTTATTTGCACTGTGATGGCTGCACATTTAAAAGTTACAGCTTACTGAGTGCATTCAGGTCTGACCCACAGCCTAATGAGCCAAACGTTTGTGGCTGGATCAAAGTGTAAATCAGCCAATTGGAACCAAGCATAAAAACATATTTGTACATTTTATGCATCTTCAGCCACCTAATTCTCTGGTGATCGTGTTTGTTGGAGTGCTCTGCCTGGATTTTTCTCCATATTTTAAAGGTCTTGACCTCACTCAGTGGAACTTACGTTACGATTGGTGCTATATCGATAAAATAGAAGTGTGTTATCTTACTTTCTTTCATGACATGTAATATTAATTCTTTCTGTGATCACATATTTAATTTTGTGTCTCACGTGGAAAGTTGTGTTTTTAGTTGTTCAAATGTAAACATGACATCTAAAGTTTCTGCTTCGGTGCTGCACGCTGAACGTCACCGCCTCACTCAGCAGCAGCAAGCAGCAAGCGTATCGTGTTTCGCGAACACTCGCAAAGACAACGTGTGCGCACACAGACGCGCGACACGCCGTGCCGTGCTCGTGCCCACGCACACACATGCAGAGTTGGCCTTCAACGCACAGCTGGAGCAGCTGTGGCGCTTAGATCATCAGTTTGTACAGCAGGCTGGTACCCTGTCCTGCGTCAGGAGGTGTTAGCGGTAACATTAGCCAGGGGGGTGGAGGAAGGAAGAGCCAGGGGCTGAAGGCGGGAGGAGGATGGGGAGCGTTAAAGAGAAACAGAAAGAGAGAGCGAGGTGGAATTGGTCATAACGTGTCATTCCTGTTGTTGTTTTAGCCCCACCATATAAACGCTCAGGAAATCAGGCCGTCTTAGCAGGAGAGCCGCTCCGCCACCACACTCACACACCCTGTTCCTCTCCTCTCGTTTGGACTCCCCCTTGTTGCCTCGTTTAGCCTTCGCAGGCCAGCAGCCTTGGACGCGTTTCATCTCCAGTACATCCGCCAATCGTTGGCTGCTTATGCACAGTCCACTGTGACAGGCCGCAGCTCCCTGCATTCAGTGCACAACTCAGCACAGACCAGGGTGCATGCAAATAAATGCCGCTCTGTGCTTAATGCAGTCCTCAGTATAAGTTACATGGGACAGTTGTTGGTGTCTGAACTTCATATTTTGAAGTCACCGTGATGAAGTACATATATTTGAAGATGGTGGAGCGCTAAAGCATCAGTTTAAGGCAGGAATGTGCATTCGTAAACTCTACAGATGCATTATACAGCACAGACTTATTAAACAAGCACTACGGCGCAACAAGTCGGATTATTTCATTAAAATCTGTTCAGGGACTCCAGTTAGCTGAGTTGAAGCCTAGCACACAGCTAGCTGCTACAGTCACCTGTGTCACCATCCACCTGTCAGTCAAAGAGGCCACACCTTTATTGAAAAGTAACTCAAAATGTTGACTTACTTTCCTCAAAATTTTGAGTTAATAAGTTGAAATTTCGAGTTATGGATACCTTTTTTTTATTATTGGCAGAAACGGGCTTCCATACATTTCTTCTGCACATTTTAACATGTGTGTTTGTGGGGGGCCGACTCATGGCTGGAGCCTCTGCTGGACATCAGAGGAACTGCAGGTTTTTGCATTTACAGTAAGCCTGTAGGCTATTTCTAAGTTATTTTTTCTAATTTTTTTTGTTTTCATTTTATACTCTTAGCACGGTTTTAAATAAAATTATTTACCACAGTATTATACTAAGATGTTCTTACATACTGCAGAGATGAAGACGAAGCTCCTTTTGGCTGCTCCAGAGTGTTTAAGCTGGATTCCTTTCCTGAGGCAATTGAAGGTGAGTAATGCAGACTTCTGGAAAGTCCTTCAGCGTGGTATTTTTGAATTCTGACAAGTTGCATTTTAATCCTGTTGCACCAGGTTTGGCACCTACAGTCAGCTATGGGAGTTTGTGTGCAGTGCCACCGGTCAATCATATTACTCACAACTGTTACGTGCAGCACCAATTTCCAACCAGAGCTACTTGCAGCCCAGATGGAACATGGAAAGATTAGCTCAGCTAATCTGAACAAATGCTCATTACGGTTTGAACAAATTAAAATCCAAATAGTGGCCCAAGAAAACTTTGGTGAGCAGGAACAATAAATGCTGATTTCCAGCTCCATATTTTTCGACTGCATAGGTTTTGCATGACTCGTGGTTGAAAACAAAAACAAACTATTCACTCCGTTCTCTGTCTTCAGCAAGCTTTTAGTTATTCTCTCTGTAAGCCAGCTCTGTTCTTATTGGCTGCCACCTAAAAACAGAAGGTTTGAGCAGTGGATGGGCGGGGCTTGAGTGTTTAAGATGACTGAGGGCTCTCACTCTCAATGATACTACACAGACTCAACAGTTTAAAAATACATCTGGTGGATGGATACATCTGGAGCAGTGCTGATTTGAAGAGTCCTCATTCTGCAGACAGCCGGACAGGTGAGGAGTGAGACTGGGAGGATACTGGCCGTTATTTCCAACATTCATCAGGTTGTGAAGTCCTCAGAGTCCCACCGTGACATCCTGAGGCATCAGAAGGAGTGTGTTCAAGCCTGAGCTGTGGTACATGTTAGACATGCTGGAGATCCAGCAGCCAGCGCAGACGCACAGATAACAGCTGACTGTGAGATCTGAGAGACCTAAAAACAGCAGCTACAGCAAACACAGCTCAGAGGTGCACCAGTAGATGATGTAAGTAGAGTTAAATCAAGGGTTCGGGTTTGTATTTTACACTTTTCATCTGTACTTTGGGATCACACCTCCCGAGCAGTCGTTCAAGCGTTTAATCGTTTTTGCTACTTTCTGCAGTTAAGAACCAAACTGTAGACAACAAACCAGAAAGTTAAACCAATTGAAGCAAACACCTCATTTTTCATGCTTTTTCTCCCTGCACATGCTAAGCAGTGTGACTGTTTATCCACTTTATAAAACCAAACCATAACCAGGATTAAATCAAAGGTAACACATAAACAGCTGCCTAACCAGTCAAGCGAGTTTTACCAGGGTTTCAGCATCTACCTGAGGTTAGCTTCAGCCAGGAGGTATAATCAGTGCACAGTGTGTTGGTGTGTATCCCTCTCGGATTGGTGGAGACAGGAAGAAAATCACCAGGTTGGTTAAAGAAGTGAGAGAAGCTTAAAGGTTCAGTGCACAGACCCCCGTGGAGGACCCCCATCTGACTACATTTATAAACTTTTTCTGAGTGTACTTTCATACTTTTCCAGATCCCATTACTGTACAGCAGCGTGTGCTTAATTCAGCCGTTTTTATTAAGAAGTTAATTGCCTCTGAATCTAATCTAGAGCTGCAATCATCTGTTGCAGGTCCATTTAATGGCTCCTGTATTTTAGTGATAAAAAGGCTCTTAATGGGCCTTTTTGACTCTTTCAGACCGAGGCCATGTGGGAACAAGGTGCTCGCACTCCGGTGAGACACTCATGACTCTTTGTCCTGCAGTGGGAGCAGCTGATGGCACAGAGACACACTTTACTACGTGTCTCTGAGGAGAGGCAGGACCTGTGTGTGTGTGTGTGTGTGTGTGTGTGTGTGTGTGTGTGTGTGTGTGTGTGTGTGTGTGTGTGTGTGTGTGTGTGTGTGTGTGTGTGTGTGTGTGTGTGTGTATTCATTAATCGTCCTTTTCTCTCCCCTCATGCCGCGGCCATTCCTGTTCATAGCCTGGTCACTTCCTGGATCAGTTACTGCAACTCTCTTCTTTTTGGTCTTAGTCAAAAATCTATCCATCAGCTTCAGCGTGTCCAGAACTCTGCAGCTCGTGTCATCACCAGGACCCCTTCTATGCACCACATCAGCCCTGCTCTGCAGCAGCTTCATTGGCTTCCAGTTAAATATCGCATCAATTTCAAGATACTTTTGTATACATTGAAGGCTATTCATCATCTCTCTCCTTCATACCTCTCTGACCTGGTCCAGATCACCATCCCTTCTCGGTGTCTCACATCCTCCTCTTCTCTTTCTCTTTCCATCCCTTCTCTCCGGCTAGCCACCGTGGGCCGCAGGGCTTTCTGCTGCTCTGCCCCCATCTTTGGAACTCCTTCCTCCTGAGATAAGAGACATCACTTCCCTCCCTCTTTTAAGTCCAGAATCAAAACTCACCTGTTCACATTAGCCTATCGCACATAAGCTTTTCCATCCTGCTGCTTTAATTTATTTAATTTATTTGCTCAACGTTTTATCCTTATTATTATTATTATTATTATTATTATTATTATTATTATTATTATTATTATTATTATTATTATTATTATCTAGGTTATTAGGTTATGGTTATGGTTGGGCTGAGGGTTAGAGTTAGGCATTCATTTTTCATGGTAAGGGTTGGGGGCAGGGAAAGCAAGATATGAATACCTGGCGTGTGTGTGCTAGGTTAGGCCTTTTAGTGAGGACCAGACTGAGTTTGAGATCATCTCAAAATGTTTTCTATTGGAAAATAAAATAAAAATAAATTACAATGAGAGAGAACCTCAACAGTCAGATGATGACCTGTGACCCTGGGAGGAAGCACTTGGAAACCAGTGAGAGGAAAAAAACATGAAGAGACCTCCAGCAGAACCAGGCTCAGGGAGAGCCAGACATTTTCTGAGAGGAGAAAAAAGTGGCACATAAATACATGGAGCATGAAAAGAGAGGAGTGAAGATGTTTTCAGTCCTGAGTACAAAATACAAAGTCCTTCCAGAAACAAGCTTCACCACTCTGCAACCATCCTGAACTGCTTCTGGCCACATAAATGCATGTGTACAATCAAATCTGATCAGACAAAAGTACTTGAAATATTTTCTAACTTTATCCAAACTTTGGTGTTATAGAGCGTTTCATCCGTCCATCCGTCCATCTTCTCGCTCTTGGAGATTCAGGAGGTACTGCTGTTAGACAAGATACATAATCTCTCTTCTCTCATTTGGGACAGAGCACCTCCAAGGCAAAGTGCCAGGCAGCATTTTAATCAGATGGCTGGCTCTTCTCAAAGTGAAGGAGAAGCAACTCCACTCCAAGCTTCTTCCAGATGTCTGGCGTGTTATCCTACCTCCAAGGCTGAACCCAGCGACCCTACGGAGGAATTCATTTTGGCTGCTTGCATCCACAACCTCATTCTTTCAGTTACTACCATGAGCTCATGACCACAGGTGGGGATTGGCGTAGATTTAGATTTGATAGTAAATCCAAAGCATCACCATCCAGCTAAGATCCTTCTCCAATCTCCACCATGATGGCCTGATACACCTCTAGCTCCACCTTCCCATCGCCTGAAAACATTATACAACATGCCTGAACTCGGTGACTTGGGGGAGCAACCCAGAGGAGGCCATCTATTCTTTTATCATCTGGAAGTAAACGACCATCTTTGGTCTTACAGAACTCACCCACAGATTTGACTTCGGGACTCTCTGAGCGCCGTGTCTCTCTGTAATAGTTTCGCTGGCCAATAACAACATAACCAAAGGTTGAGTTAGATCACCTGATCCAGGACTAAGTATAAAATTATCAAAAAGGAAAAGTCTTTCAAAAAAGAGAGGGTCTGTCTCCTGAAACTGGAATATTGTGCTAAAGCTCAGGAGTTATGTTCCTAAAACTAATCTAAATCTTAGCTTAAACTAAGCCTATTCAGTTTTTCAGTGGACGTAACAGGGATATGCTTCAGGTCCTCCAAAGGAAGTCGTTCCCTTTAACGCGACTGTGTAAACAGACTTCTGTCCCCACAACATGAGTAATACATGAACACAGACGCAGTGTATCGCAGGCAGGATGGCGGCGTGGCAGCCATTATTTATGTCTGCTTTCTTTAGCGAGGTTTCTCACAGAAACAGGAGCCGAGCAGGAATCCAACACTTCCTCTCTTTATCACTCTTTATTAATACAAAAACGCACAACTGCAGACACAGACAATCACACAAAAAACAAAAAAGTGTGTTTGGACTGTGCCCACCTCTAAAAAGTGAATGCACAAGTGGAATATATGATCTCATCCACAGGATACCTGCTGCGTCTCTACAGGCCATCGCAGGGTTGGACCGCACCAGTTTAAAGAGCGGATGCTCATTTAGTTCTCGTGTAAAACCAGCATGTGTGCTGGCATTTCCTAAAGTCTAAGCATCTGAAGCATTTACACCCTCAGTCTCTGACCTAAGCCTAACGTCACCTAAACCCAAACTAAACCTGAATCTACGGTTCATTATAATATTAGACAATCTTCTATTTTTACTTGTGAAACCATAAAACATCAGGAGTTAAAACACTCATTAATAAACCTGTTTGCAGCTAAATGAGGCCAGATTATTAATCCACCCCCGAAGGCTTTTGTAACCTTTCCCTACAGTTATTAATCTGGTTGTCTTCCCTCAGATTAATAAACAATTATGCTTTTTTTTTTTTTCATTTGTTTCCAGTTTATAAAAGTTTTCCGTCAGTTCATTAAGACATAGCATCCATCTCATCTCTCATCTCCCGCTAATCCAGTTCAGGTGGGAGGGGTCCCATCAATACAGAGGATTTTAAACAGCATATGTCCGAACCAGACCTTTTTCAGAGAAGGCTTCCATATTTTAGCCGGATGATGCTAAACCACAGACGGCATCCGGCAGTTTAGCTTCACAGTAGAAGAGTCCGGGTGCCTGCAGTCCAGATCTTTCACCGGCTGAGAACATGTGGAGCTTCGTGGAACCAAAGACAGGAAAAGAAGCGCCAGGACTGCCGAGCAGCTCGACTCCTCCATCAGACCAGAATGGGAATTCTGGGAATTCTTCTTCTGGAAGTCCAGATGTTTACAGACTGTAGTTAAAAGAAGAAGGGAAACTGCACAGTGGGAAACACGTCCCTGTCCCAACATTTAGAGACAAACAGCTGCCATGAAGTTCAAAATGAGCTCATATCTTTCTAAAATTTGAACATTTTCTAATCTTTTCTATGTGCTATTGTGTAAAGTGTGAGATTTATAAATCACTGGATTCTACTTTATTTACATTTTAAACAACTTTTTTGGAATTTGTGTGTGTGCGTGCGTGCGTGCGTGCGTGCGTGTGTGTGTGTGTGTGCGTGTGCGTGTGCGTGTGTGTGTGTGTGTGTGCGTGTGTGTGCGTGTGTGTGTGTGTGTGTGTGCGTGTGTGCATGTGCGCGTGTGTTGTCAGGTGAGGTCAGCGTAGGGAGTAAAACTTCAGACTGACTGCAGAGGAAGCAGAAACCAGACCTGGCCTCTCCAGCTCGTTTGTGTCTCATAACTCAGCGCTGCAGTATTTTTGTAAGAGTTTGTGTTCAGCATCGATCTGACGCCGCTGATTTCATTTCCTCCGTGAAAATGCACTCGACCTTCCACTTTTCCCTTTTCACACCCTTTTCCTTCTGTTTCTCTTTGTCTTTTCTGGACTCCTGTTTGTCTTTCTTCTGAAGGACCACTTCATTCTCTGGCCTTGAACAATATTTGTCCTCTCTCACGTTCAGGCTGAGGTGTCGACAGTGCAACTCTCTGCTGAAGGTTACCGTTAATGATTGTGACCTTCTAACTGCAACACGACAGAAACCCCCGCACACACAAACACTTCCAGCTGAGACACGGGAAAAACTGAAAGTGATGGAGGGGCAACTCAAACATTACCTCAGCTGTTGTGTCCACAAAGAACATGAGACTGTTTTTAAAGTCTTAATGTGTCCCACTGATGTTTCCACTCTGTTTATTGGCTCTAACTACAAAGCAAGTTTGACGGAGAGGTAATCGGGTTTCCTTGTCAAAGACTTTTTACAGATTTAAAGAATAATTATGGTTTATGTCAGCCTGCTGTACCATCCTTGAATGTGACTTTGGTGGGAAATGTTGCATCATTGCAGTATTCCTGGAAGGAAAATCCTATTTTCTGTGGGATGGAAAGCAAACATTTAAAATTATGTGTCCAATTTATTTTAGCACAGCCAAAGGACTTATAAGCTCATGCTATTGTGAGACATTTGTTAGTCCATCCATGCACAGACCTTTTGGAGGATTGGTCAAAGCTTACACACAATGATAATAGGTCTTCACTGGAAATGCACTCAAGGTCAACGTCACATTTGTCATTGTCAGTAGATTTAATTCTTACAAAGCTTGTTATCCCCCAGTGTACAGTTACTTTACTCTTTGTGGAATTATAATTAAAATGTTTGTTTATGAGCAGCACTTTGGCGACAGTGGGAAGGAAAAACTCCCTTTTAACAGGAAGAAACCTCCAGCAGAACCAGGCTCAGGGAGGGGCGGGGCCATCTGTTTTTACTTTTTGTGACTTTGTAATACATATATGTGTGTGTGTGTGTGTGTGTGTGTGTGTGTGTGTGTGTGTGTGTGTGCGTGCGCGCGTGCGCATTTGATTGTTTTTTGTTACCTTATTAAGATTGGGGGGTGGGGATGCTTGAGCATAGCGCTTTAAGTGTACTTTCTTTTGAATGGTATTTTTGCAGTGCAGTATTCCTGCTTAACTTCAGTGAAGGCTCCAAGTTCCTCTTCCAGCAATGGAAGATTCAACTTTAATCGGAGCGGGTTAAAAGCGGACCTTTTCTTCGCTTTGTATATTTCTACCCGGACACTATTCAGTGCCGGACAGATTCCGTTGACATTGCTGCTGTTACCAAACCAGAAGGTTTCCGTGCAGGGAGCCTCCGTGACTCTGCAGCCCGCTTCTCGGCTCTAACAGCGGGTCTTCGTGCAGCCATGTATCGGCGGCCGCTGCAGTTCGCCGCCAGAAGCTTCGCTCATGTGTCCGCCTGCAGGGCCGCCTCCGCCGGGGGCAAGGTAAGAAACGCCCCGCTGGCGTTAGCTTAGCCGGCTAACAGGTTAAGAAGTTGAGGCTGATGTTCGAGGTGACAGCTGGGTGAACACAGCGACAGGTGACCGAGTGAGCGCTCATCTGTCTCCGTGTGTGTTTGAGTTTCACACAGACTCACACGGACAGCCTGCGAGCTCCATTAGCAGGATTAATCTCAGGGCTCAGATTAATGGAGGCGAACTCGCAGTAACAGCTCTAAAGTGCGCTCCCAGTTTAAAGGCTTTCTTTACACCGAGCACAGAAACTCTACATCACACGTTCAATCCGAGGCTTCTGTCATATGTGAATAATAACGTGTTTGTCACCCGAGATAATGAAATTACTCTGTAGAAGACCAGAGTCATCAGTCACGTGTTCGAGCTTCGCTTTGGTCCAAATGTTTTAATGGGTCACTGAACCATAGACTGTATTTAAATGATGGACGTGTCAGCTGTTTGTGTTGTTAAAACCTCTGTGTTATCCTGTTGGCATGATGATGATGATGATGATGTTTACAGGAGGTAGAAGTGAACGAAGGTTGAGGTGCAACAAATAGACCAGTATAGACCGTCCAATGGTTTACTGTCAAAAACTGGACCAGAGACAAATATGACAAATAATGTGGCACAGCCGCCGTATTATTTATCCGATAACTGCATAAAAAGGACACAAACATGGTCCAGAAGTTCAGTTCAGGGACTTGTCACCTAGTCAGCTGATCCAAGTGTCAGAAAATAATCAGCTGAGCACAGTGGACTCGGTTACACTTCGGAGAGGTGCTGTTGTGTGTCAGGCCTGTGCACCAAGGTGCCGCCGCACTATAATAAAGTGAGGGTAACGGACTACTACTTTTAGTGCCGACTAGCACGAGCAGCAACATTTAAAGTTGAAGCAGCACACATCCACAGCTGGGATACTACTCAAAGTCGCCTAACCCGAGTATGAAATTGGATTAGGGAAAGGATTTTTGTATCCAGCTGTAAACATGTTTTTTTTCCTGCTGTAAAGTTGGACATTTTAATATCAGTCTGAGGGTCCAGGGTGTCCAATGCACGCGGGCTCTTTTAATACATGCAGGATGTTTGGGCTTCGTCTTGCTGAAGTAAGCGGTGCTTTACCTGGAAAAAGACTGGAGCGCAGAAAATATTATTCTGAAGTCTGTAATACTGTTTAGCATAAATGGTGCCTTCACAGACAAACAGTCCATCGGTCCGTCACAGGAGCTGGTTTTTGAGCTGTGCAGGGTCACGTTTAGGTTATTGATTATTCAGCTCACAGGAAAGGTGACCCCCCCTCATGTCTGATCATCTTAAATGAACTCTGGGCTCAGAGGAGGTGGCCCACTTTCTCAGTCTTGTGTGCATTTCTTTCTGAGTGTGGTGAAGTTTTATTTTGGCACCGCTTTGAAATCTCGAGGTGTTTGTCTTCTGCCACAGGCCTGGCTGATTCAGTCTGTGACAGAGGCTTTAAGCTGTGCTCTTTGCACATGTGCAGTGCAGCAGCTGTTTCAATAACCACCATTTAAAGCAACAACCAGATAATGACCTAAAGGTTCTTTAGGTACTAAATGTTTTTTGAGAATTGAACTAAAGCTTTGCCAGCAGTTGTGCTGATGCAGATGTTGAGGTTTAATATTTGTTGTTGTTCCCTCAGTGTCTCTTTGAGACAGTATATGGGAGTTTAGGCCATCAGCTCATAGCAGCGGTCTCTTCATTCTCTTTGAGCTTTAGTCCATTTTGAAAGGTTTTAAATTTACATCATGTTTTTACAAATCTGAATGAACTTAATCAGATCAGTTAATCAGATTATTGTTGCAGGTCTTTCTACTCAGTGACGTTGGGTGGTGCAGAGACTTAACAGTTTATAAATGTTGACTCAGAGAAAGCCTGTCCAGCAGTCAGAGGGTTAATGAAGGATGTTTCGTGCAGTTCAAACAAAAAATGCTAAAGGGTCACGAAAACTGGCTAAACCTGAGAACAACACTGAGCTGTGACGTGAAGATCACTGCTGTTAGTGGGAGACGAGCAGGTGTTTGATCCGTCTTTAAAAACAAGTCAACAAATAAAACAGTCGATCGTTTGTGTTCAGCCTGACTTAACTTCTCTCTCCTTGCAGGGGTTGGATCAGGAAGCCTGTTTCAGAGCGCTGGCCGCCTGTCAGCAGGCGGGCGTCTCCTCTCCATTAGTAACGCCGTGCCGGACGCTGCATGTCGCCACACAGGTAACATCTCACGCAAGCACATGAACAAATAACCCTCATTGTTTAACCCACAGATGGACTGCTTCAAAACAGCTGTGCAGCAGCTCTTTTGTCCCAGTGGGGGGGGCCACCGATATGCCAAACATATATACTCTTTGCTGATAAATAACACTTTTCTTTTCACTCGGTCGATTCCATCTCCGTCATCTCGGAGGCATTTTGTGAAGCCAGTTGTTCTGCACTCGGGACCTCCTCATTTTCTGCTTAAATGAAAACAAATAAACTGTAATTCCTCTTTTAAAGGGTTGATTATTCAGCCTGTAGTTTTTCACACCTGCTTGGATTTCAGGATGAATTTAATGAATTCTGAGTTCAGTCGTGTCGTATTCGTGCCTTTAAAGCACTTCCTGCCTGCTCCGTGTGTTCGAGGCTTCAACTGGTTTTGTTGTTTTTAATGAAGCTTGAAAACTGGGAGAAAACTTCGGCACATCTGCGCGTCCTGATGAAGGTTAGCGGGGTCGTGGTGGCTGTAATAAAACTGTCAAAGCACGAAGACGGCGTGCAGCTCGGAGTAGGTCAGCGTATTAATTTAGTGAGCGGTAAAGGTCGCGCCGCACAGGTGCGTCGTCACGTGCTGATTAAACCAGGGTCACGCAGCACACGTTTGACATCCCACCTGCTGAAGGAGCAGTTTCTGTTTTCGCTGTCGTTTTTTTCACCGCTCCGCTTTTTCTTTTTGTCCTTCAGCTCCGTAACGTGAAGGAGACGCATCAGCACACGGACGAGGAGGTCGGCGCCTTCACAAAGCTCATCGAGGCGATGGGCTTCACGGGACCGCTCAAATACAATAAATGGGTGAGTGCAGAAGAGACGGGTGAGACGTGGGCTGAAAACGAGCAGGTGATGGTGATTTGGCTTCATTTGATGTGTGAAATCAACACGAGCACTTAGTGTCATGTTAAATGTGTTTAATGTGCCTCCCAGGCCGCCTGTTACCTGCTGACGTGTCCGTTCTGCACTCAAACAACCTTTCATTCAAAAGCAACACGCTTACGTCCTTTAAACGCACCTTCTGATGAATGTGTGCCACCCTGATTGGTCGACAGGTAACAAAAACTAACCGGTGTGTCGGGTCAGACGTTTCTACCTGTACTGTCAGGGCAGCGTTTCCCCTCCTGCTCTCTGTGGTTGAATAAAACCAAACTGCACTTGGACACAACAGAGTAATAAAACATTTGTTATGGAAGATGCAGAAGGCCAAAAATACAAATAACGTCACTGCAGTGGGAGTGATATTCACCAGAGGTGTGTGTGTGCACGCGTGTGTAGCTTTCATTCATGGCGTCACACTCTTGTAGTCGGTATGTTTTCCAGGAATGCGCAGGTCACTAAAGGAATAAACAGTTGGAGCTGTGGCAGGCTTCAGTGATGTGGGAGGTTTTGGCTAAAGGCGGGAAGGTTGCGTGCGTGCCGGGGAATGTCAGGCGAGCAGAGAGCTGGGCCGCCCGCCGGACCGGCAGCGTTTGGCTCGCTGGCACACCTCCGAACTCGTGTCCTGCTCCTGCGCGTGTTTACTCTACAGATAAAACCGCCGTCAGAGACGCACAGATCAGCCTTAAATCCCAGAACAATCCCACAGAAATGCTCGCTGTTGTTAAATGAAGCTCATCGGGCGAGTCGCCCTTCCAGCTGAAAGTTGCTGAACCAGGCAAACTCATTTGGATAAGTTTGCCTGTTTGATGTCATTTTGTACCCCCCCCCCCCCCCCCGGTTTCCATTGACAAATGTTGGTAATGGAAGTGTAGTGGTGCATTTACACTAGGCAGGAAGTGTAATTACTCCCACACAGTCCAGTCGCTTCGCCCCAACAGCCAGCAGGACGGAGGAGTAAAGAAAGGCTGGAATGAGTGTCTGCACTGTGGCCGCTGGGGTGTAAAGGCTGATTGGCTGTTACTCGGGCAGCGTGGCCCCCTGACAGCTTCAACAGGAAGCCAGCGTGTTGTCTCTGCGCCATCGCAGGAGGGTCGCCTGCCGAGGCCTTTCCTATGAGTGATGTTTGCCACAACGCAGCAGAGCTCTGAAGTTGGTGTTTTCCTTCACTTACACCATGTTCAGCTGCCCTCAAACGCCATCACTAAGCCCCTCCTCCATTTCTGAATGTCAGTGACATCACGAGAATCAGCTGATTGAAATACTTCGCCTCATGAACGCCCCGACTCCCCTTTCATGTTTGGTGAGAGCAACTCGTAGCTGTCAGCTGTAGCTGTGAGTGCGATGTTGTGGTTGCAGAGTGACGACGTCAGACGTGATGTTTTTGTTTCCACAGAAAATCAAGATTGCTGCTCTGCGGATGTACACGTGCTGCGTGGAGAGAATCAACTACGACGAGTTCTTCGACAGTGAGTTTACCACGCTCGGCTCCCTGGGCCGCCGTTCATGTTGTTCCCACTTTGCCTCGGACATGCTTATTGGTGACGGGCTTGTGTTTGCTGATATTTATCCCAAAAAAACCTGAAGAACAACTTTTCTCAGTAACATAAAAACACAAACGCAGAACAAACCGAAGAGCTCAGATATAAATCTCACGTAATGAGAAGCTTAAAACGAACGCTGATATGACTCCCAGCTGTGAAGGATTCAACTCTGAGCTGTGGATTTGTCCTCCGTTCTGTGGTATCGTCACCTTCCCGCTCAGGCGTGGACGGTAAATGTGTCGCTTTGTGTTTTGGAGACGTTCAAACCTTCAGCTCTGCCGCTTATTCCCCTTAAACTCTCAGATATGAGTGTTTTAAAAAGAAAAGCACATCTTATGTTAGTGCTGTGCGATATGACCAAAATCTCATTTGTCGTCCCGACAGCCATATTTATCACAAAAATGTTACATTTTCTGTAAATTCTGTGAATCGCGATGCGTGAAACGATACATTTGTAGACATAAGTTGTAACGGCCGCCATTTTTCTTTGTGAGTATTTATCCCACGACGTGCTGCGGGGAAAAGCCCGTGCTAACGTTTGAGTCTGAGGTTTATTTGGAGCACCTGGCGGCTCTTCGTTGCTCCTCATCAGTAAACTCTCTCCACACTCTGTCACGTGACTCGTGCGTCGGTGGCAGCAGAGGTTTGTCGTGTTTGAGTCTGAGGTGTAGGTGTGAGACTTCTCATAACCAAACCATGTCCACGCTACAGTGTCAGCCCCTCGTTTTGATTGGTCCTTCTGTTTGTCGTCATTTATTTTGGAAAATCTCAAAAAGATCTTCAGCTTTATTGTGAAAGATTTATGTGGGAAATAAACAAGCGGACGGCAGAGCCACATGCTGGGTTTACCTTTGTTGTTGCTAACGACAACGTGTAAAAACAGTCACTTGTCTGTCCGCAGTGTGTTTATATAAGAGAGAGAACATTAACCAATGAATACAGCTGCTACAGTGACCATCAAAACCATGAACAATGTTCCCGCAAACAGTTTTTGCGACACCTCGAAACAATGATGGTGTGTAAAATGAAACGATAGACGTTTTCATATCGTCGTCCGATATACGTGGTGACGTCAAACAGCCCTACTGTATGCTGATGTAGTTGCAGAGTCTGACGCAGGTGCGGCGTGCAGAGAATCCTAATGAATCCTAATGTGTGTGTTTCAGAGTGCACCCTCCCTGACACTCTCAACTCCTGGTTCCTGGTTGCACAGCTGCACGTATGGTGAGTTGTACAAACGCATCCTCTCAGCTACCAGTTTATTAGGTACACCTGTACAGCTGGATTTATCCAATCAGCCAATCAGATGGTTTGTTTGCTGCTCTGAGGAATCTGTGTGCTGATTGGCGTAAGCAGCAAAGGGAGCCGTGGTCCGTGTCGACCGCGCTGTCTGTGCGGTTGCTGCTCTTCCGTGCATTTATTAGCCCAGTCGTGTGTCATGTGATGTATTTTTGCTTTGACAGTTATCTTCCTTCACATGTTGTGTAACATTAAACGTCCTCTGTAGCATGCAAAGAATCCAGTTCACAGTGAGAGAATGCATATAATATATAATTGTATTATTATTATTATTGATGTGTTTATGTGGTCTAAATGGAAGCGTCTGATAGTTTTTAATGATGTAATGATGTCGCTGTTGCTCCTGCTGTGGCTGGGACAGTGACGCTCTTCATACGATGAGCACACGGCTTCACTCGTCACAGCGATTTAAGGCTGTGCGCTCGTTTCAGTCTCCTTGTTGTGTTCTTGTGCTCTCAGGATGTGTTTGGTGCGGATGCGTCAGGAGGGCAGAGAGGGGAAGTACATGTGCCGTTACATCGTGCACTCCATGTGGGAGGATGTGGAGCAGAGGAGCAAAATCATGGGGGTACGTTATGTTTCTGATCTTGAAGGGAAAAAAAATTAAATTCAGAGGCGTGAAAGCAGGTGAAACAGTCTCAGCTGAGAGTATTAAAGTCTCCACAAAGACACCAACACATGTAGAGACAACCGACCTCTACGTGTGCAGCAACGTCTGCATAACTTCTGCAACTAAACGAAAGCAACAGAAGCAATACCAACAAAGCAGCCACGGTAACCACAGCAACAGCTGCAACCAGACCCTCTGTCATATCGTGAAGTGCGCACACACACACACACACACACACACACACGCAGGCTGGTACACACACACACACACATGCAGGCTGGTGCACAGCGTGCATAATACACAGGCTGTAAATATCATACGACTGTATTTCCACTTTTCAGCGTCACTGCTGGGAGAAAGATCTCAGCCTGTTGGAACTTTGTATGTTTGATGCCTGAAATCCTGATTTATTCTTGGTTTAAAACTAAAATGATCATGTAACAAAGGTTTTCTGTTACTCATTCATTCGGGTTATTTACTGAAGCTGAGTTTGCAAATTCAGATATTTTCCCAGCTGTTTAATTCCTGCCAGAGTTTTAGTGTGTAACAGAAGCTTTCACTCTAATTCTCCCTCAGCGACAAAAATCCCGTGTTGAAGCTTTTGCATCAACTCGGCTGATTGGCTGATAGGTTTGTGGTTACGGCCGCAGCAGAGGTTGCGCTGCTGTCAGAATCGGCCAGCTCTCCTGCTGGAACAGAATCTGGATCTTCAGGTTCCAGCAGGAATGCTTTGGCAGTGGTTCAGTCTCCTGCAGCACACGGTCAGTGTTTCACAGCTGTGAATGTCGATCAGCACGTACGAACTGCCTTCGCCACGAACAGGACTCGTGTTGCTGTGCAGTCTAACCCTGATCTGAGTCAGCTCCACTGAGCTGCTGCATCTGCTTCATAATGTCAGTAACCAACTGTTCATGGAAATGTGGTGATTACAGACTGTTTTCAACTTAAGCATGAAAGTGAAAAGATGAGAAAACAAAGTAACAGAATAGACAAACGCACAACAGTCGTCTCCTGCTCAAAATGTGAACTTTGAATAATTGGGATTATTTACTCAAACTAAATTAAAATATTTTTGACTTTTTTCTGTTGAAAGCTGCAAAGAAATGCAGGAAACCCTGTTTTCTGAAAGAAAAGTCACATGATCAGAGCACACACAGATCTACCGCACGCTCTGAGGTAAATTAAAAGGTTTCTGTAATTTTGGGATTTGCAAACTTGGAAGTTTTCCACCCACAAAGTAAACCACAAAGATTCAAAGTCAGCATTTCTTTTGTTTCCTTTGCTTTCCTGGAAATGCCCCGGACCACCGATACAACCCCAGCTCACTGGGAATGCTCAGTCCAGCTTATCCCAGCTGCATTTATCTGCAGATCCTGTAAGCTGCAGTAACTGTTGTCCTCACGGGGAGGACGAGGCTCGACTGTGTAGCACTGATTAGCTGACTTTGTCAAATAACCTCATATAAATAAATCTATTAAATATGGACTGAATGGAGCAAACACACTGACAAGCTGCTGCTGCTGAAGTTGCTGCTGCTGCTGCTGCTGCTGGATGTGTGATCCAAATACTGCATCGGTGCATCTGGACCATTCATAGATCATCTTCCCAGTTAAAGGAGCAGCGTGAAGCTAAAGTGTTCATCATGGACAAACGACTGCAGGTCGGTTAGTCCTTCCTTCTGTCACGCCACTCCAGCTTTCACTGCACCCTCGAGCACTCCACCCATCCAGGTATTAAAGGTACTCTGAGCTGTCTTTGGGCACATAGTCTCAACTTATTTCAACCTGCAGACGCAGGTAAGCAACCTTCTGTTCAGGTGCCAAGTTCGGGGGATAAAAGTAGACCCACCCCTGCTCACCACCTTTCACTGAGGCCAGCTCCACAGTGGAACAGAGGCCAGCCCTGGGATCGAGATGCTACACTGTTGAGGCAAGCCCGAGTCTGAACCCTAGCTGGGAACTCTCAGGCTGTTCCCCACCAGAGGGGTGCTGTTCCAAGAGCCACTTTTGGCAACCAGGGATTGGCCCGCAGGGGTGTCCGCCCCTTACCGTGGCCCAATCCACACAGCACCAGACCCCTACACCTCCTGCCACGGGTCAGGGAGCCGCAGGAGCGAACTGTCCAAAAGTCGTAGGTATTAAGTTACTGTTTTAGAAAGCAAAAGCTGGAAATGTTCATCATTTAGAAACTGGCGCTGGGCAAAGTTTGAGAACTGGCTTTCTGATTGTTTTTCTTTATTAAATGTAATTAACTTAATCGCTTTAGCTCCAGAATGAAACATGAAAACTTCAGCAGGGCAGACGTTTGGAACTGAAGAGCTGAGAACGAGCACACGCTGATGACTGATTATTTTACTGCATTAATACAGACTTGACAGCAGCAGTATTTTCCACAGCAGCTCAGGTTCCTCAGAAGTGCTTCTGTGACATTAAATCGCCACAAATCTACACAAACACGTCTCCAAGCTAAATGTCATTCTGTTACATAAATATTCATTATTTCAGCCACATTTCCCCTTCGAGCTGATGCAACAGTGCGTTCAGTTTTATCCGTGCCGTTGCATGCTACAAAGGATGCAGGTTTTGTTGATTTTAAAGTTTTACATCAGCGTAATTGTGCCAACAAATCCCCGGAGAGCGAGCCTGGCTGCGGCCGCCGTGTCCACAGAGTCGTTCCTCTATTTTCTGTCAGTGGAGCAGCTCCAGGAAGTGTCGCTCATTGACATAAATCTGGGCTCTGAGCACACGAAGCTTTCAGAAACACTTTGTCCTTCTATAATGCAGATTATTCTGGATTCGAGTCTCAAAGCTAACAGAGGGGAAAAACCCACTTTAATTACGGGTGTTTGCGTTTAAGAATTAAAGAGTTGTGACAAAGAATGTAAATGTAGGGCGGCAGGATATTAAACAGGGTCAAAACGCGTAAAAGCACAGCTCGAGCAGTCTGCTCTCACTCCTCAGAGCATCCTCGGTTCTTTCCTCACGTCGTAGTCCCAAAGTGAGACACGCCTGCCTCTGAGCCTCGTTTATGAATTGCACGTTTGTACCCCTCCACTTACTGTTAAGCCTGATATTTTTAGGTGCTTTAAAATTCTCCAAAATCAAACAGTTTGGTGCTGCTGAGAGTTAAAACGGTCCACAGTCTCAGCATCCTTCATAAAACGTCATCGTACCACGATACGCACAAACGCTACGTCAGACCTGAAAAAGAGGATTTATGAGTTTTTGGCTGAATTAGATGATCGACGCTGTTCTCAGTCAAAGTTCATGCTGAGGATTCTCAGTAGCAGAGACACTGTGGGAGGAATGCGACGTCAAAAGCCGACCAAACTTCGTCCAATAGAACGTCCGAGACGATCCATGCACAGCTCCAGGTTTCCACACCTGATCCATGTCCACACTGAACCCTCAGCTGGTCCCGATTCTTCACCGAGGCAGTGAAATATTTGGAGTCCAAGACCCCGTCAGCTCGTGGGCTGCAGTTACAGAGTTTTAGCTGATGGCTAACGCCCTGACGAAAAAGGTTGTGAATGCGATAACTTGAGTACAAGGCGGTGTGGGATTTTGAGATTGAGATCTTTACTGTATCTACCAGGAGGCTGCTGCCAGTATTTTAAACACTGAGCTGAAAGACATGCAGCACAGGAACAGAGCTGATAAAACGCTGGAGAGGCGAGAGCGTCACAGTCTTTTGGGTTCGTGCCTTCAAATAGAAACAGAACTGCAGAAGGGCCAGAGCTTCATCCAGTGCAGGAAAACATTTTCTGCCTGATGCAGCTTTCCTTGTTGGAGCAGAAAAGTTTTCATCTTTAAGCGTGTGGTGTAAACACTCATAAAATCAGAGGGTTGCCGTTCAGGTGGGAGCAGGAGGGACTGGTCTTTGGAGATTTAGTTGACTCGTAGTGAAGGTGTGAATCCACACCCCATCACAGCCTCTTGGATTTGGCTGTAAAGCGAGCTCAGCGGCAGCCAAGCAGCAGCTTTCAGCGCTCTTCATATTAAGGAGCTCTTTAGTTTTGCTCCTTTTGCTTCGTGTGACAGAAAGAGGTCAGAGATGAGAAATTACAGTCTGGCTTGTGAGGTCACTCCTGCAGCGTGGGCACGCATGCATCGGTCTCGTACGCAGCAGGTGTTTTCACAGCTGCATACGTGACCTTTTGTCAGCATGTGTACGTAAACCTGCGTGTTCTGTATGTCAAGCGTGTCAGCACAGAGTTACAACAAAGTCCGGTTTCTTTTAAAGTTCAATAGTAAAGATGTTCAGAGGTCGAGTCTGACCTCACATTTCTCTTGTTCAGAGCTCACTTGTTTTGTGACCTTTAACCTTACGCTGAAGTCATTAACTTAAGTCATGGAAGTTTGCAGCTTCTTTATGTCCCAGCTGTACACGCAGAGCAGCTGTTTTCAGCTGGTTTCTCTCCTGTAGTCAGACTGAAAGGTGAAACGAGACGTTTACTGGCAGAAAAACGATCTGCTGATGTTTTGATAATCAAAGATTTGTTTCAGTGCTCGCCAGCAGATCTGTGGAAGCGCTCGGGGACGTTTCCTCTGTTTTGTGGGGCGATCGTGGCTCAAGAGTTGGGAGTTCGTCTTGTAATCGGAAGGTTGCCAATTCGAGCCCCGACAGTCTCGGTCGTTGTGTCCTTGGGCGAGACACTTCACCCGTTGCCTACTGGTGGTGGTCAGAGGGCCCGGTGGCGCCAGTGTCCGGCAGCCTCGCCTCTGTCAGTGCGCCCCAGGGTGGCTGTGGCTACAATGTAGCTGCCATCACCAGTGTGTGAATGTGTGTGTGAATGGGTGGATGGCTGGATGTGTAAAGCGCTTTGGGGTCCTTAGGGACGAGTAAAGCGCTATATAAATACAGGCCATTTACCATTTTTATTTAGCAAGTTAAAGTTTTTAGTGAACCGTCCGTTCATGATGTCACATTTCAATCATTATCACGACCTGAGCCTGTTACAAACAGCAGATAACAGCAGTAACCTCAGTACAGCAGTCAGAGATACTGAGGAAGCCTCACTGTGCACAGCTGACTGTGACGTTACCCTCAGTGATATCCGAACAGTCCAAAAGCTTCGTTTGCACATTTATGCAACAGCAAAATACATTTTTCCATCTGAAGCATTAGTTAGCAGAAAAATTTGACTTATTTTCATTCTTATTAAGTCTTATTATTTGTTTGATGCTTGCTGAATAATCCATCTGATGAGATTCCCGAACGTTCTTTTAGTCCGGACGTTGCGTTTGAGCTCCTGCTGTTGACTGACTGCAGGTTTCCCAGCCTCACAGCCAGTACAGCTGCATGACGTTAGCACCGTTCACTAGCGATGCGGCTGCAGCACTGTTTGATGGCCAAAGCTGTACGTGTATCAGATCAAGAGTGTTTATAGGACTGTAGAGTCATAAATATGAATAAATTGAATATCTTTAAAGGAACAGACGAAAGCAAGAAGCGAGTTAGATAAACATGCAGCCGTGAACATCGTGAAGTCTTTTTTTTCCTTGGATAATCATCTTTTTTTCTTCTTTTTTTTTTTCTTGATTCCCTAAAACGCAAATTTCCTAATCAAGCTCTACATGAGCAGCTTATATTTACACAGCCAGCAGCAGTGATTGGAGCTGCTCTAAGGTTTCATAGTGGCTGAGGCAGAGCGCAGGAAAAACATCGCTCATTTTCTCCACATTCATAATCACTGCTGCGCCTCCTCAGCGCCCGCACTCTCTACACTCCAGCCTGTGCAGCATTGGGAAATGTTCACCTTTGGATTCAGTGGCGACAAACCCGGCTGTGCGGCAGCAGGAAGGTTTTCTCACATTTACAGTGGGGCAAAAAAGTATTTAGTCAGCCACCGATTGTGCAAGTTCCCCCACCTAAAATGATGACAGAGGTCAGTAATTTGCACCAGAGGTACACTTCAACTGTGAGAGACAGAATGTGAAAAAAAAATCCATGAATCCACATGGTAGGATTTGTAAAGAATTTATTCGTAAATCAGGGTGGAAAATAAGTATTTGGTCAATAACAAAAATACAACTCAATACTTTGTAACATAACCTTTGTTGGCAATAACAGAGGTCAAACGTTTACTATAGGTCTTTACCAGGTTTGCACACACAGTAGCTGGTATTTTGGCCCATTCCTCCATGCAGATCTTCTCGAGAGCAGTGATGTTTTGGGGCTGTCGCCGAGCAACACGGACTTTCAACTCCCGCCACAGATTTTCTATGGGGTTGAGGTCTGGAGACTGGCTAGGCCACTCCAGGACTTTCAAATGCTTCTTACGGAGCCACTCCTTTGTTGCCCGGGCGGTGTGTTTTGGATCATTGTCATGTTGGAAGACCCAGCCTCGTTTCATCTTCAAAGTTCTCACTGATGGAAGGAGGTTTTGGCTCAAAATCTCACGATACATGGCCCCATTCATTCTGTCCTTAACACGGATCAGTCGTCCTGTCCCCTTGGCAGAAAAACAGCCCCATAGCATGATGTTCCCACCCCCATGCTTCACAGTAGGTATGGTGTTCTTGGGATGCAACTCAGTATTCTTCTTCCTCCAAACACGACGAGTTGAGTTTATACCAAAAAGTTCTACTTTGGTTTCATCTGACCACATGACATTCTCCCAATCCTCTGCTGTATCATCCATGTGCTCTCTGGCAAACTTCAGACGGGCCTGGACATGCACTGGCTTCAGCAGCGGAACACGTCTGGCACTGCGGGATTTGATTCCCTGCCGTTGTAGTGTGTTACTGATGGTGACCTTTGTTACTTTGGTCCCAGCTCTCTGCAGGTCATTCACCAGGTCCCCCCGTGTGGTTCTGGGATCTTTGCTCACCGTTCTCATGATCATTTTGACCCCACGGGATGAGATCTTGCGTGGAGCCCCAGATCGAGGGAGATTATCAGTGGTCTTGTATGTCTTCCATTTTCTGATGATTGCTCCCACAGTTGATTTTTTCACACCAAGCTGCTTGCCTATTGTAGATTCACTCTTCCCAGTCTGGTGCAGGTCTACAATACTTTTCCTGGTGTCCTTCGAAAGCTCTTTGGTCTTGGCCATGGCGGAGTTTGGAGTCTGACTGTTTGAGGCTGTGGACAGGTGTCTTTTATACAGATGATGAGTTCAAACAGGTGCCATTCATACAGGTAACGAGTGGGGGACAGAAAAGCTTCTTACAGAAGACGTTACAGGTCTGTGAGAGCCAGAGATTTTCCTTGTTTGAGGTGACCAAATACTTATTTTCCACCCTGATTTACGAATAAATTCTTTACAAATCCTACCATGTGGATTCATGGATTTATTTTTCACATTCTGTCTCTCACAGTTGAAGTGTACCTCTGGTGCAAATTACTGACCTCTGTCATCATTTTAAGTGGGGGAACTTGCACAATCGGTGGCTGACTAAATACTTTTTTGCCCCACTGTAAATGTCAGAAAACCTTCCATTTTTGCTGTGTGCACGACAGTGTTGGTGCAAACCTTCGCACAGACCCTACAGTATGATCCGTGTGATTCACCTGCGGCCCGAGAGCTTCAGTCGTCCAGTAGAACAAATGAACAGCACAGGGAGCGTTTTTTGATTTTACTGGTCAATGTGTGGATTTTTAAAATTTATTTATTTATTTTTCTATTAAAAATGGTGAAAAGTATCATGTGTATATGAATAGAAAAAGAATTGGGAATCAGAATGTTTTGCAGTTTTTACTTGGTAATCAAAACTTCTTTGATCAATCAAATGATGAACCTGTACTTTATTTAACTTTTTTTTTTTTTATTTCAATATTGACATCTCCAAAATTATTGGAAGTGTTTGGACAAACCTGGGACTGGACATTCAGCATCCCCATAGAGTTAACCTGACAGCAGCCATATTATTGGTCAGAAAATGTCATTAAAAATGCACCAAAAGGCTCTGACAGCACAAACAGAGCAGACAGCTAGCAGCTACAGCCGCCTGTGTCGCCATCCACCTGTCAGTCAAAAAGAGGCCACGCCCCCTAATATTCAAACTTTTAAGCTTTATTGCAATTTAACCCCCTCTGCAGCTATGAAGGAAGAATTCTCCACAGAGACCAAACAGTTTGTGTGTCAGACTCTAAACATGTTTATTTCTGCTGTAAAGTTTTAACATGGGAGTCTATGGCACTGACTCCCTGCTGGAGCCTCTGCTGGACGTTAGAGGAACTGCAGGTTTCTGCACTTCAGCCTTGGCTTCACTTTTCCAGCCCAGACGTTTCTGCCTGGCACGAATGTACAAATCTTGTATTCTCGATCTCTGCTGTGCTTCACTCTGATTTGTCTTCCTCTGTTTAATGATGCAGATTGATGCCATCCACAGAAAGGAAGCGATGAAAGCGATGACCGAAACCTTCTATGCAGCGATATTTGGATACGACGAGGTAAGACAAAGAATTTTAAACTTGCTGTTTTACGGCCGACATTCAAACTCTGCTCAAAGGCGACTGGAAATCTGTTTCGAATGACCTTTGAGAGTTCATCTTAGATGCACTGCAGACTCACTCAATTTTAACTCCGGTCCAAAGTCTGGATCCTGATTGGATCACACAGCTGGGACATGTCAGCAAACAACAACTGCAGATATCAGGTTAGAAGAAACTTCATGCATGTGAACACGTGTGTTGGTACCTGCAGGGAATCCTGTCTGATGACTGTGTGCTGGCAGCGGCTCTGTGGAGAAACCTGTTCAACCGTCAGTGTGAAGACCCCGGACAGCTCGAGCTCATGGTGGAGTACGTCCGCAAACAGGTGAGCTTTAGTCTTTCTAACACGTGCACTTTGTTGCGTTTGAATTGTGATGTCCTGATGAGACCTCGGCACATGCTTCGGGCCCACGTTCTCCGGGCTTGACTCCATCTGTTTTCTTAACCACAGGAATCCAGAGTCTTCTGCTGATGAGCAAATTGGGTTTAACACTGGTTTATGTGCACGTCTCCATGCAGAGAGCTCTCCCACAGTGAGCTGCTCGCGGTCCGACAGAATTAGTTGGTTTTCCATGTCTGCACTGAGAGCTCGGGGCTTATTGGGATAGTTCTTCAGCAGCGCTAAAGAAGCAAAGCTGATTATTTACCGTCCATCTACGTCATTACCCTGAGCGATGGGCGTGAGCTCTGGGTAATGACCCAAAACACGAGTTCGCGGTAATAAGCGGTTAAACTGAGTTTTCTTGGAAAGGTGGTGAGGCTCAGCGTTATACAGCGGGTGAGGAGTCTCATCATTCAGGAAGGACTCGGGATGTCTCTTCCTGGGTGAAGATGTCCTACCTGGAGGCTCCCGGGGTAGAAATGAGACTCTCTCAGCTGGTCTGGGAACAGCTCTGTGTTCCCTGGATGAACTGGAGGAGGGGGGGAAGGGTGAGGGAGGTCTGGGCCTCTCTGCTTAGGCTGCAGCCCTAAGACTCAACTCCAGGGAAGCAGCAGAGGATTGATGGACGTGCGAGTAGTTCAAAATGTTGATGGAACCTGGAAATTGTACCTGATGTGTTTCCTTAGAAATCCGTGAGATTTATTCACAGAGTTTATGACGCAGTAACGTTTGCAGAAAGGAAAACAGTCGATGTTGATCCATCAGCTGTGAGGGTAAATGTGGACGTGCTGCTGTGTGCAGATGCAGTACATCGACGCGCTGGACGGGGACGACCTGCTGCTCACAGGAGAGGTGAAGTGGCGCCCCCTGGTGGAGGAGAACGCACAGAGCATCCTGAAGGTGGTCAAACCCACGTACAACGATGCCGGACTGTGACAGACACTTGTTGCACTTCAGTTTCCTTTCATCCTTTCCTGGGTTATGTTTTCTCCTCCCCTTCTTTTCCTCATAACTCCTCCTCTCCTCTGTTATGAGATTTTAATTTGACATCAGGTCTGTTGTTGTAGCTTTTTTTTTTTTTCTTCTTTTTTCCTCTTGTGTTCAGAGCACTTATTCTCCCAATGATGTGTCCACCAGAGGTCTGATTCTGGAGGGTCGGTGTATATATGTAGATTAGACGGTCAGGGATGAGGATTGTGGGCCGCGTCGCACGTACAGCCGTCGTCCTCCATCTTTGTCCTGTTGGGTTTGAGAGTGTCTGCTGCTTCCTGTCTGTGAAAACACACATATTTATATTTTCTCAGTTTTATAAGTACCGCCACGCTGTATTTATAAAGTATTTGGTACCTTCGAGCTTGCTCTTCTCCTGCAGAGGTGTCGTCTGAGACTTCTGTTACTGCTCCTTCACTGTGTTTAAATAAAGTTTTGCTCTGTGAGGTTAAAACGATCCTTGTAGATTGTCAGTGAGGTGTCCATAATGCTCTCACACCGCAACAGGAAGCTGAACCCTCAAAGACACGACGTCATTCTTGTTTTTAAAAAGTGAATAAATAAAGTTTTCTCTGAACGGCGTCTGCTCCTGACTCCTTTTCTGTGCTCAGTTTTCTCAGGTTAAATGCAAACTTGACTTGTGGTTTATTTATCTACTGCTAATACCAGGTGAACGTGGCAACAAATGGCTGCAGCAGAGGAAGAAGAATTTTAATTAAAGGAGGGTGAAAAAAGATCTTTGACCTTATAAATATAAAAAAACTTGAATTTTCTTTTATTTGTATGGCATCATTTATATGGATTACAATAACAGCTGCCTCAATAAAATGACCCCCTATGACCAAGATTTTTGGCAACAGTGGGAAGGAAAAACTTAACAGGAAGAAAGATCCAGCAGAACCAGGTTTGGGGAGGGGCGGGGCCATCTGGCACGACATGTGCTGTGGAAGAGAGCCAGAGATTAATAATCATAATCAATACTCATAGTTAAATGGTTGGAGGTCAGAAATAATCCAGTAAAAATGTTAAAAAGTTTTGTCTCCTTCCTTCACACAGACGTCACTCAGCTGTGACGGACCAATAAGCGCCCTCTGGTCGAGGCTCGAGCTCAATGATGATGTCAGATTGTCCTCCTGCGCATGTTCAGGTCTGCATAACATCATGAGCTAATCTAAGGCACACGTGGGCGTGTCTGTGCTTGTACAGAGTGAGAGTGCCCTTCATACTTTGTGTTCTTTCTTTCCTGATGTCTGTCTTTTGAAACTTGAACGTGTTTATAAGGAAGAGAGAAAAAAACAGAAGATTGACCTTCACCGTCAGAGCTGAGCTCAAGAGAAATCACGAGGCGCTGCCGCACAGGAAATACCAAATCCATCAGAGTAAAAGATTAAGAGGATAGGGGGTCATATGATTGTTGGGATTTTCTCTGTATGTATTATGGTAGGATCTAATGCACAATATAAAGCGCCTTGAGATGACTGTTGTTGTGATTTTGCGCTATATAAATAAAATTGAATTGAATTATACTGTGAGGACAGAGATGATCATTAAAAATTAAGAGGAGATGCCCACGAGAGCAACAAAACAAATGACTGTTTATATCCTCAGTGACGTTGCTGCTTTTCCACCACTGCACAGGTTTACAGTGTCAAAGCTCTCTTCAAACTAATTGGCTGAAATGTGAGTCTTTTTTCTTTAAACCCTGGAATCACTGCACTTTGGGTAATAGTGTTGAACGGCCAGCGTTGAAAGGGTCAAATCGACGTAAACCTGCTCAAATGAACGCTGACGCTGTTTTCAGGGTCTGAGAGTTTGTTTCTGAATTGTTGCATTAATATAAAACCAGTTTTCTCTGCACAGATTCTCATTCATCCTGCAGAGGGCGCCACACTCCACGTTTTATCGTGCAGAAGCCAGCGGCTGACCCTGAATCACATTCCCGTCTTTGTTCCGTCACTGCAGCGACTGAGAGGAAGACTGTGCCACAAGTCAAAGTGTTCTCCATGCACATCAAACAGACAATAACACAGCTGGACCTGGAAGCACATTTATGTTTATTTATTTATTCTTTATTTATTTATGTTGGGCCAAAACACTAAGAAGCGTAAAACATTTGAAACTTTATAAAGAAGTAAAGTCGTTTACATACAGCGATCGATGAAACCGTTATACCCAGTAAATGATCTCAGTGCAGAGAACATCCTGTGATCTCATCACAGTGTCAGCAGGTTAGGCAGACCCTCTCCCTGTTACTCCTGGAGGGTCCCGAGGCGTTCCCAGGCCAGAGATACCAAATCTCTCCAGTTGGTTCTGGGTCGACCCCGTGGCGTAAAACCTCCCAGGAGAGATCCTCACAGATCCCTCAGTTGGTTTCTGTAGACACAGAAGAGCAGTAACTATATTCCAAGCTCCCTCCAGATGCCCGAGCGCCTCAGCCTGTCTCCAAGGCTGATCCCAACCACTCTACAGAGGAAACTCATTTGTGTTTGGGACCTTACTCTTCACCCATATCCCATGAGCGGAGGTGAGGGTGGAGCATAAATCAAAAGTCCTCCTGAATTAAGTAAGTAAGTAAGTAAAATTTTATTTATATAGCACCTTTCAAGATAAAATCCCAAAGTGCTTTACAGAGGCAGAAAACAGACATTAAGATCTAAAACAAAACAAAATCAACCAAACGTGAGTTTAAACAGGTTTTTAACTGCTTTTTAAAAGACGTGACTGAGTCCACAGATCTCAAACTCAAAGGGAGCGAGTTCCAGAGTCTGGGAGCCGCTGATACAAACGCTCTGTCACCTTTTGTTTTTAACCTTGTATGCTGGACAACAAGCAAGCCCTGGTTACAAGACCTCAGGGACCTGCTGGGGTGATAAGAAAGAAGAAGATCACTTAAGTAAGTTGGAGCTACACCGTGCAGGGCCCTATAAGTCATGATTATGCTCTTAAATTGGACCCTGAACTTGACAGGGAGCCAATGCAGCTGAATCAGCAGGGGAGTATTTACTGCTGACACCGCAGCAACCTGCCGGTGCACCTCACACTCCACCGCCTCGTCACCTGGGAATAAGATGTGAAGATCCCAAGAAACTTGAACTCTCTAAACTTAGATCCTTGCACCATTTTCCAGCAGAGAAACCAGGACTCAGGCTTGGAGGTGTTGCTCTCATCCTGGCCACACTTGACCACAAACCACTCTCCATCATAAGAGTCCACAAAACACATGCAGACTCGGCCTGGATGGTCAAACTCTCACGATTCCTTCAAAAGTCCTGCAAAGGAGGAGATCTGCTCCAGTGTTCAGGTCCAGATGTGAGACCAGGAAGGAATCTGAGTGAAAAGTACCCAAACCTGCAGTTCCTCTAATGTCCGCCGGAGGCTCCAGCAGCGAGTCAGTCATCAAAGATTGCCATGTTAAAATATGCAACTTCATCCTGCTTCATAACAGCTGCTCAGGGGGAGAATGTTTTTATAACTCACCTGTTTGGATTCTCTGAAACCGCTCGTCCCGTGCAGGCATTTGGATTTTAATGAGGCTTGATGTTAGGGGCGTGGCTGCTTTGATTACAGGTGTGCCAACACTGCTCAGCTTCACTTTCACTAACTGGAGTCTGGACTGTGCTGGTGCCTCTCAGCCAGCATGGCTTACACAGTGTGTAAGAAGTGTGTTTCATTATTGGTATTTTTTGCACACGGACCCTGACAAACAAATAAGTGTTTAAAAGGTCTCATCAGTTGTCACACGTGTTGCTGGGAAATATTCATGGATGACAAAAGGCTTTTATTCCTTTGTTCATCTTTCCCCGCAGCGCTGAGAGCGAGGACCGTTGTCCTCGGAGACTCTGTAAACTGGAGTTTGTGCAGACTGTGTAACACTGTGTCCTTTGTGCCTGATGGAGTCAGTGTGGAGCTCAGCATGTGAAAATGACCCAAAAAAAGAAAACTTTTGGCTTTCGCCGCGTTCACGTCATCCTCCCTCTCTGCTGGTCTCCACCTCGGTGATTTTACAGCCTGCACGCGACGCCTCTGACCTTCATCGGGACATTAAAAGCTCCACGAGGCACAGCAAACAGGAAGCGGTCACTTAGTCATCTCCTCAGAAGGCGAGACGTCACAGAGAAGCGTCTTTGTTTTCACTTTGAGTAACACACGAGCTGACGTCTCGGCTCTTTCACGCTCTTTTATCCCCTCGCCTCGTTTTCATCGTCCAACCTGTGAAACTTTCACACTGAAGTGACCAGAAAGAGACGAGAACAGCAAACACACACAAGTCTGATGGTCTGAGAGGCAACAAGGCCTCGGCTCTGTCTTTCCTGCACACGACCTCCGACCCCACACGGTCCCTAAGCGGGTTTTTCCTCTTTAACGGTTTTATTTGTCTCTTTGTTGTTTTTATCCTCTTTGTGGTCATTTTGTCATGTTTTGTGGCTCACGTGTTGATTCTCGCTCTGACAGCTTCATATTTCCTCCTGGTGGTTTTATGCCTGTTTGGGTTGTTTTGGAAGTTTTGCAGTGTTTATTTTTTATTTTTTGCTTTTTTATTTGTGTTATTTTTCTTTGTGGTCCTCTTTAGGAAAGAGGACGAGTCATTTCAGTCAAGAATGAACTGCTTGTATTCCTCCCCGTGGCCGATTTGATCTGCTTGTTGCACTTTTGTGTCTTTTTAATCATTTTCTAATAATTCTTCATCTTTCTGATCCTTTTAGTTTTCTTTCGAGGAGTCCTGCATGTCTTTGTGAGCCCTTGCTATCTTTTTTTGTGCAGTTCAACATCTCTTTGTGCTGTTTTTATGCCTGTGGTCCTTTTGCAGGTCGGGGTGTGCTGTTAGTGTTCTGCATTTTCAATAAACTTGACGACAGAGCAGGAGCAAAGACATCATGTTGCTGTTTCCCGATCACGTATGCAGCTGCCTGGAAGGTGTTTCTGCACACATGTGTATTATGTAAGATGATAATTTCCTGCGTGCTGATGCAGGGTGTCTCACTGTGGAAATACCTGAGGGCTCTGCCTGATTATTAATATTCAAATAACTGAAGCTACAAACTCAGTTTCACCACCTACGCTGTCATTCAGATGTTCGTGTCACCTCCGTTCAATGAGCGCTCATTTGTATTTTCATTATGAGACGCATGAGCCTGTGGATCTGCAGGAGCTCCTGTGTTTGTCCTGGTGGGATTAAACCTGATCTGTGCTGAGACACAAGCTGGGAGAACTGGGACCTTTTTGGTTCTTTATGAATGGACAGCGAGGTTAATCCTCCAAAAACACTGAAGAAAATTTAATGCTGAGATAAAAGTCTGTCCTCTAGAAATGACGTTTCTAACGTAACCTTTGTGCTAGCTGACTAGACAGGAGGATTACTGTTGTGCTCCATGTTATAATTAGAGAAGCTCTGTATGATACTGGATCTTAGCCAGCTCCTCTCCTGATTGGCTGCTCTTCACTAACAGCAGGAGGGCGGAGTTTCCATGTGTCTGACATGACAGCATAGGGGAAATTTCCCCTCGGTGACTTTGTACTGTGACCAAGAGTAGAAAAAAATGATTAGCTGCAGAACCTCCTGAGTTGAAACTTTGGAAATGTGATATGAGCACTGACCAACAGGAGCTCTTTACATGAATACGGCCATGAATATACAGACGAGGGGAAACCCTGATCTCTGAAAGTGTGCTGAGGACATGGACACAGCTCCCCCTCTGGAAAGATCTGAAAGATCAGACTCCTGCAGCTCCTAATAAAGATAAAGAGTTCTAAAGCTGGTTCATTGACGGGGAGTAACCCACGCTGCTCTCTGAATCCACGGCTGAACGTTGAGCCTAAACCTCTTTTAAACGTTCCTGTCTTTGTGAAAACGGAAACCACGGCTCTGGTTTTGTCAGTTTGTCACTGGGACGGTCAACAGTTCTTACTTTTAAATATCACAAACTGTGATCAAGTCAACACTTTGTTCTTCCTCTGCTGCACTTGAGTCGTATGAAGTAGAAAAGTCGCCCAGTTTGCTTGGAGACCTAAAAGTGTTTATTCCAGCCGGACCTGACGACCTGAACTGGGTCGTGAACTGGTCTGATTACTGGGATCCTGGGTCACAGAATCGCTTACCCACATCTGTGTCACGCAGAAGCTGAGAGCTCACCAACTGCATCAGGTAAAACCGTGCAGACAGTGAGTCTGTGAGTTATTTCAGAAAAGTGCACGATGAGCAAAATGGACACATAATTTTAGCTCCACAACGATGTACACCAAATAATTCAAGTAATGGATTTTTATGTAGCAACTCAAAGCTATGGAACATGAATGGACAGAGTAAAAACTTTGGAGTTCGGATTTGGAAAAGATGTCCCAGCGTTTTTCATTCCTGTTAGCAAGTCCGGCGCTTTGTGAGACTTTTCACTTTTTGCAGCTGGAACACGTTTTTCATCAGGCTGAGCGACGCAGCCTTTTGGAAATCGAAGGATTGCTTCTGCTCCGCGTCACCCTTTGTTCAAACGGCGCATGCATGAAGGAGTCGCAGGATGGGAAACAAAATGAACCGTTGGTCCTCAGATCGCGTGCCGATGTGGGAACATTCTGACGTTTAGAGAACCGAAGCAAAAGTACCGCAGATCATAAACACTCGTCTTCAAAACAGGTTGGTTCTCTCAGCTAAGCTGCGAAAAGATCCTTTACCTGAAGAGTTTCACTTTCAGGTTTAATAAAGGTTTGGAAAGGAAACCTTGCACGGCCTAAAATTCAGTGACCGTCTTCATTATCATGAGAAAACAAATCCTAAAAACCGTAAGATGCTCAGACAAGTTGTGAATCGTTTGCATGACTACAGCAGTGCAGGAATGCAGAGTTACAACATCTGCTCCCTTTTAGCCACATGCTGATGAACATTTTCATTCCTGACCCAACTTATTACATCGTTTCCACATAATTACAGAGCAAACAGGCCAGAGAGCGATTCAGAACCTGCCCGAGAAGTTTTTATGTTTTTGTCGTGTATCAAAGGTTAGTTATCGTTTCTAAGTAGGTCGGCTGGTGCACAGCAGAACACCGCCTTAACCTACCCTACCTGCAGGGCATCACCTTCTCTTGTGCTCACCTGCCAGCTCCATCACACCTACAGCACATTACTGTATCTTAAACCTGATTTAGTCTGCAGGGTGACGTGCCTTCATCCTGCTGCAAGCTTCACTTTTTGTTTATTTTTATCGTCATGTTTCTGAAAACCACCCGTCAGCAGAGCTTCCCACCAGCGACTGTTTTATACAATTCCAGTCGTCAGCAGTGTTGGTCAAGTTACTTGAAAAAAGTAATCAGTAATTAATTACTGATTACTCCCCCAAAAAAGTAATCCCGTTACTTTACTGATTACTTATTTTCAAAAGTAATTAATTACTTAGTTACTTAGTTACTTAGTTACTTTTTAAAAACACGATTTACAACCTGAAGAGGTGATAAAGTGATAGATCTTTCAGCCCAATTCTACTTTTTCTGCATAAATCATCATACAAAATGTAATCAAATGGAAAAGTCTCTTTTTTTAACTTGTTTTATCAGTTTTAATCTTTTAACTTTATGCATCAAGCAAAACATTTAATTATATGCAACATTCTCTGACTTGAATAAATTAGTTTAACATTTAAACCTATTTTCTACACATTCCAGCTCATAAAATAAAATATTTTTTGTGTTTTCACTCACTCTTTCAAACAGATGCAAGTAAAACACAGCAGAAAATAAATAAAGTCAAAGACTCAGCGGTCCTGTTGCTCTATTTTCACCTGTAAAGCAGGAGCAGGGTAGGCGGAGGGTTACCCTGGTGTAGGTGTGCTGCGGTCAGTTGAAGAATCCGCGAGTTTCTCTGTGAGTTTCCCATTACGTCGTAGCTACTCGGTGCTTGTTGGAAGTTTAGGGTTTTTTTCGCTGTAAAAAGAAGTTTTCTTCCCACGCACAGCGGACACTAATGTTTTTGTCACTTTTTATGGAATCAAACTCAAAGTAAGGTCAGTACTTCCACGCTTTAAACGCTGCACGCTCATACTCTCTCCCGCACTCGATATATGATCCATTGTTGATCTGCACACAGCTGCTGTCACCAACGTCGCACTCGCTTACGTCACTGTCATGAGACATTCTCGCAAAAAAAATCACGGTTTTAGTAACGCAGTAGCGCAGCGTTCCTACGGGAAAGTAACGGTAATCTAATTACCGATTTTGCAATAGTAATCCCTTACTTTACTCGTTACTTGAAAAAAGTAATCAGATTACAGTAACGCGTTACAAGTAACGCGTTACTGCCCATCTCTGGTCGTCAGTCTGACAATGGACCAATGGCAGGAGACCACATTTTAATAAAATACATTTGCCTTCAAAGTCAAAGCTGGCCTCATTCTGAAACCAACACATTTCAAGAGACACAACTTTTACTTTGAAGGTGAACACTGTGTTTGCATAGCACCGTTTCCCATCCGCTCAGCGAGTAGTTGGCGAGTGTTTGCAGACAAGTCGGCGTCTTCCATACACGCTACGGACAACTGTGACAACCTGCTACCAACCAAAGTGCAGGAGGGCTTTTAGCACGAGCAGTTTCACCTGGAAACAGCAAATAACCTTCAGCAACCAATCTGTTCGGGAATTCACATTTAATCGGTCACTAACTGATCTCCAGGCCCGAGGGTTCAGTTATTGTCCACCGCTTTGTTCAAATAACATTTTTGGTCATTTGGAACATCAACAATAAAAGTCTCTCAACAGTTAAACTGCGCGAGAGCTGCCGGCGACATGGTGGATGGTAAGCGGTTGGTTCTGTGGTCTTTAGTGGTCCTTCAGTGGTTTCCTGGGTTCTCTGGGTGATTCAGGTCTCACTGGGATCTGTTCACACAAGTAGCTAACGTGATGTCATCGCTGCTTAGTGAAGTCCGGTTTTTGAAGCTTTTAGTTAAATATTTACGCAGCTGCCATCTGACCTTGTACAAACCGAAAGAAGAACTCAGGAGTTTTGCAGCCAAACAGATGAACAGATGAAGTCTGTGTTCTGATCTTCTGGGCGATCTGAGTGGAGATCAGTTCATGTTGATTTAATTTAAAATATAATATTCAGTCTTCAATAACGCACCAAAGCTTTCAGGTCTCTCCGTCTAGTGCTCGGAACATTTGGGGGTTATTTTCAAGCATTTGGACACAAACATTAATTATTCATCAAACACCAGCTGCAGAAAACGGATGAAGCATTTCTAAATCTCTCTGATCAGCACCTGGATATTTAGGTGAGGGCTGCAGGCTGCGCTCATCCAGCCGTCTGCTAAGTGACATAATCACGTCTTTCGTGGCGCCATCTTTTATTTGGCGTGGCAGCTGTCAGACGGGGGTGTTTGCTTACAGCTTAATAAGTGCTTCATTACTGTGATCACATTAACACTGCCTGGACATTTTTAACACACAGGTATTCATGAAGAGCTCAGCTTGTTTATCCGGTTCTGTCTTCCCTTTCTTTTCTGTCCCGCCGTCGTTCACGGAGATTATACCTCACAAGTGCGTTTGCTGACTCATACGAGGATCATCAGCTGGCTCTTTCTTCTTCTTTCTGCTGAGATGTAAAGGTCACTTCTTCCTCTCCGGCTCTGTCTCTTCTTTGGAGGTTTATTATCAGCCTCATCACGTGTCTGTCCGTCTGTCTGTCAGAACAAGCAGGCTGACTTTTGTGAAAGAGAGCTGAAGCAAAGCAGAAGAAAGAACTCATTCAGGTTTACTGCAGAGCGCGCTCTTTAAAATTTCCCAGCTAAGGCAGTGGCTTTGAAAGAGGATGCTTTGTCCATGTGAAAGATGGATATACGCTCCTGCTCTGGAGTCCTCATTTTGAAGTCTGGTTGGTTTTTTCGTTTCACCATGCAACTTTCTTCGAGCCACGAAATAATGTTAGCTAGCTTGGTTAGCGATACTGTATGGGAGCCTTACAGAGACAGAGATACCTTCTGATCAGTGCTCAGTATCACCCAATTAAAATCCTTCAGTTCATCAAACTGGAGTTCGGGTCTGTTGGACGGTCTGTTGGTACAGTAACCTCACAGCAGCCATATTATTGGTCACATGACGTCATTAAAAATGCTCCAACAGCACAAACACAGTTCAGGGACAGTTAGCTGAGTTGAAGCCTAGAAGGCAGCTAGCAGCTACAGCCACCTGTGTCACCACACACCTATCAATCAAAGAGGCCACACCCCTAAGTTTAAACTTTATTAAGTCCAAATAAAACAAGATATAAAATATATTTATCCCAAAAGTTGGTAAAATATTCCATAATTCAAATAAATAAAATGAAAAAAAAATTAGACACAGCTTCTGAAAGTAAAGGTAGCACCAAGTACATTGTGCAATATTTTGGTCTCATTGGAATCACCATCCCCACCCTAAATGACCATAGCCCCTCCACCCTTATTTTCTTTATTATATAACTTGTATACAGCCCCACAATGTTTCTGTTTCAATGTTTCCTATGCATACAACATGTATATAGTTCACTCACACATATATGTATACATATATATATTTTCCCCTCTTTACTTTTCCACCTTTCTGGTCCAGCTACCCAATTTCACTGTGCAAGAAACTGCACATTGACAATAAAACTCTCTATGTCCTTGCACCTGCAATCTTTTAAATGGCCACAGGGGGCGGTATCTGTAGCTGGAAAAGCAGCTGTCTGCCCTGACCACCTTCCTGATGAGTTTATAGGCTCAGTGACTCATCTGGTCAGAAAGGCGTTGTATCCACGGTTTGTTCGCTGGCTCATGAAAATCCACTTTCACAGTTAAATCCACTCCTTTCTCTTCAACAGCTCATTTCAAAACATCAAGACATCGACGCTGAACGCTCAGCTCGAGGTTTCAGAACGTCCCAACCAGCGAGTGACGTCACAGTTGCAACGTCCACCTTTAACACTGTTTACATTAAAATCTAGACATGTTACAATAAAGAGGTTAACATGCACACATGTATGGAAACAAACAGTCTTTGTATCAGGCTGTAAACGTGTTTCTCTGTGCTGTAAAGTTTCACAAGTTTAAAACGGGAGTCTATGGCGACTGACTCACTGCTGAAGCCTCTGCTGGGCGTTAGAGGAACTGCAGATTTTGATGTGTTTTTCAGCCATGTCAGCGAGCACTTGTTTACAGTCAGGTGATGGTTTCAGTGACTTGTCTCCAACACTGTGGTGATGAGCTGTCCACTACTCTGACTCTGACTAAAGTACACAAAAACATTTCAAGAATATCGTTTTCTTGAAATGTAAACTGTAAAATAATATGTAAGAGAGAAAGTGGTGTTAATGTTTGGGAAAATAAATGTTTGATTTGATTTGTGGCGTCGTGTACAAAGCAGCTTTGTTTCAGTCGCGTCGCTGTCATTCCTTTTTATTGTGTGTTTCTGGGTTTCTTTGTTTATGAAGCTGAATAATAACTACATGAAATACTGTAACATGCACTATTCATGAGTTCGGTTTCAGACACTTGTGTCACTGTGGCTTTTACTCACACCATCCTTCTGAGACTTGAAGTCCCAACAGTGGATCTGTTGTGAAGTTTATTTTAATTTCAACCTTTAATTTTGGCCTTTTTCTTTTGTTACAAGGAACAAATTGTCTTTTGACAAAGCTCGAGTCTCACACTCTGCGGCACGAGCTGGGACCTTTCGCTGCCAGCGAGCTTTCATCAATGCTGTTCTGTCAGAGTGTCAGAGCTGTGGGCGGACGAACACTGTGAAAGTCTGTCAGCGCTCGAGCAGGAGACGCTCACTGTAAAACACTGACGGTGCTCTGCCGGGAACATTCCCTCGAAGATCACACAGAAACGAGAGTTAGTAATTATAGACGGAGCTGACATGTTGGGGAAAGAGCTCACGTGCTGATGTACTTCCTGTGTTCTCGGGTTCCTCGTCTTCCCAGGTTCACATGGAAAATACAGCAGGCAGCCTGAAAAACTTTTGCAGCTTTGTCCCACTAAAACATACACAGGTATAAAGAGGGACATACTGAAGCCTCGACATTAGCATTTCAGCTAACAGCCTGTTGATGAAATAAAATGCTAGAGTCTCATCATTTTAGTAAAGATTCCATTAAACGTGCTCCAAACGGTGCCAACACAGCAGAGAGGGTGAGTTTAATGAGCTGAAGTCCTGGAGGGAAGCCCAGCTGACATCACTTCCTGCTTCCTGTGTACAGACACCTGTTGGTGAAAGTGGCCACACCCCTAACTTCAGTATCCATGTGGATCAAAAAATTCATCCTCCTACATTAAACTTTTAATGCATTTTAACAGGGGAGTCTATACCTGTGTCCTAAAACCTCAGCTGCATCCTTCAAAGGCCGCATTTGTAGACCGATTACGTCACAGCCAATTCAAAAGCTACTCCAAACGCAGCTGACAAATGCGTCCTTCATTTCCCCGAATTTGAAGGATGGGTCGGGTGTGTCCTTCGTGGCCCAATCTATCCCAGAATTCATAGCGTGGAATTCCTAGGAAGCAGCTACTTAATTTGAATATTACTCTTATTACTCTTTCTGGGTCACAAAATAAACTTTTAAGATATTTTCAGGCAAGAATGTAGCTGTGTAAACTTCAAATATCTGCTCGGTTTATCAAGACATCACATATTTGCAAAAGTGCTCTGATGTTTTCGGAGACGTCTGTTATCTACCCAACACGATCTGATATCGTCGTGTTGGTGTTGTTCCCAGATCATCATACTAAATGTTGTTCCAGGATCAACATTGCAAGTGACCAATCACAATGTTGTTAGGGGTGCAACGATACTCGTATCGATATTGAACCGTTCGATACAGTGCTTTCGGTTCGGTACGCATATATATCGAACAATACAAAATTTTTAATTTATTTTATCAACTTTCCTTCTGACGATGCTGTCTGTGTTGAGAGCTCAGTGGATCTGCGTTCGACTTATCCGCTTAGGCTGCACTGTCGAGCGCAGATCCACTGAGCACAGCGCAAGCTAGCAAGACAGAAGCTAAGCTCGTTGCAACATGGCAAATTGAACCTCCCCCACCTTATTCAGATCTGGCGTTTGGAACTATTTTGGTGTTCATGTGACGTATGACCCTGAAGGTAAGCGCGTCATGGACTAAAGTAAAACAGTATGTTGGATGTGCCACGCAATGCTCAATTACATGGGTGGGAACTAGTGTGTTAGCGCAGTTAGCTCGTTAACGTGTTGACGCCGTCCAGCCCCATGCACGGAGCGATCGGCGGTAGCTCGTTAACGAAGATTTGCCGTGTTGTGGCGTTAACGTCATTTCAGATTAACGCTGACAGCACTAGTGGGAACACAACGAATATGACTGCACATTTACACCGACATCATCCTAGTGCAAAGACAAGTGGAAGCAGACAAAAACAACAAGCATGCATGCTACAAACTTTACCCGAGTCATTTAGACAGCCGTTAGCACAGGATTCTCCTTATGGGGACCTGATATGTTTAATATGCTGCTGAGAATATAGCCCAGAAGAAGCGTATAGTATAGTTAAAATATATATTTATAATTTTAATAAATGACAAATTAAAAAAGCATGAACATTTTTTTGTATCGAAAAAATATCGAACCGTGACACCAAAGTATTGAACCGAACCATCCATCCATCCATTCGCTTATCCTTTTCAGGGTCGCGGGAGCCTATCCCAGCTGTCATAGGGCGAAAGGCGGGGTACGCCCTGGACAGGTCGCCAGTCTGTCGCAGGGCCAACACACAGGGACAGACAACCATTCACACTCACTCGCACATTCACACCTAGTGACAATCTGGATTATCCAATTAACGTATCCCCACAAGCTGCATGTCTTTGGACGGTGGGAGGAAGCCGGAGTACCCGGAGAGAACCCACGCAAACACGGGGAGAACATGCAAACTCCACACAGAAAGACCCCGGCCTGATGGTGGAATTGAACTCAGGACCTTCTTGCTGTGCGGCAACAGTGCTAACCACCGTGCTGCCCCAGAACCGAACCGAACAATGAATTTTGTGTATCGTTGCACATCTAAATGTTGTGACATCATACTTTTGCGACTTTGTGAAAAACCGGCGTAAAACAAAAAACTGTACTTAAGCTGCGAGAAACCGCCTCTGTCCGCCGATCAACGGACCCTGACCTTGACCCTAACCCTAACCCTTTAATAAACGGTAAGCAGAACTGATATTGTCCTTGCAACACTGGAATTTCATAAATGCACGAATGGCTTGGCGCGCAAAAGAATAACGTCACAACAGTGTAATTGGTCACTTGCAATGTTGAACCTGGAACAACATTTTCATGATGATCTGGGAACAACACCAACACGACGATATCAGATCATCCCTGTTACCCACCAGCTCGATAGCTAGCCGGGGGTTCGAGGGTCACTAGAGCCGCCGAGAACAGGGAACTCCCGTCACATCACTTTCAGACCCCTGTGGTCTTTCGATACTCAGGTTAAACATGATATACAAGTCACTTAGATAACTTTACTCACAAAACCGGAGCAAATCGGTTTGGCTGAGATCAAAGTTAATAGTTTAGATTCGATTAGATAAAATAAAACTTTATTAATCCCTCGGGTGGGTTCCTCCAGGGTTTTCACACAGCTGAAGAAAACTGACTAAACAGAAGTGTGAGATGGTCTAGAATTTACTCCAGTGTCCTGATATATTTTAGATAGCAAGGAGCAGACGGCTGAGTTTATTAAACTCAACAGAGACAGCGGTGACGCGAATCTGAAGGCTAGACCGTCCCATTTCACAGCCGCTCACTTCCGGCCTTCCCAGTCTTCGAAGGACCTGACCCATGTAGACCACGAAGGCCGGGTCCTCTGAGGGATGCGGCCTAGGTTTTGGGACACAGCTTATGAGGACTGACTCACTGCAGGAGCCTGCAGCCTCTGGTGGATATTTGGGGAACTGCAGGTTTTGGAACATTTTTTTTTCCACTTGGCGCTGCCTCTTGTTTGAAAATGCTCAGAAAACTCACCTGTTAATAAATCATTCTGAAACTAAGAACAATAGATAGTTATAGCCTTTAAGGGAAAGTCTCCGGCCTTTAAAAAAGCTCAGGACAGTCATTTTGTAACTCGCTCTCTCGATTACTTAAAGCTTTATGTTTAAAGTGAAATAAAAAAGAAACTTTTTGGACTGTTTGAAAAAAGAGCGAGTGGGAGGTTTACACAGACATGAGACCAACCTCTGTCAGAAAAACAGAAGGGTTAAACTTGACACCTCAGAATTTCCTTTAGACATCGAGGTGTTAGTTATCACACAAAGCACTGCTTTTATTGGCAAATAGTATCGTTGCCACTAGATACAAGTCCAGTTTGTGAACGTCACAACCTGAGCTGATTAAAACACTTAAACTGTCTGTTATTATGCAACGATCATCAGTGATTCTGTGTTATGCACAGTGCAGGAACTCTGCCTGTGTGGTGGAACGAAGCAGCACACGAACGTCGCTGCGAACGCACACTGTGGGTGTTAATGGCTGTTCCCAAATGAGTGTGAATGAGGGAGTGTGTGAACCCCCCCTCCCTCTGCTTCAGCACTGACAGCCAGCAAATTACTGTAAGAATATTTCCTCATATAGCCTCTCTGAACTAAAGAGGAAGACGCGGCGTTCATTACTGCCCACTGAAAAGCTCAGCAGCAGGAAATCCGTCTGTTATTGATGATATTTCAGATTTCTTATGTTTGTCTGAGACTCTGAGCTGGTGATGGTTAGGTTGTACCGTTAGCTGATAAAGTTAGTAAATATAAAAACGTTCAGATAAGTTAACAGACCAGCCCTCGACATGGCTGTGTGTGACAGCTGGCTAACTCTAGCCTCAGTAAAGAGTTCACGGGGTCGGATCTCTCCACGAATCGAGTGCCCTGCTGATGCTGACTGTAAGGACTTCATTACATATAAGAGACTTTTTATTTGAGTACCTCCAAGTCTGAGGATGTGCTTCCAGGGGAGGAAACTGTGGACTGCTCTCTCTTGGTTTGGGTAGAGTTCTTTAACAGTTGAACGTTAAACATTTACCTGTTTAATGTTCCAACCCTGACCAGTGGTCATGATGAAAAGAACAGGAACACAGGTTTAAACCCCGTCAGGTGTTTGGATGTCAGCCTTAAAGCCCCACCGTGGGACTGGATTGATTGCTACGTTATCAACACCCACATCCATTTATGCTCGCTGCAACATTCTCCTGAACCATAGGTGTCGCCACTCAGACAATGCCAACACATCAGCAGTTATACAAAAGAAGAAGTCAAACTTGCAGATTTCTTTCATGTTTTTTTCACAAAGTCTGGTCTTTTCAAAATGCTGCAGCATCTCTCTCTGTGAAATCTGCGACTCTGTGAGCTTCTGTGCTGATATGTCATTAAAACGGCGGTAAAACCAACAGAATCACGCACACAACCACGCCGTGGTGTCGGCAGCACAATGTTCAGGTTACAAAAATTGAGAGGCGCGAGACCGCGGAAATGACAGCGGATGTAAACTCTGGAGCAGAGGTGAGGCTCTGAGACACTGGAGTGAGCTTTAGTCTCACATCCTTTGGATTTTCAGAAACTTTGACCCACAGAAATCTGTCCGCAGGTCGTTAGAGGCAACCGAGAGACCCAGGGCGTATACAACAAGAGCTCCCATCAGCCTCTGGAAGTCACGGCTCCGCCTCCTGAAAACTTTCTCGAGAAAATTTGAGAGATTATCTGGCTTCACACATTCTCAGCTACATCTTCATCTTCACAGAAGATGCTGCTGCGCTCGCCACCAAATACTCCAATAATCTAGAATAAACAGGCTCCTGGGTTTGGGCTTCATCTTGTTTAGACAACACTGCCACCACCAGGTCAAAGTGGAACACACTACATGGTGTTGTATGCTAGCTAATGCTCTGAACGCTGAGATGAAAACATAAAAAACAAAGTTTTTATGTTTTTTTGAAACAATGTCAAAAACAAACTGATTATAGAAAAACTATTAACTATTAATTAGACAAACGCATGAATTAATGGGCATTACATCATCCGGAGGTATGTGTTTAAAGGATAAGAGACGTGATTGTTAATAAATCTCTAATCCCTCTGAAATGTTGCCCAGTCTGTTTCTAACAAAGAGCTTTGGAAGAGCCGCCTTCACGTCCATATTGTTCCTGCCTCAGTGTTTCACTCTCATGCTCACGCTGTCTCAGCCACAGTGTCAGAGTCGCTGCCTCGGTCTTTTCTTTATGTAACTCTGACTCCAGCGTGACGTCTGGGAGTTTTCCTTTTGGTGCAAAGGTTTGTGAGGATCCCTCGTACCTGCACTGCAACATCAACACTCAGTTTTCCAAAAGAATTCCTGCTTCTCACAGCAGAGTCGGGTTACACCACACCGTGTGTGTGTGTGTGTTTAAGTAATAACTTCAATTATTGTGGCGAGGATGTGAAGCTGTTAGCGTGTTAGCATAGTAGTTACACAGTGAAAGGTCTGTTTAGAGTGGAACGTTAAACGTTGCATCCTGTGGACTGAATTGTGCCGAGGACGCTGCTCTAGTGTCGCTCCTGCAAAGTGTCTATTTCAAACTGACTAAAGAAGAAGACCAGTTTAAAATTCCCAGGAATCCATTTTTAGGAAGCATCTTCAACTTTGTTATGAAAAGTCAGGCTCTTCAGATTCAGGAAGCCAGTTCAATGATTTAGATAAAGTACTTTTCAGACAGACGACACTGAAGCTCTTCCAGCTCTCAAGAAGACACGTCAAAGGTTGTGTGGTGATAATGTGATAGTGATAATATAGAGACAGGAACATTAAAACAATGTGGAGGGATGTTAGCGAACGTCTCATTCTGGGTTTCATAGATATGCTGGTGATGCAAACCTGAGGAGGAACATTTACTGCTTTACAGTTTACATGTCTACAGCCTGATACAAAAACACAGTTTTTCCCTCTTCAGTAACAATAGTCTAATTTAAATGCACATATCTGACCAATAATATGGCTGCTGAGCAGGTAACCGTGCCAACAGACAACAAGCCTGAGCTCCAGTTTTGGTGACTTAAACTCTGGGAAGTTAGCTAGCTAGCTAATAACTTGAGCATCTTGTGAAAAACCAACATTGGGGGAGCCAAGAGGGTCAAATTTGAAAAAAATGGATGATGTCATATTGTCTATATCCATCTTTGATATACAGTCTAAGGTTTAAATCATATGTTTAAAGGCAGAGTAAAAGTCCGAGAATCAAAACTCAGGAGCTAGAACAGGAAGAAAAAAAGAAAAGGTCTCCTCTACCTGGTCCTTTAAGCTGCATTGATCCATCACAGATTTTCTATTTATAAAGTTAATCTAAAGAAAGAAAAATGGTCTAAATCTGTAAAGTATGAATAGCATAACATACTGGAAATACTTTAGTGGATGCCTCTTTGTGTCCGTGTACATTTATTTAGAATAACATATTTTTAGAAATACACGGGAAAGACGAGGACAGTGACAACGCCGTGTGGTTCAGGTTTGCATAAAAACTGGAAACTGCGATGATAAGATTCCTGGAAATAGTCGGGCTCACGACTCCACAGGCAGCAGCACTTTATTCAAATATAAAAATCATGAGATTTAGACATTCTGCAGAGTACTTTGATGAAACATCTTCCATCATGCTTTCCAAATGTGTTGTTATAATGCACATGTGTGTTTTCAGCCAGCACAAACGTCTCTCACCTGTGCTGAGCATTAGCTGCAGCTTCTGTCTGTTTTGCCTGCAGCTCTTTGTACAACCAGAGAAATTGTGCAGACGCAGCAGTTCCCAGAATTTAACTTTCATTCGAAGTGACGTGAGCACAAAGAGGAGCTGCACCTCAGACATTCAAGAATACGCTCTAAAAACCTGATATGCGGAGTTCAGTCTGTTCTTATTGTTTTGGGCTTCAAATGCCTTAAGCTCACATTAAGCGCTTTATTAAAACTGATAAAACGGTTCTGTGTCAGGCCTCCTTTTTCCGTTAGACGCTTTGATGGTAGAAACATTCCTCCAGGAGTGTCCAACTCCAGGCCTTGAGGTCCGGCAGGTTTTAGATGTGTCCTTGATCCAGCACAGCTGATTTAAATGGCTCAACGACCTCTTCAACATGTCTTGAAGTTCTCCAGAGACCTGGTAAGTTTTCTGTTTAATGAAAGTTACATCCTGTTAATCTCATTTGTGGTTACTTTGTGTCTGTGCCGCTCCAAATGTTTCCACCTGCGTCTCGTTTTGCAGTCCCTCCTGAGTGTGGAGCTGTGGTCTTTGCTCTACTTCAGATCATCTGTTTGTTGCCTCCTTGACTTTAAGCTTGCAGCCTTGTGTAGCTCCTCTGTCACAGTGCTCCCTTAGTGTTTATCACAGCCTGTGTTTAGTCTCTGTGGGCTGTTCTTGTGTTCCTCGTTTCTTGTCGAGTCACCCTCGCCTCCGTGTTCGTTCATCTCCTGCGTCTTCTTGTCAAGTGCCTGTCTTCTGTTTCCTGTTTTATTTTGATAGTTCCTTGTCCTGTGTTCGTTTTGCTCCCGCTCTCGTCTGGTCAGATTAGTCCCAGCTGTGTTTCCCTCGTGTTTCCTAGTCCCTCATTACTCCCTTGTGTATTTAAACCCTGTGTTTTCCTCTGTCCGTTGTCGCGTCGTACTCCCTCTTTGCTGTGTGTTTCCTCCATGCGCATAGTTATTTCTAGTTCCTTGTTTTAGGTTTTGTTTAAATCTAGTATTGTGTCCAGCAATAAAGCTTCTGTTTTCAGTTAACCTCGCGTGTTTGCGTCCTACATCCTGCCTGCTTATCAAAGCTAATCGTGACACTCTCCTTCTGTTCTTCTCATCTGTTCTATTTGTGAGTTGATTGAAGTTACTTCTACAGTCTCAAAGTGTTTGATGTACCCACGGTGTAGATTTCACCCACAAACATAAATGAACCTGCAGTGTGATTTGAAAGATGGAACAAGGCTGAAGAAATGAGACGTCAGTGTTCATGCGTGGCCATAAAAGGAAGCAAACGGTCTGCATCACCCTCACAGTTTGACCCTACGCCGTAAACTGAGAAATCTGACTCTTTGTTGCTCCTCAGTAACTGTGATTGGTCTGTTTGGCCGTAACATATTGTAAACGGTAGATTACAAATTAATTATTATTGACATTATTTGTTTAATTGTTGTAATTGTTCGTAGCTTCTTAACAATGTAATGTTGGTGTAAGGGGGAGGAGCTAAACTGAGTCCAGGAAGAACACTGTGGAGCTGGAAATGAGGTAAGCGTTCACAGGTAATTTCATAGTTTCCTGAAGTTAATAAAAACAATATGATGTCCGGGAACCAGCTGACTTCTGTGGAATGTGTTTTCTTATTGAGCTGGTAGGACAGGTTCACCTGGTGTCCGTTTAAGAGGACGAGCGACAGCTGCTGGCACAACAATAAAGATGAGCCATCAAAGTGTGGCAGAGTAAAAATGCTCTTGTCGCTCACCGAGCTTATCACCACACATGCGCGTCTGCGTAACGCCAGCAAATAGGCATGCAAACCTTCCTTTACAGGTAAATGTCTGGAGAGGTTGTGAGTCACTGCCAGCTAAAAGTTTAAAGGTCACAGAAGTCGTTCAGCAGCGTCACACAAGATTAATCTATGGCTGCTTTACATACCACACAGCTGCTCCTGGGTTTGTGAGGACGGTGAATCACACGTCACTCTTTGATTTCATTTTGAAAACATTTCTTATTTTTTCTTTTGTTCTTTTTCTAAGCAAACTGAAAGTTCAGTGAATTTATTGAGGAAATAATCACATTTATTCCTCGTTACAAGGAACTCGATCCCAGAGTTACCAGCATCTCGTGTAAGGTTCAGTCCACAGAGACGCACTCTTGGTTTCCATCTGTTTGTTTTAATGGACTCTTTAATCCTGTGTACTTTCAAAATTCAAATTGTTACTTTTTTTTCCAACATTCAGATTTTCTCAGAATTTGAAGTTTTTTGTTAAAACTGATTTCTGTGGAAGAACTTCACCAAGTCATCATCCTACTGACTCAAATGAACGAGCAGCCACGTGGCCTGATGCGCGTTAAAGGAGGTTTGATTAAAGTTGCTCAATTTTATACGTTTATTTTTTTGTTTTTCTGACAGCTTTTTCTTATTTTCAGTCACTTTTTGTTTACCTGATATAATTGTTTCTATATTCATTTTGTTTTTTTGCAACTGTTGCTTTAATTGTTGTGTTTCCAATTTTTTATGAACTTGTGTTTCAAAACAAACAAATAACCTTGAACGTTGAGTTGGCGTGTGGATAAAAGGAAATGTTTTTGGAAATTAGATTTTCGTTTTCTTTTTTCATGTGATAACTTTTCGTATCTTCAATCAGCACAATAAAGAAGAAAAACCTGACTGCTGATTCACGAACGTATCACTAATAAAGATACTGTACTCGTGAAAATGTGTTGATGTGTGCTTTATGTTACTGGAAGCCAGTCCTTCCACTTCCTCTGCTGCTCGGCTGGTAATGTTTGTCACATCGTTCCATTTTTTTTTTTTCCCTATTTAGCTGCCGAGGCCGGTGCCGACCTCTCAGCGCCTGTGACTCAGTGGTTTCAGCCTAACGTTCATAAAACATGTGAGCCTCCAACTTGTTTCCATTATGATTTCTGGACTTTACTGTGACTCAGGCACAGCGACTTCCCTGCTGACTCACCTGAGTCATGAGGTGACTGTGTGTAAACAGGTGCGTCTAACGAGAGTTTTGTTTCCGATGGCAAAAATTCATAATTTCTTACTTTTTAAAAAATAAGTGACAGGAAGGTGATGTGTTGATCCGCGCGATGAACCCATCCAGCACACAGAGGGTTCGTCTGCTCGTCTGACCTTTGCACTGACCTTTGTCTGATGTGAAGCTCAGACCAAAGGTCAGCTTTGAGCTTATAATAAAGAGGTCAAGAAAACATCAAAAACTCAGTCTTAACTTGACATAATTTGACTGAACGTCTGAATGAGCTCAAAGAGAAGATAAAGTTTGGAACTCAGGTTTGAACAGAGCTCCTTCTGTTGCACTGAAACCGGGCTGTGGCCTACTTTCACGGCCTGCAGGCAGAGTGCCAGCTTCAGGTTTATGACTGAGCCGCCTCACACTGCGGTTAATACATCTTTTCTCTCCAGGCTAACCTGTCGGCCCAGTTTGGCTTTTTTCTCCACCTGTCTCATGACCTGGACAGACTGCATGCAAATCAGCCAGTGTTAGTCTGTACAAAGCAGCAGCGTATTTACTTATTCAAATGGTGCAGAGAGATGATGTCAAACAGAACCTCGGGCCTCACGCTGATGTTTGGTTTGAGTATCTTCACCTCCTAGTTGGGCAAACATGAAGTCATGGGGGCCTTCCTCACGGATGTTTACGTCCAGTCGCGGATACAGACTGAGTCATTTGTGCAGGTGGTTGTAAAAGCTTTCTTTCTTCTCTGTGATAAAGAAACGTGAGCGCACAGCGACTGTTTGACCCCATTATGGCAGAAAAATACGCTTTTATTAAACCTGATCCATTCATCATTTCATGTCCCGTTGCCCAGGGGAGCAGAGTCACAGGTGAGCCCTCATTGTGCTCCGACGTCCTGACAGGAACTCGCTTCGTTTCAGAAATCACATACCTGATGAATTTTCTAAAGAGAAACACGGTATGCAAACACTGCTGCTCACTTCTCTGGAAATACGTAAAGTTATAATGAAACTAAAGTTATTGTGTCAGCTTTCAGTTTGCTCTGTCACGTCTCTCAATCCTTCCTCACACAGGTATTTTTTTATTTTTAGAGCACCCTCAAAACAAAGGATAAAATGATGAAACGAGTCATTAAAATGAGATCAAATTTACTCCAGAATGTTCAATGAAAGTATAAAAATAATGCAAAACTCTGTTAAATGACACAAAGCAACAATACAGAGATGGAAAGCAACAAAGAGTCTCAGAACAACAAAGTAGGAGATGCAGATCACATCACAGAGAAGCAGAGCATCAACCTTCCAGACACAAATTTTCATGAAACAACAAAAAAAACAACACAAAGATCGCACATTTAGAAAAACACAGAAACGCTCATAATGAAAACTGTAAAAGATAAACAACAAAGTAACAAAAATGAGCAAAATTACACAAAAAACTACCAACAAAATCACAGAATCAGATTTGAAATGACTAAAAAGATAAATGATGTAGACCAGCAGCATTAAAGTGAAGTGTTTGATTCCTCCTCTGCTGTTTTCAGTGAAATCATGAAAAATCACATCAGATAACATATAGATGCCATCTTCACATGTTCAAAGATGATTGTGCCTTTGTTAAGACACAAAGCTCCTATAAGGGATGTGAGGACGCAGCTACCTGGGTACCAGGTGTGTTTATAATCACAAACTGTAGTCAAAAGATGGATGTAGCCTGTCAGAATGAATAAAATGACGTCTCCTTTCCTGCCTCCTTTCCTGCCTCCTTTCCTGCAGGTAATTCGCTTTAATTTCTGATGAATTTTTCAAAAGTAACACGATACCCAAAGACTGCCACTCAGTTCTCTGGAAGGACCGTGACCTTCTAGAGAAATCATTTCCTTGTTCTCAACTTTTTGTTTCTTTTGTTACATCTGTCAATCTTTCTCCACACAACACATTTTCTATTTGTTTTTAACAACTTAAAAATGTTTGTAATGGGAAATGAAATCACAGGAATGATTGTGCTTAAAAACCAAAATGACTTCAAAGGGTTAAATAAAATCTTAAAACTTTATAACCAAATCACAGGGAAAAGAAGAGTCATTTAAAATAAGGATTAGTTCCTTGCAACACCCACAGAAACGGAACAGCTGCACAATTAATAACAAAATCTCCACAAAATGACAGAAATGTCCTCAAAATGACATAAAGCAACTGCAGATCACTTGGAGTGACTGTAAAAAACATGTTCTAGTGATTCTATACATGCATTTTATTTATTTTTTTGTTATGACTGAAATAAAATAGAAAGAGGCTTCGAAATAACTGCTTCTAAAAGGACAAACACAATCCACAGGTGGGGTTCAGGGACTCCAGTTAGCTGAGCTGAAACCTAGCTCACAGCTAGCAGCTAAGGCCACCTGTCAGTTAAAGAGGCCACGCCCCTTTATAACACTTTAAAACTGTTGTTTTGAAGGGGGCGTTATCTGCAGAGCCCAAACTGTTTGTGCATCTGGCTGTAAACATGTTTATTTCTGCTGTAAATGTGTAACATGGGGACTGACTCACTGCTGGAGCCTCTGCTGGACGTCAGAGGAACTGCAGCTTCGGGTACTTGAGGCTTTCATCCTATCAGTTTGTGCATACATCGTGCTGTAAAGCAGCGGTCCCCAACCCCCGGGCCTTGGACCAGTACTGGTCCGTGAGTCGTTTGGTACCGGGCCGCGAGAGTTGAGGCTCAGGTGTGAAATGTTTGGTTTTCAGGGTTTTTATCGGTTTTCAGCGTTATTTTGTTATCGTTTTTATCGTTAACTCGGTTTTCCTGGGTCTTCTCACGTGTGTTATGAATAAATCTTCTTTTTTTCGGTACCGGTACTGGTTTTATTTTGGTGTATTTATCCGCGACACCTTAAAGGCCGGTCCGTGAAAATATTGCTGGGCACAAACCAGTCCATGGCGCAAAACAGGTTGGGGACCGCTGCTGTAAAGTACACATAATCAGACCGATGCCCTCCCGTAAATCATCACATGTCATGTTTATTGTGCACTCTGCAGAAGGTAAAAGTCTGCAGGGACCTGTGTGAGCTTTCAGGTGAATTGGAGTTTCAGCTTTCATGCAGCAGCTACCTGGGCTGGAGTCTCAGGGGAGCGTTTTCCATTTCACACATCAGTTGTGAGACTGAGAGAAAACAATATTTCCTCTAAGAGGTGTGCACTTCCCACACCAGAGGATGAAGCTTTCCACTGTGAAGGAAATCAACTGGCTGCTGGGAAACTTTATTTAAACTCCTGCTAACAAAAAGAAGCTAAAGCCACATCACAGGGACAAAATTAGCGCGGTTATCAGGGAGATACACTATGAGGGAAATGTCCCCTTCAAAATAAAAGCACAGAAACGCAATATATAAGCGCTCAAAGTGAATTCAATGTGGATTGAAACTGAGATCCAACCATCCGAGCATTATTCCAACTGTTTAAATATGTGTTTCAACTTTTATATCAAATAGCATTTCACTTTTTATATGACTTTTAGCTTTATTTCAGAAGATTTATGTCCACTGTAAGACTGATATATCACTTTTTAATGTTACTTTTATCCATAAATTTTAGCTCATGTGAATCTTTTTAGACTTTTTTCCTCATTTATCTTTTATATCAATCACTTTTAGGTTTTCTATCATTTATTGCGGTTATCTGTTATAACAGATTTTTCCCATATACATCATATATGTAGCTCTGTCCCATTATATTGATACATTTAAGATGATATCAATGAGAAAAAGTTTTTTTTCATTATTGCTTTGGTCTGTATGTCAATTTATATCACATCTTTTTATTTTAACATTTATTTTCAAATGTTTGTTGTAGCTGTGTTTCAGTGTAATCGTTTTCACGCGTATATATATTACTGTTTTGTTAATTTACTAAACTACTTATTTGCAGCGCTCTCTCGCTCTCTCTCTCTCCCGCTTTCTCTTGGGGCTTTATTTTGAAAGTCCTCTCAAAGGGGTGGGTTACCTATTGTGAGTCGGTTGGCTTGACAACGGGAATGATGGGAGGTGCTTGTCCACGTCCGAGATCGGGGACGGGACAGGTAGAGCCAGGTGAACAGAAGCTGCACACCTGACACTGACACACACACACACACTTTGTCTCTCTCACACACACACGGACACACACGGGCTGAGGGAGAGGAGGCGGCCGTTGCGCTGAAGAGGCTCTTGGGACTTCACATCCTGCTCAGCGCACCGGGAACCAGAGAAGGGGGGACCATTAGGAGCGTCAGGGCGCAGCAGACACAGCAGCTGCTGCGGGCTCGGACTGTTCAGAGAAGGACTGAACTGCGCCTTTAACTCCCAGGACTCTGTGAGTGATTAAGCGGAGGGCTGCAGCCTCCTGCCGGGGCGGATTACTGCCCGCTGTGGTCTCACATAATCCGCACTTTGGGATTTTCTTCAATGTTCCCGGAGCAGAGCAGCAGGTAGTTCCTGCCCCGACCTCCCCGCGCACCTTATTTCTCTATTCAAATCCCGGGGGAGGGGGGGTCAGAGACCCGGTGTACCCGCCTAATCCCGCACCTGCTGACCGCAGCAGCACCATGATCAGCTCCGAGGGCCTGAGGCCGGCCTCTAACGGCAGGAAGCCGCTGGGCAAGCTCGCCACCCGCCTGGAGGAGGTGAAGAACCCGTGGCGGCAGGGCTCCACGCTGGAGCTGAGCCACAACGAGGCGGCCCGGCTGGCCACGGACGCACTGCTGGAGCACGGGGAGAAGGAGTACCGCAAGGTGCTGACCGAGGAGCGGGAGGTGAACTTCCTCTCCCCGCTGGAGATCCACTACATCACGCAGCATGCGGCCAGCAAGACGTGCGGCGGCTCCGACAGCAACGGCGTAGGGCCCGGGGACCGGGACTTCGGGGACGGGGACGGGGACGCCGTGTCCGAGCTAACTTCTGGAACTTACTTCCCCATGATGTCCGACGAGGAGCCGCCGATGCTGGAGCTCGGCTGGCCGGACACACCGACGAGATACGGACCGTCGGAGACTCAGATCTACTTCCAGAGAGACAAAAGCCACAACATCAAAGACCTCATCAGGTCCCTGATCAACAAGGCCAAGAAGGTAAGAGCGCTCTGAGGGACCGGAAACAGAATCATCTCTGTCTGCGATCTTTTATTAAACAGCCTGAAACAGGAGGCCGCTTTGCATCGATTAGTCGATTATTCCTGAAAGCAGCCAGCAGCTGATCGGTCAGTCACGGCAGAGCAGAGGTCAAAGCTCAGACTGTATAATTGATGAGTGTGTGCTTTGTTCTCACAGTGGTCTGAATATTTGTGCTCTTATAGTCTCCCACAGTCCAGTCACACATCTGTAAACTCGGATTATTTATTCTTATTCTTTAGAGAAAAGCTGGAAATGATTTAGTCTCAAAATCTGCATTTTTCAGACTGAAAGCTGCAGCTGGACCAGGAGAGTTTATCCTGGTGACCTTTGACATAAGTCACAGAAACAAAGCAGCAGCTTTCTCGTTGGGGTTCATAACACACTGTGAAAAAGCTTCTTATAAATAAAGTCCAACCAAGTTCTCAGCAGTCACGTTGTGTCCACCTCAAACCTGTGAAAACATCAGACAGGACAAAATAAAAGCTTCAGATGTGGAGAGCTGGAAACATATTCAAGTGTAAACTATGTGCAAAATGATTTTTTTAAAGCTGAGTTACTGCAGCTAAATGTTTAGTGTGATCCAAAGCATGTCGCTCTCTGCATGTTAGACCAGTTTGTGGCGCACTGTGTAAACACAGTCGTCTGTCAGCAGCTGGGATCAGTGACCTCACTCTGTGTGTGGAGCAGCTCTGCGCTCAAAGACATATTCTGCCCATTATTACTCCCAGTGTAGCGCTGTCTGTAAGCCTGAGCTGTGCTGCACGTTTCAGGCTGATCAGAGCAGCTTTAAGTGCTGCGCACAGACGGAGTCAACACAAGTGCTACGTGCCAATAATGCGACCAGTGAAACGGCTTCAAAGAGATGATAACAAAGAAGGAAATGAAGCCTGAATACAGTCAAATGAACAAAGGGAAATCATTATAACTGACTAAAGTCAGGCTGAATTTCCTCTTGAAGCTGAGATTAGATCAAACGTTACAGTCGCTGCTCAACACGGTAATAACACTGAGGCTGAGACGCTGCTGTTGACACGTCGTTTGGCAGCTGAAGTCGAGAAATGGAAAAAATCTTTGCACTTTTGTCCATTTTTGTCCTTTTAATGATGACGCACGAGTGTGGAGGCTCGAAACCAGGACAAAGTCTTCATTTGGAGTAACAGAGGTGCAGCTCACTGCGTGGATCCGTCCCTGGAGCATTTTTCACCCGGCTTGCTTACAAACAGCGCGAGCAGGCCGGGGCCCGCCCGCCATCTTTGATCTCTTCTTATCAGCTTGTGAGCTCGAGGCCGGCTGCTCGAGGTCCAGGGAGCAGAGGGCTGGCTGTCACACTGCCCGCTGTTTAGGAACAAACCCCCGAGCTCTCTCTCACACACACACACACACACACACACACACACACACACACACACACACACACACACACACACACACACTGCGGTGTAGTTTCCATCTTTTGTGTCTGTTTAACATTTGCATCATTTTCTTCGTTCTCGCTGACTTTGAGTCTCTTTTAAAGTCGTCTTTTGTGTTTGAGGCATGTGAGACAGGTTTGTGTTACTCTTGAACCTTTGTGTTGGTCTGCAGTACTTTTCCTTGTCTAGTAGCTGTTTTTTATTCATTATGTAGCTTTTATAATCTTGCACTGACGCTGCAGCCTTTTTCTCCTTTTTTGTTTCTCTTGTCTCTTTGCAGATGGTGTGTGTGTGTGTGTGTGTGTGTGTGTGTGTGTGTGTGTGTGTGTGTGTGTGTGTGTGTGTGTGTGTGTGTGTGTGGTAGCAGGTTTCCATCGCTTAGTTTTGGCATCTGTTTGTTGGTATTTCTTCGTCTAGTGTAAAGCTTCTTTTTAAACAGAGACTCTGACCCCGCACGGCGCCCGCTGACCCCCCCGGCGCCCCCGACCTCTTTGCTGTATTCGTGACCTCCACAAAAACAACCACGAGGCGACAGATCAAAGACCCTTAAACCAAGTTTTCCGCCGCTTCTCAGACTTTCTGTAACTTTACATTCAGAGCGTTTTGCACGTCGTCTCCCGATCAGCGATCACGTAACAGTCAAATGAGAAGCTCCGTAGGTTTGTTGGCAGACAGTCGGGCACGCGCTGCGTGTGAGTCACTTCCTCCTCCTGTGTGTATAAATAGACGTGTTTAATGTGAGGCGTTTTTTTACATGAACCTGACCAGTCTGTGCGTCCGTGCAGGAGAAGCTGTTTTCTCTCAGACGCAGACGCCGACCTCTTTCCCACACGTCTGTGCCGACTCAGCGGGTTTCAGATCAAATGACACTCTGGATGCATTTCGTCAGTTGGTTGATGCAGCAGACAAACAGCTGCTCTCAGAGCTGCACGTTTGTTCCTCCAACGGCTCTTTTCGCTTCATTTCAGCATATTAGGAGAGTAACTGAACTTTGACCTCCTTAATTTAGTGACAGATAAACCTAAATGCAAATGAAGTGAATCAGGACGCAGGCCTGGCTCAGAGTAAAACCATCCTGCAGCATCCGGCCTGCAGGTGAGCAGCGCAGCAGTCTTCATTATTAATTTAAGTTAAAGCAGAGTGTGCAGCGGCCCCGGGGCCCGGACCCCCGGAGTCCCTCTGTTTCAATGACAGCAGCTCATTAAAGGCAGATGCATGTGTTCAGCTGGGTCAGATAAAAGTCATTACCAGTTTTACTAACGATTTACTACCAGTCAAACATTGTAATCTCATTACATCACCTTACAAACAAAATATCATAATATTGCAAAACTTAAGGTATGATAATACTATTACATAAGCTTACAGTGAATTCTTCAGACACAATCTAACTCAAACTGGAGTTAAATGGATTATTGATTAGTTGATCAGCTGATACAAATAGGATTATCTACAGGTTTTTGTGATTATTGCACCTTCTGACAAGATCTGGAGCTTTTCTTTGTCCCACATAAAATAAAATAAATCAAATGTCTTGGATTTTAAAGATATCTGAAGATGTGAGAGATTATTTTTATTCATTTACTTTAAAAGATTCATAAATGTTTTTAAATAGCTAAAAAATGAAAATGTCACGGTGCAGCCTTAATGCAAACCCATCCTGCTGCAGGTTTTCATCCTTGGGCTCTGTTACAGCAGCTTTGCATGATTCTCAGTATGAAATAAGCCTCGTGTATCTTAGTCTGGGCCTTTGTGCAGCCTGAAACGAGCTGTTTTAGCTCCTCCCACTTTAACACCATCAGTGGGCCTGAGCAGCACGGCTTTACCCCGGGGACACAGAACAGGTTAATCCAGCTGTGGAGACTCTGTGAAGCTGCAATTATCTTTTCATAGGTCATAAATCTGTGAGCTCTACTCAAATCTGCACGTTGTTTTAATAAAAGTGCTCTTCTGAGAAATTCAGTTTTTCCAAGAACGCTTTTTACTTCCTGTATTTAAATGGAATTTTTTTTATTGTTTAGATCAAAAAATGTCAGAAAATTCTGAAGCTGTGCGTCAGATACCCAGAGCCCCCCGACAGTGTTTGGTTTTGCTCAAACAGCAGTCAATGAAACACCTCCAGTGGGCTCAAAGCAGTAAACAAACAGCAGTTTGTCCCTGTTGACTTCAGAGAGTTGTCCTTTGCTCCACAGCTGAGCAGACTTGGCCTGCATAAAGAAATAATTCTAACGTCAGTAATCAGCAGAGAAATTTCATGATGATGGCCCACGAGTGAAAATGTTAACCCCGCTCACCTTTAGCGTCTCTCACAGGTCACTCACTCAGCTGACCTGATTTCCTCAGATATAGCATTGAGGGTTGTAACTGTGAATGACCTTTGACCTCCAGTTTTAGCCTGAGGAACAGATTAAAACCTGAGCCTGATTATCTCGGGCTAAATAGAATAGAATAGAATAGAATAGAATTCAACTTTATTGTCATTGCACATGCACAGGTACAGGGCAACGAAATGCAGTTTGCATCCATCCAGAAGTGCTTTAGTGATATAGATATATTACAATAAATATTAGCAATAATATAGATATGTAAGTATATTACAGAAATGGGTCTATTATGTTATAATGTACACGGTATGAAGTATGTTGTGAATATTCTATAACTATAAGTATGTACAGGCTGTAGTGAGTACAAGCTATGTACAGGATATGAACAGGATATAAATATGAAAAACTATACAGAATATGAAATAAATAACTTTACAGAATCTGAGATATACAGCTATACAGAAATGGGAACTATGCAAGTTGTAAACAGTTGTAGGATTAAAAATTATCGAATGTACAGAATGATTATTTACACAGAGCTATACAGTAGTGCAGTTAAGATAAGTGAGGGTGTAGATAGTTTCTACAGAGGTATATAAAGTGCTAGTGGTTGTCAGTCCATGTTATTATTGTGTGTTAAACCTACAAACTAAGGCCAGGTGTAGCTTTGCATGACCCGACCTGAAACGAGCTATTTCAGTCAACTTCAGTCTGATTGGCTGCCCCTCGAAGATCTGAACAGCAGGAGGGTGGGGCTTCGGTACCTGAGATGACCATATTAGGGATATCCCCTCCCAGAGTGTGTGCAGAGTGCAGGCTTGTATCACATGGATAACTTGAACATATGTTGACCTCTGAAACTTTTAGGAGATAAATGACATGAAAAACAAAAAGCAGCATGAGGCAGTTAAATTACAGGTCATGGAGTGTAACAGACTTAAAAACTTAAACAAATGACCTCAAATCTGCTTAGAAACAGTAAAAAATCAGTCATCATGTTTTCTTTAAGACCCCAGTAATCGACTGGTACACAGCACAAACAGAAGCTGACTTTTAAACAGATCTACACGTTTGCGTTTCAGTCGGGTTTATCTCGGGTTTCATCCACAAGCTGAATTTCAGAATTTTAAGCTGAAAAATACATGACAGGAAAGATCTGGATCCAGGATTTTACTCAGAGGAGAAGCACCGAAAACGAAGGTCATTGCAGCCTGTGACCGGAGCAGGGACGTCCCCGAGAGAGAAGTCAGGCTTTATTTCAAGTTTAACTCGACTGATGAAGCTGCAGTGCGTCAGTTAATTGTTTTCTGATAATTTCTTCACTTTGCTCCAGTTTCTAACCTATTAAACCCTCACAGTTTGGCCTATATTCTGGAGTTTCTAACTTATACAACATCCAGAGTCAGTAAAGACAGCTCAGTGACTGAGAGGCCGAGCTGAACAAAGGTCGGCTTTATGGATCAGAGACGACAGGAGAGTTTTCAAGAGACAGTGAAATCTTAAACCTGAGAGGAAATAACCGTAAACCTGCTCTGTGCGTGGAAACTCAGATCACAGGAACAAGAACAAAGTTCAGTCAGCAGCTTCTGAAACACCTTTGGTCCTGAGCGGTGAGGGTCAGGGTGATCCTCGCAGATTCATAAAGAGGCTCGTGAAATGTCCACTAAACACTTTGTGCTAACGTCTGGCTTTCCTGCAGGTGATTGCCGTGGTGATGGACGTGTTCACGGACGTGGACCTGCTCTGCGACCTCATGGAGGCGTCCAACAAGCGCAGAGTCCCCGTCTACATCCTGCTGGACGAGAAGAACCTCGGACACTTCACAGGCATGTGCTCCGCGCTGGATATTCAGAACTCTCACCTCAGTGTAAGTACAGCACACAGCAGCACTGACTGCAGGGCCGCGAGGGGCAAACATGAGCGACGCCCTCAGGCGCTCATATTAAACAGGAGAAAGTGAACTGACTGCACGTAATCCCCAGAGCTCGGGCCTCGCAGTTTTTTCCATTCCTGACTCTGCAGGATGTCATAGAAAGAAAACATCCCAAATATGGTCATTTCAGGCACAGCTGAGAAGCCCCGCCCACCTACTGTAGAAATCTTCCATTTATTTGTAGCAACCAGTTAGAATAAAGCTGTTTTAAAGGAGGCGGAGCCAGAGCAGCTTATTTCAAAGATGGGGCACACCAAAGGCCGACATTAGAGTCTTAAAGAGAATAACAATGAGACTGAACCTGTAAGAAGTCCCATTAGAAGCTGGAATTATTCATCCGCTTTTTGCCAGTTAATGTATTTATCATTGAAATAGTGAAAAAAAGACGTAAAATTTCTTACATCTCAAAGTGACGACTTTGTCGGTCAGATGTGATGAAGTCGGTGTTCTTGCTTGTTCTGCTGGTTCGTCTGTAAAGAGTCGAAACTTTTTCCATGTTTGAGAAACGAGATTTCAGGTCAAATTAAAAGTTTTATGGTCTTTACAAGAACAACAGCTTATTGTTTCTGGATCCATGAAATTGCTGTTTATAATTTCATCTTCCTCGTGTGTGTGTGTGTGTGTGTGTGTGTGTGTGTGTGTGTGTGTGTGTGTGTGTGTGTGTGTGTGTGTGCAGAACATGCGTGTTCGCAGCGTTTGTGGCGACACGTACTGCACCAAGAGCGGCAAGAAATTCACCGGACAAGTCCTGGAGAAGTTCATGATCATCGACTGTGACGAGGTCATCGCCGGATCCTACAGGTGAGGAACATGCGCGCGCACACACACACACACACACACACACACACACACACACACACACACACACACACACACACACACACACACACAGTCCTTAAAAGATGAACCAAATACAAATCTTGCTCTTCGAATGAAGATCGTCTTCCTCCTGCAGTTGACATATTTCCTGTTCCTCAGTCTTTCTTTGAGCGCACACAGTCAGTGCATCAAGCTGCTTTAAGGATATTCTCTGTAACATGTGGGACTGCAGCACTTTCCTTAGAAGAAGTGAAGTTAAAGCTGAAACGCTCGGCTCAGGGTTCCAAGACTTAACTAACCCGTGTGTCATGTCACTGTAGCCGCGTCCATCTTTTATCTTCACTGTATGCGACTGAGGGACAGAGGGATAAAACGGTCGGTCATTCTTAGGCTCGGAGAGAAGCAGAAGTTTGGACGTCTTACTGAACTAAATAAAGGCAAACAGCAGCACCGCGGCAGCTGCGATGGTCTTATACCCGTGTAATGTTGCTTTGCTTTTACTTGGCTGTAGTAAAAAGGTAAAAACTGCAGCAGGAATAAAATGCAAACATAAAAACGTGTCTAATGTCAGCTGAGCCGAGCGGGCCGTTCTCCTTTTAGCAGCCTCGCACCGACTTTGCATCCAGCAGCAGATTACAGCAGGAAGCTGGCGGAGCTCGGACGGCGTGATGGGTTTGTCTGATCGGATAAGCAGCGTGACAAAGCTCGCGTTGTGCAGCTGAGCAACTGTAGGCCACGAGCTGCTGTGGGAATACCTGAGTAATACCTGTAATTACATCGACACACTCAGCAGGTGGGTAAGGATGAGAGCTGCAGGCACCAGCAGAGACCTCATTGATGCTTCTTTTTTTAAACTGCTGAAAAAGATCATTATTTACTAGATTGTGATGCTTTTCATCAGTCAGGCCTACCGTCCATAGGAGCAGAGCCACGGGGCGGCCACGGCCAGCCCTATAACCACTCGCAAAGAGGCAGGACCATTTAGGAGATGCAAATGTTTGATGAGCGCATCGTCTCTCCACGCACGCTCACAAACGGCCGTGCGCTCGTCAGCCTTGATAGCAACAACCTGGAGTGCTAGAATAAAACTGTCGCCCTGCAGATGAGCCTGATATAAGCTGCTTATTTCATTTACCTGTCAGTTATAATCTCTCGCAGGGCTTTATTTATTTATATATATATACTGTATATCCTATATATATCCTGACTCTTAGTGGGGTTTGAAACATAGATGACTACAGCAGCACTGAGGTGTGAGCAGCTCTAGCAGCAGAATTTAGTGTTTCATCTTGAAAAAGGGCTTAAAACGTGTTTGGAAAGTTTCAAAGCAGAAATTTAGTGTGAATTCTGCTGTCGCTTACTCATCCGCAGCTCAGACGGAGCACCATGTTTTTTTTTTTAGCTGTTTTTGTTTTATTCATGTTGCACTGAGTCTGTAAATCTCGGGACTCGTCTTCCTTAAAGGGATTAAACCACAAAATTTAAATGGTTAAATTCTTGTAGACGACTCGGACTGTTTAAGTCTCAAGGAAAAGACTACAAGTCCCTGTGATGTGCTTCAAAGTGTGTGTGTGTGTGTGTGTGTGTGTGTGTGTGTGTGTGTGTGTGTGTGTGTGTGTGTGTGTGTGTGTGTGTGTGTGTGTGTGTGTGTGTGTGTGTTGCTGTAATATAGCCGTGAAGCTGGTGGACAGTTTGTGCTGTAAAATTCTGGTGATTTTAACGACTTTGTGTCACGCAGCTGCACGGTGCTCGTAAAACTCTGGGACAAATTTATATTGAGTTAACTTTGCAGACAGCTGCTGATTGTACGGAGCTAGTTAAGGCTTTTTTTGGACTCGTTGTTTAGGTCATAGTTCCTGTACACAGGTATGTATACATCATGGCACACACTGCAGTCACCTTAAAGCCTCTCCTATTATCTGTGCTGAGCTTTAAGGTCTTTGTTCCCTGCATCTAATCTTAAAGGCAGCGCCACAGTGAAGTCTGGGGAAACACGCTGTCCAAAGGACGAAGTCGGGATTGATCCTTTCTGAACACCGTACTCCATTTTCCTGTAGATTTCTACGTAGTCAGCTCAACATTCATAGTTTGCAAAACATACTTGAGTGGAAATATTTTCATACTCGTTCTTTAACCTTAGTCACCTGTTTCAGGTGTGTCGCCTTCATTCATTCACTCGCACACTCGTCTCCTTCTCTATGTTTTCACCTCTGCCCTGCTCTGCTTCTTGTTTCATTAAATTGATTCTGTTTTGTCTTTTACATTCAAAGGAACTCTAATTTTGCAACACACAGTGTTGTTTTGGGAGGATTAAGTGTTGCTTCAGGTATGTAGCAGGTAAGAGGGCGGAGTCCCGCAGGCTGACAGGCTTCTAATTCCATTGCTGATTGTGGAATGAAGGGTGAGGTCACCCCCTCTGCTACACCTACTACAAACTTTATCACTTCAATATTGGATCAAATAAAAGTAACTTGATTCCTGGGAAGCGCCGAGCCTGTAGCTGTAAAACTGATTAGCTTGTTTGAGAACCAAATATCAACACAGATTACCGGATATTATGCAGAGAATATCTGAATCTGCTAATCTCAAAGAATATATAACATTTGCAGTAAATCGTTTAAAGCTAAAACGAGACCGTGATGTCCTAAGCATCAACAGAAACCAGTATATTTCAAAGGGCAAGTAAGGCAACCAGTAAAGAGCAACACAATAGAGATCCACAGCAACCAGCAAAAAAACTATGCAAATATTACCAAAAAGACCCCAACACAGCAATCTCAGAGGCAACCACCCAACAACGGCCAATCAGACAACAGAAACACACTAGCTCCAGTCTACTTTATGGTCCTCAGAAGTAGTATTTGTTTATGAAGCTATAAATGGGGGTAAAGTCCTGTGAAGCACGTTCAGGCTGAATGCTTTCAGTATAGACATTTATCACCTGAACAGCTAACAGGTGCACTGTCACAAAGGCTTTAAGTGCTCCAGGAAGCAGCAGGTAACTGGAAACAGTTCATCTTAAACGGCTGAGCATCCTAACGCGACCTCATTTACAGTTCTATGACTTGTTTGTTAATTAAACCACAACTTTAATGATCTGAACCGGAAGACAGTAAAATTACCATTTATGTGTATCGGGTGTTTAGATAATGAAGGTGTGCTCTGAGCTGTTCTTCTTCAGAACTAATCAGGAATTCAGATGAATCATATCAAACATAGCTGAGCACTGAGTGGTTTAGTGCTGAGGAACGCCGTCCTGCAGGTTCCTCTGAGGTTGTCTTGCTTTGTTCTCACACAGTCAAGTCTGTAATGGCTTGATTACAATCAGAAAAGAATCGGTTTCGTAAATCTGTAAATTTCCTTTTAAGTTTCCATGAGTATTAAAGTTCTTTGTGTTGCTTTGAAGATGCCAGTGAATCAGTTAAACTATGAATTACACCTGCTCTGATATCATTGAGATGCTGTCCGGTTCACATTTGTGCAAATCAGAATCAAATCTGCCAACTGGCCTGAGATCAGATATTACAGGGACAAACTTAGCTGGCACTTTGCTCTTCAACCCAACACTCTGCTGTCATTTAAATACACAATACAAAGTCTAGTAATGTATTACAGGTTCTGTTTATGGAGATGAAACAGATGCAGACTCTGTGTCATTAACTTGTGTCTGTAGAAGTACGAGGTGTCCTTGAAAACGAGTCCTTCTGCAGGGTTTAAATGTGCACGAATGCTAGTTTGGCTAAAGTAGCAAATATGCGATTAGCTAAATGGCTAACAACAAAACAAAGGCCCCTGCTGTTAGCAGCTCAGACCGGTCAGAGTGTATGTTAGTAATGCTGGCTCTAACATGAGTATTATTGTTAAACAATATGCTGTTTAAAGCTTGTTTAAACAAACATGTATCATGATGGTTGGTGTTGATGAGGGTGTGCTGGTGCTCGGCTAACGCACCATCCATCCACCCACTCACCCTGCTTTGTGTATCTGTAAACAGCTGGTACATTTTGTGACTTGTTAATGAAAAGGTGTCGAACATCTTAATCTTTTAGTTGTAGAAACTTTGTAATGTGGCTAAAACTCAGACGTCTGTGTGGTCGTCTAACGCTGAACCTTTGTCTCGCCTGCACATAAATGCAGTAAAGTGTCTGCTGCTCAGTTAGACGCCTTCGGTGTTCGTGCACCTCGCGTCCACCTCTCGCCAGCTGATAAACTGATGAGTCATTGCACTGACTCATCATCATCCAGGAAATAGTTAACACTCACTGCAGGGCTGTTTATCAGCTGGAGGTGGAGGGAGATAATTTACACAGACACAGCTGAGAGGTACCGAGTCTCAGCCTCAGTTTGTGTTTCATAATTTTGAGATTTCATGCACATGATGGCAGAAAAACCTGTCACACATGACAAACATCAAGCCTCGATCTATTCAGGCTCTTATCCAGAACTGCTTTCACTTTCTGATTTTTATCTGCGTGAACTCATTGTACTTGAAATGCCACCTGGTAATCGGCAGCTGCACCGAGTGTGATTTGATCTTTTACATAACTGATGCATCAAATACTGCTAAATGCTGCTGAGCGAGGTTCAAATCAGAACTTTGACAAATCCATCTCAGCTGCTGCCGTCCAGCACCTGCAGAGAGGCGACTGCACCTAAAATTCACTTTGGCCTTTCTGTCTTTAAACACATATAGTTCAATAATTATTGTTATATACTTATTACTTAAACACACATTAATGCATTTATAGTAAGTTCCCTTTGAGTACCAGTCAGTGCCTCTGTCAGTGCGATTGCCATCACCAGTGTGTGAATGTGTGGATGACTGAATGCAGTGTAAAGCAGTTTGGGGTCCATAGGGACTAAGTAAAGCGCTATACAAATACAGGCCATTTACCAGATCAGCAGTAAAATAGTTCAAGTCCAAAAGTTCATAAAGGTCTCAGGAAAAAAATCCAAAACTTGAGTTAAGTTGCATTCGGCAGATCTTCCATTCAGGGTCATCTTCTCAGGCACATCTGGATTTTTCAGCTTGGTTGCTATTTTTCGATCCCTCAGAGGAGGACAGGTTATGTCCCTTTGTTCTCATGCTTCTGCGATGGCTGCCGGTCAAAATGCCGATCGCTCGACCTGATTTTCATTCATCGGATGTGAAGGAAGTTTATGGGGAAGAGTGTGGTTCTATTTCAATAGCTCATCCATCTCACACCTTGTACTCTGTTATGTATGCTTAAATCCAAAAAACAGAGGAGGCAGATGTCTGACTCTAACCTTTGACCTCTTCTCTCCAGTTTCACCTGGTTGTCGGCTCAGGTGCACAGCAATATGGTGATGCATTTCTCGGGGCGCATCGCTGACAGCTTTGACCGAGAGTTTCGCTGTTTGTACGCCGACTCCCAGATCATCGACTGTTTCTACAACCCGGAGGAGGACGGGATGCCGTACTACCCACCGTACCCTCCCATGATTGCCCCCGGCCTGGCTCTGGGGCTCAGCCCAGGCCACGGGCTGGATCTACTGTCTGAAAGGTAAGAAGGTATTCGCTGTAAGGGGAGACGCTTTCATTCTGATTACTGTCAAGGTTTTAGTTTTTTCCAAGTTTCATCAGAAGCTTTTTTCCTGAGTTAATTATGTGAATGACAGCTGCCGCAAAAACTCTTTGAAACTTGATTTATGTGACATCATGATGGAAATATAATCTCTCTATGAAATCAACAGAATTTCAGTGTGCCACTTTTAACTTTTCTTCTTCCACAGGCAGCGGGACAGGGGGTGCTCCGAAAACTCTAGCAGCCAATCGAGTAACAGCATCTCCAGTGTGAAGGCTGCACCTGGAATGTCCTCAAACACGGTCTACAAGGTCACGCAAAGTCATGATAAGGAGGCTGCAGCTGGCTCCCACCTGAGCCCTGAAAGAAGAGGACTGAGCGACCGATCGGGAGGACAGACCCCTACACCAGGAGGGCGAAGCTCTGCTAATGGGGGAATCAATTTCGCCCCAATTCCCGATCGCCCGCCACCGGCCTACGGTCAAGCGATGGGTATCGAGTGGAACAAACCCAACACAGCAGATGTCTTGCGGGGAAATATTGGTGGAACCTCTACCAAGTTTCAGGGTTTGGGGCTGTACGATCACAAACAAGATCTCTTCCCCTCCTCAATACCCTCCCCAGTCAATGACACCAAACCGCCGCCTAAGCAGAGGCTCCCCAGCGGGATGTTCAACAAGCTTTCAGATTACTTCCTGTCATCCAACTCTAAAGACAGGGACGCCTACAACTTCCGGAGGACTCCGTCTCCTCACGGCTCACCCTGGGGAGGACCGGACCTTTCTCCAACTGAGCCGGAGAGTCAGCAGAGTCCACCGCCGCCGCTTTCTCCGGTCGGTATAATAAGCCGGAAGGACCAGAAACGAATGACGCTGGGCCACAGCAAGCTGGACCTGGTGAACCAATACAACAAGATGAAGCCCAAGCAAGTGTACAGCCGCTTTGAGCTCAAGGGCACGAATTAGACTGGAAGGCCAACCATCAGAGAGGTTGTGACTCCGGAACATTCATCTGGTATCTTATATTACAAAGAAAAGACTCTGAGATCTTGGAAATTGCTCAAGTTTGGTCTTCAGACCTCAGCCCTACAGGAAACTAAGACTCTTGAGGAGCCATTTTGGCTCTGCGTGGTTTCCCGTTTATCAAACGAGAGGTTTTTGGCTTTTTTTGAGGTCATAGTTTACCAAACAAATCACACTTTTACTAAATCTGCACTTCATGATTCAACTACAGTCACTACCTGAGTAAATATGTTCTCATAGGTGAAATAGGTTTCAAAGATAAGCCACTGACTGTTTGCTGACACGTGAAAACCATCGAAATGTGAATTTTTGCCTTCAACACTCCAGAGGCTTTCATGTGGGCATTTCTTTACATTTTTATACTCGACGACATTCCTGAGCAACAGTTTGAATTCTTCCTTTGGGTAAACTTAGGATTCTGCAGTTATTGTTCTTTTTTTAAGATTATGATAATATTTGTAATAACAGGGCTGAAGAATTGTTTCCTCCACAGAGATTTTTCTCGCCTTTAGTGAACGTTTATGCTACATTCAGATGGAAACTAACGTTTATCTGACTGGATCCCAGCCTGGGGCTCAGCTCTCAATATGGTGACGGTTTAAAAAAAGATCATTGACACTAATACTGCTGAAATTCTGCAGTTTAATACGATCACATTGTTGGGTTTCATGTTGTGACGCGACTTCCACAGTTCTTATTGGAGAAGTTTGAATCTGAGGTTATTTTTTGTTTCATTTCTTTTTGTTCTCATTAAGTAAATGAAGGGATCAGTGAGTCACCCACCAAACAAAGACTTTTATTCTGACAGTCGACTGTTTCTGCTCTGTAAACAAGTCATGCCATGTGCTACCACTAAGTAAAACATAAGATTTTTTATTATGGGAAAAATTAAAATCTCTCAAAATATTCAGTTTGCACTGTTAAAGCGATGACAATGAGAATCTTTAAGAAGATTAAAGATAACATATCATTATTGTTTAATCGTGACTATAAGTGAAACAATCATTCAATCAAAATAATGATGATTAATCAATTTGAACTCTACAGTTTATTCCAACAAGCCCAAACCTGGAAATACGCAGCCTGACAGAAATCTCACATCCAGTCACAAACAGTAAAGTGAAGTTTAGTAACCTTTGCTCCTGGGAATACGACAACACGTGCCTTGATCATCCTGCCTTAAGGTTTGCAGTCACATTTGCGACAGCCTGTCTCCAGCGGCCTCGGTTAGTCTCGGTCACAGTTTTACTTTCGTTGTTCGGCACAGGGAGCGATCTGTGCTGTGAATAGTAGAAGCAACGCCAGGATGTTTCGTGGTGCTCGTCATGTTCTGGGAAAGTCGGGTCGTAGGGTCGTAGGGCATTTTGTTTATGTCGGATGAGACGATCTGTGTCGAGAATCTACATTTATGTTCCTCAGCTTTCCTCGTAACGGAGGCTCGTTCCTCCCGCTGCACAGTTTTACAGCAAGCTTGTAGATTTGTATATAAATGATTAATTATTATGCTCTTCATCACTCTGCACCGCAGTGATTCCTCCTCAGTGGAGCAGCAGATGAGGACGTAAAATCACTCTAAGCAATAAGGATTGATACCGATCAATAGTTCTGATGTGTGTCTTTTGTTTACTGCTCATTCAGTGGGCGCCTTCTGTTTTTATTTGCCCCCAAATCAGCTGGACATTTGATTTATTTGTATATGTTTTCCCATGTAATGTACATTAAACTGTATATACATGAAGTTGGGTCATTGTTAAGAAAAACACTCTTCGACTTTATTTTTACAGATTACTGGAGAATGTGAACTTGAAGTTAATTTTGTGTGTTTAAGTTGTTTTTAATTTGTAAGATGAACAAAATTTAATAAAAACATGAAGGTAAAGTTGAGTTCAGTGTTCGTTTTTCCATAAAACCGAGTAAAATGATTCCTGCCTGTATTTCATTTAAGAATGTTTTGTGGAAACATCACTATAATACAGGAGAAACAGCAGGAGCAATGACAGCCAACTTATTAACTAATATTGGTTAAAGAACAAACATTTTGACTAAATATGCATCAATTCAATTTCCCTTGATTGTCTGAACTTTCCTTCAGACCTGAAGATTATTTGTCCAAATGTGATGGTGAGACCCTGGAGGGTGCTTGGAAAAGCATCGTTTTACTTCCTCCCTGATGTCATGTTTCACAAAGAATCAGTCATTTCGGGGTTGCAGGGATGTTGCCAGTCACGTCAGCTAAGCCGATGAGCTCATACGTGCATTGTCCAACTGGTTGCTGAAGGTTGCTGAAGTTGGTGTCTTCCATGCAATTTACGGGCAATCGGCACTGGCAACCAAAGTAACTGCAACAAGGTTTTTGGTGCAGCAACCTCCAGCAACCACTCACCAGCTGAATAATAAACACATTTCCCTAGCAACCAGTGGTTACCATGGAGTCACTGACTGGTCTCTAGGCCTGTGTGATTGAGGCATAAACTGCTTCAGGTGCATACCTGCTGCTGCCTCTGCAAGCTGCTTGTCAACCATACCTCCACCCATACTCCTCCTTTCATACTGTTCATGTTACTTCTGATTTAATCAGTGTCACGTCTGTTGTTATCATCCATGCTCTGTTCTTTGAGTGGCGAAGGGTGTCATGAAAAATATTCTCCAGCAGCCCTTTGAGTGCAGACAAAGAGTAAACAATGTCCTCAGACGATGGAGTTGGAATGATGTTCCTGTACTTCCACAGGAGTCCACCTTCAGCTCCCTAAAGATTGACTTTCTTGTGCACCATCGCTAAAACAAAAAATGAAATTATTCCGAGTATTCCTAAAAAATTGACAGCTTTTGAATGCTCCTTCTGTTGTAACTACAAACTATGAGTGGGTGACACCAGGAGCAGGTTGTGGTCTGTAGCAGGTCAGTGGAGGGAGAACGTTGCAGCCATGTTTAAATCTGTGTCCAAACATAGGCTTGGTGTTTCCCACTGGGCCTCAGCACTGAAGGTTTTCCTGTCAGGAAGTCCAGACGGGGCTCTGGGTCACAGGACGCAGCACGAACAATGTAAGTTAATAAAGCTTGCAGAGATATGTGAACAATGGATCATCCAAGAAATCTCTCCCAAAAGTTCCTAAACTGGAACACAAATCCATAATTCACGAGACAAACACCGAGACTAAAATATCTCTTTGTGTGCAGGAAACGAGCGCACGAGCCGCCGGGGTGCTGTAAAGCTAAACTAACATAAAGACAGTTTCATTTGTCACGCAGTCAAAGTTTGGGAGCATTAATGTAAAGGTGGAGATGTGAGCCGTTTCACACGCAGCTCTGGTTGTTACAGTCACAGGTGTACTCATGCTGGTTTGTTAGGGTTACTGCATGCCGGCTCACAGCCCAGACTTTGTTTTTTTTAACTGTCAGCTACACTTGATGAACTCGTGGGGTTAAAAACCTGCTCCGCAGCTCTCCTGCCAGCAGTGAAGTTTCTGTTTGGGCTTGTGTTCAGCTTTGTGTTAATACACAAACACTGTATGTGTGTTTTTATTATCAAAGGGATTTATGTGAGTGTGCAGGACTGTAACCTAAGGTTTATATTATTAACAGGTCAGAGTAACGCAAAAATAATGTAACAAGTAACAAATTACTTAATTACTCCCTGGAGAAAGTAACAGTAATTAGTTTTAAAAAGTAATTTATTTTTGAGTAAGAACCCCAAACACTGATAGAAAGCTGCTTTGATCCCTATAAATAATTTTCTCCTTCATAACAACTGAATGTTTGAACTCACCTGTTTAAATTGTATTCAGGCTTAAAGGTTGTGGCTGGGGGCGTGGTCTCTTTGACTGACAGGTGGCTGCAGCTGTTAGCTGTGTGCTAGGCCTCCCCTCAGCTAACTGGAGCCCCGTGTTTGTGCTGCTGGAACATTTTTGATGACATTAGCTGATCAATGACTTGGCTGCTGTACGAACAGAGCTCAGGTCCAGTGTTGGTGAGTGAAACTGGGATTTTATTTGGATGTCGCTGAGCTCCTTAGCAGGTGTGTGTTTGATGCACCTGTGCATAGTTAGTAGTTGGTTTCAGCTTTGCAAAACACTGCGAGGAGAAGTTTGGCTGACAGTGTGGATGACTCAGGCATGACAAGTGTTACAGAATCCAGCGACAGCAGTCAAGTGTGAAACACGAGCAGGGAAGCTCGTGTTGCCTCGTCTACCCCAAAAACCACCCGTCAGGGTAACGCGCTGTTTCTAAGTAGTGGTTGTATTTCAGAGCTTTAATTCTGTCCAAAGAGATAAAAACGACCACAAAATATCAGAAAACTGATGCAAAATAACTACAAAGAGGCTGAAAACAAGTAGCACGGAGGGATTAACCACGTGCTCAGTTTTAATGACACCCAGTGATTAAATCAGCTGTAAACAAATGTCAGTCATACCTCTGTGGAAAGCCTTCTTTATCTTCATTTCCTTTATCTAAAGTGCTCGTCAGGAGCTTTCAGAGGAATTTTCATTCACTTTTTACACCCACAGTATAAAATAAATAAACGAGTGTTTATGGTGTTGTTGTTTTTGAGCGTTAAACATTGGGGATCTCATGCTGGGCCTTTGTGGCATTTCCTGTGCAGCAGAGGAGCCTCTGATTACAGGAAGCCGCCTCTTACTGCGTTTGTAATCAGCTGATTGGAGATGAACAGTCACCATCTGGACTCAATAAAAAGGTGTGTTCACTTTTTAAGGCTGCAGCAGTTTATATGTCACCTAACGAAGGACGAGTTGCCATTTTTCCACCTGATTTACTTCCCAGATAAAGAATTCCCAGCCAAACGTTCAGTGGCTTCAGAAAGTGCCTTTTTATGCTGAGGTCAGTGCTCAAATAATCGTTTATAGAAAGTCCTTCTTCCCATTAATTATCTTAGACTTATGTGGGGATGCTTGAAAGGGTTTAGTTTGCTACTGAAGCTTTTTATTATGTCCGATCATTACTTGCACTGAAGTCTTTTGCCCTGTTTTCTAATGGCGCTCTAAAGTGAAAGATGCCACCTGCAGACACGTCGCTGTTAACAGATCAGCGACTCGCAGGTGAAAGGCTGACGGTGTGAGCAGCTGTAGCACAGATGTGCTGATGTTTAAACAGGCAGTAGCTGTGATGTCATCCCTGAAGCGAGCTGTAGCCTGCTGTAAGAGCTGCAGCGCGTCCTGTTTAGATGCTCCAGCAGCATTTCCTGCAGCTGCACGCTGGAGACCGGCCCTTTGTGTGTGCGTTATCTTCAGGATGCAGCTCTCTTCCTGCTGACTCTTTCTTCTGTAACAGACCTTCGGGGTGTTCGGTGGATGAATGCGTGCCGTCCATCGAGGGTTGTTGTGAAACGTTGTGTCCCTCGACTCCTTCGGGGGTTTTCTATGTTTGTTCTAAAGCTTTGTCTTCTCAGCATTTGGGGGCAGGTGTGAACTCTATTTAGGATCTAAATTCAGACTCACAACAGTGTTACACAACACAGCATTAATGTCCGATCACTGAAACCCTGAATAGTGAATAAAAATCTTAAACGTGGATTTAACTGAGGAAATGGGTCAGATTAGCTCAGAAAGTCCTGCAGTGATTCATGTTTCAGCTGATTTATGCATTTTTTTTTTTTAGCAGTCATGTCAGGAGAAGACAGAAGCTGTTTGATAATGAAGAGCATGTCCACATGTTTAATGAAGACAACTCAGTGTGGGCCCAAACAGCTGTGTAGCCTTTATAAAACACTTATGCTAATTATGGAAAAAAGGCACTTTGCATGGGAGCATAAAGATAAGGCTCCGGAGCAATGGATGAAGGTCATGTGGTCTAAGAAGAGAGGTCAACAAAGTGTTGCACCCATCATGCCTAGTGGCCACTGTGTGAGTCTGTGGGGATGTGTCGTGGTCTGGAGTCGCTCTGTTGGACACTTCAGGACATCGATGGCACAGCGTGCTCCAACTGAGAGCTCGAGCAGTCGTCAGGCTCAGAGTATGAAAGAGTGCAGAACTTTAAAGAGTCTGTGGGATGTGCTGCAGAAGACTGTTTGCAGCAGTCCAACTTTCCCATCATCCATACAAGATCTCTGGGTGGATCCTGCAGCACTGCATGAGCTTATCAACATGATGCTCTGGTGATTTAATGGCATCATCAAAGCTAAAGGCGATCCAACAAACTTTACAGAGAAAACATTTGACCTTGCAAGTAAATCAGTACAGTATTATTAAACTGACTGTAGACCGGGCATGACTGTTTCTGGGACTAAGACTGACTCTGTTTTCGTCTCTGAAGGGTTACCATGGTATTCGGAGATGGGCGTGGCTGCTTTATCGCGCTGTAGCTCTCAGCACACAGTGTCTTCATGATCCCTTCCATCAACGCAAACATAACAATGATGCAGTGATACCCAAAATAACAATTGGCTTGTTATAAATAGCATTTGGTCAAACAGGCTTGCACAGTGTTGTGCTGCATTAGATGTGTTCAAGTTGCCTGACTGCCAACACAGAACAACAAGCTGCAGCCACAAATATGTCTGCCTCTGGTTCTGAGTGAGCCACAGCACCATTTTCAGACAGTCAGTCTCCTAAAGTCTGACTGCTGATGATTTGTTTGTTTTTCTTCTCTGATGGTGCCTCTCCTCCTGCTGGGGAGTTTCACACCAGCGTTTAACTCTTCAGCCCGAGCTTTCAGCTTTGGCATGTCACCTGAGTTTAGATCACATCTTCTACTAAAGCTGCAGTTTGCATCGGGCTGTAAACGTGTTTCTTTCTGCTGTAAAGTTGGACGTTTTAACCTGTGAGTCTGTGGGGACTGACTCACTGCTGGAGCCCCAAGTGGACGTTAGAGGAACTGCAGCTTTTATTTTCAGTCACCTCAATTTTAATTTTTTTGTGATAAAGTTGAAGAATTTCAGCAGAATCATAGATTTACAGAATTATAAATTTCAGTGTTTGCTACCACTGAATATTAGCCTCACAGACACATCTCACTCTGAATGTTAGTCGCTTTAAAAGTGACGATCAGAGGGACGGAGTTTGATCTGGAAAAAGTAAAATACTTTTGTCAGATTTCCTGCAACTTTTTGGAAACTGCTGAACCGTCAACGACAGTTTGTTGTTGTCTTATTTTATGCAAATAGTGTGAGTGTGTGCGTTACGGTGTGTGGTGAATTGGAGCTAAACCCAGATATCTGACACCAACTGCACAAACAAAAAAACAACCTTTATGAATGTCATGAAAAATCCAAAAACAGGAAACAAAATCCTCAGAAAATCTAAAAGTTACAAGAAACAGCTAAAACATCGGGGACCTCAAGACTTAAATATGAACAGACCAGAACCAGGAACAGGACTCGGCATCTTCCTCCCAGTTTATTTGTTTTTATTATGAAGCACTTTGTTTTTAAACTTGCTGAACAAATAAAATAAACTGACTATATATTGATTTTATTGTCTGATCATGTAGCCGTTCTCTCCTTGGTTTAGTGGACACGACATGAACGAGTGATTCTAAAATACTTTTAATGATTCACAGTTTTTTGTACACTTGTGTACTTTATACACATTATAAACACTTTAGAGAACGATGATAATAACTGTAAGAGCCTCTGATGATAATGTTTTATCATTCATTGAGCCAGAAAAGCTCACAGGTGAGATCCTCACCTGGTCTCCTCACCAGAAATCATCATCCTGCTTTAGTAAAAAAAAAGAAACTAAACCAGTAAATATTTAAAAAAAATCAAACTTTTCTTTGGCTCATAGAAGCTTTATGTGATTTGAAAGCATCTGCAAATAAGATCAGTTTAGTGGTGGAGACGTAAGCCCACCTCGCACGGTGACAGCGGCCCGATGGCCTGCAGCTCACACTGGCTTCAGGTTTTCACAGGAATGAAAACGCACAGAGCTCAGCGTCGTATGCAAAGCTCCCGGGGCGCGGCTGATCTGGGCAGACTGCGGTTTAGCTTCCGCTGACGTGGACGACTGTTCGCTGGAATTTATTGTAAAGGATCAAAGCTGAAGAAATGCCCATCGGAGGCTTTACTAACACAACAGGCTCAGAACAAACAGCCGTGCAGGAGGAGACAAAGAAACGAGCAGCAACCAGGAGAAGACTGCAGTGTTTTTATAAAGAGGAGCATGCACCTCAGAACACAAAACACTCATCCACTGTTCTCCTGTTGGCTGAAAACTACAAATCTGAAGTGACAACAAACCAAAAACACAACAGTTACAAAATGCAACGCAAAAGCAAAAGAAAGGAAAAAGAAAAGATAAGAAACAAAACGACTAAAACGAGATGAAAAAAGCACCAACACATGTCATGAAAATGACACACAAACCAAAATGTGACACAAACATCAGCAAAGAGAAGCAAAACTGCTAAAAGTTCAAACACCTCTGTTTATTGTGTGTCTCTGAATTCAATCACCTCGATTCTTAGCGTCAGTATTGTGAGTAAAATAAAGAGAAAACACGACCAAACAGGAGCAGAGCTTCTTTAAACCTTTCCTGCCTGCGAGCTCCGGGTCCGTCTCAGCTCCCGCCACCTCTGCAGCACGTGTCATGTTCACCACCTGAGCACAAACACACAAACTGTGGCTGCTGAGTGTGTTTGAGGCTCAGCACACCTGTGGCCAAAAAGAAGAAGTTTGTCTGCTGTGTCCACATGGCTGAGACACACAAGAGTGAAATGAGCCGTCAGTGGCAGAAAGCTGCAGATAAGCCTGAAAACTGTGGCTTTAAGACACTTCCTGCTTTCTTGCACAGCAGCGAACAATACAGTGGACATTAAGCCACACACGTGTCATATTTAATGCCGTATATGGAAGAAAACACACGTGTGTATAATCTTCAACTGTCAAACTTCATAATTTCATTAAGAACATCCCATTTATTTACTTTATTTGCTTTTACAGTTTGCTTTGGCTCATACTCCACCTGCTCTGTCCGATCAGTTTTGCAGCTTTTGCGTGACTCTGAGCGGAGAGCAAAGGTCACACGTCACAGTTCATCCTGCTGCTTCGATTAGCAGTCACAACATCAATAAACCGTGACCCACTTCCACCGCAGCCGTACAGGCCCGAGCCATAACATTACCTCCACCATGTTTGACGTGTGATGTGGTATGCTTCAGACCACCAGCTGTTTCTCTCCTCTATATTCACGCAGCCATGAAACTGTTTTTCAGTAAACTGTTCAATTACTGTGATAATGGAGGCCTGTATGAAAGTGTCACTGTCTAAATGAACCTGTCTGTAGATGGAAATATTAACAGCAGGTGTGTAAACATCCACTCTAGTCTAAGAGGCTCTAATGCCTGTGTCTCAGTCTCACGGTCCATGTCGCCCGCAAAATGACGTGAAGAAATATTGTTTAAAATTTTTATTCAAAAAATTATTTAATATGAAGGCAATATGTTTCAGGGTGAACCGGGTCAAATGGTTCAAATCTTTATAAAATTTTTCAGCTTGGTTCTTATTTCCTAAAAGTGACTGTAGTGGGAAGTCTAATTGTGTAATTTCCATATTTTTCCATTTAGCTTCATAGTTTGGGGAGCACCAGTTTACCAGGGGCTTCAGTTGTGCGGCGTAGTAGTAATCTTGTAAGCACGGCAAAGCTCTCCCTCCCTTCTCTTTTTTTAGTTGCAGCGTTTTGTACTGGACCCTCGGTCGTCTGCCGTTCCAGATGAACCGTGAGATCCATCCGTCCCACTCGTCAAATTGTTTTTGGGGTATCTCCAGGGGTAGTGACTGGAAGAGATAGAGGATTCGAGGCAGAACGTTCATTTTAATTATTTCTATTCTATTACTCATATCCAATGGGAGGAGAGACCACCGAGTTAGGTCAGATTTGATCTCTTTGTTGAGGGGGCAATAATTAATTTCATAGAGTCTAGACATGTCTTTCGTTAGGTTTACTCCCAAGTATTTTATTGTGGTAGAGTCCCATTTGAAGCTGAATTTCTTTACAGTTTCCGGTCGAGGTGTATAATTGAACGTAAGGGATTGAGTTTTTTGAATATTTAGTTTATAGCCAGAGTAGTGATTGTAGGCTTTTAGTAAGGTCATCAATTGGAACAAACTAGATTCAGGATTTGTAATAAAAAGAAGAACATCATCCGCGAACATACAAGTCTTGTGTTCTTCACCCCTGATCATTATTCCCCCATTAACTCTGTTTTCTTGCTTTTTTTCTTCATTTTTTGGAAACAAACAAACCACAAAGCAACGCATTGAGACATGAAATATGCATTTCCATTTTATTTATGAAAAATGACAACTTTTAGCTGTTAATGTACAAAAACATCTCATTTGTCTCTTTGTAGTAGTCAAGCAGTACTAAGCAGTAATACTGGAAAAGAACATTTGGTATGGCATTTAGCTTCTGCAGTACAGTCACCAAATCCAACTGACGCAAATGATACATATTCCAAAACTATCACCACCGAAGCACTTCAACCTTACAGTACCATCTAAATGCAAAACATGTTGCAGCAGCACAGAGACTTTGAAGCTCAAGGGAGAGCCTTTTTTAGATACCTGCAGATAAGAGAATATATCAGGAAATACGTACAGGGCTTTGAGAGTCTCAGCATTTCCGGTTTCGACAAGTGTCTCCATCTCCAACTCCATCACATCTGATCTTAAGTTCAATTCACAAACCAGAAACAAATCATATAAATAATATATATGTAGTGGCACACGTGGGTATCTGAAGTCATTTCCGGTGCTGTGCTTAAAAAAACGTGAGCTCCACCGTGAGAAAAACGCGTTATTTTCATCTGCATTTCAAAGAGCTGAACAGCTGCGCTGAATGACAGAAATCACAAAGTATTTTAAAAATCCACACGGCTGAAAACTTTCACGTATAGCTCGCTTTAACGTGACCACTCTGCTAGCCGAGTGAAGCTACACGCACATTTACGTTCCCGTCGCTTACCCGCCATCACGGACAGCCTGGTGACAGCACAAACTATAACGGAAGGGTTTTAAAAGTATTCCGTGTCGGTGACAGCAGTGGACGTGCAGGCTCCACGTGATCTCTCCCCGCGTTTCACATCCACGCGGCTAGCGCCGGTGCGTTTGTGTGACGCTGTTGCTAGGCATTCTTTTTAGAAGTGGGCGGGGCTTATAGGCATACTTCAAAGCAACTAAATACTGTCACGTCACAGGACGCACATCATTACAAAGACCTCGAGAACCCATAAATAGGGGTGCTGCTACAGGTACTGTCATTCAGTTGAGTCCATGCATCGGAACCAGACACACGAAGTAAGAGAAAACACTAACACGAAAATGTATTCAGATGACATTAACGCAGCCACTGTGGGTACCCTCGTAGATGGCTTTTTTGATAACCTAAACATGTCGCAGGTGCGATCCATGCTGGCTGGTCGCCCAGATGACTGCACTGTCCAGCTAATGTCTCACATGGCTGCTCAGATGGTGCAGCTCTGCCCGGAGTCAGATCACGGAGCCAGAGAAGGCTTCATAAAAGAACTGATCCAGGTGTTGTTAGGGAGATTTGCACACTGCACGTGCACCCAGTCAGGCAGCCAGCAGGACAATCAGCAGGTCCCACAGACAGAACAACCAGAGAAAAATCTGGAGTCCTCGCTGTCTGTGGAACCTTCACAAATGGCAAACACAGAAGCCTCAGAGGCTGAAAAAGCAGCCGTGGCTTCTGAGGAGCAGAAACCCTCTGCGTCACCTCGAGGTGAAGCAGAGAGAAAAGGGCTCATAAGCGCGGTCCTTCAGGCTGTCCTTTCCCAGGCTGCAAAAAAATCCACAGCCTGCCCATCAGACTCCCTCCACCAGCGCCTTTTAGATCAAATCTGCTCTGAAATAAAAACAGCAGATTTGACTTTATCACCAAAGGCCCTACAAGATCTTGCAAAGGTCATTTTCAAAGACTTTTGCAAGGAAGCGCTCTCCAACCCAAAACACACCTTAACTCTATTGAAATTAGGAGAGCCAACAGTTGACAAACTTTTCATCTCCATCTTCAAGAAACACTTTGTAGTGTCCACACAGAAACTTGAGCCAGAGTCGTCTGAAATCAAAGCTCAGAAGCAGCTTTCAGTTGAAGTCTGTGTGGAAGAACTTGTCAGGCGTGCTTTTAAAAAGGCACGTGTTCTGTATACAGATGACACAGTTTCTGAAATTACAAACCGTTTGTTGAAGAAAATCTGGGCTGATGTCCAACATATCGATTTTCAGCCCTCCTCAAAGTCCTTCAGAACCTTACACAAGGTCATTTACAAATCTCTCCTTAAAGAGTATAAGGACCCCGAGTGTGTCACGATTCTCTTTCATCTCGACCATGAAGTAGGTGAGCAAAGAATCATCGAAACCTTTAAAGAACATCTGATGTCGGCAGCGGCGCCAGCAGGTCGCATCAGAAGGTTCTTCTCATTAATAGGTCGGAGGTTAGCCATCACCCGCAGAGAGTCGCGGGTGTTTCCCCTTTAAAAACAACAATTTGACATTGACTAGCTGGCATCAAAGTGACTCTTAAATTGGCTAACAACAAACAATTCAAACAAGCCAATTTATTTAACATCCAATCGAGTCATTTTAAACACCCCTGGACCGGTTGCGGCAGATGACCGTCCCTCACTGAGCCTGGTTCTGCCGGAAGTTTCTCCCCGTTAAAAGGGAGTTTTTCTTCCCCACTGTCGCCAAGTGCTTGCTCAGAGGGAATTGTCCGATTATTGGGGTCTTGTTTCTAGTCAGTAAATTACTGACTAGAACACTCTAAATTATTGAACAAAAATCAGAAAATCTAATAAAATTCTAAAAGAAAAATCACACTCTGATTTCTGCTTGTTTTCACTGTCTGTTGGACAAATGTGTGTGTGTGTGTGTGTGTGTGTGTGTGTGTGTGTGTGTGTGTGTGTGTGTGTGTGTGTGTGTGTGTGTGTGTGTGTGTATACAGCTTTGACTGAACGTGTGTTGAGTAGTTGTCATTCAATCCAAACTGTTTAGGTAGAAAATGCCGAGAACATCCTGTTGTGATATTTATTAGTGAGATTTCATCCATACAAAGTCGTACATTTACAAGAAAACATACATACAGAGGTGCGCACAAGTGGAACAAACCGTCAACAGAATACATGAGATACACTTTCCTGTTTCAGCAGCCAAAACATTAAGCACAAAATTAATAGAAATAACTTCATTTAATAAAATGGATTGGAATGAGGTCTTTACAAAAAACAAAAGGATATAAGTTTTAAGCTCAGGGGCCAGTCTGTGGAACAAGAAATCCCCGAAAAGAGAAAACATCACACACAGTCTGAAGAAGCTGTGACCGCCGAGGAACAGAAACCTTCTGTGTCACCTCAAGTTTGGAGAAAGCACAAGAACAGACACAGTGGTTCACTCTGCTGCAGCTTAAAACATTAAAATGTATTCGGATGACATTAACGCAGCCACTGTGGGTCCCCTCATAGATGGCTTTTTTGATCAACTAAACATGTCGCAGGTGCGATCCATGCTGGCTGGTCGCTCAGATGACTGCACTATCCAGCTAATGTGTCACATGGCTGCTCAGATGGTGCAGCTCTGCGCGGACTCTGCCACAGCAGTACTGCTGAAAAACTGTATCCCACAAGAGCGATGCATCCACAGCCTCTTCAGAGAACTGGAGGGGCGCATCGGCTCGATTGCTTCCTCTCTCACCCCAGAGTCAGATCACGGAGCCAGAGAAGGCTTCATAAAAGAACTGATCCAGGTGTTGTTAGGGAGATCTACAGTAATGTATTATATTCTAAAATGATGCTAAATGATAAAAATGAAGGTGTTGGCAAAACAGCTGGTTAAACTATCTTCAGCTAAAAACCTTCTGCTAAAGTAGACAGTGAATAATTTTTTTTTGTAAATGTGTTTTTATATTTATATATATTAATTATTATATTGATGAATTAATTCATTACTGCTATTGTTTGTATTGGCAAAATTTAGTAGATTACAGGTGGAGGTGGTCAACAAGTACAAGTACCTCGGGCTGTGGGTGGACAACAAACTGGACTGGTCATGCAACACAGAGCACCTGTATAAAAAAGCCCAAAGCCGACTGTACTTCCTCAGGAGGCTGAGGTCTTTTAACATCTGCAGGAAGCTCCTGAGGATGTTTTACCAGTCAGTGGTTGCTGGAGTACTTTTCTATGCTGTAGTGTGCTGTGGGAGCAACACAGCAAAGAAGGACTCATGCAGGCTGGAGAAACTGATCAGGAAGGCTGGCTCTGTGGTCGGCATGAAGCTGGACACTCTGGTGACAGTGGCAGAGAAAAGGACACTAAAGAAACTGCTGGACATTATGGACAATGCTGGGCATCCTCTGCACACGGCCATTAACAACCAGAAGAGTCTGTTCAGTGACAGGTTGCTTCTCCCAAATATATATATATATAATATTCTGTAACTCTGTAACTTCTGTCGGTGCTGTGCTTTTTTGGAAACCGAATTTCCCCGAGGAACCCACCCGAGGGATTAATAAAGTTTTATCTTATCTTACCAATATATGTGGACAGCCCGTTCTCATTCCCGACGTGTAACATACCGACCATTAGTCGCGCTCCGAGGTGTCCCACAGACACGTGAAAGGTAACCTTCCGCATCCATTTGATACGCGCCGGATTGTGGATGATATCCAATAGAATGACGCTCCCGGTGTAATACACGTTCCAGCTGTGTATTCCAGCCATAACCCTAACCTTAATCCTAACCCGTATCATAACCGAATCGTGTTAGATAGTGTTTTCCAAAGCAATTACAGTAAAATAAACATACACGTGTAGATTGATTGGAAATGGTTCTCATGTTTCCTCATTTTTCCGAACAAGTAACACAGGGACATGTTGGGTGGCCAAAAGCGTAACATACTGACGATTTGTCACCTAGTGTAACATTTTACACTTTGAGAGTGAGAACGTGTTGATGTGGATTCTTAATATGAAATTATAGTTTACATACAAATATCCTGAAAATGACAGTACAAATATCCTGTCACATTTGATCTCTGTGAGGTCAGAGGTCAAATTTACAAATGAATACCTCTTATCTGTGACCTACTCCTACATAAGGTTTGTGTAATCAGAGTAAAACGTCTGTGCAATGTTTTAATACAATAGTTGCTACTAAAATCTTTGATTTGAAAAGAATGACAAACAAACACGTTCAGTCTAAGCTGAAAATGTATACATTTGTGTGACAATGAAAACACGCACAATTCAAAATATAATCTTTTTTGGATCTTTTTATTGATGAAAAATACATTTAGAGTGCCCAATACGATAAGTTGTGTATTAGATGGCACAAAACAAAACCCCAATAATTTGACAATTGCCTCTGAGCAAGCACTAGGCGACGGTGGGGAGTAAAAACTTCCTTTTAACAGGGAGAAAACTCCGGCAGAACCAGGCTCAGTGAGGAACGGCCATCTGCCTCGACCGGTCAAGGGTTTTTAAAATGACTCGATTAGATGTTAAATAAATTGAAACTGAAAATGCTACGTCCAGATGAACAGAATCTACTTTTAGGGACTTACAAAACACTAACCAAGTATTTTCTGCCTGCGATCCATACAGCATGACCCGCAGAGAGAAAGAAACTTGTGATGAAATGTTCACTTTCCAATACAGTGATGGCATGCTCCTTGAAAACCTTTACAATTACATCATCTGTATGTTTGTGGCCTAATTCCATGAATGTCAGTATGACATCTGGCTCTTTCCATTTCTCTATTAAAGAGCTGTAAACCATATCACTGAGGAACATCACATTGTCGATTTTGATTTTTTTAAGTCTAGGCCAGAGTTTTATGAACAGCCGTTGGGTGATGGCATCAACTTTTTCAGTACAGCAAGGTGAACTGGCATTGTTAATGACACGCGTCACCACCTTCTTGATACAGGCTTCCACAGATAACCTGTAATTTTCAGCCTCTTCAGCTTCACACAGGGCTGGATTCTGCATAGTGTCGATCAGGTGATTTTTAATGATATCGACCGTCAGTTTTCTCAACACTGGGTCCTCGTCGTTCAGTAACATCAGTAAATGTTTTTCTTTACAGAATGTTTTCTGACGTAGCTCTTGGTAAATGGCCCTGTCGAGATCTTTCAGTTTTTTTTTATGTATATGCAGATCTTTGATCCTGTTGTCAGACAACACGTGTTTTAACAGGTACCTGTGGAGTTTTTTAGAAGGTTTGTAGTGCGAATTCTTCGCAGCCCGTGTGAGCACAGCATCAATGAGTGCGCTCACACATTCTTCTTCATCATCATCATAATCGCTGACAGTAATGCCAGATGATGATTTTTTCTCCACTATTGGAAATATATTACTTTTAAATTCTTCTAAAAGTGTTTGAGAAATGGCTTTAGTTTGTTCGTCCTCGTCATCCTCGGCTCTAACGCACCACGAGAAGAACCTTGCCAGTAGGTTTTTACGGAAGAGGTGATCTTCAAATATGGAGATGATCACCTCTAGGTACGGCTGACCTACGGCTAGCGCAATGATCACGAGATCAGGGCTAATGTCCAGCCGCTTGGTGATGTCTTTAAAAATCACCTTTTCAAGTTTTTTAATCCCCCTTTGTGTGATTTTGAGAGGCTTTTGCTCAACTTGTGCCCACAGAGCTGTGAAGAGGCGCTGCTGAATCATGTCAGACGGCGACACCTTTGCCTCTTTGGAGGCACGTGCAATAACAGCATTTATTAGCTCTTTAACGAGCAGCTGTTTCCCCGGATTCTGATGCTGGTTGCACGACTGAGGGCAGCACACACAGTGCTTCGATTTCCCCTCGTCGCTCTGTAAAATGTTTGCGCCAGGGACGACACTACATTCAGAGTCATCTGCAGTGGCGCAGCTTTGAATCGCATCGGTCGTTTCAATGGCAGAATTCATATTTTCAAATGATATAAGTTTTTACAATCTGGACTTGATGAGTTTGTGTCTTAGACATTGATCTCTCTTACTCCCTCTTACTAAACTTACCTTGTAACTAACCCTGTGCAAATGCTTCTATTTATAGACTTTGACCAAGGTGATGTCACACAAGACATGAAAGGATCAAAGGGATTCTAGCGCTAAGCCCCGCCCACATCCGATATGACGGCGACGTGACGTTACCCTAGCGACCGCTATACAATGGCGATCCTCAGTTGTTGGGATTGAGTGAAACTTGTTTGGATTCAAACATGTAGCCTGCTGGTCCACTGCTGTAACCCACAGCAAATACTGTTAAAATCCTTCCTTTAAAGTTAGAATGCCAAGCGACCCCCCCTCCGACCCTCACCCACTGTGTTGTTGTCGGGTTTACGGCTGGTAAGCTATGCTAATTTAACTGTTTATGTAGCTTCACTCATTCACCTGCAGACACAGACGGCTATCAGAATGGTCACACGTCTTCTTAGAGGACGTTCCAGGTGAACACGCGCGGTGAGTTACAGCCAGCGAGGAGTCACGCAGTTTTTGCGTGCATGTCTGTGCTCGTGGACATTTGTGAGCAGAAACACTTATTATTAAATGATGCACTTACACTCAGAGTTAGAAATGAAATATTTGTATTAGAGGGAAGGAGTATAACAAACTATAAATGAAGCTAATTTGCACGTTTTTATTCTGCTTTTCTAATCAAAAAATTGTTAATGCAAGAAAAATATCCAAATATTAACAGGAAAATCTCAAACCAAACTCTTACCACCCCTCTGTAAAGTCAATATTTAATATCAATGACTTACATGAAATACAGTTAAGTAATCAAATGAAAGAAAACAAGTGAGCACTACTGCATATAAACCCGACTAGATACATACACATATACACTTGTGCTAACAATTCAAGAAACATTTGGTATATTTTATATCCCCCCTCTGTCCTTTTCTCCGGATCCTTGTAGTACTTTGGTAGTAGTATTGTGGTCTTAGGAGCTGATGTGTCAGTGGAAATGAAAACAGCTAAACTGTGACAGCAAAATGTTAAGAATACATATTCTTACCCAAGGTGGCATGCTGTGGCTTTTACAGAAATGCAAGCGGAGATGACCACCTCAATTTTTAGAAGCACTCCTTTAATAAAAGTAGCAATGAAACCACCTTACTACACATGAATCTGTATTATTGGCAAATTGCTCTTAAAGTATCAAGAGTATTCTGCAGAACACATTGTTCCCCATCGGTGTTATACGCTTATAAGGTTGGTCTGAATTTAAATGTTTCATATGCTGTTTGAGCTACAGCAGGGGTCCCCAATCCCAGTCCAAGAGGGCTGGTTTCCTGCAGGTTTTAGATGTGTCCTTGATGCACCACAGCTGATTTAAATGGATAAATTACCTTCTCAACACGTCTTGAAGTTCTCCAGAGGCCTGGTAACGAACTAATCATGTGATTCAGGTGTGTTGACCCAGGGTGAGATCTAGAGCGATACGCGTTTTCACGTCAAAAAGTCGTCATAAACAAGTCTCCAATAATACCAGAGAAAGTCGCCAGATTTGTCGCTAGGGAGTCTGAAAACTCGCTAAATATAGCGACAAAGTCGCTACGTTGGCAACACTGCTACCGAGGAGCCTCGCGGAGTGATACGTACTGTGCTTCAACGTAATATTACCGTATTGTGTGTGTATAAGGACCATAAATGGCACCTGTTAAGAGACACGGTTATGAAGCGGATTTCAAACTCCAGGCTGTCAGTCACGAACTTGGAAAGAGAGCAGCTGTGAAATCTGTCTTTGTTATTATGCTCAGCGTCTTTTAGTTTACATTTTGACTGCACAATTGTGAGCTCTTTGTTATGCACAAAAACAACATAGTTTTCTTTTATTTATGGAGCATTATTATTTAATAAATGCTTATAATTTATTTTTGAGTAGTTTTTTTCATGTACATCTATGCTGTATGTTAATAAAAGTGCACATGTGACATCTGGGACACAGCTTTGACTAAGAACTCTCTTTTTGTTCTTACCTTATGGCTTTAAAAAAATATCGAGATATACATCTTATATCGCCATCCAGCTAAAAAATATCGAGATATGAATTTTGGGTCATATCGCCCAGCCCTAGTACTAGCACCTCAAATAGTACCATATAGTACTGCTCCTATTCGTTGTTTTGGCTATAACTGATAATATTAAAAGGAGCGGGGGGCCACACTGACATCATAAACCGCACAGCTTTTGACTTTAGTTTACACATTTATCATTTTAAATTTTTTACATTGATGTACTTTTTTAACAATATAAAAATATTTTATATACCCACACATAAACTGACACCACTGATGGGCTATGCTATAGGCATGCTTCAAAGCGACTAAATACTGTCATGTCACAGGACGCACATCATTACAAAGCACTCTAAAACCCTTAAATAGGGGTGCTGCTACCAGGCACTATCATTCAGTTGAGTCCATGCATCGGAACCAGACACACGAGGTAAGAGAAAACACTAAAATGTATTCAGATGACATTAACACAGCCACTGTGGGTCCCCTCATAGATGGCTTTTTTGATCAACTAAACATGTCGCAGGTGCAATCCATGCTGGCTGGTCGCCCAGATGACTGCACTGTCCAGCTAATGTGTCACATGTCACATGTCAATATAATAAGATGATATAAAAACTAATTATAGGATTAAGGATTTATATTTACATGCTAGTGGCTAGCCATTTGCACATGCCTTTGCATGTAGCACACTGGCATATGCAGAAATATGACAAAACAAAGTTATGAGCTGTATGTTATACTCAATGTAACATACAGCTCATAACTTTGTGCTGCAGGCCAGACAACCAAAGTTGTCTGGCCTGCAGCACATTTCTGCTTTTATGGAACTTTTGACAAACAGCAAATTGTAACAGAGTGTGTCTTCACTAAACACTCAGTGGATAAATATGACGCCTTCCTGCACACAATAGTAGATACTCTTTGCATGCAGGTGAAGGAGCTGGAGCTGGAGCTGGACTCTGAACAAAAGCGGCACGCTGAGACAGTGAAGACGCTGCGGAAGAACGAGCGTCGGCTGAAGGAACTGCTGTTCCAGTCGGAGGAGGACCAGAAGAACCAGCAGAGGATGCAGGAGCTGGTGGAGAGGCTGCAAAACAAGATGAAGGCCTACAAGAGACAAGTAGAGGAGGCCGTACATCACCTCATCCTCTTACTCTGAACACGTTTCCAAGCATGGTGTTTGTGGGCTTTAACTCACACTGCTGTCACTTCAGGAGGAACAAGCTAACATGAACCTGGCAAAGTACAGGAAGACCGTGCACGAGCTGGATGATGCCGAAGAGAGGGCGGACATTGCTGAATCAGCGCTCACCAAGATTAGGACCAAGAACAGAGGAAGCTTCGGCAAGGGATACTCCTCCGTAAGTATTCTCTGGAACAGTATATTATCAGGTGTATTACGCGGTTTATTAAATAATAACTCCATGTTAGCCTCTTCTACTAAGTACTTGTTCTGACTCTAAGGCCTGTGTCTGTTCTAACAGGGTTACAGCACTCCGTATCCAGGCCGAGTCCGGTCACCCAGTTCAGTGGGCTCGGAAGGCGGAGGAGAGAAGATCCTCAACGATGACGAGGAGTCAGTCAGCTCCCTCATCCCAGCCTATCTCAACTCCCTCAAGAAGCTCATGATTGATTAGGAGCATGGCTTCAATTTCACCATCATCCCCCAGAAGTGAAGCATGGTACAGTATGAAGTTTGAAACATCCAAAAGGTTCCATGGGTGGAACCTGACTTTTTTTTGTGTATGCTGTACATTCCTGTTGAGTTTTCTACAATGTACTTGTGGCTTCCTCTCTGAGTGAAAGCTCATAGCCCTGACACATTCCAGCTTTATATCCCCTTTTTATCCATTTATACTGTAACATTTGTATGTAAAAACTAATAAATGTATTTCTAAGTGTTCCAGATTTCCAAATATCTAAAGAACAATCCTCAGGCTGATTCTCAGTCTGGAACACACCATTTTATATGAGATATTGTATTTGTTTAATACATAAAAAGCCAGACAAGACAAAGCATCAATAGTTACAAAATAAAGCTGGCACCCAGAAGCTGCAGTTCCTCTAATGGCCACACGAGGCTGTTCAAAAAGCAAGTCAATCCACTACAGACTTCCAAATCAAAATGTGCAACTTTACTGTACTGACATATATACGGGGTGGCTGAGGCTATTCCAGATATTTGTGCTTTAGCAGATATCCTTCTCTTTCTGTAAACATGCAGAGTTTATGGATGCAGCTTGTGGATGGGGCTATGTGAAAAAGTAACTGCCCCTCAAACATAGTAACTGGTTTGAGGGGCAGTTACTTGGGATGGAGCGTTTTTCATACATTTCCAGGAAGGATGTTGTTCCTCTTAGTAAATAAGCTCATTATTTAAAATCTGCATTTTGTATTTATTCCGGCTCTCTTTTTCCGATGTGACCATCAGGAAACTACTGTTGGCAAGGCAAGGCAAGTTTATTTGTATAGCACAATTCAACAATGAGGTGATTCAAAGTGCTTTACAGAGACATTAGAAACAAAAACAAATAAAAAGCATGTAGTCAATGTAGTCAAGATTTCCTACATTTAAGCAAATGCATGACAACCTTTAAGATAAATAAGGTTCAAACTGGCTGCAGTATTTATTAAACCATACATGCGAGAGGCTACAGGGAAGTTTTTGAGTCCGTACATAAGTGGTGACTTAAATACAAAGCACTTTTTTTCATGATTAGTTTTTGCCTTATAAATGACTTCAGTCACTATCATAAAGTGCTGCTGGGGTGCTGTCAGCACATGGAGTAGTTTAGGCCATTAATGTCAGTGTATTTTCAGATTTCAAATGTATCTGTCTGAACTTTTCACTGACTAAACCTGTAACAAGACCTGACCAAATATGCTGTTGAATGTGAATATGTTTTTTTAAGGAAATAAAAGACCTTTTTTTCCCATTAACTCTGTTTTGTTTTTTTTTATAACTTTTTATTTGTCAGTTTACAGTATGAGAATACAAAACTTACGGTCAGCATAGGAGACATACACAATTCCAGTAATAGCATCTTCTTACATCATGGTAATATTCAGTTATTCAGTACAAAGGGAGTACACAACCCATTTTTCCCAGAGCTTCTTAAATTTCTCAAGCTCGAGTCTAAGGGCAAAGGTAAGTCTTTCCATTCCAAAAATTTCTTCCACTACCCCACGCCATTGGGCCCTAGTTGGAGGGTCTGCCTTTTGCCATCTTCGGGTTATGGCCTTCCTGCAGCCAGCCAAAAGTATTTTCAATAAATAATTATCTTTATGTGGGAGTGCCGTAGGCAATTTGCCAAGATACAACGTATCAAATGAATAGACTATTTTAATCCCAATTATTTTGTATATCTCAAGGGCCACCTCCCCCCAATATGGCTGGATCCTTGGGCAGGCCCAGAAGACATGAAAATGGTTTGCCATGGGGGTTCCACAACCTCTCCAACATAGGCCCTGGCTCTGTGAGCCTGTTTGCCGAGCTGTGAGTTTAGGAGTGATAAAGAATCTCACTACATTCTTCCAACCAAACTCTCTTAAGGACCTTGAATTTGCAGTGGTAGCCTGAGACTCACATATTCTCCACCAGCTGTCCTCTGAAATTAGTGAGCCTGATTCCCTCTCCCATTTCTGCTTAATGTACACCGTAGAGTGATTTTTAGAGGCTTGTATACTACCGTATATTTTTGAGACCATCTTTTTAGAGTCCTTTCTCTTGTATGCCTCTTGGAAGATATGAATTAGGTCGTATTCGTTTTCATCTCTGATTAGTAACGTCTTGTTGTAATAGTCTCTAACCTGCAAGTATCTAAAGAAGTCATGCTTTGCCAGTCCGTATGTATCTGAGATGGTTTCATAGCTTTGGAATCCCCCATTTGTTGCTAGTGAACAAAAAGAAGTAATTCCTCTCAGAGACCACTGTTTAAAGGTCCCATCCAGCCTGGCAGGCACAAACTCCGGGTCATAAGCTATCCAATTCAAGGTCCTAGCCTGTTTTTCTATTTGTAGTTTCCCCACTACCCTGAACCATAGTTTCAGGGTGAACCGGGTCAAATGGTTCAAATCTTTATAAAATTTTTCAGCTTGGTTCTTATTTCCTAAAAGTGACTGTAGTGGGAAGTCTAATTGTGTAATTTCCATATTTTTCCATTTAGCTTCATAGTTTGGGGAGCACCAGTTTACCAGGGGCTTCAGTTGTGCGGCGTAGTAGTAATCTTGTAAGCACGGCAAAGCTCTCCCTCCCTTCTCTTTTTTTAGTTGCAGCGTTTTGTACTGGACCCTCGGTCGTCTGCCGTTCCAGATGAACCGTGAGATCCATCCGTCCCACTCGTCAAATTGTTTTTGGGGTATCTCCAGGGGTAGTGACTGGAAGAGATAGAGGATTCGAGGCAGAACGTTCATTTTAATTATTTCTATTCTATTACTCATATCCAATGGGAGGAGAGACCACCGAGTTAGGTCAGATTTGATCTCTTTGTTGAGGGGGCAATAATTAATTTCATAGAGTCTAGACATGTCTTTCGTTAGGTTTACTCCCAAGTATTTTATTGTGGTAGAGTCCCATTTGAAGCTGAATTTCTTTACAGTTTCCGGTCGAGGTGTATAATTGAACGTAAGGGATTGAGTTTTTTGAATATTTAGTTTATAGCCAGAGTAGTGATTGTAGGCTTTTAGTAAGGTCATCAATTGGAACAAACTAGATTCAGGATTTGTAATAAAAAGAAGAACATCATCCGCGAACATACAAGTCTTGTGTTCTTCACCCCTGATCATTATTCCCCCATTAACTCTGTTTTCTTGCTTTTTTTCTTCATTTTTTGGAAACAAACAAACCACAAAGCAACGCATTGAGACATGAAATATGCATTTCCATTTTATTTATGAAAAATGACAACTTTTAGCTGTTAATGTACAAAAACATCTCATTTGTCTCTTTGTAGTAGTCAAGCAGTACTAAGCAGTAATACTGGAAAAGAACATTTGGTATGGCATTTAGCTTCTGCAGTACAGTCACCAAATCCAACTGACGCAAATGATACATATTCCAAAACTATCACCACCGAAGCACTTCAACCTTACAGTACCATCTAAATGCAAAACATGTTGCAGCAGCACAGAGACTTTGAAGCTCAAGGGAGAGCCTTTTTTAGATACCTGCAGATAAGAGAATATATCAGGAAATACGTACAGGGCTTTGAGAGTCTCAGCATTTCCGGTTTCGACAAGTGTCTCCATCTCCAACTCCATCACATCTGATCTTAAGTTCAATTCACAAACCAGAAACAAATCATATAAATAATATATATGTAGTGGCACACGTGGGTATCTGAAGTCATTTCCGGTGCTGTGCTTAAAAAAACGTGAGCTCCACCGTGAGAAAAACGCGTTATTTTCATCTGCATTTCAAAGAGCTGAACAGCTGCGCTGAATGACAGAAATCACAAAGTATTTTAAAAATCCACACGGCTGAAAACTTTCACGTATAGCTCGCTTTAACGTGACCACTCTGCTAGCCGAGTGAAGCTACACGCACATTTACGTTCCCGTCGCTTACCCGCCATCACGGACAGCCTGGTGACAGCACAAACTATAACGGAAGGGTTTTAAAAGTATTCCGTGTCGGTGACAGCAGTGGACGTGCAGGCTCCACGTGATCTCTCCCCGCGTTTCACATCCACGCGGCTAGCGCCGGTGCGTTTGTGTGACGCTGTTGCTAGGCATTCTTTTTAGAAGTGGGCGGGGCTTATAGGCATACTTCAAAGCAACTAAATACTGTCACGTCACAGGACGCACATCATTACAAAGACCTCGAGAACCCATAAATAGGGGTGCTGCTACAGGTACTGTCATTCAGTTGAGTCCATGCATCGGAACCAGACACACGAAGTAAGAGAAAACACTAACACGAAAATGTATTCAGATGACATTAACGCAGCCACTGTGGGTACCCTCGTAGATGGCTTTTTTGATAACCTAAACATGTCGCAGGTGCGATCCATGCTGGCTGGTCGCCCAGATGACTGCACTGTCCAGCTAATGTCTCACATGGCTGCTCAGATGGTGCAGCTCTGCCCGGAGTCAGATCACGGAGCCAGAGAAGGCTTCATAAAAGAACTGATCCAGGTGTTGTTAGGGAGATTTGCACACTGCACGTGCACCCAGTCAGGCAGCCAGCAGGACAATCAGCAGGTCCCACAGACAGAACAACCAGAGAAAAATCTGGAGTCCTCGCTGTCTGTGGAACCTTCACAAATGGCAAACACAGAAGCCTCAGAGGCTGAAAAAGCAGCCGTGGCTTCTGAGGAGCAGAAACCCTCTGCGTCACCTCGAGGTGAAGCAGAGAGAAAAGGGCTCATAAGCGCGGTCCTTCAGGCTGTCCTTTCCCAGGCTGCAAAAAAATCCACAGCCTGCCCATCAGACTCCCTCCACCAGCGCCTTTTAGATCAAATCTGCTCTGAAATAAAAACAGCAGATTTGACTTTATCACCAAAGGCCCTACAAGATCTTGCAAAGGTCATTTTCAAAGACTTTTGCAAGGAAGCGCTCTCCAACCCAAAACACACCTTAACTCTATTGAAATTAGGAGAGCCAACAGTTGACAAACTTTTCATCTCCATCTTCAAGAAACACTTTGTAGTGTCCACACAGAAACTTGAGCCAGAGTCGTCTGAAATCAAAGCTCAGAAGCAGCTTTCAGTTGAAGTCTGTGTGGAAGAACTTGTCAGGCGTGCTTTTAAAAAGGCACGTGTTCTGTATACAGATGACACAGTTTCTGAAATTACAAACCGTTTGTTGAAGAAAATCTGGGCTGATGTCCAACATATCGATTTTCAGCCCTCCTCAAAGTCCTTCAGAACCTTACACAAGGTCATTTACAAATCTCTCCTTAAAGAGTATAAGGACCCCGAGTGTGTCACGATTCTCTTTAATCTCGACCATGAAGTAGGTGAGCAAAGAATCATCGAAACCTTTAAAGAACATCTGATGTCGGCAGCGGCGCCAGCAGGTCGCATCAGAAGGTTCTTCTCATTAATAGGTCGGAGGTTAGCCATCACCCGCAGAGAGTCGCGGGTGTTTCCCCTTTAAAAACAACAATTTGACATTGACTAGCTGGCATCAAAGTGACTCTTAAATTGGCTAACAACAAACAATTCAAACAAGCCAATTTATTTAACATCCAATCGAGTCATTTTAAACACCCCTGGACCGGTTGCGGCAGATGACCGTCCCTCACTGAGCCTGGTTCTGCCGGAAGTTTCTCCCCGTTAAAAGGGAGTTTTTCTTCCCCACTGTCGCCAAGTGCTTGCTCAGAGGGAATTGTCCGATTATTGGGGTCTTGTTTCTAGTCAGTAAATTACTGACTAGAACACTCTAAATTATTGAACAAAAATCAGAAAATCTAATAAAATTCTAAAAGAAAAATCACACTCTGATTTCTGCTTGTTTTCACTGTCTGTTGGACAAATGTGTGTGTGTGTGTGTGTGTGTGTGTGTGTGTGTGTGTGTGTGTGTGTGTGTGTGTGTGTGTGTGTGTGTGTGTGTATACAGCTTTGACTGAACGTGTGTTGAGTAGTTGTCATTCAATCCAAACTGTTTAGGTAGAAAATGCCGAGAACATCCTGTTGTGATATTTATTAGTGAGATTTCATCCATACAAAGTCGTACATTTACAAGAAAACATACATACAGAGGTGCGCACAAGTGGAACAAACCGTCAACAGAATACATGAGATACACTTTCCTGTTTCAGCAGCCAAAACATTAAGCACAAAATTAATAGAAATAACTTCATTTAATAAAATGGATTGGAATGAGGTCTTTACAAAAAACAAAAGGATATAAGTTTTAAGCTCAGGGGCCAGTCTGTGGAACAAGAAATCCCCGAAAAGAGAAAACATCACACACAGTCTGAAGAAGCTGTGACCGCCGAGGAACAGAAACCTTCTGTGTCACCTCAAGTTTGGAGAAAGCACAAGAACAGACACAGTCGTTCACTCTGCTGCAGCTTAAAACATTAAAATGTATTCGGACAATATTAACGCAGCCACTGTGGGTCCCCTCATAGATGGCTTTTTTGATCAACTAAACATGTCGCAGGTGCGATCCATGCTGGCTGGTCGCTCAGATGACTGCACTGTCCAGCTAATGTGTCACATGGCTGCTCAGATGGTGCAGCTCTGCGCGGACTCTGCCACAGCAGTACTGCTGAAAAACTGTATCCCACAAGAGCGATGCATCCACAGCCTCTTCAGAGAACTGGAGGGGCGCATCGGCTCGATTGCTTCCTCTCTCACCCCAGAGTCAGATCACGGAGCCAGAGAAGGCTTCATAAAAGAACTGATCCAGGTGTTGTTAGGGAGATCTACAGTAATGTATTATATTCTAAAATGATGCTAAATGATAAAAATGAAGGTGTTGGCAAAACAGCTGGTTAAACTATCTTCAGCTAAAAACCTTCTGCTAAAGTAGACAGTGAATAATTTTTTTTTGTAAATGTGTTTTTATATTTATATATATTAATTATTATATTGATGAATTAATTCATTACTGCTATTGTTTGTATTGGCAAAATTTAGTAGATTACAGGTGGAGGTGGTCAACAAGTACCTCGGGCTGTGGGTGGACAACAAACTGGACTGGTCATGCAACACAGAGCACCTGTATAAAAAAGCCCAAAGCCGACTGTACTTCCTCAGGAGGCTGAGGTCTTTTAACATCTGCAGGAAGCTCCTGAGGATGTTTTACCAGTCAGTGGTTGCTGGAGTACTTTTCTATGCTGTAGTGTGCTGTGGGAGCAACACAGCAAAGAAGGACTCATGCAGGCTGGAGAAACTGATCAGGAAGGCTGGCTCTGTGGTCGGCATGAAGCTGGACACTCTGGTGACAGTGGCAGAGAAAAGGACACTAAAGAAACTGCTGGACATTATGGACAATGCTGGGCATCCTCTGCACACGGCCATTAACAACCAGAAGAGTCTGTTCAGTGACAGGTTGCTTCTCCCAAATATATATATATATAATATTCTGTAACTCTGTAACTTCTGTCGGTGCTGTGCTTTTTTGGAAACCGAATTTCCCCGAGGAACCCACCCGAGGGATTAATAAAGTTTTATCTTATCTTACCAATATATGTGGACAGCCCGTTCTCATTCCCGACGTGTAACATACCGACCATTAGTCGCGCTCCGAGGTGTCCCACAGACACGTGAAAGGTAACCTTCCGCATCCATTTGATACGCGCCGGATTGTGGATGATATCCAATAGAATGACGCTCCCGGTGTAATACACGTTCCAGCTGTGTATTCCAGCCATAACCCTAACCTTAATCCTAACCCGTATCATAACCTAATCGTGTTAGATAGTGTTTTCCAAAGCAATTACAGTAAAATAAACATACACGTGTAGATTGATTGGAAATGGTTCTCATGTTTCCTCATTTTTCCGAACAAGTAACACAGGGACATGTTGGGTGGCCAAAAGCGTAACATACTGACGATTTGTCACCTAGTGTAACATTTTACACTTTGAGAGTGAGAACGTGTTGATGTGGATTCTTAATATGAAATTATAGTTTACATACAAATATCCTGAAAATGACAGTACAAATATCCTGTCACATTTGATCTCTGTGAGGTCAGAGGTCAAATTTACAAATGAATACCTCTTATCTGTGACCTACTCCTACATAAGGTTTGTGTAATCAGAGTAAAACGTCTGTGCAATGTTTTAATACAATAGTTGCTACTAAAATCTTTGATTTGAAAAGAATGACAAACAAACACGTTCAGTCTAAGCTGAAAATGTATACATTTGTGTGACAATGAAAACACGCACAATTCAAAATATAATCTTTTTTGGATCTTTTTATTGATGAAAAATACATTTAGAGTGCCCAATACGATAAGTTGTGTATTAGATGGCACAAAACAAAACCCCAATAATTTGACAATTGCCTCTGAGCAAGCACTAGGCGACGGTGGGGAGTAAAAACTTCCTTTTAACAGGGAGAAAACTCCGGCAGAACCAGGCTCAGTGAGGAACGGCCATCTGCCTCGACCGGTCAAGGGTTTTTAAAATGACTCGATTAGATGTTAAATAAATTGAAACTGAAAATGCTACGTCCAGATGAAGAGAATCTACTTTTAGGGACTTACAAAACACTAACCAAGTATTTTCTGCCTGCGATCCATACAGCATGACCCGCAGAGAGAAAGAAACTTGTGATGAAATGTTCACTTTCCAATACAGTGATGGCATGCTCCTTGAAAACCTTTACAATTACATCATCTGTATGTTTGTGGCCTAATTCCATGAATGTCAGTATGACATCTGGCTCTTTCCATTTCTCTATTAAAGAGCTGTAAACCATATCACTGAGGAACATCACATTGTCGATTTTGATTTTTTTAAGTCTAGGCCAGAGTTTTATGAACAGCCGTTGGGTGATGGCATCAACTTTTTCAGTACAGCAAGGTGAACTGGCATTGTTAATGACACGCGTCACCACCTTCTTGATAGAGGTTTCCACAGATAACCTGTAATTTTCAGCCTCTTCAGCTTCACACAGGGCTGGATTCTGCATAGTGTCGATCAGGTGATTTTTAATGATATCGACCGTCAGTTTTCTCAACACTGGGTCCTCGTCGTTCAGTAACATCAGTAAATGTTTTTCTTTACAGAATGTTTTCTGACGTAGCTCTTGGTAAATGGCCCTGTCGAGATCTTTCAGTTTTTTTTATGTATATGCAGATCTTTGATCCTGTTGTCAGACAACACGTGTTTTAACAGGTACCTGTGGAGTTTTTTAGAAGGTTTGTAGTGCGAATTCTTCGCAGCCCGTGTGAGCACAGCATCAATGAGTGCGCTCACACATTCTTCTTCATCATCATCATAATCGCTGACAGTAATGCCAGATGATGATTTTTTCTCCACTATTGGAAATATATTACTTTTAAATTCTTCTAAAAGTGTTTGAGAAATGGCTTTAGTTTGTTCGTCCTCGTCATCCTCGGCTCTAACGCACCACGAGAAGAACCTTGCCAGTAGGTTTTTACGGAAGAGGTGATCTTCAAATATGGAGATGATCACCTCTAGGTACGGCTGACCTACGGCTAGCGCAATGATCACGAGATCAGGGCTAATGTCCAGCCGCTTTGTTATGTCTTTAAAAATCCCCTTTTCAAGTTTTTTAATCCCCCTTTGTGTGATTTTGAGAGGCTTTTGCTCAACTTGTGCCCACAGAGCTGTGAAGAGGCGCTGCTGAATCATGTCAGACGGCGACACCTTTGCCTCTTTGGAGGCACGTGTAATAACAGCATTTATTAGCTCTTTAACGAGCAGCTGTTTCCCCGGATTCTGATGCTGGTTGCACGACTGAGGGCAGCACACACAGTGCTTCGATTTCCCCTCGTCGCTCTGTAAAATGTTTGCGCCAGGGACGACACTACATTCAGAGTCATCTGCAGTGGCGCAGCTTTGAATCGCATCGGTCGTTTCAATGGCAGAATTCATATTTTCAAATGATATAAGTTTTTACAATCTCGACTTGATGAGTTTGTGTCTTAGACATTAATCTCTCTTACTCCCTCTTACTAAACTTACCTTGTGACTAACCCTGTGCAAATGCTTCTATTTATAGACTTTGACCAAGGTGATGTCACACAAGACATGAAAGGATCAAAGGGATTCTAGCGCTAAGCCCCGCCCACATCCGATATGACGGCGACGTGACGTTACCCTAGCGACCGCTATACAATGGCGATCCTCAGTTGTTGGGATTGAGTGAAACTTGTTTGGATTCAAACATGTAGCCTGCTGGTCCACTGCTGTAACCCACAGCAAATACTGTTAAAATCCTTCCTTTAAAGTTAGAATGCCAAGCGACCCCCCCTCCGACCCTCACCCACTGTGTTGTTGTCGGGTTTACGGCTGGTAAGCTATGCTAATTTAACTGTTTATGTAGCTTCACTCATTCACCTGCAGACACAGACGGCTATCAGAATGGTCACACGTCTTCTTAGAGGACGTTCCAGGTGAACACGCGCGGTGAGTTACAGCCAGCGAGGAGTCACGCAGTTTTTGCGTGCATGTCTGTGCTCGTGGACATTTGTGAGCAGAAACACTTATTATTAAATGATGCACTTACACTCAGAGTTAGAAATGAAATATTTGTATTAGAGGGAAGGAGTATAACAAACTATAAATGAAGCTAATTTGCACGTTTTTATTCTGCTTTTCTAATCAAAAAATTGTTAATGCAAGAAAAATATCCAAATATTAACAGGAAAATCTCAAACCAAACTCTTACCACCCCTCTGTAAAGTCAATATTTAATATCAATGACTTACATGAAATACAGTTAAGTAATCAAATGAAAGAAAACAAGTGAGCACTACTGCATATAAACCCGACTAGATACATACACATATACACTTGTGCTAACAATTCAAGAAACATTTGGTATATTTTATATCCCCCCTCTGTCCTTTTCTCCGGATCCTTGTAGTACTTTGGTAGTAGTATTGTGGTCTTAGGAGCTGATGTGTCAGTGGAAATGAAAACAGCTAAACTGTGACAGCAAAATGTTAAGAATACATATTCTTACCCAAGGTGGCATGCTGTGGCTTTTACAGAAATGCAAGCGGAGATGACCACCTCAATTTTTAGAAGCACTCCTTTAATAAAAGTAGCAATGAAACCACCTTATTACACATGAATCTGTATTATTGGCAAATTGCTCTTAAAGTATCAAGAGTATTCTGCAGAACACATTGTTCCCCATCGGTGTTATACGCTTATAAGGTTGGTCTGAATTTAAATGCTTCATATGCTGTTTGAGCTACAGCAGGGGTCCCCAATCCCAGTCCAAGAGGGCTGGTTTCCTGCAGGTTTTAGATGTGTCCTTGATGCACCACAGCTGATTTAAATGAATAAATTACCTTCTCAACACGTCTTGAAGTTCTCCAGAGGCCTGGTAACGAACTAATCATGTGATTCAGGTGTGTTGACCCAGGGTGAGATCTAGAGCGATACGCGTTTTCACGTCAAAAAGTCGTCATAAACAAGTCTCCAATAATACCAGAGAAAGTCGCCAGATTTGTCGCTAGGGAGTCTGAAAACTCGCTAAATATAGCGACAAAGTCGCTACGTTGGCAACACTGCTACCGAGGAGCCTCGCGGAGTGATACGTACTGTGCTTCAACGTAATATTACCGTATTGTGTGTGTATAAGGACCATAAATGGCACCTGTTAAGAGACACGGTTATGAAGCGGATTTCAAACTCCAGGCTGTCAGTCACGAACTTGGAAAGAGAGCAGCTGTGAAATCTGTCTTTGTTATTATGCTCAGCGTCTTTTAGTTTACATTTTGACTGCACAATTGTGAGCTCTTTGTTATGCACAAAAACAACATAGTTTTCTTTTATTTATGGAGCATTATTATTTAATAAATGCTTATAATTTATTTTTGAGTAGTTTTTTTCATGTACATCTATGCTGTATGTTAATAAAAGTGCACATGTGACATCTGGGACACAGCTTTGACTAAGAACTCTCTTTTTGTTCTTACCTTATGGCTTTAAAAAAATATCGAGATATACATCTTATATCGCCATCCAGCTAAAAAATATCGAGATATGAATTTTGGGTCATATCGCCCAGCCCTAGTACTAGCACCTCAAATAGTACCATATAGTACTGCTCCTATTCGTTGTTTTGGCTATAACTGATAATATTAAAAGGAGCGGGGGGCCACACTGACATCATAAACCGCACAGCTTTTGACTTTAGTTTACACATTTATCATTTTAAATTTTTTACATTGATGTACTTTTTTAACAATATAAAAATATTTTATATACCCACACATAAACTGACACCACTGATGGGCTATGCTATAGGCATGCTTCAAAGCGACTAAATATTGTCACGTCACAGGACGCACATCATTACAAAGCACTCTAAAACCCTGAATCGATTAGATGTTAAATAAATTGAAACTGAAAATGCTACGTCCAGATGAACAGAATCTACTTTTAGGGACTTACAAAACACTAACCAAGTATTTTCTGCCTGCGATCCATACAGCATGACCCGCAGAGAGAAAGAAACTTGTGATGAAATGTTCTCTTTCCAATACAGTGATGGCATGCTCCTTGAAAACCTTTACAATTACATCATCTGTATGTTTGTGGCCTAATTCCATGAATGTCAGTATGACATCTGGCTCTTTCCATTTCTCTATTAAAGAGCTGTAAACCATATCACTGAGGAACATCACATTGTCGATTTTGATTTTTTTAAGTCTAGGCCAGAGTTTTATGAACAGCCGTTGGGTGATGGCATCAACTTTTTCAGTACAGCAAGGTGAACTGGCATTTTTAATGACACGCGTCACCACCTTCTTGATAGAGGTTTCCACAGATAACCTGTAATTTTCAGCCTCTTCAGCTTCACACAGGGCTGGATTCTGCATAGTGTCGATCAGGTGATTTTTAATGATATCGACCGTCAGTTTTCTCAACACTGGGTCCTCGTCGTTCAGTAACATCAGTAAATGTTTTTCTTTACAGAATGTTTTCTGACGTAGCTCTTGGTAAATGGCCCTGTCGAGAAGCAGTGGGAATGAGAATCAGCAACCTTACACTGGATGGGGCTCTGATAAATTTGTTAAGCTGTAAGTGGCAGTAAAGTTGGTTTTAAATTTCACAGCTCAGTTTTCTTCTTTTCTTCCTTCTTAGTATTTTTCTCCTCTTTATGGAAGACTGCTCCATCAGGCAGCTTTCTCCACTTCAGATTGACTCCATTGACTCCTTTTTCCTCCAGTTTGTCCTGCAGCTGAAACACAAACAGTAAACAATTTAAAGCCTCCAGGTGACTAAAAACACACAAAAAAGGCTTTTACCTCACACAAAGGCTGCTTCTGACAGCAAAGGTCCTGAAGACTGAAGGATTTATCAAAATTATCAGCTCTCAGCATTTAGATAAGGCACAAAATCATATTGCATTATTACAGCGAAGTCCTAACAATATTTTTGTCACTTATAGAACTTGCAGAGACTTGCCTTTGTTAGGAGGTTTGCTTTGACAGCTCTGTCATTCAGATCCACAGACAAGTCCTCCAGATTCAAGCTCATTTTTATTACTGAGAAAGAGAAGACAAAAGAAATCATGACGAGTTTTCAGTTTTATTTTTGGGTCTCAAAATGTTTGTTGACCAATAATTTTCAAAATAGTTTTTAATCAATAACATTTTTTCTGACAAAAAGAAAACATTACCAAAACAAAACAAAAAACGAATGCGCAAGGACAAAATTATAATGACACGTAAAGTTTGGAAGTGATCCAATCAGAAATAATCTGCAATAAGTTTCGAGTGTCACGATCAGGCCGTGTGCAGGCAGGAATTGGACCCAAACGCAAACTCACAGGAAACAGGACTGAACTCTAAATACAGCTTCATTGCTAACAGAAGACTAAGGCGAGACAAAATAATATAAAACTAAACTGGGAGATTCTAAAGGAACTGACTCATGAGGAAACACGGCGGGGCTCACAGTCATGAGGGAGGATGCGACACGGAATGGAGGGAGACGTGGACATAAATACACAGAAGGATAACGAGGGACATGGGAACACACAGCTGACACAGAATCATAACGAGACAGGCCAGGAGCAAACACAACATGACTCATACTGACGGGAGACTGTCAAAGTTAAACAGGAAGTACACAGAGGCGCCGACAGGAGGGGAGGAGAGAACACGGGGAGAGCACAGACATAACGGGCTGGGGAAAACGTGGAATAAAACACAAGGAGGAGAAACGTGGCACGGGGACTCACAGATACGTGGGGAAATCGAATAACCTTAACAGAACAACCTAGGGACCCTTAGAATAAACGGTGGACCTAAAACATAATAACATCAAATGAAACACAAAATACCAAGTAGAAGTCCTGGGACCATGACATCGAGGAGTACATTTGATTGCCCGCTGTAAGCAGTACCACTAACTCCCCTGCTCACAGTTTCTCAAAAAGATATGATAAAATGCTAATGTTTGGAGGAAGAGAAGAGCAGACATATGGACACATTTTGCATCTCATGTAAAAAAAAATGAGATTCTTTGTAAACCCTGTGAAGCAACTCTCAACAGTAAAAACACAGCAAGCTTTAACACATATTCATGTAACCTCAATAAAAGGATAGTGTATGGGAGGACGGACGAGAGCTACTGGGGTCAAGCGAAGGGACGGCGCTCTGTCCAATCTCTCCCGTGCACGAGTACCATGAAGAAGTTTGCCTACTTGCGTCTTGCTTGCAGTGTAATTATATTGTCTTAACGTTCCAGCGAATAGGTTCAAGCTACAAACCTAACACTCATCCAATCAGAGTCCAGTCCAGATATCAAAAAGCACCTTTACATGGTTCACTGCTGTGGATTTAAATACAAGACAAATCCAGGACAATTTAGATTGTTTTTTCTTTTTTATTTGCTGTTTTGAACACAAACACGACCAAAGCGTGCTCGGTGAGTTGGTGGAGATCACTCTTCCCCAGCCTGCTGGAGCCTCCTTCCCAGTGCTCTCAGTGTTCTCCTCAGTGGTATGCGCAGTAACCCTCTCACAGGTGCGTCCTCGGCACTCTCTGTTTGGGTTCCTTGTTCCCTCCGCAGACCCTGACGGTCATGGCTGACTGTGCGTTTTCTGTCCTGGGGCATCTGAGGTCTGATCTCAGGATCGGATTCCTGTTCTCGCTCTTCAGATGCTGAAGGTTTCCCCTCGGGAGCAACTGTTTGCTTTCCTTCACTAAGAGTCACGACTTCCCTTGCAGGATAAACAGATGATGTCACAGGTTGCTCCTCAGGGAAAGTTTGATCCGGCAGCATTTCAGGCTCGCTCTCACTGAACTCGCTTTCTCTCTCGTCTCCGTCACTTTCTCTCGTGTCTCCGTCACTTTCTGTCGTGTCTCCATCGCTCTCCAGAAACTCTTCCATGAAGCGGTCTAAAACCGGAAAGCCATCCTCCATGAAGTGTTCAATGATGCTCGTCACATCTTCACGTAGCTTTTCCAACGCCTCTAACCTGTAGATTCGCCGGATGGTGGCCACTTCATGACTGGCTTTAGCGTCCTCAGCCCCGTTTTTCTCTTCAGACTCGTGTTTCAGGTCGTGGTCCATGTTTGCTTCTGTGTTTGTGAAGAAGTAAGCTCAGGTGTGTTTGGTTTTAAACTCTGCAGAGGGAACTGCCATGCAGGGCCGTTGCTAGCCATTTGGGTGCCCTAAGCACAAATGCTTTATGGTGCCCCCCGCCACTGAAAAAAACAAAAAAAAACCATTAATACTTTTGAATTTCTCAGTGGAATTTGTTTAATTAAATAACAACAAACATGACAGTTAAACAAATAAATAAGGTTAAAGGAGGTTAAAAATACTGTTACAAATAAATACTGAAACAAAAATTGAACATTGGAACAAGAACAAAGAGCCTGGCAATAATGTGTAATTTTTTTTATAAAAAAATAATATATATAATATAATAGTATTATTATTAATATATTTACAAATAGTTTCACAATAGAATTTAAATAAGAAACTTAAATAAGAAAAATAAGAATTTGAACACAAAAGCCACATTCCTTAAGTAACTATGTTAAACATTTTTACAATTCGTTGTCAGAGTATGCCATGCTTTTCTTTAGCCGTGTGTCCAGTTCTCTCCACTTAAGCATGCACTGTATGTGGTCTTGGCTACACTCATGACCCCTCAAACGGATGTTGATGTTCGACCAGTCACTGAAGCCCTCTGTACTCAGCTTTATATCCTTCACACTGAAAAGCTTACATGCAAAGCAGAACACAGCATTGTTCTGCGGTGAGTACACTAACCAGCTCCGGTGAACCTTTTCTCCATTGGGAAGAATTTTGAACTTAAGGCTAGTGTGAAATGCTCTTCCATCAGGCCCCTTTGGAAAATTAAAATCAGAGCTGACATTAAAAGGACCTCTCCGCACAATTTCAACACGATCAGCATCTACAATGTGAGCTGGCCAAAGAGCAGGATCGGTTGAAGGGGGCACACATGTCTCCACAGTGTCACTTTCTGATAGTCTCTCAGTGACAGGACTCTCAGTGGTACTTGTGTATGGAACTGTACCTGAACTGGTGGTTGATGGTTCTTGTTCTTCTTGGCTAGGGATTGTTGCAGGGTCTACAATGGCTGGTGGTTGATGTCCAGGGATGGCACTACTACTGGATGGTTCATCCTGTCCTTGAGATCCTCCTTGAACATATTTAAGCATTGACCCTGCATACAAGAGAAAATATTCAGGGATTTTACAGAAATACAATTTTGAATCTACAGTAGGCCTACGAAAGATTGCATTATAAGACTAATAAATTAAGTAAGTCACTGGTACATTTAAAAATTACTAACTATATTTTACATGTATAGATTTTCATAATGGCAAATGGCAATATAAACATGCTGTACATAATTTGATATAAATGCGCAAGTAGGAAATCTATATTACTGGAAGATATAGGTTTCATATTACAGTTTCACCAACAGATGTCGCCCTTGATCTATGAACCTAAAGAAAGACGAGAACTATTTATGTGTTCAGACGTCAATGGCATAAATAAGATATGCGTCTTTATAGATATCCTGAAATGCAGCAACATACAAAGTAATCTTGTCTAATCTGATAATAATACTTGACTGCATCACTGACCTATCCCAAAGTTAAGGTTAATCAGTAGCATGCATGACGTTAGCCAGCTAGCAACCTGAGGAGGGAAATGCTAGTCTCACGAATCACGATAACGTTAGCAATCGTGACTCACGATTGCTACGGCACTGCCGGTTGAGTTAACACTGATTATACGCAGGGCAGCAGCTATTACTGAATAATTACAAAGTTGCTCTTCAAGCTACTCAAATGTACCACGCGTGAAACATTCATTATTGAAAGTTAAAATGTTCAATCGAAACATAACACAGAACAAATGATGGTTGTACAAGAGTCTCACTCCTATTCACAAGAGCACCAGTCATTGGTAATTTACATAACAGCATTCTCTTGATGTGTTATTTTAGAAATCTTCCTATCCAGTAGCAATTTTGTTCTTCAGCCCAAAGACTTTGGGGGAGAGCTTTTCACCATCGAATCCCATCAACACTTTCTAAATGAATTCATAATAGTCCTTCAATTCCTTGGGGAAGGCTAGGTTTAGTGCATAGATTACTCCAAGCATCAATGCACAAGCTTGGGCCAGAGATCCAATGTTGTCCATGACTATCTCCCCTTCAACAAATATTCCAATGTCATCATAATGTCCATTTTGTCCATCCTCCCTGTTGATGACATAAATGCCCATGGTGTGCTTCTTCAGGTCTCTCTGGATATCATCTCCTTCAATGTCCTAAACATTTAATAAAAAGGTAAAAGAAAAAACAATTAACTCTACAATTAAATTCCAATCTAGTCGTTTGTGTGTGTGTGTGTGTGTGTGTGTGTGTGTAATACACACACACACAGATATCTATCTAAAAAGTGTGTGTATAGATGACTTGCTTACAATGACTTAAATGACTTACAAAGAACTCCCGAATAAGGCTTCCGTCCTCTTCACCAAGGTAGAGGCAAAGTGCCCTGAGAACTGCTTCCCTTTTCACTTTAACATCACTTTCAGCCTGTTTAAAGAGAGTTGCTGATTAAACCAATTTGGAAAAAAGAACAATGTCTGACATTCGCAATAAGTAAATTTTATCATATGTCAGTTCAAACATAGTAAATAAAATTTATATATGAAATTTCAAAATTTAGATTGCTTGGCTGGTCACCTAAAACGGCTTATTGGACTCACCAGTGACCTGCCACTTAAGACAAAAGAAATCCAAATAGAATTTGCAATATTCAGATTTACCTCTTGCATGATCTGCAAGTGGTGGGCAAGTTTCTGCCCAGAAACACCGCCCTTCTTCTGGAAAACTGTCATCAACTGAGGTGTAATTCTGTCTAACTGTGCCGCGAAGGTCATCTCCAGTTGAAGTGTTGTAATACACTGGAATTCAGCATTTACCTGTATCACACACACACACACACACACACACACACACACACAGAAAAAAAGAAGACTGGTGCTTAATCATTGGTATGATTATTTTGTTATTTCTTCATTAAATGCTACAATGCAATTGCCATCACTTCATAAAGCATGATTATCATATGGGTTAGTATACAGTGCATGAAGGATGTTACTACTGTTAATCAAAGAAGAAATGAATGGCATCAGTCCATTTAACGGGTTTAAAGGGTTTTAAAAAGCAGATATTTGTCTGTTTCAGGTGGTTGGCAACACATTTTCCTGTGCTCTTTGTCCACTGGTGGGAGTGTCTCACCTGTGAGGTCAGCGGGGCAGAACTCTGCCATCAGCAACAGAGAGCAGAGAAAATTTAGATGTGCAACTAAAAACATGCTTGCCATGTAAGCCCCAAACATCTCTGAAATTGCTCTGCAAACTTCAGAGTACTTATACTTCAGGAGTCCTGTGGGTACCGTAAGGACTCATGTATGCAAACAAACCACATTTTTTTTTGCAATCTGATCCTTTTTCTCTTGGCTGTTTCCTTCAGGGATCACCACAGTGAATGATCCACCTCCATCTAACCCTATGCTCTGCATCCTCTTAACTCACAAGAACTAAATTCCTGTTTTTCATTTCACTTTCGCAAGTTTTTTTTTTCTTTTGTCCTGGATAAAAGAAATTTAATCATATATATTAATTGATATTAATTAATATCAATATTAATAATCACAAGAACCCTTAAGATGAGATAGATAAACTTGTCCCTGCAATACTGTGACAAATACTGTTGTGATAAATATGTAAGGAATTTGCATGTACTTACCAAAATAACACCATCTTCTTGAATAAACAGTAACACATAAGGGGAAGAAAATCTGCCAGAAAAGGAAGACAAATAAAAAAAAAAAAACTTTAGAAAGACAAACAATTACCGTTTCCAAGCCATTAGTGCATTACTTCATGATACTCCCTTGTAACAAAACAAATCTTACTTGTGCCTCTGTGCAAACTACAGATGGCACGATACCACTTTTTTATGTCCGATACCGATATCATAAATTTGATTATCTGCCGATATGAATCCGATATAGTGTATTTTATAATAAATAAAACTGTTTTTATAAATATTTTGCTGCATTTTGTATAAGTTCATACTCAGTTTTAAAAACAAAACATTAAAGCTATTCTGTTATACCTGTATGCAAAAAATACACTGCACCCAAAATATTTTATACTTCAGCAATACTGATCAACCTAAAAAACTTACACCATCCTCCTTATTCAGGTATTCTAAACAGTACATAGAAATATTAAACTAACTAATAGGACTGCCAACTCCCAGCAAAAATATTAGGAAACCACCCCGCACCCTTCGCCTGATAATGCTTAATTGACGTAATCTACTTTAATGCACAGAAATCAATTATTTTTCTATAATAATTTGATTCAACATTTTTCTTCAATACAGTTGCAGACAGCGCAGACAGCGTACCTTCCCAAAGGAAAAAGTGCTATATGTACTACTATTACTAGGGCATATATTAGACTTAATATTTACTACATACAATAATGGATCTCTATACATTTAACCAGATCACCACTTTGGTAGTAAGATTTAGAATAATTATTTATTAAAAGCTAGACATTTTAAATGAGAATAAGAAAGAAAATTATGTCTTTGTGTCTCCCTTTCCCTGTTAATGCCCTACCTGGCCCCCTGGCAAAACTTTGCTAGATCCGCCCCTGCACAGTTACCAGATGTCAGCTACATAGAAAAGGATCCTGGTGTTATTTGTCTCTCAGAAACAGTTCATAACTTCCCTTCAACTCATTCATGTGACCTAAAATGTAAACCTGTTTCTTCATTACCTGTTCAGCTCTAATGATTCAGTAAAAACTTCTCCTGGTTTCACCTTCATGTTTCCTTCTCACCACATATCCAAACTATCATGACCAGCAGCTATTACGGCTGTGGCTCCAGAAAACATAAGCGGATACTAGAAGTAATATTAAAAAAATTCTAGCAACAGCTTATCAAGCTTAAACGTGCTGCTGTTGTTTATCTGCCGTTTTCCTCTTTCTAGCGCAAACTGGGTGACTAACAAATGAGAGAGACTAGCGACAGAAAAGCCGATCAGCTGATAATCGATCAGTTTCATGATTGAAGTAGCAACAGGAGAGGGAGGGGGGAGAATGAGGGAAGAAGTTTTAGCTGTTCAGCATGAAGACACCGAATAACTCCAGCTTTGTGTCTTTTTTCATTCTAGCTGAAGTATAAAACAAATCGCTTCCTTTCCCCCACAATACAAAACTCCGACAGCCAGTCCAGCTGTGGCTCCATACATCGGTTGTTAAGCTCAACATGGAAATACTATGCAAACATAAAGAGATGAACTTACACACTTGCTTTACTTCTGTGTTAGTTTTCTCTGAGATTAAATGCAGCGGTTTGGAAGCACGTAGCGAGGCTTTAAATGCTAAACCAGACCGCTGACAGGTCTTGCACTCAACAGCTCTATCAAGTGAAGCAACTTCTTTTCTGAGTTAATTTCAGTTCTGACAAACATCACTCTCAGTGCCTTTTGATCTCACATTTTTGGCAACCACTGAGTTATTCTCCTCCACAGTTTACAACCATTATTTTTTTCTGCACAAAAGACGTTGTGCAACGCCAATCCTACTTATTTCCTACTGCACCCCTGACTGTGCAGGTGCGTTCAGAAGCCCCCTCCCCCGCCCGACTATTAATGCCAATGTTGTGGCGGGAGGGACGATTTCTCAACTTAAAACTGCAGGCGACTGTACAGTGAACTTTACAGCTAACTACAGAGAAATTGCCTCGTTCCATAATTTGTTAGTACAAAGTGTGCCACAAGAACTAAGCTAAAAACATATGACATTTTAACGCATCAATACAATTACTCTTTTAATAGAGCAGTAGCTAATAGAGCACATAGCTAGCTTAAGTCAAATTCATGACAAAGTTCAGAGGTGTACAACTACTTAGACTTCTTTCTCCATGTGCACACGTCTTAAAGAGTCAACATGCTTTGACTGAGGTAAAAAAAAAATAAAACAAAAACGACCGTAAAAGGTTTACTTACCGAAGCTAGACCACCTTTATATGAAGTTGTGCGATTAACTTGAGCCCGCTTGCAGCACACAAAGAGTCCGCTTCTTCAGTCCGCGTGCAAAATGGTGGCCTGTCCTAACGCATGCGCAAAATGGCCCAGCAGGAGGCTATGAAAAACATACTTAAGCATTTTGAGCTACATTTAATTAACTAAAATTAATTGGATTAAAACGCAGGGAATGTATTCTGGAGTTACTCGAATTATATATGTAGACAGGAATTACTCATTTGAATTGAAAAGATATACCAAAATATAATATGCTATATTTAAAAGGAGACAATATCACTTTTTTCAGTGTACAGTCCCAATCAAAAGTTTAAGGCAACTTGAAAAAGGGCACAAAATCATATTTTTAATGATTTTTTTTTTTTTTGGAAATAATTTTTCTTAACAAGGTTCCAAGTAGAGCTTCACCATGCAACAAGAAGACATGGGAATGAGACAAAAAAAACGAGCATGCAATTTATTGAAAACGACACTTAAACTGAAACTGGCTGTTTTACAGCTGATCTAAAGTTTAGGAGCACACCTCCAAATAAACCCTGTAAACCCCCCAAAAAAGAAATCAATGTTCCCAAACATAAACATGGAGTAGCTCCACAGTTATTGTTTTTCTTCTATGGTGCAAATAGTTTTTAAAATTACTTTGGAAATTTTGTTCAACCCCAATGAGCCTTTGCGGTGTATTATATTAAAAAAAATTGTGATTATTTATTCCAGATAATTCTGACAATAGGTCATTTAACAGATTTATATCATTTTCAAAGGTAAAATTTTGATGTTTACAAAGTTGAATTAAGTTTTTCAAAGCTGAAAAAGACTGCATATGTTTGCAAGCAGCATATTCTGTTAATATTAATTGCAAGGCAAGGGTTATCTGATGATTGTAGGTTATCTGAGGATCACATGGTCTGACCTTGAGGTGAATTTGGTGGGATGTCCACTCCTGTGAAGATCAAAGGCTAAAAGGCTAGCATATGCATATATATATATATGCATATATATATATATGCATATATATATATATATGCATATATATATATATATATGCATATATATATATATGCATATATATATGCATATATATATATATGCATATGCAGTAAGGGTATACTTAGTGTTTTTTGTATTTTAGTTTGCTTTTTGTTAAATAAATAATAACATTGCATAACATCATGTATTATTGTTCATCTGAGGATACATTTAAATAATTGATTTTGGATATATAGACTAGCTGCTCTAATGCATCATTCTCTCTTTCTCTGCAAATTTGCCCAAACTCATCTCTTTTTAAGGTACGAGGGTTATTTACAGTAAAAACTCATGTTAACAATGCTGGAGGATTAAGGTGGTACTCTGCTTTGCTTTTTCTTTATCAAACTAACTCCTTTATGCAGAAACAGTAGAAACAATTGATGACAACATGTCATATTGTTACATTGTTAACACTGTTGTTTGTTGTCTATGATGTGCTCACAGGCGCAGCTCCAAAACCCTATGTCACAATACTTAAAGAAAAGGGGCTGCTGCAGTGTCAAGTTCCAGGTGCTTCTCCTAAACCTACAGTTGAGTGGTGGGACAGTGACAACAAAACACTTCCTTTTAAGACGGTGCAGGATGAAGAACAACAAGGTCGCTTCCACGTCACCGTCCAGACTACTGTAACTGAGCCTGGCTGTTATCACTGTGTAGCCACACAGATGGAAAAATGGCATCGGATTTCTTCAGAGATCTGTGTGCATCATGGTGAGTGAGATATAATTCTTCAAATAAGTGTGAACACTAAAATGTGAATATGTGCTTAGACTGAACACTAAGAATGTGGTCGGGGAGGAAAGACATGAACATAAAAGACGATGTGCATGCTGGAAAAAAGCTGTCAGTTTCTAACTGAATGTTGAAAAACTAAACTCGCAAACACATACTGTATATTATAGAAGATGAACTTGCTGTTGTGACTGATTTGTTTATGAACTCTTACATGATGCCCCAAGCTAATTTCTCTATCAAAATATTGGTGTTTTTTAAACCTGAGCATGCTTGCAGACTCTTGAAATAACACTTCCATGGTAAATCTCACTCTGCTTTATTTTTCATTTTTAAACATTAATGGCATCATATTCACACTCTGGGTGGTGCTATTACTTGGTGTTGGCTCTCTCTAGAGTATCATTTTGTGTTGCTGTTAGGACACAGTGGTGTTTTTGTGTAACTTATCTGTGTACCCAGTTTAATTAAAAACTTGTCTTATTGTCTTATTTCATAGTATAATCTTCGTATGCCCTGTCTGAAGCACTCTGTTTGTTCACTCGCTAATTATAGTCCTAGTATTCACTCACTATCTCTTTAGGGATTTGCTAGCTTGACTCGTAGCTGACTCACTAGCAGTGTGTCCTCTTCACTTGTACCTCTGCACTTTCCTGCTCAGTGTGTGAGACATCTGGTTACTCCTCGGCCTCCTTTAGTAATAATGATACTTGTAATAAATGTAGCCGCAGCTCTGCAGCTTTGCAGGAGGATTACTGAATTGGAGACTTAACATCACGGCTTTGAACAACCGAAGCTAGCCAGGCCCCTGTAGCCGGTGCAGCCGAAGGTAGCATAAGCCCCAGCATATTGTCCTGAGCAGCCAGGTAAACAGGATGGCTGGGTGACGGTGAGGAGGAAGCACAGTCTTAAACAGAAGCTCCAGGTACACCACCAACTCATTCATGTATCTAACTGTTTTCCCCACTTGGCGACACACCTGCCAGGGATCAAACTCTGGTAATTGGTGATTCTGTTCTGAGACATATGAAGGTACAGGGCTCACAAAATTTCTCCAGTCGGGCTACCAAAATCTGTCTCAGCCCTGAGGTAAAGACAACAGCACCCATAGTCAATTGTCTTCCAGGGGTCAGAGCAGGCAACATTGATGGAAATTTAAACAATTTCAGACTCTGTAGTTTTCTCTGGTCTCCTCCCTAGTCAGACCATGACTCGCATGTTTAGCCGCATGTTCTCCTTAAATTGCTGTCTGTCTGAGTGGTGTCCAAAAAGCGTTGTGGGATTTAATTGGCAAACCTTCTGGAGGAAACCTGGTCTTGTTAGGACAGACGGCATCATCCCACTTTGGATGGAGCAGCTCTCATTTCTAGAAATATGGACAAATTTATTAAACCCCCCAAAATATGACTATCCAGAGTTGGGACCAGGAAGCAGAGTTGCAGTCTTGCACGTCTCTCTGCAGCTTCTCTCCTCCTGCTACCCCCCCAAAAACCCATCTCCATAGAGACTGTGTCAGCTTCCAAACAGACAAAATAAAAATAAAAATCTGCACAAACCAACTTAAACATAAGAAAACTGCACCAACAAGTAAAACAGTGAAATGTGGATTATTAAACATTAGGTCTCTCTCCTCCAAGTCTCTGTTAGTACATGACTTAATAATTGATCAACAAATTGATTTACTCTGTCTTACAGAAACCTGGTTGCAGCAGGATGATTATGTTAGTTTAAATGAATCAACACCCCCGAGTCATTCTAACTACCAGAAACCTCGAAGGCCGAGGCGGCGGTGTGGCAGCAATTTTTCACACCAGCCTATTAATTAATGAAAGACCAAGACAGACTTTTAATTCACTTGAAAGCCTGAAAGCTTAGCCTCAGAAACCAGTCTTACTTGTTATCATCTATCGTCCACCTGGGCCTTACACAGAGTTTCTGTCTGATTTCTCAGACTTTTTATCTGATTTAGTTCTGAGCTCAGATAAAATAATTATTGTGGGTGATTTCAACATCCATGTAGATGCTTTGATCTTTAGATGCAGATGTACAGCCGATTCTTGTTCTGTCCAGGTGGCTCTTCTATGTTGTGCCATACATTTATGGAGTGGCTGTTTGGTTTCCCCAGTCTAGAGATCTGAGTACTCCTTGCTAAACTGTACACCATACACTACGTTCTTAAGTTTGTGTTTAGGAGTTTTGTCTTTTGGATGAACCAGTTTTTGTCTGAGTGTGTGGCTGAGTCTGAAGTACACTGGGATGTCGTGCTTGGAGAAGAATCTCCGGAGTTTCTCTGATAAACCTGCAACATAAGGGCTGACTTTGTCTTTCTCCCTAGTTGATCTCTGACCTTCTTTACTGTGCATGCAGTGGTTTGTATCATATCTATCTAATAGACTCCAATTTGGAGGGATTTTTTTCTGGCCAGTGTTGCCCCATTGTTAGCAATATTAACTCAGCTAACTGCAAAATTTCCAAGGACCTCACCACTATCCTAGCTCCCCTCATGAGGAACATGCCCCATCACATTAAAAACTCGAGATGATGGATCATGATGAAACTAATCTCCTGTGATGTAGTCTCTCTCTTCACATACATAACTACAACTGAGGCAGTGGAGACTGTCAGAAAATGACTACAACAAGACAGCTTTTTAGAAAACAGAACCAGCTTCACGTCTGATCAGATTTGCACACTGTTAGACCTCTGCCTTACCACCACATATTTTAAATACAACAAGGTTTCTACAGAGAAAAACATGGATGTGCCATGGGCTCCCGGTGTCACCTATTGTAGCCAAACTTTACATGGAGCTTGTTACCTAAACTGAAATAATTGCTACTATTTGGAGTAAGTGTAGTAAATGAAAAGTATTTTTATGAGCCACCTCATCTATTTGATCATGAACATTTATGTTGGAAAGGTTTGGTCACCATTTTACACAATTTGTTTTCTCAAATTCATGTTGTTTTCTGATGTGTATGCATCATTGTCTGTTACACTTGTCTAATGAGAAACTTTTTGTACTGTTTCCACAGAAAAGATGTGTTAGGGAAAATATTCTAAAACACTTCTTCAGTAAAGACTCAGAGAAGAGAAACACACAGAACTTCTTGCTAGCAAGGGCAGCCTCCAGACTGAGACTCGCACTAAGAAACTGCCCCAATCTTTATTTATACTTCAGTAGGTGTGTGTGTGTGTGTGTGTGTGTGTGTGTGTGTGTGTGTGTGTGTGTGTGTGTGTGTGTGTGTGTGTCCTGCTGATCAAAGGGTCATGAGAGCACAAAAGGTACATCCTTGGTCAGGAAAGGGGGTAGTCTCCCCCACCCTAGATAACATGGTGAGGAAGTCCAGCAGTTCATCTATATGTAAAGAAGCACTTAAACTAAAACAGACATAGCTACGTTAATCCTGCCGTAAAACAATAAAACAAGGTATGAGCTCTCATGCTCCCAGACGTGGGGGTGCATTCCTGGGATGCACCCCAAGCCTGCAGCCTGTTAGAGATCACACACAATTAATTATATGCCTCTAAGTATACATGGTTGAATATTTTCTAATACAAATAACTACATGCAGTATTCTACCATATGCAAACTTATATCACTAAAAGATTATACTGACTACTAAATACAATTTTCCATTGACAAGATGGATCAACCACCCTCAGGTAAAGTCCAAAATACCAGCCAGTCAGCAAGGTAAATGACAAAAAAAAAAAACCAACTCCAGGAACCAGCACAATAAGTCACACAAAAAGATCTGTTAGGAACATAAAGAAGTCATGGTAAAGTTTTAAAAAAAAATCGAATAATGTAATGTTTAATTTTTTAGAAGTACAGGAGAAATATTTGTTGTTTAAAAATATTTAATTTACTTCAGCAGTTGAAATTACAAGTTATGCAGGCACAGGCTTTTAGATTAATGAAGGCTAGAAATGTAAAAAGAGAAATAGGGAGGAGTGCAAAGTGAGCAGAAATTATAAAGTCAAAGAGGAATGACGTTAAAAAATGGAATTTGCAACTGTCAGTTTTATATTTGATTTGCTTCACTGACTTCTTCAGAAGGAGACAAAACACTGATGGCTTTATTCTGACTTTATTTAAAGATTATACACAGCTTCTCCTGAGCGACAGAATATGTTCTACAGCAGTTTTTACAGGCAGAGTGACACTGCTCAGGACCTGCATATTTCCATGTGTAAAATCAGATATCGATCCCTTTACAGAAATCACAGTGCAGGTTTACCATTTATCATATTATAATTTGTTGGATTTGTTCAGAATGCCATATTTATATTGTGCAAAGGAGTTAATAGATTTCAGTAACTTTGTGTGTTGTGTGGGTCACAACATTAGGAGTACCAGTCATTATAATTTAATGCTGTATGATATATCAACATTTACTCAGCCTCAAATACCTTTATAACAATGTCAGAAAAACCTTAACATTTAATTTAAATGTAATTTAAACTTTATAACAGATGAGACTTTATGGTGCTGAGTTATAAATGAAGTGATTCTAAAAACTTTGTCTCACTTCACTTGTTCCAAATTTTGTCCTGTTACAGCTTTATTCCAAAATGGATTAAATTAATTTTTCAATTCAATAAGAAAAATGAAAATTTGGTAGAAGGGTAGAAAAAAGTGACTGCAACACTGAAGGACCCAGTGAGCACAGAGGCATCAGTCATCTGTCAGTGGCAGCGCTTCAGCATTGCTCTGTGGAGAGGAAACTCTTCAAGAAGAAACTTTTCTGCAGCACTTCATCAATCACATCTATAAGCAATGTTCCCTCTAAGCTGCATGCGCAATTGCACACTGCTGGCACGGTCTCTGTGCACAGAAAATCTGCGTTGCGCACAAAAAAAATCTTAAAACGATGCCACCTTATCCCATAGTTCAGCCAATAATGCAATTCACATTCGTATATACGCAGCTAATCAACGTCGTTGACAGGCCATGAAAGCGTCCTTATCAATGTTTCCTCTAGTTTTTCATGTGTCTGAGCGAACATACAAACTCCCTGAGCGGCCCCTTGTGCCGGCTTTATAAAAAAAAAAAGTTGTGTTTTTAAAATTGGAGTTCAAGTTATTTTTACTTCCAATAGTGTTAACATACTACACAGGTCATGAACAAGAATTTTTTTTTTTTTACATTTTCATTGTAAGTGGGCTAAAGCAGTCAATTAAAAGTAGTCTAACATAAATGCTGTAATTTGATTATTTTAATAAACCATGTGACTTGGATGGATTGGATGCTGGCGTGACCACAGTGCACACGTTTGATGTCGCTCACAGTGGTCCAAGGGACCGCTCAGGGAGTTTGTGTGTTTGCTCAAACACATGAAAAATTAGAGGGAACATTGCCTATGTGGTAGAATGGCCAGACAGAAGCCCTGTAAAAGTCACATGACAGCCTGCCTGGAGTTTGCCAAAAGGCATCTGAAGGACTCTCAGACCACGAGAAACAAAATTCTCTGGTCTGATGAAACAAGATTAAACCCTTTGGCCTGAATGCCAAAAATAATGTTTTGAGGAAACCAGGCATCACTCATCACCTGACCAACACCATCTCTATAGTGAAGCATGGTGATGGCAGCATCATGGGGCCGAGGGGGAGGGGGCTTAAGTGTTAAGCAAGGAAGAAAGAAAGTATTAGCAAACTGAAATGTCATATAAGCCAGCTGGTAAAGCGTGAGACATCAGTCACCCCGTCTGTCCCCTGTGAATATGTGCGCAGGTCCTCACAAACATCTCACCCCCAATATCCTGAAAAACCATCTACCATCAAAGAGGGCAAAATACACCACCATGAAATCCAGAAACCAAACACCGTAGTAAGGACAGACAAAACAGCAAGTAGTTTGGTGGCTCATGTTTGTTGCATTCCAAATTATCAGAGCCTGAACACAAACACACAGAATTGTGACAGAAACCCACACAAGCAGAAACTCCAAGTAGCTGCAACCTACAGCAAAGACCAAGCCGCTGTGGGCACCAGCATGCCAAGCTAGAAACATGCAAGAAGGCCTCACCAGTGTTCAAGGCACCTCCCAAGATCCAACAGGTGCAACCAAGGCACAAGTGTCACAGAATGACCCAGCCCACAGAGTGCCCATCCAGCTCGCCACCTCCTGAGAGAGTGGAAGGTTTCCACCCAACTCTAGAGGACTGGGCATAGCACAGGGGGTTAGATCAAGGGGAAAGGAAAAGAAAGAAGAGGAAGTTCCCAAAGCCATCAGACCTTGGCATACCATTTCCCATGGAGCCACCAGGAGAGGCACACTGGGCGAGCCCCCACCACCGAGAACCACAGACAACCAGATCCAGTGAGCACAGAAGGAGGAGAGAGAAGCAGGGGAGAAATGGGGAGAGACACAAGGGGGCAACAGAACAGCCTCTGGTTGGAGGGAGGGGATGACATTAATGCCAGGCAGCCCGATCTGTGATTATTTTGGTGGTATTTAATTAGTTGTTGTTGTTGTTGTTGGTGTTGTTTTAAATCACATTCTAATAGTCTGAGGGTTAAGGTCACTGATGACGACTGAGACTTTTTAGGGTTAACCTTCAAAGAAATTCACTTAATTTAAAACAAAAAAACAGACTCTGTTTTAATGATGCGGTTGTAAGAGGAGGAATGAGTCAGTATGAAGTGACATGAAAGACATTTCTTCTGTGAAATCACTCAAACACACTCACAGTAATCTCATACACTTCACAATAATTTAGTGATGAATTTAGAAAAAGCTGGTGTGACACAATTGTTAAAGACATAAAAAGACATCCTTAGGAAATAAGATCATGACAAACAATTATATGTTCTAAACCACAAGTGAAAAGAAAACAAACTCATTGAGCCAAATGTACCACTGAGTGTTTTAGTGATAACTCGGCAGATTAGATGGAGGGAAAAAATGTAAAAACCCAGCAATGTTACAGTCACACATGTGGAAGAAAATAAGGGCACTAATACAACTTTGGTTCTACTGTTTTTATTTTTCAATTAAAATTATAATGAAGCTAAAAGATAGGACACTGTCTTCATCATAACAAATTATTAGAGTCAAATGATATTAATCCTATTTGAAGATTTTGGATTGCAGGATAATATAAACCTGTAATTATTCATTTTACACGTTTCAGTGAGGTGATAAATATGTTTGTCCAGATGAAGCTTCCATGAAAATGCAACTAAGACAAAGTTAGAGTGTCACACGTAACTCTTCTCCAAAGCATACGCCACACAAGATGGTTAATTTGGGTAGCAGCCCTTTTACTTGCCACACACAAATACACTGTGGTTTTTGCTCATTCAGCCTGGGACACAGAAACTCCCCTGGTGGCTCACTGCTGCCTTCTGCCTCTCTGCTTCTCACTGACAACAAAAAACACAAGTCCACGTTAATCCCCTGCCCAGGCACACATGCTCTTCGCTCCACCCCGTGAGCACACTGCATCACCCCTCCTCTGCAGCAGGTCAGAGACCACGCCCCCGCCACACAGAGATTTAAGGGTTGTTGTTTTTTTCTCGTACCTACTTGGTTAAGATTCCAAGCAAGTGTCGAAAATGTGATGTCAACAGACTGGATGCCACTGATTGGCTAGTCAATGGCATCACCCACTAAGACGTGAGAACATCTCCTTCACAGAATTATCTATGCTGACATCACTCAGGTCGCTGTTTAAACCTGCTGTTTGTTGCTGACATGTAGTCACAGTTGGAATTTTTTTTCTCTTCTTCTTCAGGGTTCCCCGTATGGGCTGCTGCACTCATCGGTGTTATTGTTGGTGTTATTGTTGGTGTTGTGGCTGGGCTTACATTTAAAAAACACTGTGTGAAGAAAGGTGAGTTTTACTACTGTACTATAATATCACAAATTCTTCATGACTCCCTGATGTTAGGTCTTGATTTATGTCAAAGAAGATAAATACTTTGTTTGCTCCATTCAGTGGGTGACCAGTGTAGTTGTGTGCTTCTTGAATATTTTGATTTCCTTCCTGCAGGTTCACAAAGAAGAGAGAATGGTGCGGTGTAAAGTGCTCTTGATTCTAAACAACCTTCAAAAGTGTGAAGTGGTGGTACTTTAAATCTGTTTTTCCCCCCTTTGATACATCTGAGATTTTAATCAGGACAGGTGAACAAGTTGGTTTGAGTTAACTCTTCTTCGTCTTGGCTCAGGACATTGCTCCTCCTGACTCCTGACTACTTTCCCATTTTCAGTACAGATCTGAGCTGCATTTGAAAGCTTTGCTAATGACATGAAGATGTTTCAAGAAATCCTCTTTTAAATGCACCAAAGTACAAGGTTTTACTGTAGTTGCCTAACTTTAAGCTTAAAGTAATCAAAGCGTGCTTCCAAACAGTAATTATACTGTCTTACTCAGATATTGTTAGAAGAACACATTTTGACTTTTGTCAAAATGGCAAAATGACTTCATGTCATTGTGATATGTGTTCTTACATAAAAGTGTGCAGCTCTATAAATAATTTGCTGACCAAATTTTCTGACATTTCTTGACACATGCTGACCTCCCAGCCCATTGTTCCTTCAGTGGGCTGGTTTCAGTCATTATGCAAATGTACTGTTTATAAGATTGAAACCTGCAGTCAGCTGAGACTGAAGACGTCACTTGGATGAGTGACGAAATGTTTCTCCCACTGAAAACGTCCAGATGAACAGAATCAACTTTTGGAGATTTCTCTGACATTTATGTTATTAATACGGACAGTGATGGTTTGTTTTCATCATAACAGATTAAGATAATTGTAGCTCTAACAAAAATTGATAAATAATAAGAAATGCAAAATTAAATTTACCTAAGATAAAAGGGACCCATAATGTTAAGACTTGAGATGTTAAAATATCAGGTTTGTCAGTCCAAAGCTGTCATACAGATGGTGAAGAATATAAACTCATATTTAACTCAGGTTAGTTAAACATGTGTACTCATGTTGGAATACTTGATTAAACTGAACCCGCAGCACTTCTCTTGTAAATCAATGTGAGTATTTTGCAGGGGCAGAGATAGTTCAGTAGGTAGAGTGGTGGCCCCATGATCGGAAGGTCGTGGATTCAAATCCACTGAACGGCTACTGTGTGGTATCCCTGAGCACAAGGTACCGTCCCTACACACTGCTCCCCCAGCGCCCAGTGGCTGCCCACTGCTTCACTGAGTGGATGGGTAAAATGCAGGGAGGAATTTCCCCACAGGGAACAATTAAGAATACATTATTGTCATTATTATTATATAAAAATATATCTGTTTGCCAAGCAGGCCTGTCAGGTACACGTGTGCTGTAGTATGTTGTTGTTGGCTCCGTTGAATTTTTTTTATTTATTTATTTTTTTTACAAGTTATATTTATGCTGTTAATTGTTGGCAGATTTTTTTTATATTCATGCCATTTCAGAGAGCGCTTAAGGGTGCACAAGTCTGAATAAGAGATGAAACAACAAACTTCTGTGTCTACTATTTTGTTTTTGGTGTATGTGTTTCTTTAAAGATTCATAAAGAGAGGAAATGTATTAATGTCTTAGTCAAATTTCAAAAAAATTCTTATTTTGAAGCAGCTGTGCTTTGATAAAAGACATTTTGAGGCCAGGAAACCATTTTAATAAAACATATAAACCCAGGACTCTTATCCTCTATTGACTGATTTTATACACAAAATAATATCTGGTATATGTAGTGCCTCTAGTCAGGACCAGTACAATATCAATTTCAGTAGAGATCCTAGACATTGAGGTGGTTTTGATTTAGAGATTTACAAAAGGGGGTTGTCTCGGAAGTGAACAACTGGGATCTTTATTTCCTCCTTACAAATTGTCAACAACATATACAGTCACAGTCAACAAGTTTGCATTCTACACAAACAGTGCAGAAGAGTGAATTTCCTTTTTATCTTTTGTTCATTTAAATCATTTAACCTCTTTCCCTCCAAAAAGATCATTATGAAATATTATCCATCATATATAACCAAATATTTCAGGGTATTCTTAAATTCCAGATGTATTGATAAAAAATGGTATTTCCTATTAGCTCATTTTCTTTGTGGAGCTAAGCTGGGCATACACTGCGATTTATTTATTTATTTATTTATTTTCCCCCAGTTGCGTTATTCAGCTCCTGCTCAAACTGTACAACAGAATCACAGAGTGCTCACATTTTGCATCCAAATTTGAACTTGGTGATAAAGTGTTACCAAAACTTATATTACAAAGCTAATATGTAACACAAAATCTGTCTCTCGCTCTCCCTCTCTGTCTTTCACTAACACACACACACACACACACCATCATAACCATCAACTTTGCTAAATTGCTGATGAAAAACATAATTGAGCAGCAATGTCCATCCAGCTCTTTTCACGGTTGGTGCAGTCGTGATCATTTTGTGAGGCCAGATTGAAAAGGCTAGGATGAGCTTGCCAAAGCTCTACAAGTTGTGCCTCCATCGCTTGTGTCCAGATCACACGCTGCATTGTCATGCTACTCTCTTTTTCATTTCCATTTCTGTGTTTGTGCATGCTTATTTACTGTCCGTCTCATTCAGCCAGTTACTTAGACAAACTAGCCTGTTCACATTTCGCAAACTTAAATAGCAACCCAGGCACACAGTGGAGAGTGAGTGGAGTGGAGAGGAGAGTGACAGAGAAAACAAAAACACACCACATGGTCAGAGGGCCCGGGTGCGCCAGTGTCCGACAGCGTCGCCTCTGTCAGTGCGCCCCAGGGCAGCTGTGGCTACAATAAAGCTTGCCATCACCAGTGTGTGAATGGGTGGATGACTGAATGTGTAAAGCGCTTTGGGGTCCTTAGGGATACAGGCCATTTCACATAGCGATAGGTGGCGCTAATGCACTGGGAAGCTGGTTTGTCAACCAAACTCAAAGAAGAAGAAGGAGCGCTTCAAACCTGCTGAGAAGACGCTCCAGTTCTTCAAGAGGCGGTTAAAATTATTCAGAGACGAGAAACGACATGTGAGAGAGTGAAAGAAAACAGTTTTATTATAAGGTTTGCATGTAAAATGGATATTATTTTTTAAAAAAGGATGAAGCTGTGGCTGATCTCTGTGGTGAAAGGACTTGAATAAGGACACGAGGTAAAGATTGGCTTGTTAGCTGCTCACATTTTAACTGACGAGTAAGGTTGTTTACAAGACTTTTAGGGTTAAATTCCCGTTGTTGGGATAAGCGTATTTGTAATCACTGTGTTGTTCGATGCTTTCGATCCAGTGATTAATATCAATCTGTGCTAAAATCATAACAATGAAGTAAGTTTTATCTCAAAACAAGTCTAATTTTCAATCAACAAATTCCACCAAATTTCTCTAATTAACGCATTGGAATAGAATAGAATAGAATTCAACTTTATTGTCATTGCACATGCACAGGTACAGGGCAATGAAATGCAGTTTGCATCCATCCAGAAGTGCTTTAGTGATATAGATATATTACAATATATATTAGCAATAGTATAGATATGTAAGTATATTACAGAAATGGGTCTATTATGTTATAATGTACACGGTATGAAGTATGTTGTGAATATTCTATAACTATAAGTATGTACAGGCTGTAGTGAGTACAAGCTATGTACAGGCTATGAACAGGATATAAATGTGAAAAACTATACAGAATATGAAATAAATAACTTTACAGAATCTGAGATATACAGCTATACAGAAATGGGAACTGTGCAAGTTGTAAACAGTTGTAGGGTTGAAAATTATCGTATGTACAGAATGATTATTTACACAGAGCTATACAGTAGTGCAGTTAAGATAAGTGAGGGTGTAGATAGTTTCTACAGAGGTATATAAAGTGCTAGTGGTTGTGAGTGGTGGTTCAGTCCATGTTATTATTGTGTTTGAGGGTACAGTTGTCCATTGTGGGTGTGTGTATGTTCAGTCCATGAGTTTAACGTGGGTCAGATGTCAGGAGGCAGAGTTCAGGAGTCTGACAGCTGTGGGGAAGAAGCTGTTCCGGTACCTGGTGGTCTTAGTCCGGAGGCTCCTGTAGCGCCTCCCAGAGGGCAGGAGGGTGAAGAGTCCATTAACGACTCTTTGTGATGGCTTTCATATTTTACAAAAACTAAAAGGTAAATGCATAATACACTAATATACAGACACATTTACTCATTTCAAATAATATGATCATCACGCTGTTCTCAACTGTTGTCGGTTATTAACCAAATATTCTAGTTTAAGCTGTGTTCAGGTGGCTCTGTGTGTGAACCCTGGCATGTCAGAAAAAGTTTGAGAACCACTCCTATAAAACGTCCCAACCACACCTTTTTTACAGGGTTCCTTATGGCTCTGACAGTAAACGAAATAAAAATCTTTTCATGTTTATTAAAATGGAAACAGCTAATTTTTAAAAACTTTTTTTTCATTCTTGTAAGTGATCATTTTTATTCTGGCATTAAAAATGTGCATCCCATACACCTAATGCTTTAAGGTTTCCTCAGCTAAAACTTACGACACATTCTGTCTCCGGTTTCCTTATACAGCGGTGATTATATTGGAAGTACACCTGTTATTGTAAATAAAACAAACATGTATACACATAAACTGTTTAGGATTTGTCTCTTAGTGGTAAAGGGACTCCTGATATATTGTTAAGTAGTTTACAGTGTCAGAACTGAGCAGTGAATCCTTAAATGGAAGAGGTCGCGATTTACATCATTGCCATGCGACCAAATATGGAACGCCAGGACTGCCATAATGAATTAATTAAATACACCATTAAATAATTAATTAAATGTGGCACTAATTAATTAAAATTGGAATTAATTAATTAAATAAATAGTTATGACACATGTAATTAATTAATTATTGACACATGTAATTAATTAATTATTGACACATTTAATTAATTATTTATGTATTTCACATTTTAATTAATTATTGACACATTTAATTAATTAATTATTGACACATTTAATTAATTTATTATTGACACATTTAATTAATTATTTATGTATTTCACATTTTAATTAATTATTGACACATTTAATTAATTATTGACACATTTAATTAATTATTTAATGATATATTTATTTATTTCATTTTGGCAGTACTGACGCCTGGCTCTCGTCATGAAATAATTTTATCTGTCAGCCTCACCCATCAAACTCAGGGGGCGGGGTTAACGCTGCCCATGCAGCTTCTCTAACATTTGATTGGTTGCCGTGCAAAGTAAGTCAAAACAGGTCGATCCTAGATAATCGATTGCTTGTGCAGACTTGGGGCAGCCAGTTATCCCAGAATGCAGATCAAATCACAAGCAGCAATGGTGGTGGTGTAGTTTTTCTGTCACCAGCTACACTTTTAACAGTGTTTTAGCCGCGAATGTCGCGACGTATGTCTGGTCAGGTTGTCAACATAGAACATGTTTGCAAAAGTGCTCAGATGTTTTCAGAGATTTCACTACCTCTGCTAACAGTTAGCATGCAGAGTGCACCGAGGGGGTACATTAACCGGTTTGTTTACATATTCCACTCTCCGTGTTCCACATGTTGCATTCGCAGATTCTCATTTTCACCGAACGATCGTCTCTTTCCGCCTGGTCTTGTGTCTCTGTGCTTCTGTAACATAAAGAACGAGCTGACATTTTTCTCACGAAACCAGCGATCAGCTCAACAGACCCTCAGTTTACCTGCATGCATCCTCCTCCTCATCTGTCAGCTGTTTAACACCTGCTGCTAATTCAAGAAACACGCCTAGTTACCTGGTGATAGTCACAGTTTAACTGGGCAGCCGGTGCTCGATATAACGCAATGTCAGCGCATTTTTCTGCACAAGATAAGTAAATATAGTGTTTTCCCCGAGCGCAGAGCTGCTGGAGCTCGTTTCCTTACAGAGCACTTTATAGGCGAACAGCTTTATCAGCGGCTGATGTCCAATCACCGGCACACAGCTTTCAAACCTCAGCTGAGTTTTAGCTCTCAGTGGTTAAATGCTGGACTTCATTCACTCAGGTTCTGTCTGTCGGGTCACGTTTACTTCGCTGTTTTATTTACAACTGAGCAAATCGGTTTGGCTGAGGTTAAAGTTACGTTTCATAACTGCATAGTTTCACAGACGTTTAATGGTTCACTGGCACATGTGTTAGACTGAACTATCATCTAAATATCATCTGTTTTTTAATAGTTATTCAACTGTATTCTAAGCACCAGCTGTCTGTTAGAATGTGATTTTTTTTCTCTCTCTGTTGGCAGAGGTATAAAAATGCGCAGGAAAATCTGACATGCATGGCGAACTTCACCGACGATATTTAGGGAGGAATAAACACACATCAAACATAAATGAACCATTTGTCTGTCTCCATAATTGAGAGCATTTTCTCTTCTTATGTCAACACTCTCTCTCTTTTTTTTTTTCTTTTTTTTTGCTTTTTCGGTCATGTTATGTTTACCTGTCAAAGGCTTGTTACAAACTATGAAACACATTGTGCAGACTTCTGGATGTTAGAAGAAAACTAATACTGCTCATGAATGAGACTAAAGGCAGGAAGGTGTCCTTTAAAACTAAACATGTTAATAGGACCTCCCTGTTTATATCATAGTTTATGATATAGCACGTGTATTTCAGTAATAGCCTGCTGAGGCCACTATACGTGCTGGCCTCATATCAAATGTGAAGGCAGACTGAGTCTATGTTTGACGTTTTTTATATCTAATCTTCCTTTTCAAACATTTAAACAGCAGCGAGTCTGCAGCTGAGGGAATACAAATTCAAATTGTCGGAACAGGTTTGCTCGTTTCTTGGATTCATTTGGTGATTTATTAAATGTATAACTGTTATTCTAATCTGCTGCTGAGTCTCTTACACTTTTCTTGATGCTGTATATTTTCACGTCTCTGGAATAGTTGGCAGTTAGATAGTCAGCTGGGAAACTTTGTGTTAACTCGTGGAGCTGAGGATATCGTGGATATGCTGACCTCGCTGCGTGGTGTACAGAGCGAGGTCAGCATGATTAATATTCACAATAAAAATATTAGCCGAACATCATGAAGTCTGTATGTGTTTCATAGTGTCGAACAACCTTTGTACAGTTAAAGCCAGCAGTTACTACATGACGGAAACACCAACGTTATCTCTTTTATGTGTTTATACACAGGTCACGCTGATTACTGAACAAAAACCCAAAGATCAGATGTTAAACAGATTTATTTGCTCTCTCTCCTCCTTAAACATGTTTTTAATGTTAGTTATAATTCAGAATTGGCGACTGAAACACGTAGGACACATAAGAACATCAGGAAATAAAACATCGATAAATATAACCTCAGTAAAAGAAGTCAGCGGGGGTTACTACAGCTGTGTACCGGGGCCTGCGCTTTGTCGGTGGGATTGCTTGCGAGGCGAGCGGGTCTATCCCACGCTTTGCCGTGAGACTGGGCAGACATCTCCGAAATCATCGAAACACTTTTGCAAAGAGGCTGTATCTTGACAAACCGACCAGACACATGAAGATTAAACCACTACATTCTCGGCTAAAAAAATATTAAAACGGTATTTGGTAACACACAAACAGGGTTTTTCAAAGCTCAGTTCTGTTAGCTTCCACATGCCGGTTGTTGTGCGCTAGAAACAATGGCCACCAGGCCAAAGCAATGGTTTTGACTCGATCAGCGTTAACCCCGCCCCCTGAGTTTGATGGGTGAGGCTGACAGATAAAATTATTTCATGATGAGAGCCAGGCGTCAGGACTGCCAAAATGAAATAAATAAATATATCATTAAATAATTAATTAAATGTGTCAATAATTAATTAAATGTGTCAATAATTAATTAAAATGTGAAATACATAAATAATTAATTAAATGTGTCAATAATTAATTAATTACATGTGTCAATAATTAATTAAAACGTGAAATACATAAATAATTAATTAAATGTGTCAATAATTAATTAATTACATGTGTCATAACTATTTATTTAATTAATTAATTCCAATTTTAATTAATTATTGCCACATTTAATTAATTATTTAATGATGTATTTAATTAATTCATTATGGCAGTCCTGGCGTTCCATATTATTCCGCGTGAGCTCTATAAGTGAAAGCTATCAGGCTGTATCTTGGTTTTTAAGGCAGACCCATTTGTTCGGGAGAATTTGAATATTTTATTTTATTTTTGTCATTTCGGTCCACACTCCACACCAGTGGCGGCGGTAATGCACCATTTTGCTGTTTGCCAACCGCCAATAAACCTATACAGAAGAAGAAGAAGAAGAAGAATAAGGAGGAGGAAAAGAAATACAATCGGAAATCGTAAACAAACACGAAGTTTTTGTTTTGGTGCCATTTACGCCCTACAGCTGTAGAAATTCGTTTAACTTGTAGTCTACTAACTTTTTCTATATTGGGATGGCTTATCGGGAGTTCCAAAATCATCCACAGTCACTTTGACTTATATTCAGCCTGATAGCTAAGGCGGAGGATAGCTTCTGTAGCCATAAGCGCTAACGTTAAGAGACCTGTCGGACAGTGAATCTTTTAAAGATGTTGTCAGCACCAGAGTGTTTGTGGTTGTGTCTCGCCGTTCTGATACTATCTGCATCAGCTGAAGGTGAACCAGGTAAGGATGCCAATGCTAATTTTTAGTTTACGGATATAAGTTCGTAGTCAGACCCAGCATTCATACTACTTAGCTAACTTATGCTAAGGTAGCTAAGTAGTATGAATGCTGGGTCAGACTACATGCTTTCATGTCTTACTGAACTACTTGTGCAAATATATTTGTATATATTTCAAAGACATGCAGCTTGTGGGGATAGGTTAATTGAATAATCCAAATTGTCACTAGGTGTGAATGTGTGAATGGTTGTCTGTCCCTGTGTGTCGGTGTTCCAGATCTACTGGCGTTTAGATCAACTGGCGTTGGTCGAACAGATGTGTGTCAGTCTTGCGTTTCAGGAGCTGCTACCGACAAACCAGCAAAAAAACGCCAAATGTGTCACCTGTGACACTTGTGAGGTTGTCTCAAACACACTCCGTCAGTCTTGATGCTGTTGAACAACAAAATGTTTAAAAATGTGGCGAGTTTACCTGGTGATATCCTCATGCGCGACGCGATCGCGAAAACAGCAAACAAGTAACACCACGCCGATGTTGTTCACAGGACACAAAGAGTAAACGATCGGGAGACTCTTGTCGTCGTCATCGTTCCCCTCGCACGGTTTATTCCTCCGAATTCAGCGTTTTTGCTTCACAACTACAGCGCGCAGTTTACTTTGTGCACTAACATGGAGTCGAGTCAAACAGCGCCACCTCTGGCCAAGTGCCACAGCCTACAGCCAGATCAGCCTGTGACACACATCTGCACCACGTTTGAATTCGTGTCATGCACATTTGTACCTTTCAGTTGTGTCTGTTTGTGCGTCATGCAAACAAACCTTTGAAATGAATGAAATGATATCATATATTTATTATCAGCCTACATTTGTACAAAATGCCAAATGACATACACATAAGAATCACCATCCTGATATCAATACTTTTGCCCATACGAAAAATGTCGTGAACACACTAATATTTCACCAGTGTTGTAACATCACATGTCGTTAGCGTAGTCTGCCTGTGTCTTCCCTCTGCAAACAAACATGTTAGAGTTGGTTGTGATATACAGTCTGCATAAGTGTGGTCAATCTAATAAACATTTGTAAGGAGATGGCGGTTACTGTGAATGTACAGCAGTTACACAGTGATTAGTAATAAACAGCCAGACAATGACTCTGACAATCTCATTCAATCTTGCAGATTGCACCTTCTGTGGAAAGTGGTACCACACGGTGTGTGTGGACTTCCCTTGTGCAGAAGGCGACTACAAATGTTGTGGGTGCTAAATAAACAGAAAAAATTGATCCCTGTTGTCTTTGCTTACTGATTGTTTTTAGTGTTGACAATCCACATTGCTGGCATTGCATCTTTCAACATGTTTGTGGGCAGATTTGGATGTACCAGGGGTAAGTGCAGCCACTCAGCCTCTACTCAATGTCATCATAGCAGCAGGTGCAGATGTGTCACAAGTTAATCTAGTAGTGGGCTATGGTCATGTGTTAGTGGTGGGAACAGTCATATCCACTCACTCTCACTGGCTGTTTATTACTAATCACTGTGTAACTGCTGTGAATTCACAGTAACTGCCGTCTCCTTACAAATGTTCATTAGATTAACCACACTTATACAGACTGTATATAACTCCAGCCATGTTGATGAATTGCCTATATTGGCTGGAAATATTAATTTCCAGGGAAAAGACACAGACAGACGATGCTTACAGGATGTGATGTGACAACACTAATGAAATATTGATGTGTCATATTTGTCCAAGGCGTATTTCATTGTTATGGAAAAAGAGAATATCAAAATCATGATGACCAACTGGAGTGGTGATTTCTATGACTTTGTGTATATAATTTGGAATTTTGTACAAATGTAGGCTGATAATAAATATATGATATCATTTCATTCTTTCCAAAGGTTTATTTGCATGACGCACAAACAGACACAATTGAAAGGTACAAATGTGCATGACACGAATTCAAACGTGCTGCAGATGTGTGTCACAGGTTGATCTGGCTGTAGGCTGTGGCACTTGGCCAGAGGTGGCGCTGGTTGACTCGACTCCATGTTAGTGCACAAAGTAAACTGCTCGCTGTAGTTGTGAAGCAAAAACGCTGAATTCGGAGAAATAAACCGTGCGAGGGGAACGATGACGACGACAAGAGTCTCCCGATCGTTTACTCTTGCTGTCCCGTGAACAACAACGGCGTGGTGTTACTTGTTTGCTGTTTTCGCGATCGCGTCGCGCATGAGGATATCACCAGGTAAACTCGCCACATTTTTAAGCATTTTGTTGTTCAACAGCATCAAGACTGACGGAGTGTGTTTGAGACAACCTCACAAATGTCACAGATGACACATTTGGCGTTTTTTTTGCTGGTTTGTCGGTAGCAGCTCCTGAAACGCAAGACTGACACACATCTGTTCGACCAACGCCAGTTGATCTAAACGCCAGTAGATCTGGAACACCGGCCCTGCGACAGACTGGCGACCTGTCCAGGGTGTACCCCGCCTCTCGCCCTATGACAGCTGGGATTGGCTCCAGCGCCCCCCGCGACCCTGAAAAAGGATAAGCGGAAGAGGATGGATGGATATTTTAAACTTTACATTTTTATATAAGTGGCTTTCTTATACTTGTGTCACTAAAAACTCAACCTTAAAGGACGCATTTTGCTTAAAAAAGAGTTAAAGCCTCGCTAAACATCATCATCATCCAGTTTTAGTTAATTAGTAAAGTTAACTAAGATAAAAAGCCGCCTGCACTGTCAGATGCATTTGGAAGGTTGACCTAAAGTCTTTAAACTCTACTTTCACTACCTCTCCTCCTTGCACCTTCACTGTTCACACCTGTCTTCATCTCATTCAGGTGTATTCTGTGTGGTGTAGCTTCTAAACCGGCTAAGAAATATTTTAAAGAGAGGAGTCCTTTCTAAGCCTCCTTACTTAGGTTATAACGAATCACCTTCACACATGCAACAGGTTGCATTTACAGCTGAAAGCGACTTTGACTGTAGTGAGATCAGAAAAGAGAGAGTGATCCAAAACAGTAATGCAGTCATATTACGGCATTTTTATACCTAAAAGTTCTGAAATCATCTTCACTGTAAAGTTCTTATGAAACACTTTTCAGGAGTGCAACGGCAAGTCAGTAATTCTATTTTTATCTAAACCTGTAGAAAAGGACGGTGAAATGTTTCTGTAAATGGAATAAAAATTGAACAAATGTTAAACTACTCTGAAAGTAAGCTTTAAATAGATCTGGTCTCATTGTTGTCTTGTGGAGAACTTTCTTGGCTAACATTTGCTTAAATGTACTTTATTATAATTATTTTAAAAAATAATAGCCAGCAGCCAGGCTATTGTTTAACATACATGTAACCTGTTTTTACAGAGCAATGGAACCCCATTGCTCACTATCCCCATTTGGTCCCCATTGTGATTAAAAAATGTTTTGTCCTTCAGGTTCACGGATCAAAGTGGTTGTATTAGAAGGAAGTGACGCCGTCCTGCCTTGCTCACTCAGCACCAAGGAGAACATTGAACAAAAGCTGTTTAACTGGAAGAAAGTTGATCCAAATGAACAGGAGGTGTTCAGGTATGATGGAGGCCTTCATTACAATGACGGCCTTTCAGGTCAAGACGAGCACTTCAGAGGACGGGTGTCACATTTTCCACTAGAGCTGCAGTCTGGTAACGCCTCCATCATCATCAACAATACCCTGGTGCCTGACAGTGGAAACTACACCTGTGATTTATATCTGCAACAAAAACAAACATTCAGCATTGAACTTGTTGTTGGTGAGTATTTTAGTTTTAATGCATCTGGAAAAAAAAACCTTCTCTAAAAACTCATATTTCAATTTTTTTTAAATGCTGATGTTGTTTTGTCCACACTCAGTTGTACAGTATGTGGAAAAACAAAATACAATTCACTCCTTATACACTAACATTTGCTTAAATGTACTTTTATTAAACAGTGTGTGCAAACGCAGCAACAATTTCATTACAAATTCAAATTTGCATGTAGACTTAGATTACATGTGAATTGGAAATAAAGGCTAACAGTGCAAAGAGGGTCTCTGCTTTAGGATCATAAATTCAAGTCAATCAAACAGTCAATGATTAAGTTTGGATCAAGAATCTACTTTTAATCATGAGGCTCTTGAGCTAAAAATCAGCCCCAGTGAGGGAGGTGAGAAGCTTGAATAAAGCGATATCGATTCATTAAATCCTGAATTGACTTTTGAATATAAATATATTTTGCCAGAAACACCAGAATCTCAGGTTAAAGCTCACAAAAGTATTTCTAAAACCACCAAACCACAAATGAGAGCAGGTCAACGGATTCTGCACAAAGAAGTAAACGCAGAGCGGACCCGACGCATCAGAATCAGCTTTCTCTTTCTCAGCTTTCTCACCCGACAGCACGGACACGCCGTCGGGGCTGAAAGCCGACAGCTCACTGATTCTGATGTGTCGGGTCCGCGCAGTGGTTACGTCTTTTTTTGTGCTCGATTCTGAGCTGCAGAGTTTGTCTCTCTCCAACCAAAATTCACTGAACCAGCAGCAAAAGAAGATCCAAACTACGATTCACATTTGATAAATGTCTTATTTTGCTGTTTTGTTTCCACCACAATAACATATATATCGGATGACGATATAAAAACATCTATCGTTTCATTTTACGCTATCGTTTGTTTCGTGGTGTCGCAAAATAAACTGTTTACCGCAATATTTTTTCATCGTTTTGATGGTCACTGTAGTGGCTATATTCATTTCTTAAAGTTTGTTTTGTATCTGTAACCAGACCTTAACAAAAAATGTGTAACTCGTGTAAATATTTTATTAAATTTATTTATTTATTAAATATCTTTTTTACTCACACACAAATTCTCATCTGTAGATGCACAAACATAAAATGTTCACATATTTTAGCTCACAAGGTTACAAAACTCAGTTCACAAATACACATTTGATTTACAAGTACAAGATATTTATGACCACAATTTGAGCCCATAGTCATGTGCCTATTATTTGTCTTGCAGAGCCTGTGATGAGAGACAGAGTCTGTGAAATTCCAGGTGAGTAATGATGCTGTTGTCTACATCTGTAACTTGTGTAGCTACACATCTGTTAGCCTCAGCATCTGTCAAACATGTTTAAACTTGCCATAAACAATTTATTAAGATATCACTGAAATCTGTGGTCCTGTCAGTAATGACAGATAAGGAGAAATCTGTCCTGAACCTGACTTCAGTATCACTGTTTATTGTTGTCGCCTTGAAGACTGACACAGCACCCGACCTTTTTTAAAAATGTGAATAGGCTGTTGCTGAAAGTGTTGTGGCGTACAAACATGGTATATCATCATTCTGTTGCTGCATTTACACGTCATGTTTAAGCTGACGCACGTATGACTCTCCTGCACTGTAAACACCTGAGAGCAGCAAATATATTATAAACCTGAGAATTAGTATAACTGTGATGTGGATTTGAAGATGGCAGTGCAGGTCCTGGTGTCAGGCACATGCTGTGTAGCTAAGTTATGCTGGTTATGCTCGACGTGTCCGTTGTGTTGTGCACTGATTTTCACATCACATCATGTGTCACACAACACAATCTTTGTGGTGCGTCCGCTGGTCTCATGATTTTGCAACTTAATAAGTTGTTGCCACGGCCGCTGCAGTGAACCATCACACGAGTGTACGATTTTGTTTTTCCTGCCATTTTAATGATGTTCCAGCTAGGGCTGCCACGATTACGTCAACTATTAAAATCATCGACGACTGATTTAATGTGAACCCACATCAGTGTTCGTTTTTCTTTTTATAAGGACTTAGTGAGGTGCTGGGATCGATTTGTTTCCTAACATATGTTTAATGAATCAGTCAGTTTAAAGACCAATTACTATAATTGTAGTTTTTCTTCAGAAGAGATCACACTTTTTTTTTATATTCAAAGTAATTGAGAGCAGTGACACATTAATTTGTTATTCACGTTGTAATTTAGCTTAACAAATACAAACATTTCTTTGCAGTATTCAGCGTTGTAGTGCTGTGGTTTTAAGCAGGTGCTGATTCTTTATTCTTTCTGAGACAGTAAAGGAGGTGAAAAGACTGATCAAGTGATTGACACAGCCTTATTGTGTTCACAGGTGCAGCTCCGAAGCCACTCATTCATGTCCTGAACATCACAGAGGACGAGGCGCTGCTGAAGTGTGAGGTCAGAGGTGCTTCTCCAAAGCCTAAAGTAGAGTGGAGGGATGGGGATGGGAACATCCTTCCTGCTGAGGAGCCACAGGTGTCACGCACAGGAGAGCGCTATGACATCACCCTCCTCACCACGGTGACCAGGACAAACATCAGCCCCTTCCACTGTGTAGCCACGCAGGAGGAGATCGGCCATAAGACTGAGCATGAGCTCTACGTCGCTTTCTCTGGTAAGATTTGTTTTTTGGCATTTTGTAGAACAAATAACTGCAATTGTTGTTTCTGACAGAACGCTTGGAAGAACCTACTTTCTAAGTAACTTGTAGGTTTGTCTACGTGGGAGAACTTTTACTGAACCACAGCAAATATTTATTTGATGTTCCTTTTTTAACATCAGAATTGATAAGGGCTTTGTTTTGACCCTTTTGGAATTTTAAATATTGTGTAACTCTGTTAAATTAAAACCTTAATGTGCTTATTCCTCAAATATTGAATTATTCGCTGTGTGGGATTAAAAAGGAAAAACGCACACATGACTGCATTTACCTAAAACTGCCGAGGACGCCATTGTTACCCCATAGAAATTAATGCTTGGTTGCCTAGCAACATTATTGTTTACAGACATTGAAGGCTTCTATAATGTGAGCCAGAGCTCTCTATATGAGATTGATAAATGAACATATATGGGACTGTAGTTAAATAAAAGATGAATAATTACTGTCAAGTTGAGGATGAGATTTGAGCAGAGCCAGAGCAGGAACGCTGTGACTGAATGTGCGAAGAGCGGGTGGCTTGGTGGCTTTGCAGAACATGCAGCTGAACTGAACAGAGTCCAGATTGTGGAGAACTAATCTGAGCTAATAAAGAGTGAAATCAAGAGCAGAAAACAGATTTTCAGGCCTGAGCTGAGGAGGTGAAGCTGAAGACTTAGACTTGTTTGTCAAACCTTAACCAGTGCAGGGGTCTCCCTACACCCTGGACTGCATTGTGTGATCTTGTGATTGATTGGGGTGCACTGTAGAGAGACCAGTCAGACACAGGCATTCAATTTGTGGCTCGGACTGCCGCACCATTTATTTAGACACTGGGGCATAAACCACTCCAACTCTGCTACTGCTGGCCCTTGCAAAGCAATCACAGTAAACACTGTGCCAAGATGGCGGCCACGCGAACAAGAAACTTACAACTGCGATGTTGTAGTTGTAAGTGAATTATTAAAAACTAATTCAACTAAAACTTCAAGCTAATTTTAAAGCTGTGCTTTTCCTCCATATTTGCTACGACATTCAGTGGAATCTATGTGAATTTTATTTTTGGTTCGTACATCATTACATGAAATTCATGAATTGATTTTGAATGTCATTGGAATACCAACCAGAATTCTTGTTCCTCCAGACCAGCTCTATGGCAGTTTGAGACACAGATTACATCAGTAATTTACAACTCCACAACTTTTTTTTTAGTGCAAAAAATACCCCATCAATTAAACAAGCAGCTGTTTTTTAAGTGCATTAAAGTTATATAAAAATTTAACAGTGCAAATGCAAATTCCTTGCTGACAGTTTAACCAAAAGGCATTTCCAGTGGAAACTCAGCATAACCATGTATAATATCCACAAAACTTAAAAATAGTTTATACACACACAATACGGTAATATTATGTTGAAGCGCAGTACGTATCACTCCGCGAGGCTCCTGCCTACGATAGCTGTAATACTCCGACAATCCATCAAGCGGTGCGGCTTCGTAGCTCAGCAAAGTCGTACTAAAAAATTTTTTGACAGATTTTTGAGCGCCGTGTACCACATAAAATCGTTTTGGTAATATCGGTAATAACGACGGCCCGCTAGCATGCTCTACCAAAAATAGTGCTTTGTTGTGTATCTGACGGACGAAAGCTAAACCAGTTCCACACCACTGAAGTTGCAGCATTTTTACAAACCAATTCTGGTTCATCCGTTTCATTCAACGATCCGCTAAACCAACTAAACAGGAGGAGCTTGTTAATGATCTGTAGGTAGCTGGAGCCACAGTCACCAACAACACCACTGGTAACACACTAGACTGCAATGGACTGAAATCTTGCAACTACAGGACTGTCTTAAGTTTGCCACTGAAAATATAAGCGAGTCAGAGAAGGCATGGGCCAAAGCTTTTCTGCCGTGTTTGGAGGAAGAGAAATGCTGAGAATGGCCGAAAGAACACCATCCCCACAGTCAAACACAGAGGTGAAAACATTCATCTTTGGGGCGTTTTTTTTTTTTTGTTTGTTTTTTTGTTTTGTTTTTTGCGAAGGGTACAGGATGACTTCACCAAGGGGCCAGTAGAGGGGACCAGGTACCCCAAACCTCTCTTCTTCAGCAAGAACATCGAAGATGAGTAGTAGATGGATGACAATGTCCCAAAACGTATCACCAAGACAACAAAAGAGTAGCTAAAGAAAAGGAAAATTAAGATTGTGGAGTGACCTGGCCAGTCTTCAGACATCAATTCTTTAGATAATCTGAGGAGGGAGCTCAAGCAAGGAGATGCTACGTGAAAGTGAAGAAACCTGAAGGATTTAGAGTTTTTGTAAAAAGGAGCGGGCCAAAATACCTCCTGAGATGAGTGCAAACGTGACGACAAACTATGAGAAATGTCTTATTATTGTGCTTACTAGCAAAGGTTTCTCCACCATGTAGTAAGTCATGTGTTGCAGGGGGTCAATAAAATGAAACAACCAAAAAGGTTAGACACTGTTTATTTCTGAGCAAACTTACAAGCTCAACAGGGGATTTACCTCACATGCTGTACATGCTGTGTCATTGCATAAGCTCATATGCTGTGTTTCAGTGCTAAGTCAAAGCTAAAGGCAGGTTCACAAAATATTATTGTGTATGAGACAGATTGATCAAAAGATCAATTTGTCAGATGAGAATCTCCACAGTGTTTGGTTGTGTTCATTGGATTTAAAGTTTCAAAGCTTTTAGGAGCGTTTCTTTGGAGGTTTATTCAATTAATTATATGATTTAAATACATTCTCTGCATCACACAAGGTTTTTGATGTCTTTCAGGCACATGTGGAAAAGTTATCACTGGATGGCTGGGTGGATGGTTCATTGGAATGCTAAGTTTTCCTTTAGTTATCACTGGATGGCTTGTGGCTACAAAGACCATCAAAATTCACTCAGGTAAGTTAAAGTAATTATTTAATAATATGCTGTGTAAAGCGACCAATATGTTAAATATATTAATAAATTGTAACATTAATATTGTATTATTAATTGTATTATTATGAGGGCAATCCCAAAAGTAAGGTCTCCTATTGTTTTAGAAATACAAACAACCATTTATTTTCCATAATATTTACATAATTTGAAGGGTTGAATAATTATTTATTTTTCTACATAATCACCATTTCAGTCAATGCATTTTTGTAGACGCTGTGGCAGTTTTAGAATGCCCATGTCATACCAGCTCGCTGTCATGTCCTTCATGAAGCTTTGAACCTCACGTTTCACCTCTTTGTCAGAGCAGAATCGCCTTCCGGGCAAATGTTCTTGGGGAATCTGGGGAGCAGGTGGTAGTCACTGGGTGCCAAGTCTGGGCTATAGGGTGGGTGATAAGGTTCCAACCAAAGTTTTGCAGGACAGCGACGGTTTGATGGGCAACTTGTGGACAAGCGTTGTCGTGGAAAATGCTTACGCCCTTGCTTAACATTCCTCTTCTCCGGTTCTGTATTGCCCTTCTGAGTTTTTTTCAGTATTTCACAGTACCTGTCAGCAGTTATTCTGGTCCCAGCAGGCAGAAAGTCGACCAACAATACCCCCTTTCGGTCCCAAAACACAGTTGCCATGACTTTATCAGCAGACTGTGTTTGTTCGAATTTTCACAGCTTGGGCGAAGAGGTATGCCGCCACTTGCATGATTGTTGTATGGTCTCAGGTGCAAAGTGGAACCCCTTGGTTTAGTCACCAATGACAATCGAGTCCAAGAAGATGTCCTTTTCATTTGCATAGCGGCGAAGAAATTCACGGGAAGAATCAACTCATTGCCATGGTCTTCTGTCAGTCTTCGTGGTACCCGTGTTGCACACACCTTCCGATATTGCAACTTGTCTATTAAAATCCTGTGGATGGTGCTTTGGGAAACCTCAAGAACTAAAATGCAGTGAGCATCCAGAGTAATCCGCCGATCTTTTCCTCAACCTTCATGACTCTTGGGGAATTGATGGTCTCCCGCTCCTTCGTACTGAAATTCATGCCAAACAACCGGCTGTAAGCTCTCCACACCACCACAGCAAACTGGAAGCTGGTTCCACAGAAGAGGGGCCTGAAAACTGAAGGCTCTGCCTCCCATTCTACTTTTAAATACTCTAGGAACAACAAGTAGGCCTGCAGTGCGAGAGCGAAGTGCTCTAATAGGGTGATATGGTACTACAAGGTCATTAAGATAAGATGGGGCCTGATTATTTAAGACCTTGTATGTGAGGAGCAGGATTTTGAATTCAATTCTGGATTTAACAGGAAGTCAAAACAGGAGAAATCTGCTCTCTCTTTCTAGTCCCTGTCAGGACTCTTGCTGCAGCATTTTGGATCAGCTGAAGGCTTTTCAGGGAGTTTTTAGGACTTCCTGATAATAATGAATTACAGTCGTCCAGCCTGGAAGTAATAAATGCATGAACTAGTTTTTCAGCGTCACTCTGAGACAGGATATTTCTCATTTTAGAGATGTTGCACAAATGGAAGAAAGCAGTCTTACATATTTGTTTAATATGTGCATTGAAGGACATGTCCTGGTCAAAAATGACTCCAAGGTTCCTCACAGCGTTACTGGAGGCCAAGGTAATGCCATCCAGGGTAAGAATCTGGTTAGATACCATATTTCTAAGATTTTCAGGGCCGAGTACAATAACCTCAGTTTGATCTGAACTAAGAAGCAGAAAGTTAGCGGTCATCCAGGTCTTTATGTCTTTAAGACATTCCTGCAGTTTAACTCATTGGTGTGTGTCATCTGGCTTCATGGACAGATAGAGCTGGGTGTCATCAGCATAACAGTGTAAATGTATGCTATGTCTTCTAATGATGCTGCCTAAGGGAAGCATGTATAATGTAAACAGAATTGGTCCTAGCACTGAACCCTGTGGAACTCCATAATTAACCTCAGTGTGTGAAGAGGACTCTCCATTTACATGCACAAACTGGAGTCTATTAGATAGATATGATACAAACCACTGCAGTGCAGTACCTGTAATACCTACAGCATGTTCTAATCGCTCTAATAGGATATTATGGTCAACAGTATCGAACGCTGCACTGAGGTCTAGCAGGACAAGCACAGAGATGAGTCCACTGTCAGAGGCCATAAGAAGATCATTTGTAACCTTCACTAAAGCTGTTTCTGTGCTGTGATGAGCTCTGAAACCTGAGTGAAACTCTTCAAATAAGCCATTCCTCTGCAGATGATCTGTTAGCTGTTTGACAACTACTCTTTCAAGGATGTTTGATATGAAAGGAAGGTTGGAGATTGTCCTATAATTAGCTAAGACTGCTGGGTCTAGAGATGCTTTTTGAGTAAAGGTTTAACTACAGCCAGCTTGAAGGCCTGTGGTACATAGCTGATCATTAGAGATAAGTTGATCATATTTAAGATCGAAGCATTAATTAATGGCAGGACTTCTTTGAGCAGTTTTGTAGGAATGGGGTCTAAAAGACACGTTGATGGTTTGGAGGAAGTAATTATTGAAGTTAACTCAGAAAGATCAATTGGAGAAAAAGAGTCTAACTTAACATTAATGGTACTAAGAGTAACTGTAGATAATATTACATCTGTGGGATGATTATTGGTAATTTTTTCTCTAATGATAAAAATTTTATTTGTGAAGAAGTTCATGAAGTCATTACTAGTTAACGTTAAAGGGATGGTTGGCTCAAAAGAGCTCTGACTGTTTCTCAGCCTGGCTACAGTGCTGAAGAGAAACCTGTGGTTGTTCTTATTTTCTTCAATCAGTGATGAATAGTAAGATGTTCTGGCTTTGCAGAGGGCTTTCTTATAAAGCAACAAACTATTTTTACATGAAAACTATTCTTAAACTTAGTTACAGCGCTTTCAGAAAGACATCTACTGTGATAAAGTCTACTCTCCACTGCTGTGTAATCAATTATTGTAAATGTAAATGTTATCAGGAAATGATCAGACAGGAGAGGGTTTTCAGGAAACACTGTTAAATGTTCAGTTTCTATGCCATATGTTACAACAAGATCTAGAGTGTGATTAAAGTGGTGGGTGGGTTCTTTTACATTTTGAGAGAAGCCAATTGAGTCTAATAACAGATTAAATGCCATGTTGAGGCTGTCATTTTTAGCATCTACATGGATGTTAAAATCACCCACGATAATTATTTTATCTGAGCTCAGAACTAAATCAGATATAAAGTCTGAGAAATCAGACAGAAACTCTGTGTAAGGCCCAGGTGGACGATAGATGATAACAAGTAAGACTGGTTTCTGAGTTTCACAGCTGGGGTGGACGAGGCTAAGCATCAGGCTTTCAAATGAATTAAAAGTCTGTCTTGGTCTTTACTTGATTAATAGGCTGGTGTGAAAAATTGCTGCCACACAGCAACCTCTGGATAGTCATATTTTGGGGGGTTTAATAAATTTGTCCATATTTCTAGAAATGAGAGCTGCTCCATCCAAAGTGGGATGGATGCCGTCTCTCCTAACAAGACCAGGTTTCCTCCAGAAGGTTTGCCAATTATCTATGAAGCCCACATCGTTTCTGGGACACCACTCAGACAGCCAGCAATTTAAGCAGAACATGCGGCTAAACATGTCACTCCTGGTCTGCTTCCCAGCAAAGCTGTGCATGCTTATTTGGGAGTGGAGGAAGCAACAACTACAACAATGTGGCCAACAGCTGTACAGTTTCTCTATGTCACCAATTTTTTCGAGATCTTACTTTTGGGATTGCCCTCGTATGTGGTTTTTAAAGTATTCTAATCTGATTTTAGAGTGATGCTTTCTGCTCGTTTTGTTTTTATTCTGCTTCAGTAACTTTTTAATTTTATAGGATTAGCTGCAGGTTTTTCTTTGATTCCTGGCAAATAAATCGCTGAGCCACTTAAACCCGGATACAGACTTTGAGTCAGTTTCTGTCTGTGTGTGTTGAATTAGAATGAGATTAAAATGTTTTTAGAATAGCAAATAATTTCTGTAAGATTTCTAAAAGTTAACTTCATGAAAATGTGTTTTCAGGCTGCCTTGGGAGGGCAAACAGTTCCTCAGAGAAGACAACAGCACCAGGTTCTGAGACAGGCCCAGAAGAATTACAAGTTCTAAGGAACGGTTCAGTGGTTTGATCCCCAGCTACTTCACACTGTTCATGGGCAAACTACTGAAACACAGATTCTCCGTGTGTATGTGCCAGTTAGTTAGAAAGCACTGTGTACAAAGATGAAGGTGCACATAAAAGTTATCTGTGTGTGTGTGAGAGAATGGGTTCAACAATTAATAACACCGTTAATTTAAAAAAGAGTGAGTGGATTAGCTTGTTACATTGATTCAAGTAAAACCCCTAAAACAATCTGATGAAACTGTCTTAGATCAAACGTCCAGCACAGTTCACCCTCTGAAGTCTAACCTGCTGCTGGCATCAGAATTGTTTTTAAATATCTGTAATCCTTGAAGCATTGTGTTGTGCTATGCTTTTGGAGAACTGCAAAGGGAACACTAATAATGTTGACTAAGGTTTGATTTAGGCTTCTGTGAGAAATCGTGGCTCAAGAGTTGGGTGTTCGTCTTGTAATCGGAAGGTTGCCTTTTCGAGCCCCGGCTCGGACAATCTCGGTCGTTGTGACACTTCACCTACCGCCTACTGGTGATGGCCAGAGGGACCGATGGCGCGATATGGCAGCCTCGCCTTTGTCAGTCTGCTCCAGGGCAGCTGTGGCTACAACTGTGGTTTGCCTTCACCAGTGTGTGAATGTGAGAGTGAATGAATAGTGGAATTATAAAGCACTTTGAGGGCATAATGCAATCCATTATTATTATTATTATAAGTCTTTGTCATTGTCAGCATTTATGCATATATAATTACCGTGTGTTCATGTCCCGGTGTTTGTATGTGGTGCTTTGTGCATTCCCTCGCATCCGTTCTGGGTGGCTGTGCTTCCATCGAAGCACTTGTTTGTTGTTTTGCTTGTTGTTTTAGTTTATTGTGTTTGGTGGTTATCCTGGATGGGGGTACGCTTGAGGGTTCGGTACCCTTGAATTTGCGTTTAAAGTTGCCTCGAGCCCGGTACACCACTGAAGACTAGACCGGTAAAGTTTTATTGTTTTTGTAGCATTTCAGGCTGGGAGTTGCACATAGTAAACAAGTGGCACCAAACTCTGCAAGAGGTTTGAGACAATTTGTTAATGATGGTCTGTAGCTGAGGCGGATGGGTCGTTTTTAAGTTGGCATAATGTGTGTTGATGGATGCTAATGAGATCCTCGTGTGGTGAGTGTTTTGTGCTGTGACCTTTAGTGTTGTGGGGAATATGGCTACTGTGGTTGGATCACTTGTGAGTGGTGTTGGCCGGATGCTGAGCCACCCTTGATGTGATCATTGTGTGGCCATAGCTCTCCATTTTGTGGTTGGTCACTAGTATGCTTGCTTTACTGAATTAGATTAAAGTAACTTGTTGTGGTATGAGGCCACTTGTATGTGACCATTTGTGTGGTAGAGACAACAGATCACTTGGTTGTGGTTATTTGTTGCCACTTTTGGTTTTGTGTTAATGTGAACACTGTGCTTCTGTTAGCTTTTACTTTTATTCCAGGTTTGTGGGTCAAGGACCTGAAGGCTTCAGAGGGGTTTTAATAAATTTAGGGGTCCTAGAGGAACCCTTTTAAGGGAGGTGTTACGTCCCTCTGCAGCCTCTGATCTGCTCAGTGTGGTCAGCTGGTGCTAGTTGGCCACACCTAGTCAGGTGTGGATAAAAGCATACCTGAGGCAAGCTTCCCGAAGAGCTCACTAGTCTTTGCCTTGGTGGTACCAGCTATTTTAGCCAACCTGCTATGCCATTTTAAGATAAAACCTCTTCTGACTAACACTCTGGTATTCATCTCCTTTTTTATGTTGCGACTTTTGAGCCGGGTCGTAACACAGCCTCCTAGAGTTTGAAGATATTTGTGAGGCTTTATATTAAGTCTATGGTTTTTATTCCTTACTTTGACAGGATACTGATTGTTGTTCTCTGGCTGAACATTACAAAAGTTGCAGTGAAAAAGTAGCTGTTGGAATTCAAAGTGCTGAACAGGCCAATCACAATCACAGCAAAAGGGATGTGATTGTGAAGTTTGATGTATCTGGCTGTTTTTGTTTCGCTTAATACGTCTTATAATCCAGTTCTCCTTATGGTCCCAAAAATACGGTAATTACATGCTATTTTTATAGAGAGTTGTACTGTTTAAATGTAAGAATGTTTGTGGGTTTTGTTTACATTGCACTTGTATTGAGCTACTCACTTTTTCTTGTGCTTCTGCTCATAACATTGTGTGTGTCTGTCATGTAAATTACGCCATGTAAAAATTGTTGTACAGTAAATATTTTTAAAGGCGCTGTTCAGCCAGTCGGCTTCTATGACTTTTCAGAATGAAAGTGTTTTCTGCTTGGAAATATGTCAGTTTGTTTTTCAAGTGTATAAGGCTGCGTCCACACGTACACGGGTATTTTTGAAAACGGAGATTTTCCGTTTTCGTTTTAAAAAAATGATCCCGTCCACATGTAAAGGCAGAAATGAAGGAAAACGCTGCTAAGAACATGTCAAAGCAACAGGTGGCGATATATTCCTAACTGTGTAGATGTTGTTGGCCAACAGAAGTCTAGAAGCCTCGGTGGGAAATAGTAAACAAAGCTGGGGCATAGAAGCAGAAGCAGAGTCGTATGTGTGGAGGGACAGTAACTGTGTGTATATGTAAGCCTTTAAACCAGGGGTGTCAAACTCAAATACACCGTGGGCCAAAATTCAAAACTGGAACAAATTTGGCCCACGGGCCAGAGTTTGACACCTGTGCTTTAAACACTGCAGAGAGTAGAATTAACAAATACTCAGTTTTTGAAAATATCCACCCTGGCAGGCGTTTTTAGAAATCTCCATTTTCAGTGACCGAAAACGCCGTTTACGTGTGGACGAAAGGTGCAAACGCATAGAAAAATGCGTTTTCAAAAATACCCGGGTACGTGTGGACGTAGCCTGAACCTTGATTTCATTCTCAAATTTTATTCTATTTTTTATCTTTTTGATCAGTGTTTGAAAACTATCATAACAGCATCATAGTAACATGTAAAAGAATTCACAAGGACAGTTTTTGTCATTTTACTGAAAAATGAATTTGTGCATAAACAGTCGCTCAAATATGATTGTGACAAGTTTATTTTTTAAAATGTTTTTTTTTCTAAACCACATTTCTTGTATATTTTCGTAAATAGAATGTGGATCTTTGCACCTTTTTCAATAAAGATACTTTTCTAAATAATTGCTCTGTGTTGTACGTTTGTTTTGTGCAGAAGTAATGTTTATTAGTGAAACCATATTATCTTCAAACTGTCCATCATTACATCTGTTTGCTCTCCACCTTCAGCTTCTTGTGGATGCACCTGTAGATGGAGCACTGAGCTGTGATGCTGCGTGAAGCAGCAAAAGTAAAAGAAAACAAACAGCGCGTTGTACAGCAAAGTGAGGAAATCCTTAGAGGAACATTTTAACTGTTGTTAATCTGCCATCATCACAGAGAGAAACAGAAAAAGTGATGGATGTTAAATTTAATCTCCCGTCACACTGAACGACCTTTATTACAAACTGCTGGGTAACAACAAAAATAACGTCAACATCAAATGTGGAACATCGCAGAAACAAAAGGATGACACGAATTTAATAGAAAGATTTAAAAAAGTAACAGTATTATTTTTTCATTTTAAAAATGACAAAATCAGGCTGATGTGGAGCTGGTTAAGAACTAAAATTAACCATCTTTGGCACAATACTCCCAGCAGTTTGATCAGCTGTAAAGACATCTTCACTGAATTTGGAGTTCATACTCAAGGAAAAGAAAGACATCTTTAAGTGGTGTAAGGCCTCCAGACAGGCCAATAATTTCTTTTATTTTCTTTGTGAGAGAAAATGAAATGTTTTTTTCTGAAACTGATGTAACTTTGAGGCTAGTTTTGGTTTAGAGTAGCTGCCCATCTTTAATCAGTTCAGTTTAATTAGTAGTTTGTTTGTTGTTTTACCACAAATTAGTGTGAGTCCGTTTCGTGACCGACAGTTGAGATAACAGTAAACACTGGAGGAACTTTCACTGCTGGGGCGGCTGTGGCTCAGGAGGTAGAGCAGGTCATCTACTGATCAGAAGGTTGGTGGTTCCCCCCAGTCTGCACGCCAGATATATGAGCAAGATATGAACCCAAGTTGCTCTCCGATGCATCAATTAGCATCCATCAGAGTGTAAATGGTAGTTAGTAGGCACTTAGCAGCATAGAAGACAGTGCTTGTGTTGCGTTTGAGAGTAGAAAGGTCCCATAGAAGAATCAGTCCATTTGCCATCTCGTTTTTTGTCTGAATCACTACAATCCATGACCTTACCATACACAGTTAAAGTGCGCCATCCTGTGGTACTTACTCCACACTCCTGCTATAGATGAATCATTCACTTTCAACTCACTGCACAGACAGCTGTTTATTTTTTTAAAGTATTATAGCGTCAAACCTGGAGGCAGGCAAAATTACAGTTTTTACATTTTTACTGAACAGTTCTGAATTTTAAAAAAATCTGTTGAACCTCATACAAAGTGTGCACTTGCTGGCCACTTTATTAGGTACACCTCCTCAACTATGTGTTAATGCAAATTTCAGCCAATTACATTTCATGGAGCTCAATGCAGTCAAGCATGTGCATGGTCAAGACAACCTGCTGAATTTCACAGCTAGCATCGGAATAAGGAAGAAAAAATATTTATGCAACTTTCTCTGCTAGGAAGGCAACAAGAAGTAAAATAACCTATTGTTACAACCAAAGTGTGCAGAAGAGCATCTACTTGAAGAAGCTGGGCCACAGCAGCAGAAGACCAGACTAAGTGCCACTCTGTCAGCTAAGAACAGGAAACAGACTGCACACACACACTCACCAAAACTGGACAATAGAAAGCTGCAACAATGTTGCCTGGACTGATGAGTCTCAGTTTCTGCTGTCACATTTGAATACTTATCAAAGAGAAGTGTGTTAAGAAGTGTCACTGACAATCTCTGACCAATCACAGACACGGACAGGTCTACTGATAGCAGAGCGACTGATTTTACACAGCAAGTAAAACTATGACTTCAGAAAAATATGAAGAGATAAAAAAATAAATAAATAAATAAATTTCCTAAATATGGGATAAATGAAGGTTTTCCTGTTATTTATATTACAAGTTAAAAGCAGCAGAGTGTGAGCTTTGAGTGCTTTGGTCAGTAAAACTGGAAAAGAGCTGCTGTGTTGGTGATACAGTTTAGCCTGAAGACAGAATTTCAGCTAACAGGAGAAAAGCAGGTCTGAAAATATTCTTTTTTTTAAAATTGATGCTCTTCAGGAAAGTCTTTGGACCCTCCTTCTAGGATTTCACAGTAAGCTGTTGTGATCTCTATAATCTCTGGATCTCGTCCAGCCTGCCCCAGGTTAGGGCTTCAGTGTATGTTGGTGATGTGCACCAGTGAAAAGGGAACCTCCTTCATAACACTGAAAGCCACAGATCGTTCCTCCTAATACAGGTTCATGGTGTCGTTCACGCTGTAGCTTCCAGGTCAGGAAGACTGAAACAGCTCAGAGTCAACAGGAGAGAAACGAGTTCAGACCTCGAAGGCTTTAATCTGTAATCTGTGGTTCTTACAGCGAGAGCTGGAGACGTGTGTTCACATGTTTCATGAAACTCTGAGGAAGGACCGGCGCTGAAACATGTCTGTTTGATTAAACACACTGATCATAAGAGGAGTGATGCTTGTGAGCTGTGGACAGACAGATGATGAGCTTCTCCATGACATAAGCTCGGTGATCGCTCAGTCAGGTGAGCAGTTGTTCACAGATTTACAGATTTAATTATTCAGATCTACAGTTGGTGTGTAATCAGTCAGATTAAGTCCTCACGTGTAGCACTAACAGCAGGTGTGTTTCAGTCCTGCCACGGACGCGTGAATCAGTGCCGTCATCTGTGGAAGGTGTGCTGGTCGAGCAGGAAAGGAAGAAGATGTTCGTGGAAGTTCATCCAGTCAGTGCCAAGAACTCTGCTCATCTGAAACACGTGTAACAGTGCAACACAACGTTTGGATCTGATCATGCCCAGAACTAACAGGTCAGCAGTTACACAAACCGCACCTGTAATGCTTCAACATTTACCGTGCTCACAGCATATCCATTCACTGTGGACCCCTCGCTGATTAGAGTGGGCTGTAACAGTGACCCCGGGTGCAAAAGGGTGCGTTCACTGGCCTTTTTTCTGGGTTTTCCTAATCAGCGAACACTGACGTCCATCCTTTATCCTGAGCTTATCTGGGTTATAACAGCTCTGACTGTCTGTGTATGCTCAGGTCAGGTCACGAGTTTGAAATGAAGGGCACGGGACTCCTTTGGGTTCATCAAGCTGTTTCATTTTATCCCGAGTCCCAGGTTTTTAACCCCTAGAGGAGATCTCCCCACGGAGGGGTTCCTGAGCGTATGAGACCCATGCTGGAGGCTAATGAATCTAACTGTGGGTAAAATAAAAATCAAGGTGGAATAAAGCTGTGAGTCATTAAAGAGCTTCATGAGGAGCAAGAGAAAAGAAGTTGAGCTTCACAAACACAGTGTTTGCTTCACGTTTACTTTGTTGGTATCTGGTCCCCTGTTATGTTGTAAGTTATAAATATGATGACGCACACTCTTTACAGCAGCCAGGACTGGTTGGCAGCTCCATCACTGCTGTCTCTCCTGCTTCAACCACCAAACATCAGCAGATGTAGTTTGGACAGACAGTCGTTCAGGCTGTAGGCTGTTGTGTAGATAAACTGATCCTGCCTCTCTGTGTGTGTCTGTGTTTGCGCTCATTGTGATTTCTCTGCTTATGGCCGTGAGCCCACAGCTCCTGAAGCAGGACCGCGCACGCTTAAAGCCGCCACTCCCACTACGAACTTCTGGGAAATGTGGCGCAGCTGCTTTGTTTTATCAGTGAATGCAGGTCTTTGAAAGTTGAACCTGTTCATCAGAAAAAGGATACAATCGTGTTCCTGAGAGCTGCGATTTCACAGAAAAATTTAAAGTGATGAAAGTTTTAATGTGCATGTGAATACTTGCTGAGTGAGTCTGCTGTTTCTACTTCCAGAGTTAGGTGTCTCTCTCACACACACACACACACACACACACACACACACACACACACACACACACACACACACACACACTCACAAACACACACACACACACACACACACACACACACACACACACACACACTCACAAACACACACACACACACACACACACACAAACACACACACACACACACACACACACACTCACAAACACACACGCATGCGCGCGCGCACACACACACACTGACAGTGAAGACTTGTTGGTTCCTGCTGCAGTCTGTGTCCGACCATCTCGGTGTGCGAGCCTTCCCAGGTCTCAGGTTTTGGTCTCCGGTTTGCAGGAACTGCTCCGACTTTATTTGGTGCTTTAACTGCAGAGATTTCACCTCCTAACCAGCTGCTGCCGTTCGGATCACGGGGACGAACTGACTTTATTCAGCATCATGTTTTTAGCGGAGCTTTTATCTTTGTGCGTCTTTCCTCTGATGATGTTTGCAGTAACAGCAGGACATCAAAACGGTAGGAAATCCTCAATAACTCTGATCATTTCTCACAGAGTCTCCCTGATTCTGTGCTCTGACCTCCTTTATAATTTATACCAGCTGTACATGTCTCCAATACCTTGAATCCAGACTATTGTCTCCCATTCGTGTAATTAAAATGTGATGGCGTGCTGTGAACTGCCTGCTCTCACAGCAGTTTGTGGATCCAGCTGCTCCAGATGTGAACTGACCAAGTGAAAAAACTCACCTACAGTCAAAGACACCGGACATAATCTATGAGCTCTCTTTTTGTTTTTGAGATTTAGTTTGTGTATAACGTCAGACGTTTGTTCTAACATTTGTTTTATGATGAAAGTTTTCTTTAAGGACTTGATTCTGTGATCGTTCCCAAAGATGTGACGGGATTATTTACATTCATTTCATGTTCTTCTGTTAAGATCGGTGGGTTTAAACAAGTATAAGAAAAGAATTCAAACTTTAATCTCAAGTATATAATGTACCTAATAAAGTGACTCACTGGACACTTTATTAGGTACATTGTTCAGCTCTCACTCAATTCTCAAATCACGTTAGCCTTTCTCATTGTTTCCACACACGTCACTGCACCTTGAGGCGGCTGTTGTTGTGATTTTATATAAATAAAATTGAATTGAATGAACTTCTCATTAGAAACAGATCCTGATCCATCACGTTCCTGAATACTTACCAGCATCACATTTGTGCTTCCAGTCAAATCACATCAGTGTGACGCTGAAACTGCCTCTCAGGACAAAGCAACATGAACACGTTTATAATAATGTCACACTATTAAGCATCATTAAGGTCATTCATTGTTTATACAGCATACTCCTCTGTAGCATGTCATTATGAATACAGATTGTTTTCTGACTATGATCATTACCACAGATGAATAATCACATCTGTAATTAGAGGCGACATATTAAGGAGGAGGAGTGATTTATAGATGAATTGGCAGAGGTGGGACCAAGTCATTGTTTTGGAAGTCTCAAGTAAGTCTCAAGTCTTTATCCTCAAGTCACAAGTCAAGTCTCAAGTCACTGGTGTAAACGTCCGAGTAAAGTCTCAAGTCTGAAACTTTGAATTTCAAGTCCTTTCGAGTCTTTAAAAAACAAAAACAACAAAAAAAAAGTCGCAGTTATATGTAAATGTAAATATTAGACCATGTGATTTTTAAATCTGTTTTTCTCAACACATGACGAAATAGTGAACTTAGAAAATATACACAAATTGTGAAATTGCACCTCTATAAAATGCAGCTCAATTAAACCTAGCTCCTAGAATAAGTTTCACCGACAGTTCTGAGATAAGCTGCATGTTATTCTTGGATGCGCTTGTAGGACCGGCTTTAAAATAGCATGACAAAAAAATTATACACATTAAAACCAGACAGTACCATCAACGTAGCCTGGACAACATTTGCTAGTTAGATGAAGTCAGCTATCCAATCGTAGCAAAAGAGAACCTACCGTTCTTTATGCAACTTCAGCTGTCGGACAAAGTTGAAGTTGTTCCATCTCTGTCTGTGATTCTCTGCTTGCATGTTTTGCATATTGCATTTCATTTTTTTGTTGACTACTTCATAGTTTATGTACCTGAAAAAAATAACTCCTTGCAGCATTTTTGAGCGTTTTTTTTTCTTCTTAAAAAAAAATCTGGTTAATTTGATTGGCTGTGCTACACTCATGCACACATATGTACGGAGTGTGGTTGGAATAAATGAATGAATGAATTGAATTGATGGTGCACATTTTCTATATACTATGTGTGTTAAATTTTAGAGATGGGGGTGAAATATCAAGTCTTTTCAAGTAAAATGGTTCAAGTCCAATTCAAGTCCCAGGTCACTGGTGTAAAAGTCCAAGTCACAGTCTTAGAACATTTTTTCAAGTCAAGTCTAAAGTCATAAAATTAATGACTCGAGTCTGACTCGAGTCCAAGTCATGTGACTCGAGTCCACACCTCTGTGAATTGGTGAATGATGAATTAAGCACTTTCTAATAGCTTACTAATAACTTAATGATACTTAATGATGCTTAATAGAGAGACATTATTAAAGTGCTGCTGACACATTCTCAGAAGAGGTGCAGCTGCAAAAATAGAAACACAGACTCTCAGTCTTGTGTCACAGGTGCCTGACATGGCACTGTAATTACACATGAGCATATGCTATATGCTATATATATATGTTCACCTACCACTTTATTAGGTACACCTGGCATGTGTTGGGTAGCACCCATTTTTGCTTTTCAGAGTTTGATTCATTCTTTGTGTCACAGATTCAGAACAAACTGCTCATTGGTTTCCAGTTTAGAAATGAAGAAATGTTTATAGTTTAACTGCATACAACATCTGTGTGTTAATATAAAATAGAAAACATTTTCTTAAATGAAAAAATATATAAATGATCTCAGGTACAGTCAAAGGTCAAAGTCAAATAAAATAATATATCTTCAATCTGAACTAAGGCATAAAAAATGTAGCTTGACTCTTCTTAGAAAGCTTGCTGACATTAATTGGAGTCAAGTACTATTAATTTATAATAATATTTCAGTATCCACTTTAACAACCCTCGGCTCAGTGTCTCAGAGTCGTCTGTCTACATTTTTACTGGCTTTTAAAACCAAACTTTTATTTTATATTTTCAAATATTCACGCAGTTTGATCAATAAAATATTTTAACTAATTTCACTTTTAATCTAAAAAATGGTATGAAAGACAAATATAGTCTAGTGCACCTCATGGCCCCCTTTAGACTCGCCCCTGTTCTCCATGTAAAACAGGACGGCTGCTGTCGGCGAGCTGCATCATTTAAACGTCTCAAAGACTGAGGGAACAGGTCATCTGCATGTGTGTAAAACAAACATCGGAGGATGGAGCAGCGACAAAGTTTGCTTTTCTGCATGTTAGAGTTTGATGATCAGGAGCTTTGATGAAGGACTTTAAAGGTTTTAATGTTGATCACAGCAAAGATTTGTATCTTTAAATCAGCCTGAGCTCTTCGTCTCAGTCTTCACTGTGTGTAAATTCCACGTTAAACTATCGCAGCCTCATCATCACTGCTACTGCTTATCAGTGTTTCTGTTTATAAGTGGAGGCTGTTTGGCTTTGATGTTGTCAGACCTTTTTCTGACAAGCTGCCCAAAAATATGTTTGCAGGTCTGTTTTTTAGTCACAAATACGGGTTAAACACTAGCTACAGATCCGAGCAATAAACAAAGCATCGAAAGAATTCATGTTGACAATTTTTTAATGAATTTACAGTTTTTCTTGATTGACTTGCCTGCTGCATGACAGCAAAGTCCAAATTTTCCAAACAGTTAAGACACAGGCACAAACTCATCATCAAGGTGACACATTTGGTTTGCAAAAGATGTTTTTGACTGAAAAAACAAACGTTTGTGATGAGCTGTGAGACTCAGACGAGTGGATCAACACACTAGCAGATGTCTTCAGCAGTGAAGCCTGTGCAGGAACAATATGAGTGTGTGTGATGTGCTGGAGGAATGTGATGTTTTAATACTTATCTCTGAATGATCTGCATTTGTTCTGTGTTTAAACATAATGATTTAAATATGTTTCATTCTTCAGGGCGAGGAACCGTCGTGGTGGCTGTATCTGAAGGAAACTACATCATCTTGCCGTGCTCGCTCAGCTCCCAGGAGAGCCTCGTACGAACACGCTTTCACTGGAAGAAAGACGATGAGCGGGAGGTGTTTGTGTACGACGCCGGCCTCCATCATAATAACAGACGTTCAGGTCAAGACGAGCACTTCAGAGGACGCGTGTCACACTTTTCAGACCAGCTGAAGTTTGGTAACGCCTCCATCATCCTCAGAAACACCAAGGTGGCCGACAGTGGAGACTACACCTGTGATTTTCCATTTCATCAGCCGGACAGAGAAACATTTAACGTCACCCTGGTTGTTGGTGAGTCTTTCATTTCTGCAATCATCCTAAGAAGTTATTCCAACCTTGAACAGTATGGAGTGTCCACTTTCTCCTGCTGTGTTCACAGGTGCAGCTCCGAAGCCGTTTGTTGGGATCCTGAACATCAGCGAGGTCGGGGTGCAGCTGAAGTGTGAGGTCAGAGGTGCTTCTCCAAAGCTGAGAGTAGAGTGGAGGGACAGCGATGGGAACATCCTTCCTGCTGAGGAGCCACAGGTGTCACACAGAGACGGCCGCTATGACATCACCCTCCTCACCACGGTGACCAGGACAAACACAAACCACTTCCTCTGTGCAGCCACGCAGGAGGAGCTCAGCCACCGAGCTGCTGACGAGATCTTTGTTCCAGGTTTGATTCCCGCTCGTCATGTTTCAGTCTGTGATGCTGATGTTTGTATGTTTTAAACAATGCTGTGAAAAAGTATTTATCTTCCTTCCTGATTTCATTGTTTTTTGCATATTTGTCACATTTAGATGTTTCAGATCATCAAACAAATATAAATAACAAAGTAATACAAAAGGTAGTTTTTAGATTATTTATCCAAACACAGACACACACTGTGATTAGGCAAATCTTTTGGAAAGCTGAGTTTAATTTTCCTATTTTAAGCATTAATGCTGCCAGAGCTGAAAACCAGAAATGAATAAAAAAAGACAAAAAACTTTTCTGAAAAAGTGAATTAGACCAAAATCTGACAAAGCAGCGCATCATGAAAGAGAAGCTGAGACAAGTCAGTGACATCTATCGGTGATGTTTGGGTACAAACTCGTGTTTAAGGCTTTATGGCTCACACAGAGAGTCATTATCTACAAACAGACAGGAGTTGGAAAAGTGGTGAAGCAGGAGTAGCCGACCTTACAAAGTTACTCTGAGAGCACATCGGTGGCTCATCCAGGAGGTCAGTAAAGAACCCAGAACAACAGGCAGCTTGTGTCAGTTTAGGAGAACAGACCAGAAAATCCTCCACACTGGTGTGACGCACTGTTCATCAGTTATCACAGACGCCTGAGCGCTGCAGGGGGAAATACAAGCACCTGTTTTCACACAGGTTAAAGGTCAGGGTAGGACGTTTTTGTTCCTTTAATAAATAAAAACATCACTTAAAAAATCTTATTTTCTGTTTACTTGGCTTATAAAATAAAACATCAGGAAGGAAAAAAAACGTTTTCACAGACGTGTTTGTATTTTTTCATTGATCACAGACGCTGATCTTATTTCTGTGGGTTGAAACTAAACCTGACCTTTAGTGTAACAGCTGGATTGTGTCGTGTGTTTCAGCCCAGCTGTTTGAGTCCTGCCGTGGAGACACCGTGCTCATAGTTTCATTTGTTTCTGGGATTCTTTCTGCGCTCGTCGTTTTGTCTCTCTGTGTGTGTTTCATCTACACTACAGCGTAACTCGCCTTTAAAGGTAAGTTTGAACATATTCACACCTGTGGACCTCGTCAAGAATGATGCAGTAACAAATAATAGAGACATGAATGAATAAATGACCAGAGAAAGAAAAGCTGACCTCAAGCTGTCAAACAAAAGTCACACTGAGTTTGTTTATTTTGTTTTTTAATGTCCAAAAAGTATCAGATGAGGGAACAATGAGGGAATGGTGAGGGAACAGTTAGGGAATGGTTAGGGAACAGTGAGGGGACAGTGTGCAGAGTTCCTGTTTGAAGTACAGATGTACTCATGATTGTCACGGTCTGGAGGGCAGACCGTGGGGGATGTAGGAGAAAGGACCCAAAACGCAGACTTAATGGAATGAACAGTGGGTTTATTTACAGTGAGGTAATTGTACACCACACATTAAATCTCCAAAAGTGCTCCCTCGACTCCCGTGACGTGTCTTCTCCCAAGTGCTGGTATCCCGTGCTCTCTGCCCCTGTGCCTTCACACACCCCGTGTGTCTTGCAGTCCTGTGTTCCGCTGTCCTCCTGGGGAAAAACACAGACACAGCCGTTATGGCACCAACTCCGGCAGGCATACACTTTAACAACGCTAGAAACACTGACATGGAGTCTAACTCAACGATCCTGCGCCGGAGGAAGCTCCATCGCTCTGTTAAGTAGCTCCCCCGACGATCCTGATCAGAAGCAGGTGTGTGGTAAGCTAGGCGTGACCAGCAGCTGGCAGGGCCACACCCATCAGGCCTGCAGGTGGCTGTCCTTCATCCTCCAGCCTCACACACACACACACACACACACACCAGCATGGAACACAAGAGCACAGTGCAGCAAACGTACATCCAATACACTAATAACAATAAAGGTCCACACTGTTCACGAACCCCGAGTCCCCGGAACCGGGTCCGTGACACATGATAACATGTTTTTATTCTGACCGACAGAATTTATTGTGTTTTGTTGCTTAATAAAATAAATAAAAATAAAAATAAAATAAAATAAAAATTCTCATCTTCACAGGACCAACATTCTTCATGTGTATGTGTGTGATTTTAAAAGCAGACTTTATGTAATAAGTACTTTTATTTCCTTTTTGCAGCTTCTCAGTGAAACCAGAGACACGATGTTTCTGTGAGGCTGATTTACAGCAGACTCCAGGCTCCAGAACAAAGTTACTGAGGAAAACAGATTCATACCTCAGTGAACTGAAATACTGAAATCCTACGTTTCCTTTGTCTTTATGTTGATCCAGCTTATTACAGGGAAGGAAATACTCTTGCTTTAATTTATGCCATCTTTTTTAATTGCATTGAGAAGCAGTGCTTTCTATGATGATCATGAAATGTGAAAACAGACACTGCATTTGACATGTTTGTGACCCGTGGTAGGTACCTATTTAAAATAGGACAGAGCCGTAGGCGCACAGTCAGTTTAAAAGAGTTTAATTTTTTAATACAAAATAAAAGAAACAGTGTAACAGCGGCACCTCAAACCAATTAAAAACGTTACCTTATTAGAGACGATAAAACTGTGCGATTGCCCGTGAGACGGGACAAGCGCTGCGGGGAACCGTTTAAAAACAAATCGACATAGCACACAGGTTAAACATGGACGGCAACTCACACATGACCCCAAATGGGTAAAACACTATAGAAAAAAAGTCAAATCTTCAGTGCCGTCTTCACTCGGGCCCACCGCTGTGCATGCAAAAGCGGGGAGACAAAAAAAGGATTTGTTTTCCCTGCAGCGCCTTCACCGTCTGCGACAATAGATATATATATAAATAAAGGGGTTAAAATACTAAAAGGATCAATATCTGTGGTGCCTACTGATACAGAAAAAATAAAACCAAAAAGCAAAACCATTGACAGCCGCAGCAGTCAGTCTGTCGGCTTACACCAGTTTAAAACAAATTAAAACACACTGATGTGTCGGGTCCTTTGCCCGCAGCCAGAAATCCACCTGGCAAAGCAGCAGCTCGGTACTCTGTGAATAAAAGACAGGAGATCACTAGCTGGACAATAAAACACAGGAATATTCCTCCACTGAATTGGTTTTGTTACCTGTCCACAAGTTCGTGTCACACCCTAATAAATGTGGGTCAGTGGCGATGAAGTCCACTATACCGTTCTCACGGGAGCAATGTTTCCCACCTACAAGGGTGCAAATAACTGTAAACCTCTGCCAACAGCCAGAGCTCAAGTGGTACATTTTTGTGTAACCTACCGTTCTAACAGAAGTTTAGGGGAAGGACGTGTATCAGACTTTCATAGTTAAGAAACACCAACTTGCCCAACTCGGACCAAGCACTCGCAGCTTCAGATTTGCAAAGGAATACCCAATTGCCCACACCTGCGCTTATGAAAGGAGCGAAGACCAGCTCCGCCCACCAGGGGCGGTCCCAAATCTCCAGGTCTCACCTGTCACATTCTCCCCCCTGGTTTTTGCATTGGCGACCCGACAATGAAACCTTAAAGCCACGGTCTATAAAAAGCTGTAACTGAATGTACACTAGGTGGCCTGGCTTCAGCTGATTGGGGCAGATGGTGTGGATTGGAATGGTGGCCAGCTGTTGAGCGTGTCGTTCTTCTAACTGTACCACTTTCAGCTAATGGAGTGGGGACACTACACTGTGGAGTCAGGGTACCAGGATTAGTCCTTCTGGACTGCGGCCTCATTACTATAGCCAGGTCCTCTGGGAGTTGTTGGGGACAAGGTGCAGAATCAGTTTGTACACTTTGGGGGTCACCTCTTGGGGACTCCCTTCGTTGCCACACATAAAAGTCTCCCTCATTCTCAGACGGGGGTAACCGGTCAGGTGAACTTCTAGGGTTAGCAGTTTGCTGGAGCTCTGCCCTTATTTTCTCACAGATATCAGCAGGGATCGGCTTGATAAATTGTCTATTAACCTGTCTTTTCTGTTCTGGATCATTGAGTGGGGCCACTGTATACACAGGACCAGCATCAGCAGGGGCACGGACAATACAATACGGTGTAACGCCCCAAAAATCTTGGATTTTATTCCGTCCCCGAATGCTATGATCTCTCAAATACACTAACTGATGCAATGGCAAGGGGTCAGAAGCTGGGGCAGGTTGACGATCTGCACGCAGCGTCGCTGCTGCCTTGGTGCGGTTACTCACACCTTTATAAGCTACATCTAGACGTTTCTGATGCTCTTGGACCCAAGTGTGTACCGGGCCGTGGGTGGGTTCCTCCACTCTGCCTAACAGGAAGTCAACTGGGAGCTGGGGCTCTTGGCCAAACATAAGAAAATAGGGTGACTCACCCGTAGTTTGATGGATTGTGGTATTGTAAGAAAAGGTGAGCTGCTGTAAATACATGGGCCAATGACGCTTTTGCTCAGGGGGCAGGGTTCTCAACAGATCATGCAGAGTCCGATTAAAACGCTCACACTGGCCATTACCTTGTGGGTGGTAAGGAGTGGTGCGAGTCTTTTCCACACCATATAACTGGCATAGCTGCTGAACTAATGCTCCTTCAAAACTCCTCCCCTGATCGGAGTGGATCCTAGAGGGAACACCAAAGCGATAAAACCACTCATAAACCAAAACACTGGCCACAGTAGTTGCCTTTTGATCCTTAGTAGAAATGGCCTGAGTGAACTTGGAAAACACATCAGTAAGAATCAATACATTTTCACGGCCATCAACGGAGGGTTCAAGGCATGTGAAATCAATTGCCAGAATCTGATTGGGCCTCGCAGCCATGAGGTGACCCATGGTTGTTTTAGGTTTGGGATAAACTGCTTTAGCCTGCGCGCAACGTTCACATTGCTGACAGTAATCCTGAACCTCCTTAGACATACCTGGCCAATAACACCTCTTGCGTATCAAGTCTGCAGTCCTGTCAGTTCCCTGATGACCATGGTCATTATGCAAGCCATGTAAAACCTCATTCTTGAGACTCTGAGGGACCACTAATTGGCACACTGGTTCCCCCCCATCTGGCTGAAAGATCTGCCGATAAAGGACGCCCTCCTTTTCTACCAGTTTCCTCCACTGGCGCAACATTTCCAGCACTGCTGCTGGCAAATCTCTTCTCTCCTGGCGAGTAGGGCCAGTTCCTCTGCGCCAAAACTTCAAAAAACCACTAATCGTGGGGTCCTCCCTCTGCAAAGTAGCAAGGTCTGCAAGTGAATGAGAGGGTAAAACCGAAATCATAGATTGGATTACTTGCTGGGGTGGTAAAACTGTTTGCACTAAAGAGTCTGGAAGGGAAGTACCAGGAAGCAGTGTTTCTAAAGACACAGTTTGATCGGATGGCTGACACTGTCGAGACAAAGCATCTGCATTGCCATTTGTACGACCCGGACGATACTTAATTGAAAAATCAAAAGAAGAGAGCTGAGCCGCCCAGCGCTGTTCCAAAGCTCCAAGCTTTGCTGTAGTCAGATGGCTCAAGGGGTTGTTGTCTGTATAGACAACACACCTGTTACCCAGCAAATATTCTCTGAATTTTTCAGTCATAGCCCATTTCAAGGCTAGGAACTCAAGTTTCATGGAGCTGTAATTGGACATGTTACGTTCCGTGGGCTTTAGCCCTCGACTAGCATAAGCTATAGGACGCACCTTGCCATCAGCTTGCTGTTGTGAAAGCACTGCCCCCAGACCCCAGTGGCTGGCATCAACCTCCAAGATAAAAGGTTGTGAAAAATTAGCATAAGCCAATACGGGGGAATGCACCAACCGAGCTTTCAACTCTTGAAAGCTATTTTCACACTGCTCAGTCCAGACTTCCTGCAATGCACGCTTGGAGGGGCGTTTGTGCTTAGTCCCAGCCAGTTCGGCCACCAGCTGGTGGAGCGGGGCAGCTAGGGATGCAAAACCTGGAACAAAGCGGCGATAGTAACTAGCAAACCCTAAGAATGATCTCAATTCAGCAACAGAGCTAGGAGTTTGCCAATTAGACACCGCAGATATTTTGTCTGGGTCCGTGGCTACCCCGTCCTTGGAGATCACGTGCCCAAGGTACTTTACCTCTGTCTGCAGAAAACAGCATTTTTCCAACTTGGCCTTCAAGTTTTGTACCCGCAAGGTCTCCAGTACTGCTCCTAGGCGCTGAATATGCTCATCTACTGTGGTAGAGAAGACAATCACATCATCCAAGTACAACAACAAAGACTGGTGATTCTGGGAACCAAACATTCGCTCCATCAATCTCTGAAAGGTGCTTGGTGCATTACAGAGGCCAAACGGCATGCGGTTGAACTCAAATAACCCAAAAGGAGTACAGAAAGCAGTTTTCTTTTTGTCTGGCTCAGCAACAGGGACCTGATTGTAGCCACTAGCCAAGTCCAAGGTAGAGAACCAACATGCACCTGACAACACATCCAAGGACTCCTCAATTCGGGGCAAGGGAAAAGCATCCTTCCTAGTCCTTGAGTTCAGCAGACGGTAATCCACACAAAGCCTAATACTGGAGTCCTTCTTTCGTACTACCACGATTGGGGATGCAAAAGGGCTACAACTTTCTCTGATCACCTGACTCTCCAACAGGTGTTGAATATGGGCCTTAACGCTCTCATACTCTGAAGGTGGAATCCGTCGATACCGCTGGCGGACCGGAGTCTCATCTAAAAGTGGGATCTCATGAGTCATTAAATTGGTACACCCTAAGTCACCATCATGTGAAGAAAAAACAGATTGGTAGTCACGCAAAAGGGCCCTTACCCTGTCCTGATCCTGTACAGTGAGGGCTGAGAGATCAATTGCATTAATTGCAGTTTTCAGAGGGTTGGATTCCACACTCTGGGTTGCCATGGTAACACGTTTTTCCTCTCCCAAATCTTCCAAGAGCCTGGTCGAGCCATCCGATTGGCTGACAATTTCAACTTGGCACAAGGTGCCAAGCTGACTGCGAGGTGGCAAAATGGCCTCAGTTAATCCCACATTGGTAACTGGGATAAATGCAGTGCCACTGACCACCTGGACCAAAGCTGGAGAAGAAAGGAGACCATGAGGCAAACCGGCATCTAATGGTTCGAAAAGCGCTGTTCCAGTGTGTGCTGAAGGGACTTTCCGACATGTAGTTGGTACAAACTTCATTGTGCCTGCGGGGATGCAAATTTTTCTCCTACCCTTAACTCTCACTGGGCCACTAACTTGTGCTTCAGGCTGTAGCTGCGCTGTATGGCAACGCTGCAAAGCCCGCTGCCAAGGATCCTCCTGCACTAAAGGAAGGTCAAAAAGAGCAGAGCCATGTTCCAAAAACAGCTCCCTATAACACTCACGGATCACATTCATGCCGAGTACTCCACATATTTCTGAGTTGGGGCTGGGCTCCAAAGGATCTCTAACAACTAACACACCACGTTTCGGTATTTGCCTCCCTAACACTTGGCAATCAAGCTCCAGGTAGCCAACATAGGGAATATCTAGCCCATTAGCTGCCCGTAACCGCAGCCAATGGCATGCTTTCAGTTTCTCTGGACCCCAGTTCTTAAAATGTTTGGCAAAAAAACTCTCCGTGATGGTAGTGACCATGGATCCAGTGTCTAATAAACAGGAGACATCTACCCCTCCCATATTAATGGTAACCTTTGGACAGGAGCCTACCAACTTGGGTGGGGGACCAGACATTTGAGCATTACAACTGTTGGAGCCAGTTATGTCCCCATCTGATATGTGGCTCAGCATAACAGAGGGTGCTAGTTTTCCGCCTGCATGGAAAACGTACCCTGCCCAGATGAGCTCCTGCTAGGGGCTGTAGATTCAAAGGCTACTACCCTCTCATTATCACAGTCTTTAGCAAAATGGCCAGGCTTCTGACACCGTCTGCAAATAACCTGCCTTCCTCTCTGCGTGAACCTAGACTTACTTGATGTATGGGCAACTCTCAACTCATGTGTAAGCTGATCAATCTGGGCCTGCTGCCGTTTTAACATTTCCTTAACCTCTGCTAATTCTGACCCAATAGTATCCCTTGGCCCCTTTGTTTGTCCTGTATGCTGAATGCTGTAGACTGCTGGGACAGAATAAGTCCTGAACCGGCTGGGTTCTACTCCTACTCTGCCTTCCCGCTCCCACCTGAGGCCTTCATCTCTTAAAGTATGGAGGTCATAATCTGGATGTTCGCGAACAATCCTTTTAAGCTCGCGGCTCAAATTTCCATCCCGGACACCCTCTACAAACTGATCAGAAAGCAGTCTAGCAGCCTCAGGAATTCGCCTCTCTGGACAACTTTGGATCATTTTGTCCATGAGAGAAAACAATGCATGTGAGAATTCCCTCAGTGACTCTCCTTCTTGCTGCCTTCTTGCATAAAAAGCTTCCTTAACAGCAATAAAGGACATGGGGCAACCATACTGGCTAAGGAGAATACCAAAAATGCGGTCTGGATCTTCTCTTACTTGCTGGGACCTATATTTTATTTCCTCACGAGCATCACCAGTCAAATGATCATAGATATAATGGGCTCTATCAACAGGGGCAAGTCTACGAGTGCGCATCACAGATTTTATTTCCTCCACCCAACTTTGGACACTAATTTCCCCAGTTCCACTAAACAGGGGGCACGACCTCTCTCTAGGGATATAAACCAGCCTCTCTTGGAGAGAGCCCTCCATAGGGGTAGAGTCATGAGGTCTACAGGGGCTAGAAATGCCTGATTGGGACTCCATAATAAAAAATAAAAACCCTCAACAGTAAGTGCCTACTGTGTTTAAATGCAGATTACACTTTGTTACCACCAGGATTTACCAGCTGCTGCTTTGCCTAAAAAAATAAATACAAATATAAAACAGTTTAAAACACACACCCATAAAAATAAAAATTTTACACAAACCAACTGACTAATCGCTGTGCACACCTAGAGGCTCATCCTGTCGACAACGCCAGTTTGTGACCCGTGGTAGGTACCTATTTAAAATAGGACAGAGCCGTAGGCGCACAGTCAGTTTAAAAGAGTTTAATTTTTTAATACAAAATAAAAGAAACAGTGTAACAGCGGCACCTCAAACCAATTAAAAACGTTACCTTATTAGAGACGATAAAACTGTGCGATTGCCCGTGAGACGGGACAAGCGCTGCGGGGAACCGTTTAAAAACAAATCGACATAGCACACAGGTTAAACATGGACGGCAACTCACACATGACCCCAAATGGGTAAAACACTATAGAAAAAAAGTCAAATCTTCAGTGCCGTCTTCACTCGGGCCCACCGCTGTGCATGCAAAAGCGGGGAGACAAAAAAAGGATTTGTTTTCCCTGCAGCGCCTTCACCGTCTGCGACAATAGATATATATATAAATAAAGGGGTTAAAATACTAAAAGGATCAATATCTGTGGTGCCTACTGATACAGAAAAAATAAAACCAAAAAGCAAAACCATTGACAGCCGCAGCAGTCAGTCTGTCGGCTTACACCAGTTTAAAACAAATTAAAACACACTGATGTGTCGGGTCCTTTGCCCGCAGCCAGAAATCCACCTGGCAAAGCAGCAGCTCGGTACTCTGTGAATAAAAGACAGGAGATCACTAGCTGGACAATAAAACACAGGAATATTCCTCCACTGAATTGGTTTTGTTACCTGTCCACAAGTTCGTGTCACACCCTAATAAATGTGGGTCAGTGGCGATGAAGTCCACTATACCGTTCTCACGGGAGCAATGTTTCCCACCTACAAGGGTGCAAATAACTGTAAACCTCTGCCAACAGCCAGAGCTCAAGTGGTACATTTTTGTGTAACCTACCGTTCTAACAGAAGTTTAGGGGAAGGACGTGTATCAGACTTTCATAGTTAAGAAACACCAACTTGCCCAACTCGGACCAAGCACTCGCAGCTTCAGATTTGCAAAGGAATACCCAATTGCCCACACCTGCGCTTATGAAAGGAGCGAAGACCAGCTCCGCCCACCAGGGGCGGTCCCAAATCTCCAGGTCTCACCTGTCACATGTTGTTATCAGGAAGTGAACTGTGAAGCACGCGAAAGTGCAGCTGGTTTTAATTCTGTTCGGTCCTGTTACAGGACGTCTGTGAATGTTTTTAGTGTTTATGCTCCCAGAACTACTGCTCTCATTATTATTATCATTGTATACTTCATGTCTGCAGACAGACGGTCTCGGTCATTAGTCACACAGAAGATCGTTTCACAGGTCGTCCCATCTCAAATCAAAGACACAAACAATTTGAAGACATGAATGTTGTGCTGTTTATAGACGTGTCTGGGTCTATGCTGAATGTGCAAAATGTACCTCTGCTGTGTAATGTACAACTTTCTTTTCAAAACACGTGTTAGAGGCTTCCTCCTCATCATCATCATTGCCCCTCCCACCTCCCATCCTCTGCCCAGTGTTTTTCTGATGAAGGCAACGAGCAGAAACATGTCGATTGAGTAATTCAGTCGTTCTTGTTCCCACGATGCTGCTCGAGCTTTACCTTCTTTAGGCTATAGCTCTTCTCCATGCACCTTGAGTAATAAGTGAAGTTGTGCCAGAGATCTTTGTGTTTCCACAGATGTCGTCCAGAATCACATCAGCTCCAGTTTTATCTCTTTACAGAGAAACAGACGCTCAGAGCTCCACACGCAAGCTTGGTGTGGTCCAAGGATGAGCGACGTCCCTGTTTTTTACTGTTATTTAGTCTGTGCTGATACTTTCGCTTCCACTCTGTGGAGGCTTGATGCTCAGGACTTTTAAACATTAGTTTTCTCCTTTTTGTTGGTGAAATGAATGAATGAACTTTCTTGTGGGGCAACTAGTGCCTTCATGCTCATGAAAAAACATGAAACATTGTCTCAACTTAAAAATAAAACCTTTTCTAAACTTTGTCTTTTCATTTTTACAGTTAGTTTTCATTCTTGATGTTTCTGTTAGAACAAAGAGCTGTGTCAGCTTTTTTAGCGTCTGTTCTTAAATGCTGAAGATTATTCCATCTTTCATCCTGCAGTCAGCTGTAAAACATCTCAACTCTACATCACAGGCTGACTAAATGTTGCTTTGTTCGCTTTATTTAGAGTTTGATTTTACTCAGACTTCTGCACATCACTCAATGAATTTATGAATATTAAATGCAGTGCTTTTCTGGCGCCCTCTAGTGTCCAAAACTCCAGCATGCAGCAAACAGCAATGAGCTAATGAATTAAATGCAGCCTTTACTGGTCCATTAGAAAGACTTGAAGTCTCCTTCTCTCTGTGAGTTGTGCTGGCCTGTGTCCTGCGGTCCTCCTTGCGGGCTGTCCTGTCCCTTCACCTGGCTCTCTGGTTTGGGGTGGGTGCCTCTTCCTTCCAGGATTGTTGGGGGTCCGGGAGTCTGGGGCACGTGGAGCTTGAGTTCTTCATTACCTCAAAATCATCCTTGATTTTATTCAGCTGAGTTTAAATAATGACTTTGATAATGACAGCGTCGGGCTGCTGTCTGAATGTAACAGTAACAGAATCATGTTTCAGCAGCTTTCATTCGGCCGTCCACATGTTGGTCAGATATTTAAGATATTTGTGGTTTTTGTTTGTGGTTTTGGAAGGATGAGGACTGGAGGTGGACTCTGATCAGAACCTGTACAGGTATAAATCTTCTCTGGACTCATGCCTTCTGTGTTTATTGGGCGGCGCCCTGCATTAATTCTTGCAACGGGCCTGCGCATGTTTAAACGTGACATGCCCACAGTGAACTAGGAAATGTGATGCTGTTTTGTTTCGGTGAACTGCACTTCTCTGGAAACAGGCGGTTTTTGCATGTTCCTCTGTCATCCAACCAGCTCGACCGACGGACAGGATGTAACAGCTGTAACGTGATGCATGCATGAAAAATGTGAAGTAATGAAAGGTTGACTCCATGTGTGACGATGGTCTGCACTGCATAGATTTTTCTCTCCAGTCTGTTAAGGCAGAGTTTCACTCACACACACACACACACACACACACACACACACACACACACACACACACACACACACACACACACACACACACACACACACACACACCATATATTCCTGCAACAAGTAAATAAATCAAAAAGGATTCTGTTACAGTTTAGCATTCATAAAAGCTGCTGCAAGACAAATAAATCTGTTCTTTAAATAAAAACATGATTTCTTGTGTTTTGCTCAAACAGCTCCTGATCAGCACTTTGTCCTTTTTACTTCCACCTGTTCCTCCTTCATATAAACACAAACTGCTGTTATAAGATCCTCTTTTAACACACACACACACACACACACACACACCCTCTGCCTCTCTTTCTATCAAACACACACTTTTTGAAAACTTGCTGATTCCAAGTAAGTATTGTCTTCACCTCACTGTCAGAAATACTCAGTGATATTTGTGAGCATGGAAGTGCCTTAGGTCTCCCTACAACAATTATCTTTTATTTTTTTCTTAATCTTCCTAATGTAGTATAGTTGAACTGGCTGCTCAGCAAGACAAAGGGAGAGCAGAGGATGCCATTTTCCTTGCTGACATTCTTTTAGCTCAAGTGGAAAGCAGCATCTAAAGGCAGTAGATTCAATGTCCGCTGGGTGGAGCAAAATCCTGAAAGCGGTCCACTGTTAAAAAGAAGACATTGTAAACATAACATACTAACATGAACTAGAAAATTATTTGCGAGCAAAAATGCAATGTGAATGAGACTAAAAGTGAAGAAGTCACTTGGATGAATGACGTAGCGTTTCTCCCACTGAAAACACAACGTCCAGATGAACACAATCAACCTTATTGCATACTCTGAAGTAGTTAAGTTTCAAAGTAGGGTAGGTTTGAAGAGATTTGAAGATTTTGCCATTCATTTGAATGGGAAGAGAAATTTTAAAAAGTTACAACAAAGAAAGGCAATAGCAGCGTAGTCCTGAATGTAAACTGTCAATGTAAAATCAGCCCTCTTACCAGTTTGCTTCTTGTCCAGGTGTATTGAGTTGCAGTGTGATTTTCCTTCTGTCTTTAATGAGTAATGGTACTTTAAGTGCTTGATGATTTGGTGGACTGACTGTGCTGCATGTAGCTATGAGACTGAAGCAATGTTGTGCATGTTTCTCTGCTTGTCTGCATTGCCACAAATTGTTCTATTTGGTGATGTATCATAGAACTGTACTATATAGTGTATGTAAGTTTCTGTGTTTGCTAGTAACTACCATCAACCTAAGGTCTCAGCTAATTTATCTTTGCAGAGATGTTCATTTGATTGTAACAGCAGTAGGAAAGAGCAGTAACAAGAGTAGGACAGCTAAGCTAATTATGGCTAAACATTTGGAATTTAGTGAAAGCAAAAATTGACCTTGCAAAGATGGATAGGCTTATTTAGAAAGTCAGCTATTTACATTTAGTGTTCGTCCCAAGTAGGAGATTTTGAATTGAGTCTAAATTGACCGCAAATTTACTTAACTTGTTAAAATCAACCAGGCTGTTACTGAAGCAGTCGAGGAATTACCTTTGAGGTCTCAGTCATAGGTAGTAATGCAAAATCTAACATTACACTAACCTTATATTTTTGTAAAAGGCAAAATGGACTTTTTTCCAGGGTGGGGGAGTGTTTCATGTCTGTAAGTTAAAATTGTTATTTTTGTTGTTTCCTGATTTCTAAGAATTGGGAGAACAATTACATGCTAACAAAATGATGCATTTTGGTTGCCCATGTTTGGTGTTGCTTTGGGCTTAGGGTGATCACTGACGATGACTTACACCTAAAAGAGCTCAAAATCAGAAAACGTTGCTCTAAAACATGTTGACATGGTAAATGAAAATGAACAATAATCAAAATTGATCATGCAAACTGAAAGACTACTTACTATGTTTCTCTTGTTACTTCATTAGCCTCAGTGTTCTCAGATCATTCTTTACATAAAAGCACCCAGTTGTCTTGCAAAGAATGTGTAGGATTAGTGAAATCACACACATTCGAAGATACTGGTAGTTATTGTTTCAAATGCCTATTTCATGACAACCAGGCTAAATTCATCTAAGGGAGTATGAAAGAGATTATCTGGATGCTGAAATGATTGGTAAAATACATTAGGCCAATAATAGTAGACCTGTGCTACATTTGTCCAGCTAGGCAACACATATTTCTGCATAAGAGGTACATGAGACACCCTTTAAATAAGCAAATTTCATGTTTAAAACATGGAAATGCAGCCAAAATGGACCATACAATGGCCTCAGTGAACACATCGGCACATAAGTAGAGATGAGGAAACTCAATCACATTAGATATTAATATTACTATGAGTAAATTATATATATTATATATTCTGTTACATGGTTTAAAGAATACAATGTGATAATCACACATGAGAACGCTGTTTCCAGTTATACAAATTGATTTTATTTCACTATTAAAGAAACCAATTATGTGAATAAAAGCTCACCACAAGAACATCTCCCAACCCAGTCTTACAAAGTTGCAGTTACAATAAAAAACTGTTGGTGAGCTAAAAAACAATCCTGGTGCTGATGCTTGTCATTGAACGTTTTGGACAGAGCTCTTGATTGAAATGCCTACCGTTGTGTGTAGGCATTTCGGTCCAGATGTTATGGAGTTCAGTTCAGCTAAGATGTATTTCTAAAGCACCGGATGGCAAAAATAGCCGCTTCTCGGCTGTTTATATTGTAAGGTAAAGACCATACAATATAAGAGAGAAAACCCCCCAACAATCAGATGATCCCCTGTGAGCAAACCCTTGATGACAGTGTCTGTGAAGGTTATCAGTCATCAAGGCCATTGGTGATGGTGGGAAAGAAAAACTCCCTTTTAACAGGAAGAAACTTTCGGCAGAACCAGGCTCAGTGAGGGGCGGCCATCTGCCTCGACCGGTTGGGGGGGGGGGGCACAGCTGTTATAACCCCTGACGCAGCATAGCTTCTAATTCTGAAAGATACGTAGATACCTTAAACCTGCACTCTATGCAGGACACCAAGTGATGACACGACTTGCAGTACTATAGGAGTCTATGCAGAAACGGTTTTCTCTCTTGAATCTCTGTAATTCTTTTGCTACTGAGTGTCTGGGTGCAGTCACTCATTTTGGGCCAATTAAATCAAATGAACTTCCATTGTCTGAGTTATAGCCCTATTGAACCTGCGTTAACCAGGTTTAATAGGGAGGGCCAAAGTCCTAGTTGTGCTAAATTTCCTCGAATTCTCCTCGGAGATTTTCGAGTAGCTTCCTTTGTTCTTGAAAGTTCTTTTCCATTTGTCTCATCGCTTCCCGTCCATTCCACATCTTTTTGGTAAGGTCACTAACCGTATTTTCTAAGGCCATATTTTGTTGTTTGAGTATGTCAACTTGGACATCGTAGTTGTTTATCAGACTGTTATGTTCTTCCTGTGAAACTTTGGGAGTCTGAGCTTGGGTTTGCAACGCCATGTCTTCTGTTGTCAAGGCTTCCTGTAAATCATACAGATTTTTCTTGACCTCTTCAAGCTCTCTTTGCATTTCCTCAAATTCATGGCACAACAACTCCTTTTCTCTGTTGGTCACGTTACAATCATGTTGGGAGTCTTTCTCTTTCTGGAGTTCCAGGGTCTGTCTGACCCACTGAAAACACAACGGTGTCCCTGCAGGTTTTAGATGTCCTTGATCCATCACAGCTGATTTAAATGGATAAATGACCTCCTCAAAATGTCTTGAAGTTCTCCAGAGGCTGGTAATGAAGTAATCATGCGATTCAGGTGTGTTGACCCAGAGTGAGATCTAAAACCTGCAGGACACCGGCCCTCGTGTACTGGGATTGGGGACCCCTGCTTTAAGACTTCTAATCAGCAGAAGATTGACTTATATGTACAGTAAGGTCTTTTTCATCTTTTATATTTCCAAGCTGTTTAGAGCCCTAAGAAGTTTGGCAAACTTGCCTTTTCGATTAATTTTCTCAGTTGAGACCTGTTCATATCTTTGTGGCTATATTTTCGTTATTTATTTAAAGGGGCAGTATAGTTTAACATAGTTTAAGTACAAAACATGAAGCTGATGTAATGCACATAAGTTTATAGCTATCGCTAATCTTCAACCATTGGCAAACCTTTGTGGAAAATGCTGACTGTCCAAATTTAGATCTGTGATATGTTTTGTGGATACTGTTCGCAATGCTCCAAGTAATACGATAACTATCTTGTCTATGGATGTATCTATTAGAATCAGAATCAGAATACTTTATTGATCCCTGGGGGAAATTATTTTGTTACAGTGCTCCATTATAAAAAAACATTAACAAGACAGACAATACGCTAACTAAGAATAGTACAATAAATATGTTATACTGCTGAAATGATGGGCCAACTCATCTCCCGTGCAACATATTTATTTTTACAGAAAACTGTAAAGACAGAAAAATGTCTGATTAATCAGTTCTTTCGGCGCGTGGGCCACTGACACTACTTCTTCTAGTGTAGCGTCAGGTACCGATGCGTACAGGACCGAGCGCCCTCTGCTGGTGGAACTTATACAACAGTAAAACTGACATTACGGTGGCCTTACTAAAAGAAAATGTCTCTGAGCATCAAATAAAATGGGGGGCTACTATTTTCATGTCTCCGTCTTTAACATAGTGCCATATATATATATATATATATATATATATATATATATATATATATATATATATATATATATATATATATATATATATACACACATACACATATAAAGTCGCTTATTAATAAATAGCTGAAAGATGGCTATTAAGATACTCTGGGGCAAGCCTATTTATACATTTGAAAACACAAATGATTAAAACTCTTAAAACTGATTCTTTAGGTCTAAAGAGAGGAAAAAAAGACATCTTTCTTGGGCCGAATTCATTTCAAATCTGACAAATTAAACACAGTCAGTTTGGCTATATTGGAGCAGATTTCGCTCTGAAAGCAACTTCTTTCACTTTCTGTTGCTTGGTCATAGTGATGTGCGGATCGATCCTCAAATATAGCTGTGGCTACAACTGTAGCTGCCTCCACCAGTGTGTGAATGTGAGAGTGAATGACTCGTGGAATTGTAAAGCGCTTTGAGGGCCCCGAAAAGTGCTATATAAATGCAATCCATTATTATTTATTATTATTATGATGTTCTGGGGTCATTATGAAGCTGTAATTTGAGATACAATAAATAAAATAAGTTTTTGTACAAAGTATCGGATCAGTATCGTCGATACCACCCTGAATTTTACTTGGTATCGGATCGGAAAGGAAATCAGTGGTATCGCACATCACTACTTGGTGAGTAGTCAGACTGAAGAGTCCAACTATAGCTATGATATGATGGATTCTCTGAATGTCACTTATTTTTAAATTCAAAACTTTCTTCATCGTCTACAGCACGGCCGATGCTGCTTAACAAGTGTTTGTTTTGCTTTTGCAGTCAGATGAGTGGCCAATGTGTCATTATTATTTACTGCTCATATTTTTTATTTTATTTTTAACCCCTTATAGTCCCACATGTGGGAAATTTTGTACTCCTCTGAATTTAACCCATTCACTCAGTGAAGCTGTGGGCAGCTACCACTCCAGTGCCCAGGGAGAGTGTGTAGAGACGGTACCTTGCTCAAGGGTACCTCAGGGTAGGTGTTCCCTGGACCTTCCGATCATGGGAGCGATCACTCTACCTACGGAGCTATCCCTGCCATAAACTACCCCATTGCTGGATTTGAGTCCTGTGCTCTACTCACATGTGATGATGAGATGAATTGGTGCTGACTCAGGAGAAGTGAATGTCCTTGATGGCAGCAGTAACTCATACACACAGCTGTAGTTGCCCTGATGTTCATACTCAGCTGCAGGGAAACTAAAGCTGGCTGAGTGGTTGACTGCAGGCTCTGTGAGGTTCACGCCAGAGAAGAAGAGCCTGAAACGTCCTGGAGTATATCTGGAGTTAATGGAGCAGCTGAAGACGAAGCTGGAGCCCTTGGTGATCTCTGCACCTTCAGGACCCCAGACCAGTCCTCCATTAGGGGATGTCGGGGAGATGCTGGGCTGCTGCAGAGGGACTGGGTACAAAAGAAACAACACAAGAATGAACACCAGTGTTTCCACACATTTATTCATTATTGCCATGGAGCTCACGATGAGCAGCTGGCTACATTGCGGGACCAAGTCGAGTGGCAGACGGAGGTATGGAAGCGACTGGCAGGGGCCGTGGTGCTGGATCATCTGGGCCTCTCTCCCGACAACCACTGGCGACGGTTTTGGGCCAGTCGGATGACCAGAGGGGAGTGGCTGTTCGCCTGGGCATGTAAGTTGCAAGATGCAGCCGCGAGATGGCTACAGCCGGGACATTGGAGGAGGAGGCCCACATGCTCGCACAGATCATGCTGGAGCAGTTTGTGGAGGTGCTCCCCGGGCATACCGCGCAGTGTGCCACTGGCCAGTGAGCCTGGAGCCAGAAGTCACCTTAGCCGAGGACAACCTGGCTGCTGGGATGGAGGAAGTGGAGCGGGGCGGCCAGCCTACCGGTCCCCGGCTGCCTGTCCCAGTGCCGTGGAAGAAGCTCCCTGCCCCAGCTGACACGAGCATGGAGCCCAACTAATCTGTGGCCCAGTCTCCTGCCCAGACCCCAGAAGCGCCTGACACCGCCTCAGAGCCACAGAGAGCAGCAGAGATGCCAGGGCAAGTGCGTTGGAAGCATGGGCGGCCGGGACACCTGAGGCAGGATTGTCTGCTTTTGGAGGTGGGCCGAAAAGATTTTTCACTGAAGCAGTCTTATGATGACACCCTACACTCAGCCTAGAAACAAGTGCGGATTTACCCGCATTTCCTATTACAGAGTGATAGGCTGTACTGAGTGAGTCATGACACTCACACCCACGAAACACAAACCGAATTCTTGGTGCTGCGAAGCTGCTGGGAAATGATTTTCCAGACGACTCATTATAACCCCAGGAAGGGGCATATGAGATGCAACAAAACTCTGGAGAGAACAATGACCCGATTTTATTGACCGTGCATCCGAGCAGACGTGCGTGTCATGCCCGAAGTGTCAGCTGGTTAACCAGCTGACCATTACAAAAGTTATTGAGCCCAGTACCATTAATGGAGGTCCCATTCGAGTGCATTGGTGTGGACCTCATTGGGCTTTGTAATAGTTCTGGTGGATTATGCAAGACGAGTGCCGCTGCACACCACCTCTGCAAAGAGTGTGGCGCAAGCACTGTTTCAGGTAGTCTCCCGAGTCAACAGCTAACAGATCATCTGCATAGGAACGGCTTATTTAAAGAGCTGTAACAGGAACAGTAAGTGACACTGAGCCAACACAAACACCAAGTGAGAGTGCCTAGAAAACCACTTCAAGGCAATGACCACAGTTACAGCCACTGCAGAAATGGAGGCTGCATACTGACTGCTCATCAGTCTGTTACCTTTTGAAGTTCAGGGTCTGCTGGCCTGCAGTCAGCAATCCCGCAGCTTTCACTCTGGGTTCTTGCCAAGATTTGCATGTTGTCTGTACAGGGGCTTGCAACGAGCCAAAATTTGTCAAAGAGCATAATTCAGTTGTTTCATGTTCTGAACCTGAAAGCAGGGTTTGATCTTTGCTTTCATTCTATAACACTGGGCGTGTTTTTCTACAAAGGTTTGAACTTTGAGAGTTTAAACAAGAGAGAAAAGTGTGAAAATGTTCATGCCTGTCTGAGAAAAGCGTATAAAGGTTGTAGTGAGGGGTTTTACAGCCTTAAAACATCTATAATCATTGTAAAAAATAAAGTTGACTACTTCGCAGATTTCACCTATCGCAGGTTATTTTTAGAACGTAACTCCCGCAATAAACGAGGGAGCGCTGTAGATATAATCTCACAGAAGTTAGTATCACTCTGCAAACATGTATATAACAGAGTAACTATATTTAATGTAACTCACCTGAACAGATAACACCAGCATATTTATGGAGTCTGCTGCTTTTTATCTCAGATCTTCTGCACTCAGTTAGAGATGTTTCATTTCCTGAACACGTCACATTATCAAACCAGATTTCTCCGGATCCTTCACCAAAGTGCGTGACATTAACTGGTGTTCCATAGTCCAGCTCATTACAGACTACCTGAGCGTCAGTGAAGTCCCAGCCATCATCAGAGACTGTTCTCCACGAGTTTCTGTGGTAGATTTCAACTCTTCCAGAACACAGAGTCGACCCAGCTAGCCTGACCCCTGAACACAAAACACAACGAACATGTGTGTATGTCATTGTTGTCATTATGGGTGGCTGTAGCTCAGGAGGTAGAGCAGAGCGCCTACTGATGGGAAGGTTGGTGGTTCGATTCCTGGCTTCTCCAGTCTGCATGCCAAGTATCCTTGGGCAAGATACTAACCCCAAGTTGCTCAGATGCATCCATCGGAGTATGAATGTGTGTGAATGTGGTTAGAGAAAGTGCTTGTGTGAATGTAGCATGTTGTATGCAGTACTTTGAGCACTCCGGGAGAGTATAAGAATGTATAAGAATCAGACCATTTACCATGTTGTTTTAGGTCCCAACTAGGGATGGGTGGCACCAGTTCTGACATAAACGGTAGTAACCAGACCGAAAAGCAGCGCACGTTTCGGTGCTTTATTTTCCTGAGATGTCAGACACTTTGGATTCTAGCCAATAATTTTACGTTTCCGAGGATAGTAGGCGGGTCCAGGTACGTGCGTTCTTTTAGAGCAGAGCTACAGATTAAAAATGCCCAAGGCGAAGCGGTCAAAAGTCTGGCTGTACTTCACAGCAAAAGATGCAAACTCAGCAGCAACAAGTGCTTTAAGCTGATACTGTGATACTGTGCAAAGGAGGTAACACCTCGAATCCGATGAAACACCTGGCAACGCATAGCGTTTTTTAAAAGCCGAGAAATGCGCCGTATTTGATAGCTTGCTGCGAGACCTCACACCGAGCACATCTACTGCGGGTGTGGTGCCTGTTATCAACCCGGAGTTAGCAACATCCCCCAAAAACCCCGAAGAGGAGAGTCCTGGCCCCTAGCCCTGCCAGTGTAGCAGAAATGATGAGGATGATGATGCAGCAGCAGCCGTTCTTCTCTGCGTGAGGAGCTTAATGTTGTTCGTGTGTAATTTACGTTGAGTAGGCTAACCGCGTTATTACATTAATGCATGTAAGGTGAACTAGCAAACATCATCATAGCTACATGCGGCTGTCTTCTTGTTTGATGGCAGATACTCCCTTCACCCTGGCCAAAAAGGCTAAAATGACCAAAGAAAAAGTGGAAAACAGCTAAACATGAGAGGTTTTTGGACAAAGTTTGTGTTTTTTCCATTGTTTAAGCACCGGTTCAAGCGCCATTTCAAAAGTACCGGTTTGGCACCAGTATCGGATAAAACCTAAACGATACCCATCCCTAGTCCCAACGCACCCGAGCCACAACTCAGGCCTGCAACGAGGTGTTTGCTAACAGAAAGACTGTTGCAGTTAAGGTGTGTGTGTCAGTGAGAGTGTGTGTGTCATGGCCCTGTGTCGGTGACCCAGTGTTTTTGAGTTTTGGACACTTCCCTGTGTTTCCTGTTTTACTTTGAAGGTCCTGTATTCTGTTTTACTTCCTTGTCTTGTCTAATTAGGTTCAGCTGTGTTCCCCTGTGGTGTGTCATTCCCTCCTTACCTTGTGTGTATTTATAGTGTGTGCCTGCCTGTGTTCCTTGTCGCGTTGTCTGTGTAACCTGGTGTAATTTCTGCGTCTCTCTGCCCAACATTCTCCGTGCCATTTTTGCTCTTCATCCCGTGTTTCTGTGGTTTCAGGTTTGTTCTTTAGTTGTTCCCAGTTTAGGTTGTGTTTTAGTTTTGCCCTCACTTTGTTATGTTCACCTTCTGTAATAAAGCTCACTCGCATCACAGCCAGTGCAGTTTGGGTCCTTCCTTCACTACACCACATGACTGCTGCCACAGCCTTGACAGAGTGGGCCCACACTATTATTTAATTATTTGGTTTCAGTTGATGTTAAATACTTTACCATTGCTCAACCAACTTTATTAATTTTACTTCTTTTCTTTTGTGTTTTTGGAACTAATCAGTCACTAAAGCAGTGTTAACTTTATTAACCTGCTAGTGTGTGGTTTGTTTCCATATAGTGTAGTTTAGTGCATATTTCATTTCACAAGCATCAGAAAGGGGGAATCAGCACTAAGTAACAACAGGAACCCAGGGCCCCTCTCAGTAGAGACAGGTGTCACATAATTATAACATAGCTGTGTGGACAAAGTTGTTTTCAGTTTTATAGCTTAGAGAACAGTGGATGTTTTTCTCTGTGGATTACAGCTGCATTCATATTGAATAGGAAACATTTCATACCTGAACTGCTGGATAATAAAACAGATTTGTTTAATGTACAGTGCAGCCAAAAACATGTGTTTACAGTATCTGACACACCGTGCGTAATCCAAACATCTCTCACCTAAACAGATGACACCAGCGTCCTCATGATGTCCAGTCTTGTTACCGAAAGCCTCCATGATCGTACTTACGTAGAGATGTTTCAGTTCCTGCGCAGCCCAAATAATGAAGCCAGATCGGCCCGGTTCCTTCACCAAAGTGAGCTTTTGTAGTGGCTCTCAGTGCTGTTCCACAGTCTAACTGTCTGCAGACCACCTCAGCATCTTTTAAGTCCCAGGCATCGTCACAGATTGTTCCCCAGGAGCCATTGTGATAGATTTCAACTCTTCCAGAGCAGCGAGTCGACCCAGACCCAGCTAATCTGATCTGACCACCTAACAGAAGAGAGAAGAGCGTGCACAGTATTTATGTCGTGTTATTTACACCAAACTTTATCATTTAGACTCATTTTGTCAAACACGACTGACCTGCAGCAGCTGACACATAAGAGACTGTAGAAAAGAGAAATAAGGCTGATTATTCTCTGGACTGTAAAGTGAAACATGCTGAGATAAGAAAACTACTCAGTGATGTCAAATGCATCTCACAGGTAAAGACAGTGACCTGTGCTGTCTGAGGAGCATCAGAGTGAAGGACGTCAGAGTGCTGCCATCTTGTGGTTTAAATGTGCGCTTACATAATCCTAAATCTTAGCACAGAGCTTCAGATGTTTGTTTCTGGCCTTCTTCACTGTTTTTTGTAACTAAGAGTAAATGAGTTAAAAGTTGGGGGCAGGTTTTCTCTCCTCTCTCTGCCAGGTGAAATTCTTGGTGAGCTGAATTGTGGAGCTGCTCTGTTTCTGTAAAAAACCAAAGAGATGTATCAAAACGTATCTGCCTGCTCGCCTTCAACCGCATCAGCCTTCTGGAAAACTCGTGCTTGCCGCTCCTGACCCCCCTCAGTTCTGGAGAAACAGTAAAGTAAGAATTCAGACTCAGTTATCAGCATCTACGTTCTTTGATTCCCGTTGAATGAATCTTCTGCTGTGGCTCACTCTAAACACTGAGTCACAGGACTGCTTGGAACACTGCAGATTATCTGCACAGGTCACTGTGGGCCGTCCTCACAAACACTCACCTGTTGGAGTCCTGGTTGTTTCCCTCACTGCTCCGTCAGCTTTGCAGAGCCCTCGCCTACCCTCCTCTGCACAAGTCAGACAAAATGTAACCCAGCCTCCCATTTTTGAAATGTTGTAATTCATTACTATTACTGAAGGTTACTCTCCACACCAACACCAACCAGATGTTTAAATCTTAATATAAATGAGTAACAGTAGGTGGACATTAGGTAAGGCTGCACTTTTTGCAGCGACCTCGTATATAAAACAGGTCCGCAGCTCTGAAACGTAGTAAAGGGACCTCTGGCTGATACGTCGGGTTCGTGTCGGGCTCGTAGCTGAAAACTAGCTTAACTTTGTTGTGTTGGTCAACTTTGCTAGTGAGAGACAGAGAGAGGCGTTGAAAGGCTGCTGCAACGGGACTTATTGTTTCAGAGGAAACACGAACACAGCGTACAGTCGAGTCTTAACAGCTTACTTACAGCTGGACTGGTCAGGCTCTCTGTTTGGCTGCAGTGGTTATTATTATATTTACATGCTTCCAGCTCCTGTTTCTGCTCCGTGACAGCTCGTACTTTTCCTTTTTCTCCCTCCCTCGCTCACAGACACATCACGGGTATGGCCCCAAAAGTTGATTCTGTTCATCTGGATGTTTTCAGGTCAGTTCCTGATCCTTAATATGCAAATTCTCATGACCTCCCAGCCCATTGTTCCTTCAGTGGGCTGGTTTCAGTCATTATGCAAATGTACTAATTATAAGATTGGGGAAACCTGCAGTCAGCTGAGACTGAAGAAGTCACTTGGATGAGTGATGAAACATTTCTCCCACTGAAAACGTCCAGATGAACAGAATCAACTTTTGGAGATTTACTTACCTGGATGACTGAGCATCAAGACGTAATAACGGGTATGGCAGTCCATTCTCCCTCCCTTCAGGACTGTAACACTCTGCCTGTTGCCTTCAAATCATTTTTTGAACAATAATTTTTTTAAATATTTCTTCACGACATTGTGAGACGTGAGATTGAGACACAGGCATCAGAGCCTCTTAATGTGTGTTTTGTTTGGGTTTCCACCTGCATGGAATTACTAAAAATAGAGAGGACACAGCCGAGCATATGAAACAGGAAAAGAACGATGTGTAATCCATTTATTTCAACAAAGTAACTGTATTCTGAATACCACCTTTTTAAACAGTGACTGTAACAGAATACAATTACTCATATTTTGTATTTTAAGTATGTAACGCCGGCACATGTACTCCGTTACTCCCCAACACTGTTCATCTCCTCCCTATTAGCTTATTGTAATTCTTTTTTCCTGTCTGTCAAAGGTTTCGTTAAATCACCTTCAAGGGGTTCAAAAAGCTACAGCGAGGCTTTTAATCCATAGTCATGAATTCTCTCCAATCACTCAGTTGTTAAAGTCCTCGCACTGGCTTCCAGCTGGATACAGATATCAGTTTAAAATCCTCACTCAAAGAGAGGCCCCACTTATATCATCGAGTTTCTTCATCCTATTGCACGGACCTATTTGAAAACAAAACAGGAATCATGCTTTCCAAACCGTAGCACCAAAACTGTGGACCAGTTGACCTCCCCCTCTACGCACCATTGACTCTGTGGCTTCTTTTAAAAACCAGCTGAAAACTCCTCTATTCAGACGGGTTCTTGTGTAATGTGTTGTTCTGTCTGATGTCTTTAAATTCCCTGTAAAGCACTTTGTAATAGATTCCCTTCTTAAAAAGTGCCATACAAATAAATTTTACTTACTGCTTTCAATGACCGGCGCACAGTGCAAACACTCAGATTTGCAGATTTTTCAAAGTGGTCCGATTGATCTCGAAGTGAACTGACGCGTGACTGCAAAGATTCAGAGAGATGAAAAGCAGTGAGTAGCTCTGTGTCAGGTTTTTAGAGTCAAACCTGAAGTTGTCTCCTGCTGCAGAGTTCAGATCGACGGTGGATGTAAATCCAGTGTTCTCTCTTTTAGCTCTGTTTTTGGTCTCCACCGGCTCCTTTCCTCTGTCGCTGCTCCGCTACAGCAGCTGGGCTAATTACAATAAATAACTATTACCGTAGCTTTAACTACATCTCTCTGTGTGCAGATGTTTGTCTGTGGAAAGCTGCACTTATTCTTCAGTTTGGAGGGAAGAGACGTGTCAGGAATGAGTTCAGTAGGTCAGCGCTCAGCTGGAAGCAGCTCCCGTCTGTCAGACTGTAAAAAGAGGAAAATGTTTTTCATTTGTCTGACAGGTGTGTTGATTTCACGCTTCCACACCACACGACTGCACACACTCCTTTGTGAACGTCAGCTCACACTGAAGGCAGAGGTGAAGGTTCTGTCTGCTCAGAGCAAATCCAGCATTAAAACCACTTCCTGTTTAAGAACTTTGTACATCACAGGGAAAAATAAGACAGGCGAGGAACCTTTGTCATGTTTGCAGGTCTTCCAGCTCTCCTGCTGCATGAGCAGCTGAAATCTTACATTTGACTCAGACTGAAGAAGTCACCTGGATGAGCGAAAATGTTGCATTTATTAAACCGAATCAACTTTTATGGCATTTCCTTCCCTAAATTATCGAGCGTGCATCAAGAACTTCTTGCAGTTAGCATTTCGTTCCCTTTACGAGCAGCATTTTTAACAAGAAGGAAAAAACTCTAAAACAGGTGTTGGTCTGTTCAGTGAGCTTTAGACAGGTGTTCATACAGTGAAAATAAATACTGGGACAGGTGGATAATGTTCTTTGCTGAATGTGTAGCTCTACAAATAAGTTTATTGATTTATTTTTTAATAAATAGGTATAAGTACTTGAACTCTTCCACTTGGGGCAGGAACTTGTCCTGCCCCAGGAACTGGTTCTCATTCCCATCTGTTCACACTCGGCCACGAACCATTCCAGTGCGAGCTGGAGGCCATCACCCGATGAAGCCAACAGAACCACGTCATCTGCGAAAAGCAGAGATGAGACCACCGTTCTTAACCTCATCTATGGTCACAAGCTGTGTGTAGTGACCGACGACAGAAATGAGCTTCCTCCAAAGGGTGGCTGGCCCTTAGAGATGGGGTGAGAAGTACGACCATCTGGGAGAATCTCGGCTTCCCCTGGACCGGCTGGAGGAGGCGGCTGGGGAGAGGGAGGTCTGGGCCTCTCTGCTTAGGCTGCTGCCCCCCGACCCGGCCCCGGATAAGCAGAAGAAGATGGATGGAGGTATAAGTAGTTCACAGCTTTGCAGTGAAGCTCTTACTGGCCAGACTTGGCTTTACTCACCTGGCTTGTGCGTCCCGTCATCAGTGTGACTGCAGTGATTTGACCTGTTCTTTAACCTTCAGTCTGTTCATGTTACATATACAACATGACGGACTTCAACTTTATGACAGTAAAACATTTACAGGTTCCAAACTTCCTTCTTAATTTTGCCAGATTCTGTGGGAATGATTTGTGATTTACAGTCAAACATCACGGAGGCGGTCTCTCCTGCATGAAGTCCAGTTGCTGGTTTTCCTGAGTGGGTGCCTGCTGCCAGCAAGCTGACTCAGTGCTGTCAAAGCCATAACATCCTCCACAAACATGGTGTGGAACAGCTGTGGGCGTGTCCTCATCTCTCCAGGCTATCATCCACACACAAATACATTTAACCATGTCACCCAAAATACCAACAGTCATTCCATAACTACATGGCCTCTATGACACGTCACGACATTCAACAACAGAGCCTTTATAGGCACAGAGGAAGTTAATAAAACATGTAACACACTGAGTCTATTTCAGGTTTTTGCTCTTTATGTACTGAATCACACTTGTTATTAATCCACAGCATGTCTTTATCCTGTCTTCCTTCTCTCACCCCAACCAATCACAGCAGATGGCCCCGCCCCTCCCTGAGCCTGGTTCTGTTGGAGGTTTCTTCCTGTTAAAAGGGAGTTTTTCCTTCCTACTGTCGCCAAAGTGCTTGCTCAGGGTCATGTTTCCCGCTGTGGAGCGCACAAACATTTATGGATAATATTGTTACCTGATTGTTACCTGACATTTGATCAGTCCTGTAGGTGCGGTGAATACTGCTGCAATATGATTGGACAGTCGTTGTTTACAGCGAGCATATCATATTGAGCAGGCCGAGCTTTGATAAATCTGAGCAGCATCCAACTGTTCTATATCCGTCCGTCCAAGTCAGGTCAATGGAGGGGGGCTGAAGGCTGTCCCAGCTGTCATGTCGAAGATTTTGTACCTGCAAACATTTCATGGCTCAGTCGGCGTCATCATGTTTTGGTTTTGTGGTCGATGTTGAGTCACGATTACAAAATGCTTCCAAAATCGTGGAGTTTGGTTTGAGGTACTTACCAGGCGTTGCCTCTGCGTCCAGGTTAGAGTTTCTCTCCAGGGAAAGTTTGTGTTTCAGAATTGCTTTCCACCGTCTCCTTATTGATTAGACGAAAGCAGCATAAACAAAACCTGGTAGGTAGAATGAGAAGAAAAACAGACTATAGTGGTGACTCAGACTCACACACTCGTTTTCTCGCCGAGCTAATTAAATTCACACTTGAGCGCTCACATCCCTGACTTTATGATGCCGACACCGGGAACAGAAATAGGGTGGCTGTAATAGTCCAACCGTCGTTCACCCTGCAACAAATGAAGCTGGATTTAGACGTACATAAACATACCTCGCTTAGAAGTGTCCTTGTTTGTTTGTTTTTATACCATCTGTATGGCCGTTCTTCCTGAGTAACACTGAAAAGGAAGAATTAACCCTGAAGCGAGCTCACCGAGCTGCAGGCCTCAGGAGGACCGACCTCAGCAGCTTCCTGTTCTCACTGCTCAGGCTCTCATGTCTGAGTGGACGGGGGCGGCGTGTGACTCATCAGGTCATGTGATTGGATGTGTTACGCGTCACTTTGATGTGTGTCTGAAAACATACTGTAAATGATCTAAAATAATTCCCACAGAAAAGAGCTGCACGGTATCAACAAAAGCCCAGGTTTGTGTTGCTCGTCTCTGCTTTTTATTTATTCACTGGTCGCACCGTTTGCAGTCTTCTGCTGTGATCCGTGGATCCTGAATCCTGCCAGAGGGCATCGGGGGAACAGCTGCCGGGTCCTTTCAAGCTCTCGGGGTCTTCCTGAGGCAGCGCCGGGTGCACGCCTCCTGTCAGCGGGGCAGATTAGGCTCGGTGATGTGCCGAGCTGTGTTCGTGGCCTTATCGTCCATGCTGTATCACACGATGAAGCCACCTGTCAGAGGGAGCTCCAGAAAAGTCACCTGGGGTTTAAGGGGTCAGTATGAAGGTCTTTAAATGCCTGAGGTACAAAATCCGTGGTGGACTCGCAGTTTGAAGCTACTCACCACTGAGTTGTTGATGAACGTCAGAGCTTGATGCTTCATGGTGTGGACCAAGTGTAAAAACCTCAGGCTGAAACTGACACCGGTGATCTAAGGAGGGCAATAAAACGCCGGCTGTAGTCCTGCTGAAATGTCAGCTGCATAATAAGTGGAGCGTGGCGAGCGTTCGCTGGATACTTGTTAGTGTTGTCACACACGGAGCGCTAATGAAAGGCTGTTAACTGTAAAAGGCTGCGGAACAAAGGGAGTCGTGGTCGCGGACCAGAGCAGGGAACACGCCTGCTGCAGGAACGTGGGTCAAACCCACAAACGAGAAACTGTTCGACATGAACAGGCGGGAGAGAGAGGCGTGAAACGGCCGCAAGACAACAGGAGACGATGGAGAGTGAAGAGAGCATGAGTGTGAAAAGTCAGTGAGAGCAGAGAAAGGACAAGTTCCCTCTAACAAAGGCAGGAAACCAGAGCGAGGACGACTGCGGCAGACTGATTTATGGAGCTCACAGATGATGCAACCAAGTGATGCGAAGGTGGACAGCTGAGGTGAAGAAGAGTGGCAGGAGCGAGTGTGTGATGACGAGCCAGAGAATGGATAATAATCTGAATAATGTTGGCAACTGGCTTCTTCTCAGATAGTGTTTATTCACACGCCGCCTGCCAGTGAGCACAGAGGATTGTGGGTAAGGACTATGGCACAGTAAGATCCTGAACACAGACACGTTAAAGGCTGCAGAAATCCATGAGAGTGAGGATGATGCAGAGGAGTCTGTTTATGTTTAGGCACCTGAAGTCAGCACGCCACAAACTGCAGTTCCTCTGATGACCACACGAGGCTGGCCCCCAGAGTGCGTCCACCCCACAGACCCTCACGTTAAAATGTTCAACTTTACAGCAGAAATGTAAATGCTGTGAAGCATTTTGTTGTTGTCGTTTCGTGTCTGCTGTCTTTTTGCACCTCTTTGGCTTTTTTCGTGTCATTTAATACACGTTTCTTGTCGTCAGCGCAGAGGAGGGAGGGTGGATGAGCTGGACAAAGGATGATGACGATGAAGCTGTCAGGCGGGAGGAAACGAGGAAGAGCTCAGAGGAGGTTCGTGGATGTAGTGAAGGAGCACAGAGGAGGATGCTGGGAGAGGAGGTGGTGACGCCTGCGTCTGAGGTCATTTCCTGTTTTTTCTTTCTTTTTCTGTTTGTTCTGTTGTTTATCTTTTCCAAGCTCGTGTTTTATTTCGTTTTCAGGTCATCTTCAGTTTCTCTCAGGTCATCTCTGTTTGTGTTTTTGTATTTCTCATACTGATGGGTTTTTTTCTCTGCTGACATTTTGCATCTTTCTGTTGTTTTTGTGACTTTTGTGCATTTTTCTTCCTTCTGCTGTTTTGTCTCATTTACATCTTTTACCTCTTAGCCGCTGAGCTGTGTCTTTTTCTCGTTGGTGTCTTTTTCTTTCTTGTGTCGTTTTCTGCTTGTAGAGTCGCTGACTTTGGTGCTTGTTTGTCTTCTTGCTGTAATTGTGTTTCTCCCACTCACCGTGTGGTTGTTTCTGGGTTGTTTAGAGTCTTTTGTGATAGTTTTGCACCTTTTCTTGCATTTTCTGTCTGCCTCTGGTCACTTTGTGCAGTTTTGCGACTCAGACATCAGAACAAAAAAAAAAATGGCAATAAAAGCAAAAAAAAAAAAAGTGTTCAGAAACTGAAGGAGACACAAAATAAAATACTGTGAAACAACTGGAGATGTTATAAAGGGAAAAGAAATGCACGACAGCAAAGCTGAGAACTACAGAGGCGGTCAGGTATATATTTTTGAACACACATATAACCTATGAGCTCGTTCATAATTTAAGCTCCTGTGGAGCAGGTGGAGGAAAATGTCTCCGCAGTGACGTCAGCAGAGTCTGAAACTATAGATTCAATTATATGGTTTGAACCGAGAGCCGGCTGGACACGACTGTCATTACATTGATTCTGCTCCTGCAGCCACAGTCCATTTAAAGTAAAAGGAAATTACGGTGCACTGCGAGCGGGGCGCTGTCATTTCTGCTCTGCTTGTGTGTTTGACACACGTGCACGCACTGTCACATCTGCGTGCACGTGCAGCACGTGTGGATTTACGGAAATTGCTCAAACCCGCCGTCGCGGGCGTCCGAGCGAGCCTGTCAAATGATGCCAAGTGACGCACGGCGCAGCTGTAGTCAAGGAGATTTGCTTCAGATTTAGCACTCTGTGGATGCGAGCAATAAATAAATAAATAACAGCAGGGCGGCCGGGTGGTTCAAGAGGCCATCGGTTACATTAAAGGTCACCCCGTCGCAGCTTCGATCCGGCTCAGCCATCCGTCCCATTATTACCACAGCAATAATCCAGTAATCTGCTAATCAGGAGCTGTTCGGGCACAGCGTGGAAAACTGAGAAGCAATAAAATGGTAAGTAATTTGCAGATAAACACATGTGACTCAAAGTGTTACTATAGCCTTCTGTCTCACTGAAAAGATGCCCACTTTCCTCAGAAAATCCACAAATAAAGCTGGAAATGTTTTCCAGAGGATCGAACACAGAAACGGGAAGCAGTCCAAATCCTTTTCTTTTAAACAAACATCTTCCAAAGTGTCTGCATCAAACGATTAATACCCCTCTGTGATATTTGTAACGATACTTAAAGCAGACTGTCATCTTTAATTAGGACCACGGCTGTCTTCAGTTTATAATCAGCCTCTTTAAATGGAGACGAGTCCTCTGTGGGCGAATTTCAATCAGTAAAGACTCGTTTGAAAGGCATAAATATACATTAAGTGGTTTATTTGATGGCGCATATGATGAAGAAGGTTTTGGTGATCAGACCACACAGTGAAGTCCTTATTTTAAGGCGACGATGGTGGTGGAGCTGTTTTTTATTTCAATTTAAATTATGTATGACATTAAGTCTCTTCTCACCTGAATGAGTGATGATTGAACAATTGAGCAATAATTGAACAGCACTCTGAACGCTGCCTCACTTACTTCCGTCCGACTTTCATCACAGAGCCAACGTCTGCACACTCGAGCTCCGAGATCTTGACACGTTCAAATATCACAAGATACTCGGCGAGTTCAGCTCAGACGCCGTCCCAGAGGTGAGCTTGGAAATCAGGCTGAATTCAAAGTGAAATTAATTTCACTGACTGAATATTCTGAGTGGAAACAGCCTGGCTGATTTTCTTTCTATTACCAACCACAGCAGTGCAAAACAGACTCGGCAGCTGATTAGGACCAAGCGTAAAAACATATTCATGCATTCATATTCATGTGGTAATGCAACACACAGTTTGCACTTCGTTTGGTGGCATCATTAATGTGCTGCTTACACACAGGTGTCAAACCTCCACACCTCATGCCTTTAGATTTTGCTTCCAAAGAGCCGGACTGTCTTTTTTTTTTTTTTTTTTTTTTTTTTTTTTTTAAGTGAGTTCTCCAAATTTCACAACTCTTTTTCCGTCCTGACTCATTTGAAAGTATATTCTTTTGTTTATGAACCTTTGAGTCATTCAAGGTCAAAACGCCTAACTCACTGGAAGAGCCAGTGTTGCATCTACGCATAAGATCAACCTAAAACCTAATCAATGTTAAATTAGATCTAAATTAGATCAAAGATAACGCAGTTTGATGAAAAATAGTATTTTTGCACCAACACAGTGACTCCCAAAGAGCTTTTAGCCTGTAACCTGTTATATCTCTGCAGCGTGTGCAGTGTGTCCTTAAACACGTGAAGAAACTGAAGACGTGGAAGAGTAAATGAACAGCATCTGAAATTCATGTTCTTAAGAAACGGGAAGAAATCCGGCAAAGCCCTGACACAGGACCTGAGAGATGATCTGCACGTTTAGCTGATTATCAGAAATGTCTCAGTGACTGGCAGCTGTCAGGAAGCCGTTCTTAATAAAGGAAAACTGAGGCATGAAAATTATACAAGAACTGAACTGAAGATCAGAGGAACAGGTCTGATGGAGAGATGGATCCACATAATGGTCAGTATGTAGGAGGAGGTCCAACACTGAGAGTCTGCAGCCATCTGTGAGGCCGGGCGGAGGCTCTGTCATGGTTTCAGCATCATGTCAGTCAGTGGTTTTGGAGATCTTTAATAAACTGATGAATTATGAACTCAGAAAAGGACCACCAGAGTCTGATCTGCTATCTGTAAACTTTGATTTTCAGCAGGACAATGATGCCAAACCCTGGCAGTGCAGTGAAATAAAGTGGATATAAAACACACACAGTATCAGTCGTGGATGGGCCCCCCCAGAGCCCGGGCCCCAGCATTACTGAAGCAGTGTGGGATCATCCTGACAGAGACATCCTGTCCTTGAAAATGTTTCTAGGCGACCTTCACGACTCTGACTTTAAACACAACGCCTCTCATCCATTGACCGCACCTCTCAAGCATCATCTTTGTGTAATGTGTGGAAATGTAAAGTTTCCATGACTTCTTTATTACTTTTTTCCATTAGAAACGAGCCCACTTCAACCCCAACGTCCAAACCAGCTTTCTGATTCTGAAATCTCGACCCTCTAAGGGACGATAAAACACGCGCAGACGAGTCCTCTGCGTCTGCAGCGCTCCTGGTGTGGGCAAAGAGGTACTGCAACAACATCCATCACAACATCGATCTCTCTCCTCCTCTCTCTCTCCCTCTCTCGGTCCCTCCCCCTTCTCCTCCTTGCTGTTACCGGATAGACCGGAGCAGCATCCCCGCGTTACTGTAGCCAGGCTTCCTTCAGCTGTTCCCGCTGCACCTGCGTGAGCCGCTCGCCCCTTCAGTGAAGCGAACCCACAGCGCGATCACAGCAGCGGTGCGTGGAACCCGGAGAGGAGGAGACGCGAGTGACCGTGGCCGGGATGAAGCAGGAGCGCACGGACCGTTTCCTCCGGTAAAAGAGCGTGGCAGGAGCCTGGACATCACCGGCGGGAAGCGGAGGCGGAGGAGGGGGGGAATTCGGGGATACAGCCATGGCGACGGGAGGAGGAGGCGGAGGTGGAGGAGTGAGGCGCAGGAGGAGGAAAGCGGGGCTCCCGGGGTTCTGCTGGAAGACCTGCTACTTCCCGCTTTTGTTCTGGGTCGTTTCCGCGTGCGGGGAGGAGAAGACGTTCATCGTGGAGGTGAGTGAGGAGGTGTGCGTGCGTGTGTTAACGTGGGGTAAACACCCACGCCGTCATCACTCCCCGCGTTAACGCGCGCAGGCTGGAGCAGAGAGTCGTGCGGTCCTCGGGATGTTTTTCACGTCCGTGCCCCCCCCCCCCCCCAAAAAAAAAAAAAAAAAAAAAATCATCTCCCTCCCCAGCCTCGAACCTCACTCTAAAGTGACAGCCCCCCACCCCCCGGGAGTCAGAGAGGGTCTTTTGTTCCCATCCTGGGGGGATGCCCGCTGCCTTTACTCGTGAACGCTCCTGGTAGTTTTTTGTCTCGTCACGCGTGGATCGCAGATATCTGGCTGTCCTCCTCCTCTGGCTGTGCGGAGGAGGTGGAGGAGGAGTAGGTCCTAAATGATGAAGCAAGTGTGAGAAACTCTCGGCTGGGACACGCGCGTTTTGGGGGAGCTGATGGACAGCTGTTAACCCCCCCCCCCCCCCCCCCCCCATCATCCCCTAATTAGAACTGAGGGTGAATGTGCGCGTGCAGGAGAGCGCGCGTGGCACCAGTCAATAAATGATGAGCGCGTACAGTGAACAAAGCTCCAGCAGCACAGCGAGCCCCTTCCCTCGGCCTCCACACTCCAAATATAGCCTCCCTCCATAATTCATGGAGCTGGCTGGGAGTCGGAGGAGAGGTGCGCGCGGATGCTCAGACCTGTTCTGCTCGTGCACGAGGGCCGGGCTTTGTCTCGGGCCGCACAGAAAGTTCAAGTGTGGAGAGCGCACGTGCGGCCCTGCGATGTTTGCTGAGAGGCAGGATGATACCTGGCTGAGCGTTTGGGTCACGCGTGATGAGAGTGGGTGTTTTCGGCGCGTGGTCTTTGTGAAGTGACACTTTGGTAGAGACAAAGGGGCGCCCGTGGCTGTGCCGCGCGCGGCTGTGAAGTCACAGACCCGTCTGAGCTGCAGCGGTTCCAACTGAGACAAACAACCAATGAGCCGTGCCGCCCCCCCACACACACACACAAACCCGCACCATCGTGACGTGTCGCAGAGCTGAAGGTGAAGTCTTTGTTTAAGGCTCCACAAACCCGAAATATTGTAATGACGCTGATGTGTGATGAACAGAAACACACGTCTCCTCTGACCCGCGGAGCTCTGCAGATATTTGTCTCTTTTTATTTTCCAACATTTTCTTATAAAGAAATAAAAATAACAAAAATGAATACGAGTTACTCAGGACGGTGTTTGTTTCAGCTGCGTTTACTCAACACATGCTGCAAAAACATTATCAGTACTCTCAGAATAGTTGTTCAGTTTCATTTGAATGCCTTTCCACAAATGTTCCGCTCAGGGTGATGTCCCCTAACATCTCGCTGAAAACTTAAAAGCCCTCTAAATTTTAAATGTTAGTGACTTCATGGAATAAAATGGAATCTGGTCTTTTTCATTGTTTTTTCATGGAAAAAATAAACATCAACGACTTTTTATCAGTTTTTAAAAGTCACCGCTGTTTGCCTTGTTTAAGTTTCAGCTGCCTTTGGTCAACATTAAATGTTCGATGTGACATACAGTCTGTACCAAACACAGACTGTATGTAAAAGATGGAAGCAGCCACAGCATTTTTAAGCTGTGGCTTTCTGACTTCGCCATGTTAGTTTTCATGGAGCCACAAGTGGCCACATGTGTTTCGCAGTAGTGGATTACTAAATTATCAATACTAGCTATCTTAGTTAACAAGCTGCATCCATAGGCTGTCAATCAGAGAGGCCACGCCTCTAATAATGCAAAGTTTAAACCTTCATTCAATCTAAGCAGATGAAAAACAACAGATGTTATTTATAAAAACATTTTCAGGTCCTCTACAGTTGTTCTGAAAGTATTTATTTATTTGTATATATCAGGCTGTAAACAAGTTTATTTGAGCCTATTTATTGCAGCCTCTGCTGGACGTTGGAGGAACTGCAGTTTTTGGCAGTTCATCACGTCATTTGTTTCTTACTGTTAAAATCGATGCATTGTTTATATTGTTTGCTAAGTTTTTGGGGTTTTTTTACATTTTGAGGCTTAACAAACAACATGTTTGTGCAGCAGCTTATTGCAACATGCCGTTAAGTTTCAGGTTTAAACGACTTCTAGCAGCGGTGTAAATAAGTGCACGTATGTGCCCTGAACTCTAAACTGGTACTTTCAGGATTACAGGGTTATTTTAGAAACAACTGTCAGATATGAGTGTTTAGTTGGAGGACGCGGTCGGGGCTGAGAAAACCACTGAAGCTCGAACTACTGAAACCCCTGCAGGGAAGACGTGGGGAGGCAGCGGACGTGGAACCGGGTGACTCCTAACAGCTTCGGTCTTGAAGCTCCAGCCGTCACATGGATTGTGGAAGTTGTTTGATTGCTGATGTTGTGTGCGTGTGTGTTTCTGCCTGAGCATGCTGAAGTCTTTGTGTGACAGCTGAGGCTGCAGAGGTCACATCTGTGCAGGCCTTCATGTTTTTCTGGGAAGCTTTTGATCACGTCACAGGTGCCGTTTATTCATGTGTCTGCTTCACATGCTGCTGCTCATCATGTGAAAGTTTGAAATTGTGAGTTCTCCTGCTGGGATGTAATGAGGTTTGCAGTCTCAGTACTTGGAGGTTTGGGAGGAAGGCTGTGCCGTGAGTCTGTATTAGCTCGTTTGATGAAAACGATGCGTTTCCTGATATTTCTAATCCCGCAAAGAAAAGCGAAGCTTATATTTGATTAGTGAACACACAATGTTAAAATTAAAGCTAATTCTAAAACAAAAGGGCTTTACTTTAATTTCATTCTCATTAAACGCCCTCTCAGGGTGAAAGAGAAGCAAACGAAGCAGAGGGTTATTCCGCACACTTCTGTCAGCAAACCCCCCGAACACTGGTGCAAAATGTAATAAAGAAATTGCAAGTTTACGCTGAATCACAATTTCCAAGTTCTCCATATTAAAAACATTTGGTCTCACCCTGAAATACACAGGCACATTTATTTTGTCTTTGCAACTTAAAGTGACTGCCTTCAAATAAATACTGATGCCTTTAAATAAATGAATGACATTTAGCTACTCCAGCCTTAAATATACTTCTCTATGCAGGAGAAATCCTGTGACATCACTGATGTGAAAACAAAACACTAGAAAGCTTCGTTTTGCTCATTTCTAACCATGAAATGTTGCATATTGATGACTTCAAAGAGAGCAATTAATAGATGAATTAAATAAATAAAGTTTTTAAATGGATTGTTTTGCATGGATGAACTTTTTCTTCATTATAGAGACATTAACCTCCTAAGACCTGAACTCTTCCACTGCATTCATTTTTAATTTCTCTTTGATATTTGGGCTGATTGGGGCCCGATGAATGTAAAAACAAAGAATTACCAGATTTTATTTTTTACCTTATTTTTGTTTTTAAGAAAAATAAGAGCCACATATGAGGATATTCGTTTAAGATTTTGATAGAACAGTAGCAGCATAATGTCCTCGTAGGTGGATATCAGGCCCTTCTAGAGCAAAATTGAGTATTTTGGTCTAAATAACCCAAAATGTGTGGACGCCAGGTCCTAGGAGGTTAAAGCTCTTAATGACGTTCTACCTTAAATGGTAAAAACACGGAATTGAGTTTTTATTTAACGGTTCTTCTTGAAAAAATCTTTTAAAAATGCAAATAAATGAATAAATGCAGATGTGAAAACCACCACAGAAGCACTCATTGAACTAGTATCATATTTACAGTTAGTTCATTCTGATTAGCGCATGCAGTGACACTTGTAGTTCATTTTCTTAATTTACCAGTTAATAATGATGAAGTGGCAGATCGTGAATAAATGAATGAATGAATTCAGCCTATTTTAAGTATTGCACACTGTCAGTTACTCAAATTAAATTCATTGTTTCTCCACATGAGATTATTAATATGTCACCTGTTAATGTTGATATTTCACTTGCACTGCATGAGGTAATTCCTCAACTTTAATTTTCCTTTGTTCGTGCTCACAACAAAACGGACGTGACGGGAAAACTGTTCATTTCAAATCAGCGCTGCAGTGATTACAGTGACTCATAGCCAGGCTTCAGATGTCCTCGTTGGCACGCAAAAACATGAAGACCTCTGGGTTTGAGGCTGGGTGACTGTGGTTGATACGATGCCCTGCTTTCGCGATTCAAAGAAAAAGAAAGTTATCGATCTCTCGACACTCAGCCGTCACTCCGAACCCTTCGGCGCCTCGTGGCCGAGCAGCGACCTTCAGGCTGCCGCGGTGACACAAACACGCAGCCCTGCAGCGGTGGGCACGCCGCCGCTCAGGAGTGAAAACACAGATGCTTCTCTGTGCAGACAGGCAGAGAAAGAGGGGGAGCGGAGGCAGAAGGAGGCTGACTCGCTCGTCCGCGCTCCTTTGTCTGTTCGCCTGTTTACACAATTGGTCAAATTTCTGCAGCCTGCAAACCTACAAATGTGTTTCAATCCAAGGATTTGCGACTAGAAGAAACAAACAACTGTTGTGTGGGCCGGCGCTGCTGCTGCTGTTGTGCTGCTGCTTCATAAACAGATGATTAACCCAGTGTTAACCAATGTCAGGTTAGCAGCCAATCAGCTGAGTCACTGTTAAACAAAAGATGTTTCTGGGTGCTGAAGACACTGAGCGGTGCAGCGTAACATTCATGCCCCTTTGATTCAAAGTATCTTTGCTGGGATTATAACGCTGTGGATGTGGATAATGACACCAGTGGTGGTGACGTGGCAGAAATAATGTGAAGATGACGATGAGGAGAACGTCCAGGCCTAGTTATCGTGATGGCAGCGGTTTGTTGTTATGACGGGGAAAGCACGTTTCCAAACCTCTCTAGGCTGGTTTTTGTTTTTCTCTTCCCTCCCTGGAGGAGAGGAGCGCTGGGGGGGGGGGGGAGCGCCGTCCCTGGAGGCTTATAAACACCACATTACACCTGAGAAATGGGCTAAACGAGCCTGCTGTGCTGTACTTACCCGAGCCCTGTGTGGGCGGGTGTGAATTCGCACCTGTTATCGATAAGCTTTGTCCCGATTTGCCATCGCTGGAGTGAAGTGCCGACGTTATTCTTCAGAGTTTCCCGATCCACAGTGTTGCCTCGGTCTTCCTCTCTCCCGTCCATCTCCCTCCTCAGCCATTGTCTTCCTCACCCACCCTTTGCCGCTCGCTCGGTGCGAGCTGCAGCTGTAAATAAGAGGAGTTGTCACTGTGCATTTGATGAGAGTATTGTTCTGTCGGGGTGCAGCGAGCCGAGGACAAACTACATTTGAGGAGCCGTTTAAAGGACTTGGAAGCAGAGATGCGGTGGATGGTTGGCTCAGCTGAACTCAATCAACCTGCCCTGTTTAATAATTTACGTGCTTTTCAAACCGCCATGATATAAATTCATAATATGCACGACTGCCTGATGTGCTGCTCCTTCTGTGCACAGTCTGATGTGTCACTGGCAGAGGAAGGACTGTCACCGGTCCTCGCTGTTGTGATTGACTGGCAGAGCTTCTTAATGTTCTCAGCAGGATCACAGCGTGTTCACACATAAATGCCTTTTGCCAAACCTTTCCAGGTATACATCAGCAGCAGTGTCTTGACACATTAGCCATGTTTACATGGACGCGCGTAACCGGATCAAAGGTCTGATAGGAATAAAAATGCTTTATGTAAACAAGCCAGTCAGAAGATTTTCAACATTTCCAGGTGGTTGCGTCAATCATTAATTGGATTTGTGCAAACACTTCTTCTCATGTTTGGAGAGAATTTATCCTTACGGTGCAGGTCAGTTAGTTTAGTGGTAGACGTGGTGGGAGTGACAGAAAACTGGTCTGTGTCAGTGTGAGAAATCCTGACAGTCGGAAATCACAACTTCTACTATTTCTGGGAAGATGGACAATTCTGCACGTATCAGAATTATTGAATCTGTTGAAACCTTTGATCCACAAAACGCTCGTCAGGATCGGATCACCTTGAAGCTCTAATCTCAGTTTTAATCAGATTGTGCACGCGTAAACATGGCTGCCATCCAGGGAAACGGCCCCCGGCGGGAGCTAACGTCTACAAAGACGCATCGGTCTCACGACGCGAGAGAGGCGGCACAACGACGTCTGAAAGTTCCAAATATTTTCAGATCTCGATTAATTGCTTGGATCATAAATGCGACTTCCAGGAAGTAAACTGTAGTTTGTAATGCGACGATTGTGGTTGCACCAATGCACAAAAACCGAGACGTGCTGTTGACATCTCAGCTTCTTCGTTGTGTTTCCGTAAATGTTCATGAAATGTGAAAACGTGAAGTTTGATCTGTTTTTACTCCATATTTTTATTTTAACTTGTCATTTTACACCATGCACGGTCCCCTAATCTGGAGCTCTGAGCTGTTCCCTTATTTAATGCTGCAGAATCATTTGTCCCGTGCTACGGTCACATGGGGGGAAAAGGTCAGTGATCACAGTCAGATCGAAGGAGACAGGTGGAGACAGTCTGTCTCCCATCAGTTAAGTCAGTTTGATAATATGATTATTAACTGTGACAATCAGTGAAAACCACAAATCAGCAGTTATATGGAACCTTAAGCAGAACCCAGCTGTGTGGAACCCGTTCAGTCGAGTGCAAAGATGAGTTGTGTTCATCAGCACAAACTCAGATTAACTGCAAACCGTTTCCAGCGTGTCTGCGAGTGATTGCAGTCGGTCTGAGTCGCACCATGATGTTGTGGCGACAGGTTGCCTCTGACCTGTGCAGCTGCTTTATGATTGAAAGTATTAACTCAGAGATTGAAGATGCTGCACATTCAGATCTTTTAATATTCTGTTTTTTTAGCATCTTATGAACTTTTTAATGAAGGTTTATAAAATCAAGTTGCACACAAAGGGGCCTAACAATATTACAGAGGTTTTTCAGACACGATTCCCAGCACAGAGGCCGATTAATTCTCAGTCAGGTGGCTAATTGATTAAATCGAGTAATTGTTTCAGCATCCAGTAAAGCTGGTGTCGTGATGTAATCACAAGCGTAAACAGCAAAACACCAGCAGGACTTTAATGGAAAGCCATTGTGTAAGACATACAGCAGTCAAGAGGCTGTTAGATGGCTGTTAATACCACAGCACTGTGTTTTCTTGCATCATTAGGCTGCAGCTTTAGATGAGAGTCCTGCAGCGCGCTGGAGATGCTGAGCAGGACAGAAATGTGAGTGCCGTTCTAATTATAAATGAATCCGTGCGTGCGGCGAGTAAGAGCATCTTGCCTCTCCGCGAGTTCCCCGGGTGCGCCGCCGAAGGATTACGCTTGATCAGTGTGGCAGCGCAGGAAGAGGAAACCATTTCACACCAGGATGTGAACTTAATTACGCTCTGCGCCTGCAGCTGGGCGCATCATCCTGGTGTACCTCTGCAATGTGCATCGCTATCGTACACTGTTAAAAAAAATTCCGTTATAAAACGGAAAAAGTGCTGGTAATTAATTACCAGCACTTTTTCCGTTATTGTACGGGCACTTCCGTAAACCTTAAAACGGATATTTCTGTAGATTTACCCGAGTTTTTCTGTACCATTGACGGACATTTCCGTCAAACCTAAAATGGAAAATTCCGTATTTTCCATAAATTTCGGCGTTATTGCACAGACAATTCCGTAAACCCTATAACAGATATTTCCGTAGATTTACCTGACTTTTTCTTTACCATTTACGGACAGTTCCATCAAACCTAAAATGGAATATTCCGTATTATTTAAGTACTCAATCCATACCATTTACGGACACTTCAGTCATCCTAAAATGTTTAATTCTGTACCATTCTCTATACCGTTTACCATCAATAAAGCACAAATGTAGAATCACAGCAATTATTTATTTCCTTTAACAGCTGCCAGTGCTTTAAAGTGATTTCACTTTTTGTGGTGAATGATTTGCAATATTTACACTACAACCATTAAAACATTCAGAACATCACCTTCACATTCAGAGAAATTTTACATACATAAACCAGCTGTTTTCTCAAAGAAGTACAGCCATGTCCTTTAACAGGGAGATGCCAAATCTAGCAACTTTTTAGCATCCACAGGCTGACAGGCATTAATAACAAATTGATTTGTTAAAGACAATGACAAAATAAGACAATAAAACTGCCAGCATTGCTGTTGCTGTCTCACCTGTCAGTGCAAAATGAGGAGCCCCCTCCAGGAGGATGCAGAAACCTACACCTCCAACTCCACATATCACACCGACAGGCAGAGCTCTGCAACCAGTGGCTGACCTTTCTACAAAAAACAAATAGAACATTAGAAGTATTACATTATACAACTTTTCTATAAAACATCAGTGCAGCAATAACAACCATGACCTTAGAAGGATGACTGTGCAACATGCCATAAAGAGATTTTTAAAACTCTTAAAACAACTTAAAACTAAAAAAAAATTAAAACTTACACCTCCAACTCCACAATGACAGGAAAAGCTTAACTGGAATGACAAATATCGCCCACCTTCCCTCCCCCTTAACATGGGGGATTTGAAACTGCAGCATGTGTGTTGTGGGCATCTAGTTAAAACATCTGAACTCACCTAATACTGTAAAAATCTGTATTTCTACTCCCAAGCCCCATGTTTTTGGATTTGCCTTTGTGTGTGTGTGTGTGTGTGTGTGTGTGTGTGTGTGTGTGTGTGTGTGTGTGTGTGTGTGTGTGTGTGTGTGTGTGTGTGTGTGTGTGTGTGTGTGTACATTCAGTCCAAAAAGGTATTTTCTGAGCTCTGAGAACAGCTCAAATGGCCCATTCAGATTCCTTCTGCTTGCATTCAAATTCCTTCAGCTGAGAAACCAGCTTGCACACCTGTGGAGGAATGAAGTGCCGTTTCTTCCCCTTCTTCTCTGCCTTGGAGCCTCGCTCAGGATTGACCCCAAAGAAAACTCTGAGGGAAAAAAAAAAAAAACAATAGTGATATGCAGACAAAGTTTGCACATGTAGTGTGGCTTGACAGGAGTGGAGCAGTTCAATAAAATCCTACATTTGTTTTCTTCAATATGCCCCTATGTGTGAACCTCTCTATCATTCTAGTTGACCATCTGTCTAGAACCCAATGTTGTTGTGGTGCTGGTGCCAGTGGCTAAGCTCTCTTCCTTTGTCTTTTCAAGACACATGCATTCACACTGTGCATATACAGAAATGTTTGCAAGGGTGAGAAGTCTGCTTATCACCAACACATGACAGCATGCATCCTCAATGTGTATGCAGGGATATTATAAATGCACAGAACACAGAAGGGGATAGAAAACACAGTTGACATTGTCCTATCAAAAGGTGTAACAGCACATTTGAACACGGACTGTCCTGGGGGTTATTCAAACATGGAGTGGAGAAACTGTGACATTCAGTGCACGTTACACATCAGTACAAGTATTAACATTTGGGCATGAATCCACTATGTAGTATTTTTTAAATTAATATGTTTAGTCTTTCCTTCGGGGGGGGGGGGGGGTCCCTGGAACAACATATTTTGAGTTTGGGGTCTGCAGCCAAATAAATTTCAGTTTGTGTGTCTTTGACATGAAAAGGTTTGACCACCACTGACATAACCTGGTCTCAGGTGCTAATGGTTTTAAAGAGATAGCTCAAACGAATTTTGTGTCAACAAACCATTCTGAGAAAAATATGTTTTTGCTCCATTTCCCAACTGGAATCATGTTATGTTTGTTTTGTTATTGATTGACTTAGGACACTATTTAAAGCAAAAAGCATGTTACCTGCCCTTTAAAAAGATATGACACATTTATTCCAACAATAGTCTTCAACAGGGAGCTACAAAATCTCTGAACAAATCCATATTCAGGGGGATCATAAGCCAATAACAGCTGATCTAAAAGCTCACAGCATGTGACGACACATTTTGAGCTTGTACATCTCAGACAAACGGGTTTAGTGTAGATTGACAAAAAGCAGGTCAGGTGCAGAAAGGCACGGCAAAGTCACATTTACAAAGTATTTCCAAACAATGAGTGCTTACCTTTGCATGAATTCGAGAGTAAAAGCCATCTCCGGTGGGTATTGGACGTTGCAGACATAAAACATGGAGAAGACGTAGCTCAAGGCCACAATGGGAGAGGTGATGTGGTCATTGACAAGTAACCCATCAACAGCAATCTTGAATTGCTGGTCACCTTAAACACAGATAAAAACCATGTACCATTTACAAAAAAAAAAAAATCCTATATTTTAAGGCAAGCAAAACATTTCTTTAATAAATATGACACAACAACAGCTTATAACAACAGCTAACAACAGCTTGCTGGGATACAAAAAAAGATTTAACTACAAACCTCTGATTAGGATGCATGGGGTCACTGGGAGTTCGACTTCAGGATCTGCAGAGATCTGTTTTGGTGACAGACATGATACATGAATTAATGTTTCCAGTACACACAAACCTGCTGGCAAATTGACTATCTGCTAGTGTCTTCATCAGACAGAGGTAGCCATTATGCAAAAACATTAATGTAAATAGTTTATAGATAGAGAGTTTATAGAGAATATCAGCAGCACAATTAGGGGAATCTATACTTCCTACTGTGGTTGGTTACTTGGTTCACCACTGGATGCAAATAATTATCTTGCACACAGTTTAAAATCTACAACATCTACCTCTTTTTTGTGGAAGAGTTTATAAGAGTCTTCCTTGAAGTATTTTGAAATGCCACAGATGAGCTGTATTGGACCTTCGCCCATCTTCATCCCTTTGGAGTCAAGGAAGTCATTGATCCCCTTTTCTTTTTTGGAAAGTTCCTGTTCAAGGTTCAAGGTGTTAATTTTGTACAAGTACATAAGACTAACACTCATTTTCGTTTGGAGCTATGGAGAGAATTTTGAAAAAAATAAAAATAAAAATGAATTATTTCATTTTCATTTGCAACCTGTTCTGTTTTGATCTCAAATGTCCTGCTTTTTTGGTTGTCACTTCCTGATTTTTGGTCTCAAATCTATTCCATTTGATTGTTCATCCAAGTTATTCTATTTGATTGGTTGCCAGTTTATCTTTTTTGGTCTCAACTCTCTTTTTGGGTGCAAATCTTTTTCTGATTGATTAATAAAGACAAAATTCTCTCCATATGGAGCAGCACAGCACAATCATAATAATAACAATAACAACACACCTGTGCCAGCTTGTTTTGTACAGAGAAGCCAAGGAGTTTAGATGCATGATCAAACAGGTGAGGAACTTCAAACAGGAACGGCCACTCGTCCTTTACAACGGCAATAGTGGTATCATCATCGTTGAGGATTTCACGCTGAATGGGATATGTTTCAGTCATCAATTTTCGAACAGATGACTCCTAAAGATATGAGGCAGTTAGACAAACAGTCGAACAGTTAGTCAAACTAACCAATTAAAATAATAAAACAGGGTATCAATTTCAATTGACTATGGGCATAGTGATCTACAGACGATCTACAATTTCACAATGTGTCCTAAATTGTACTTGGACCCAGACCTTATCGCATTACTCCTGCTATATACTATTGCTGTGTGAATGGTTGTATGTCTAGATGGTGGACTGTAGGAACCGAATTGCCCTTCGAGGATTAATAAAGCTTTCTGTATCTGTAATGGATGATTGCAGACCCACCTGAAGATCCTGGGTTTGAAAGGCACGTTTCAACTCATCTCGTTTAGACAGCAGGTCTTCTCTACACACGGCCCCCTCAATGATTGGATCCCACGCCACACATCCATACAGATCTGAATTCCTGGGCCTTTTCTTTGTTGAATTTTCACCCCCTGCTTGCCTCTTCAGTGAGCTTTGTGGCCTCTTCATATTTTCAATTCTGTGTTCCAGCTGACGAAAGAGAGTTTCAGAACCATCTTTTGCAAAAGGTTTGTTTCCAAACGGCTCTGTCAGCTTGAAGGAGGCAGGATATTGTCCTACAATCATACTGGCGAGTTCCCTCAGCTTTTGTCTACCAGGTCTTCCTGGGTGTTTATGGAGGTAATCTTCAGCGACGATCCGAACCATCTCTCGTCTGTCTTTCCCCATTATGTACTTTTTTTCACGCAACTCATCCATGACTTTTGAGGGAAATTTGTGCCATGGTACAGAATATGCGTCTTGGGATGGGGAGTCGGCTGTCTCAGGTGGTGTTGAGGGCAGCTGAAACCTCTGTGGTTCAGGTGTTGATGAGGGGCCAGGCCGGGTGAACTGCGGTGGAGTTTGTGAATCTATGGATGACATGACAAACATCTCCATAAATTAAACACATCACAATTGTTGCAAATCAATTAATACATTGGTCCTCAATGTCCAGTTTGGGTCAACCAGGAATACAAATGGACCTAATTATGAAAACCAATTATAGAGTAATTATTGCCATGTACAGCTGATGGCAACTTTTTTTTTGCATTTTTGGAATAAACCTTTGTAGTTTCAGAAAACTTGCATTAAAACAGAGGGGCAAAAACTCACCTGCTTCCAATGCTTTGACAGCTCTGACGAATCTTTTGCACTGAATGAATGGCAGAGTGTCTTTAATGTCCTCCGGGTCCACAAGGCTCAGGTCATCTACAGAGAGAACTCCTAATTCCTCCAGTTTAGCCATGAGTGTATCCATCTGATCGCTACTGAGCGATGGCATTGCTTTCTTGACATAGTTTTTCACAAGTTCCATGTTGGTGTGTGTTTAAGAGGAATGAGCCACCGAGTACCTCTCTGGTAAGAATAAAGTGGATGATAATCATCAAGTTTGTTCAAATCATGGCAACTGAACAGGTCAGAAGCATTTTCATCAAGTTCATAGAGTCCAAGATCAGGTATCCAGCTGGCAGTTTTCCCTCAAAGCAAAAGTAGGACAGTAGTTTCATTTTTTACAAAAATGCTTGCTATTTGTCCTAACTGCAGTAGTCCTTTTGCGTAGCTCAGTAAGACCAGCATTCCATTTGCATATGTAGTGCCTTTAACCTGCACACTCTCTGTGACAACTGAGTTACTTGAGTTCAAATCAAATTCTCCAACCACTGTCTTTATGTTCTGGTCATAGAGCTCTGGATAGAACCGTGTTGAGTCTGAGACATGAACCTGGGAACGAAACAAGGTACCACAAGACTGATAAGCCTGAAGCAACTGGTGCCGTTCAGCCAGAGACTTGGTTACATTTATGAAGTTCTTACTTGCCCTAATGCAACTTTTAAAATAATAATGTAATGCCTTGTGCATAGGGCTCTGCTCGTATATACTATTCCCAAGAGATGTTACAGTCTCCCTTGGAACACCATACTGCCCCAGTTCACAGGCTAGTGCATCCACAGTATATTCCTGTTGAATATCACTTATAGTTCTCATTTCATTTGCTATTTCTGTTATTGTGGAGGCTGGAACCAAATATTTTGCCTGTAAACCCAAGTAAAACTGAGCAAGACTCTCTGTGAAGTTGTCTTTCACTTGATCACTGCAGAAATTATCACTTTGTTCTGCATCAATGTTAAAACTTTCAGGTTCTTCAGGTTCTACATGTGATCCTTCACCTTGGAAAGACCGTTCTGTTAGTTCACATATATGAACTGGGGCTATCTTGGTAACATCCCACCCTTTATGGTATCTGGAAATATGCGTTAGGGATGACTTTACATTGAATGTCTTAGAACATCCATCAAAGGGACACGTTACAGTCAAACCCTCATCTATGTGACCACTCAAATGACACTTTAAAGTTTTAAGATCATCATATTCACTGCTGCAAAAATTAAACAAGCACCTTAACTGTACAGACACATTACGGTTCCATGTTTGTGTGCTCCTTCTGTCTACATGAGCTCGTGACATATGCACAGCAAGGCTACTGTATGTGTTAAACTTCCTTCTGCAATCCCTATGGCCACATAAAAAAGATACATTATTATTATTTCTGTGTGTTCGGCAGTGTTTCAAGTAATCAGTCGAAGACCGAGCGTTAAAGCCACAAATGTTACAAGTCAACATTTTTAAGAGATTGAATTTGCCAATTGACGGATAGCCAGAATCAGAACAGAATCAATATGAAAACAATAAATTTATATCAGCACAGTGAAGCATATTCACTTTTCAGGTACCTTCAAATAAGTAATCTGCGTTGGGCTGCATGGGCCACTCTCTTTGGGCTGCAATGTTTTCTGCAATGAAATCTGATTCTACTTAACTATCACCCCTTTTAATTATTACCATGTTCAGTTGCATGCTAACGTAACACAGCGAGCTATAACAATACACACATGTGGCTAATTTACACACACACACACACACACACACACAAGCGCGCGCATCCAACTTATGGGCTAACGTTAACTTTAGTTGGGCAAACCACGCTTCAAAATAACGCAAAACCCACACATTCAAATGTTACCATGAAACACACACGGCTACCAACTGACTATCGAGACCAAATTTCATGTAAGAGGGAGGGAAAAAATGGTTTTTGATGTACTTACGAAGCGCAGGCGGCTGGCTAATGCTAACGCAGCTAGCAGCAAACGTCCACTCACATACACACCACTACCAACTGCCTATCGAGACCATTTAATGTACGAGGGGGAACAAGGTGGCACTCCATTCTCATTCTCATTCCACACAACCAACCTGTTTCCAACTTTCCTTGTGACTTGCAGAAATTTAGGTAGGCACTGACCGCACTGAAAGTAATGGCGTCGGAATATTCTGGCTGGGGGAGAAAATTCTGCCTTGCGCAACAGCAAACTTTCCGTATTTCGCAAAACGGAGCGAATCCGTAGCAAATCCACGGTAAAGGGACCCCTAAATTTACGGATTTTTTTAACAGTGTAAACTAACTGATCTGTTTGTCAGGAATTTTTACTGTGAACTTTCAAAAATAAAGCGAAAACACAGGCGTGACGCGCAGGGCTGTAAGCCTGTTATCTGATTATGGTGCGTCTGAACAGAGCTCAGAAGACTAGCATTTGGAAGCTGACAGCAGTTTGAACAAAGCAGAAGTACTTCCCACATCCCGTTGTCCATCACTCAGACCTCCTCTTCCCTTCTGCTTCATCCATCCATAAAATCTCCATTGATCTGTTGATAAATCTGTTCATCCATCTGTCCATCAATCCTGAGACGGCACTGCTGACATCGAGCCTTCGCTGCATGCTGAAACGATGCTGAAGTGATGCGGTCACATCTTTGCTGTTAGACGTTTTGGATCTTGCGTTATAAACTGGATTAGCAACGTACGCTTTGATCCGATTGATCCAACCGAAGTGCAAAAATCAAATCGCATAAAAATACCAGAGAAGCCGACCGTTCATCCCCACAACCCAGCGATCCGCCCCTCACACCGACCTGATCTACAATCTGAAGACCGAGGAACACATTTTAAGAAGTGCCTTATTTGGGGAAAACATAAAAGACGGTAGCTGCAGAACGAGAACAGCTTTGCTCATCGAGGCAGGAGGAGAACAGCAGCTTGTATAGTTGAACATGTGACTCGGCGGAGTGCACGTTTAAAATGAGCGTGAGCTCCATGGACCCTGTTGAACAGCCGCCCTGAACCCTTTTACATTCTCAGCCATTCCCTGCAGGTTGTGCATTAACTTTTTATCGAGTGGACATGAGCAGCTTCAGTCTTTCATCGGTTTTTATTTTTTAAAGCGGGCGCTTGGATTAAATTTAAATTTTCATGCAAATGACCTCTGAGCTGCTTTGGACCTGTTTCACTTTAGTTCTACGAACCTTTAATTCTTTATAACATTTGGTGTAAAATAATTCACTCTCACATAAACACAGTAGCCACTTCATCTAATAATGCATGGCTGCAGATACTTTATTAAATCTGATCTCAGTTCAGCGCTGTGTCTTTCATCATGTAATAAACGATTACTTTTTATGATGGCCTGTTCCTCAAACATCAGCGGGATCACATGTTTTATTGTCATGTGAGCACCAGCATGCATCAGAAGCATAAAATGATGCCGTCAGAATATACATGATAACTACAACAATAAATAAATGGGTAATAATCCTCGTGAGAGCAGCTTTAGGCAGTGAATGGATGGATACACCTGAGGCCTGTCAGACACCAAAATCACATTTTTATGTTGGTATATTTTAAGTTGCTTTGAAGTTTGAGAGCCGCGTTTTTACCATAACAGCTGAACTTGTTTCTTATTCATGCAATCTGTAAACAACGCTTAATAAAAGCTCAGCTGCTTAAAAATACGCTTATAAAGTTTGAAGCTTCAGTCAAAAGAAAAATGAAGTTTCGTTCCCGTTCCTCTCGTCATATCTTTCTCATCTGTAAATCTTCTGATTAAAAGCACCACAGAGGAGCTCGGCCTTTTCAAGCAACAACAAACATTTTACCAGAAATGACGCCTCAAAACGATAAGTCTGCCGATGGTTGCTGATGGCTCCCCCGTCCCGTCTTCCAGTTGGATGTGGCCGGGATGGCCTGACAGGAGCATCACCGGTATAGCTGCGCACCTGAAGGGCTTTTTAAATTATTGAGGATGTTGTGGAGGTAAAGCTTCTGCTCCCGTTGACTCACGAGTCTCCTCCGTTTCCACAGCTTTGATTCACACCCTGACTGATGCTGGATTTTCGCTCACGCTCGCAGCTCTAGGGAAGTCGATCCATCGAGGCGGATGCATCTGAACGGCTGCTGGCCGCATTTCCACGAAACGTTTCTCAGATGTACTCGTGTGTGTTTTGCTGTTGTTGCGCAGCTGCTGCAGAGGTCTTCACTGTGCAGCGGGGAGAGGTACCTCCAGGGTTACCCCTGTGTTTTTGGTGTTCGCCCACATTACAGGGCCACATCTGCACAGAGACTTATGCTGCACAGCTAAGACTCACTCCATGTACGTCCAAACATATGAATATACATTTGTAATTATGTGACCAAAGCACTTGACGCGAACATTCAAACAGTGCTTATTATCGTGTCTGTTGCTGCTTTTCTAATATTACACTTCTGATTATCTAAGTGGACCTGTGCATTTTAGTAATTGGTTATATTCTGTCTCTTAGTTAGATTAATAAGCACCGGGTGGATTTATTAAGTTGATAACCAGCTTCATGTGACCACTTAGCCTGATTGCTGATGTTAGGATCAGTCAGATATATCCCGTGTATCTGGAGCCTGCTGTGTATTTCCTGTGGTGTTTTTCTTTTGTTGGTTTTGCAATGAGGTGATGATCCAGACACCAAAGGGGGCAGAACAACAGTTACAAAATCAAATACTTTATTTTCTGAAGTCTTGCAGTAAACAGAAGGTGCTGTGGGTGCGAGGTGGGATGTCCAAAGGCGGTGCAAAGGATCCGAACTCTGCAAATAAATTGGAAACAAGACAAAGACTGAGGGAGCGCGCTCAGACTAAACTCTCAGAGAAACAGAGAAAGGCTCCGGTGAAGTCAAAGGAGAACAAAGGATGTAAAAAAAAGAGAAGCCACATGAGGAGCTACCCTTCAAAGGAAGCGGATCCAAGATCACACAGAGGAGCAGTAAGAGGCAGACAGGAAGCACAGGAAGAGGAGCAACACCAGCCCTGGACTGGAGAAGGTGGCGATGTAGGAAAGCTGTTGTTTAACATCTCCCAGCTCTGAGTCTCCCTCCTCTCTGTCTGACAAAGGCGAGCAGCTACGCTACATCCTGCACGCTCTGATCGTCCGGCACGTGTGTCGCCATGGACGGCGTGTGAGCGTTATATGAAACCACAGACATGAGGTCATAGCTGTGAGCCCATCAGTCCCACCTGGGCGTTCCTCAAAAGGGTTTCATATTACATAAACACGAGTGTTTTCTAAGTTAGACGTCACGTTGAAGTGCAGCGTGTGAGTCCATGTGTGCTGCAATTGGTGTGATGGAGGAGTAATTATTTACTGTGAGATGTAAACAAACATTTCCTGAACATTCACAAACCTGTGAAAAGCTGCCGGCTCTGGAACATCTGACAATTTATGACCCTTGTTTTTGTGCTGGAGCGTCTGTAGCCTGCTCACTGTGGATGGTGCTGATCACAGTGTGTTTACATGTAAACGCAGAGGCACATAAAACCAGACCTGTTTTTCTGTGAGGGCAAAAAAGTGGCAATATTTACATGACTAAAAATAGGACAAATATGAGAAAACAACAAAATCAAGCAAAAAAAAAAATGTTGGTAACACTGACCTGTTTTCAGCACTAAATTTGTTTCCTCATTTTTAACGTGATGTCGCACATTTGTGTCTGGACTCATTTCAAAGTCACACTTTGAACATTTTGTCCGAAAATGACCATATTTGGACAGGAAGCCATGATAACTGCCAATCAGTGCTCAGGAACATCCAAATAAATCCACGCCTCGCAGTTACCATGGGGCGTGGCCTTTTGTAGGACCCGCCCCACAGTAACTGTGAGAATCTGAGCTTCAGACTCACGGGGATTCTTGTGCATGCACTGATCTGATTATCTAAAACTTTGACCTTTCACATGAATGTTAGTTATGGAAGTCTTTATCAACAAATCGATCCAGCTGTGAGCTGAGCCGGGAGACGGCTGAGTGGAAAGAAAACCTCTCAGGTCCCACAGGGGGAACCTCCCAGAATGCATCGTGCCTGAAGAAGTGCTGTTATTTTCAGTTTGTGAAAGTTTGGCATTTGTGAGTCTGAGCACACTCGCCAGCAAACCCACTGCATACACCTGAAGCTCGGATTGGCCCCGTGGGAGTTTAACCTTTGACCTCTGCTGTGTTAGTCCTGCTTTCTATCAGTACAGCTCAGAGTCAGCATTTCTGAAGCTTGTGCTCACGCTCTCCTTCGAGTTGGCTTTCTCCTGAAGTTCTTCAGCTCACCGAGTCCGTCACTGAGTGATCGACAGATCCGACAACAGTTTGCATTGTTCTCTCTGAGCTGCCCTGCAGGGTGTTGGATTAAACCACTGACAGCGCTTTTGGCTCAGTCACGGATTTCTCTTCACGCGTTTAATGCATGAAGATGATCATCTTCAGTTTAATTTGATTTTTGGCCTCAAGGTCCGTTTATTCATGTCGTCTGATTTCTGTTCGTGGTGTGTGGGAAGAAGGGGAATTTAGTTTGCCCGTCCCTGTGAGCACAGACGCTGTTACTGAAACATGAAGCAGCAGCTTCTTCAGGCTGATCTGATGAACAAACGTCACAGAATGAAGCTTCACGGCTCAAAGTTAAGACATCAGGCCTCCACAGTCAGGGGTGAGAGGTGTTGTCCATAAAGGACATTAGCTCGGCTGACATCGTCCACTCACCAACCTCCTCTGTGGAGTCTAGGGGCCTGGCCAGGACAGAGCTGGCACTCATTACTAGTCTATTAATCTGTGTCTTGTCCCTCTCCATCAAACAACCACATAGAAGCCTGCAGAGGCCGTCGCTGTGTCGTAAAGTGTCCTCAGTCCCGACTCCCTAAAAGACGTCAGCGTGTCCTGCAGACAGAGCAGACCTGCAGATCTTTCATGCTGGTTTTCTGAAGCTTGAAGTGACAGTATTTGGAGGGTGGAGTACACAAGTACACACACACCTTTTAATCACCTCTAAGCAACAGATAATTAAAATCCTAGAATTTCGCCAAAACTGGAGGTCAGACTTTGTGGACGTGCTTTAAAATTTACTGCACAGCAGCCACATTATAGGTCAGATCATTTAATTACAAAGGCTCCAACAGCACAAACGGTCCAGTTCAGGGTCTCCAGTTAGCTAGCGGACCGCTAACAGCTACGGCCATCTTTGTCAGCACACCTGCCTCTCTCTGCGGTCATGCCGGCATCTTTCAGCCTCAATAAAGTTTAAATTGGGTGAATGAAATCCCGCTTTGCCACCTGAGATGTTGTATGAAGGGGAAATTAGCTACAAAGACCAAAACATGTTTATTTCTCCTGTAAATTTCAGGCATTTTAACATTGGGTCTGACTCACTGCTGCAGCCAGCCTCAAGTGGACATTAGAGGAACTGCAGTTTTGGGCGGCACAGCGTTGGCTCCATTTTTGAGCCCCAGAGGCTGCTTGGAACTGACCGAATGTTACTGCAATATGTTTTAGAGAGAGGCTTGGAAAGAGACGCGCGTCCTGCAGGGAAGTGTGTCCCTAATCAAAGTTGAGTGATAGATTTGTGTGTTTTCAACAAATCCGGGCATTTTATCAAGTGGAAAATGGAACCAGGATTTCTGTAATGAAGGTGCCAGTGTAGGTGTCAGGAGAGGAAAACAAGCACAGAATATAAAATATACCTTTAATTCTGCTAATTTGATTGTAATCTGGCTTTTGATGGTCCATCAGGGGGTGGGAGAGGTACAGGAGTACGGCGTGTGCTGGTTTTCTGAGGAAGCAGATAAACGAGCAAACCTGGTGATGAACATAAGTGAATACTGTCAACTTCAAACACTGAAACATAGAGAACAACAGGATGTGAGTAATCTGTAAGTCTCTGCACACAAGAGAAAGCTTCGTTCCATATTTATTTATTTTTCTATCAAGTCGCATCAAATCAAAGCTTCCATCGAGGCTGCACGGCACCAACGGTTGGAGCTGGTGCCAGGAAGCCAAAAATAAAGCCCCCGTTCAGGCTTTTACAATCTCTTCAGGTGCCCCCTTCAAGCCACAGCACTCATATTCAGCTGACGGATGAGAAACACTCACAGCAGGCAGCGAGCGAGTGTGAGAAAGTGTGTGAGGGAAGCTTTGCTGAACATTTGTGACAAATGCATCCCCGGCGGCAGGGAGCTGTTGTTCTTGTGCTGCTGCGTAGATGGAGACGGCGAGGCTTCGCGATGGAGGAAAATGAAGCGTCTTTGTTGTACTGATAAAATGAATGCTTGAACAGCAGGTTTGTATGTTTGCGTGCACAGCCACAATCAGACCGACCCCCGAGCTTCCGAAATATTAGGAGAAGCTGTTTGGAATTTCTTTTTGATCATCTTCGGCCTCGTTGCCCTCATCTTTCTAAATTTCAGTTGTTTATTTGAATCCTTTATTGTTGCTGTTTTAAATCTGTTTTTGTTTTTTGTCGTTCTTGTTGTTATTGTGTTGTTCGTTGTAGTTTTAAGTGTCTTTGTTGTGTTTCTGTGTCTCTGCGTTGCCATTTTAAGTCTTTGTTCCTGTAATTTTGGATTTCTTTGTTGTAGTTTTCGGTGTTCAGAATTTCTTTGATGTCTGTTTTTATTTCAAGCGTTTGTTGCTGTTTGAGTCTTTGATGTTGTTGTTTTTCTTGTCTTTGTTCTTTCGTTGTTCTCTTGTCTGTTGTTGTTATTTTTGAGTCTTTGTTGCCGTATCTTTGAATCACGTTGCTGTCTCTTTGTTTCTGAGACTGTTGGATTTTGAGTGTGGTCATGTTTTGGGGGTTTCCTGTTTCATTTCAAGCTTGTTTCTTGTCACTTTGATTCCTTTAGTTGGCAGTTTGAGCGTCTCCGTTGTTGCTACAAACTGTAGTGGTTGACACATTTCCATGAAGAACTGGGACTGATGTAAAAATAATCTGCTAAATCAAACGTGGGCTGACTTCCTGTGGATAACAGAGTAGCTGAAAGCAGTTTTTTGTGGCTGGTTGAGGCTTTGTTGGCATTTTGAGCCTTTTTGTTACCGCGTGAGGTGCCTGTTGTGTTTTTGGGTTTCTGTGCTGACATGTTGAGTCTTTGTAGTTTTAAATCTGTTGTTTGGAGCCTCTCTATCATCATTTTGTGTCTCATTGTAGTTTGATTCTATCTGAAGACTTTTTTTATGTCACTAACGTGAATTATTTGAGTCAGTCTGGTTCCTGATGGTTGAACAGTTAGTGAGGGAGACGCATCGTCCTCATCCTGGGTGGAAATGATGTCCTCTTGTTTGTTTCTCGACTCAGTCGGTTTTTACAGTTTCCAGGGTGAAAGCCCTGACTTTGTACCACATGATGAATCTGATCGCATCAGGGATTTGTCTCTGGATCGTCTCCTGCTGCGTCTCGCTCGTCTAATCAGGCTGAAGAGGCAGAGTGCAGAAATGATGGGAATAAATTTCATTACCAAACATCTCAAATTCTTCCTCTTCACTCCGATCTTTGTTCTCCGAGGGAATCCTTTCTGACAAGACACAATGCCGACTTTTCATTTTCTGCACAAATATCAAATTGCAGCAGCAGACATTAGCTCTCTGGGACAGCGAGCGCGGATTTCATTCATTAATCACTCACCGCACGGCACCGCGCTCTGTTTTGACTCATAAATTGTGCTGTGGAATCATATTACTGAGCGTGGTGTTTGTAAAAACAGCAGAAGGTGAGTCCAAAAGGATTCACTTCCCTTTCCTGACATTACTGATCAAACATCATCCCTGAATATTTTGGTGCTTTCATTTTCATGCTACAGTGAAAAGGGAAGCACTGGACCTCATGCTTTAGTGCAAACTGACGCTATCGTCTCTCTGCCATAGTTCAGACAGACTCACTTCCTTCCATTATGTGCATCACTGATACTGAACCAGTGCACGGTGCCAGCCGGTATGTGATGGCACCATGGGGAACCACTTTAAAACAGTTCTATGAGAAAGCTCCAAGTCTTAATAGGAATTATGGAAAATTTCCCATAGCATCAAAAAAATAATGATTTATTTTTTTAGGGGCATTTTAGAACTAAAATGCTAAAACATCTGCTTTTCAGATGTTTTAGGGTTAATATCAGGTCCTGTGGCTCCGTGAATGTGAACTCTGTAGAGTGGAATATGTGTGTGATCTCTCACAGTGGACTCTGAGGCCTGTGGAGACCACATGTGTGATATATTTTACTTACAGCTTCTCATACACAGAGAACACAACAGTCTTTAAAACAGTCCAGATTAAGTGAATAGCTTCAGAGAGATTAAAGCTGCAATATGGAAAACCTATATGAACGTCAGTGTGATATTCCTGACCACCGAGTACAAATGCAAACTAGAAAGAGCAGCTTTCTCCTAATATTACAGGCCTCTCGACTAACCTTTTGTCACGGCTGCACCAGCGTTAGGTGCACCCAAAATTTTCAGCCTTCATTTAATAGCTGTCCATAAGTTACCGTATTTTTCAGACCATAAGGCACATTAAGCGAAACAAAACAGTCAGATGAGATAGCATAGGTAAGCATGTCTCCGAACAGGAGCCATTTTGTGGTCCTTATACACACATAATATAATATTACGTTGAATCACAGTACGTATCACTCCGCGAGGCTCCGTAATGCTCCAACAATCCATCAAGCGGTGCGGCTTCGTAGCTTAGCAAAGTCGAGCTAAAATGTTTTGACAGATTTCTGAGCGCCGTGTAGCACATGACATCAGTTCGAGGTCAGTAAGCACAACCAGAATTCATACATAAGGCGCACTTTTGAGGAAATTAAAGGATTTTAAGTGAGCCTTATAGTGCGGAAAATACAGTACTGAACATGTTCTTGTGCTTCACTGAGCTGAAATTTAAACTTAAAATATTACGAGATGTATCAAATAAAAAGAAAGTCAAAATTAAAAGTGCCTCAAAGGCTTCGAACTGAACATCTTAATATCTGAACATCTTACCGTGGGCGTGGGCATCTGAGAGGCTCCGCCCTTGACTATCTCTGATTGGTTTACACCACGATATGGGCATAATGCATGTCTGCTGTTGACCACACAGAGACTTTCAGAGTTGCAGAGACTGTTTTTTCAGGATGTTTAGTGCAGGGAAAGATTTGACGGAAGAACTGAGATGAATCTGAGCTCTCTGCCAGACTATGCACAAAGTAAAATGTATGAAGAAAATGGCAGATTAATAATCGTCGGCTTCTCCTGGTGATCATCAGAACAAGTAAAACACGCTGGTCCTTTTCACAAACTAATATTAGAGAAAATATGCAGCATGCTAAACACCCGCTTATCAGGCCGTGCACGGTGTTCGGACGGGGGAAGCGCCTGGCAGGTTGCACCCATTGCACTCAAGCTGCGACGGTAAATAGTTTAGCCGGGGGAGACGAGGTCTATTTTTATCGCAGCAGACAGACGGAGGAGACACACTGGCAGGCTGACGCACAGGTTGAGGCTTCGGGGAGAGACGGCCAATCAGGCTCCGAGACGGACAGGGACGCAGCCAATCAGGTGGACGGGCAGACAGGTGGACACAGATGCAAACAGACAGGCTGTTACAAACCAGGAGGAAGAAATATCAGCGCCCACAGCACATTTTAAGTGGCTTTAGTGTTCCTGCAGGGCCGGCGTGGGCACATATCAGCTGTTAGTCAGTTAATCAACGAATCAATCAGAAGAAATGTTCATAAAGACAAAAATATCTGAAGACTTGCTTCCACCAAGATGTCTCATTTTGTAGTTTTTCTTTGTTGTGTGTGGCTGCAGAGTGAATCTGTCGAGGTTTCAGGCAAACACTTTAATGATTATGAGGCTGCGGTTTGAAGTGCCGTTGAGAAATTACGATCTGTCCCGGTTCTCGTTCCGGGCCGTAAAACAAACAGCACATTAAAGAGTGAAGCCTCCTCTAATATCTTATTCTAATCTTGCATTAACAGCGCATTAATGCAGCTGTGTCTTCACTTTGGCTGCGTCTCATGCTTACATTAGCCGATCTTTTCATTACCTGTCTTTAGCGTTAAGGAGCTCACTGTGACTAAAGTGGTCTGCATGAGAACCCTGACCCAAACACGGGGCCCTAATGGAGTTTCATTAAAGGTCAAAGAAAGTATTTTCTTCCTCTTTCCAGGCAGATCGATCCGTGTTTGGAGTTAAAGATGGATCCAGACAGACCCTAGAAGACTGGCAGCTGTAATTGCAGCAAAAGCTGGTTCTACAAAGTATTGACTCAGGGGGCTGAATAATTGCGCACACCCCACTTTGCAGTTATTTAATTGTAAAAAATATTTGGAATCATGTATGATTTTCGATTCACTTTTCACGTGTGCACCACTTTCTTTCACGTGGAATTCCAATAAAATTGATTCATGTTTGTGGCTGTAATGTGACAAAATGTGGGAAAGTTCGAGGGGGTCGAATACTTTTGCAAGCCACTGTACATCAGCGGGCCTGAACAGATTCACCTGTATTTGATTAGAGTTGGGCATAAACAGCTTGGTTGGCTCCTTTTCACCATGATACTGTCGTTCATTATTATTATCATTATTACAGCTAAAAGGAGAGCTTGATACAAACAGCTGATGAAGATGAGTTCATGGTCATTTTTGAAGCATAAACTGTAAGTAAAGAAAAACCTCCACCCTTAGAAATGAGATAATTTCTTGCTTTTTTGAGAAAGATGTCACACAAAGATGTTGCACAGTCCTCCACTGATAAACAAATAGACAGATTAATTTATATTTAAAAAAAGAGTTATATCCATGGTCGTAACTGAGGAGCGGGGTTTGTCCGGCCCAACTGTTGTTTTATGAGTTCGTCGAGTTCCTCCCATAAACTGTATTTAAAAGCTGGATGTTTGTCATTGTTATTGGTATTTTTTTAAACCTCATGTTGGCTTTTTCATTTTTTTTATTTGTTTAATTAGACGTATGAATTTGGCAGCTACAATTTAGTGCAGCAGGTAAAGGATTACGAAAACGTCCAGACGGTCTGTTGTATCATCAGTAGGGATGGGTATCGTTTAGGTTTTATCCGATACCAGTACAAAACCGGTACTTTTGAAACGGTGCTGGTGCTTAAACGGTGCTCAAACTGGTGCTTAAAGAATGGAGAACACAAAATGGGTCCAAAAACCTCTCATGTTCAGCTGTTTTTTTGTAAAAAGATAACAATGTTAGCCTTTTCTGCAGCTATAGGGCATATATGGTATCACTCTTGACTGGAAGCAGTGCTTAATCAATGGAAAAAACACAAACTTTGTCCAAAAACCTCTCATGTTCAGCTGTTTTCCACTTTTTCTTTGGTCATTTTAGCCTTTTTGGCCAGGGTGAAGGGAGCATCTGCCATCAAACAAGAAGACAGCCGCATGTAGCTATGATGATGTTTGCTAGTTCACCTTACATGCATTAATGTAATAACGTGGTTAGCCTACTCAACGTAAATTACACACGAACAACATTAAGCTACTCACGCAGAGAAGAACGGCTGCTGCTGCATCATCATCCTCATCATTTCTGCTACACTGGCAGGGCTAGGGGCCAGGACTCTCCTCTTCGGGTTTTTGGGGGATGTTGCTCTGGGTCCAATAACAGGCACCACACCCGCAGTAGATGTGCCCGGTGTGAGGTCTCGCAGCAAGCTATCAAATACGGCGCATTTCTCGGCTTTTAAAAAAACGCTATGCGTCGCCAGGTGTTTCATCGGATTCGAGGTGTTACCTCCTTTGACAGTATCACAGTATCAGCTTAAAGCACTTGTTGCTGCTGAGTTTGCATCTTTTGCTGTGAAGTACAGCCAGACTTTTGACCGCTTCGCCTTGGACATTTTTAATCTGTAGCTCTGCTCTAAAAGAACGCACGTACCTGGACCCGCCTACTATCCTCGGAAAGGTAAAATGATTGGCTAGAATCTAAAGTGTATCACAGCTCAGGAAAAAAAAAAAAGCACCGAAATAAAGCACCGAAATGTGCGCTGCTTTTCGGTCTGGTTACTACCGTTTATGACAGAACCGGTACCCATCCCTAATCATCAGATATTTGCATTAAAATGTTTCAGAGCAGAAACGCTTTCCAGACGTTTCGTTTATTTCTGCTGTAAAGTTGGATGTTTTAACGTGGGACTGACTCGCTGCTGGAGCCTCCAGTGGACATTAGAGGAACTGCAGTTTTTGGCTTAATTTTCTTAGTCAATGTTGTGGAGACATGAAAATAAAAATGTGGCATTTTTGAGCCAACTGAAGACGAGTTTTGGCATCCTGATATCTGCCCTCGCATCCTCCTCTGAATATCTCAGAGAACAGTCACGATTTTCTGCTAAAAATGGTATGAAAACGTGATTTCTTCTGCTAAAATATCTGATCATGCTGTCTAATGTTCATCTAAACACCGTGTTTAATCAAAGCTCAGTGGAAGTGCTCATGTTGCGTCTCGTTGACAGGAGCCTGGATGTGAATCCCGGTGTCTCTGCTGTAGAGCTGTGTGCTTTGTATACATACATTTCAAAGCAGTAATCCTTTAGCCGGCAGCCTCCTTCTTTGTTTTTCATAATTTAATGTCAGAGTGAAAGATGAGTCACCTTCTGTAAGCCGGACACTTTACTGTAGGCTACACCTTCTCATCAGCGAGCCGAGCAGAGGGTGACTCAGCTCAAAGTGACTATTGAACCCTGAATAATGGCTGCAGAAATTAGAGTTCACGCTTCATTTTGTTTTGATTTGTATTTTGTTCTCTGTCATCTTCAGCGGCCTGCGGGGGGTTTCTGAAGCTCAGGTTCAGAATCAGCCGCCCCCCACAAGCAGCAGCAGCAGCAGCAGCATTAAAACGGGCTGCTGCCTCAGTGAGGCCTGAATCATCAGCATGCAGCGCTCACTTGCAGCCTTCATGCAAGTACAATATGATTTAGCACCATTAAAATATTGAAATTAAAGCACTTCTCTTGTTGTTATTGTGTTACCCTCGTGGTTTTTATTTGCGCTCATATTTATGGCTTTGTTATTTTATGCTCCAGTAGCTTCATCTTACTTTCCTTCCTTCGTTCTCTCCTTTTTCCTATTTTTCTTCCTTCCCTTAAATGTCACCTGCATTTACTCAAAAACTGACAAAAGCATGAACAGTGAACAGCTTTTCAGTGGGTGGCAGGTCCGCTGTATCCCTGCAGAATGTGGTTATGGCTCAAAGAGACGTCGTCTGAATGCAGCATCTCCAGAACGCCCTGATCTCAGCATTAACGGAGGTTATCCGTGCCGGGTAGACTGCACTGTTGGAAATAGTTTATTTTGATGCTGTTTTTTTGCAAATTGTGCACAATAGCATTTATTTTCATTTTTCCCACAGTTTATAAAAATTAGTGTTAAACTATGAAGACAGATTTCCTGTGGTTGGAAACTATTTTGTGCAATTTTTGTGTTTACAGTTTTGAGGGATAAACCTCTGAAATTTCTGTAACTATGTGTAGAAACCAAATGATTTTCAGGTTTTTGTAGTTTATTGCACTTTTTTCCAGTTTATTTAGTTACTATGGACTTAATGCATACATGTTATTAAAACTTGTGATATAATGGTTGTATTGATACAGCAACTTGAAATGCTCCAATAACTGGCACTACAGCTGTTAAAAAGATAAAGATAATGTTGGACTTTAAACGAGTTAATTGTCATAATGTCCCACAGAGGAAACTCAGACTATCCTCAGCGAATCATCTGCCTCCATCTCACCCTATCCCAGCATCCTCTGTGGTCATCCTGCCTGTCAGCTCCATTTGCCCAGTAAATCCACCGTCTCTTCTGTGCACACGTCCAAACCGATTAACTTCAAATTCAAAATGAACCGCTATTTCTCCAAAAGAAAGATTTCCCAGTTCTGGTGTCTGATATTAAAATGATTTGCACATATCAGCATTTAGCACAGCGTCACGTTTCTGTCTACATACTACAGCAAATACTACAGCGGTGGTTAAAAAGGCCCAGCAGCGTCTCCACTTTCTGAGAGTGCTCAGGAGGAACAACCTGGAGGAGAGGCTGCTGGTGACATTTTACAGAGCCACCATAGAGAGCATCCTAACGTACGGCATAACAACATGGTATGCAGGGTGCTCAGCTGCAGACAGGAAAGTACTGCAGAGGGTCATCAACACAGCCCAGAAGATCACTGGCTGCTCTCTGCCCAGCCTGGAGGTCACTGCAAACTCTCGGTACCTCAGCAGAGCTGGCAATATCATCAAGGACCACTCTCACCCCAGCAACCAACTGTTTGAACTATTACCGTCAGGCCGACGGTACAGGTCACATAAAACCAGGACAAACAGATTCAGGGATAGCTTCTTTCCCAGAGCTATCACCGTAGTAAATAAGCACAAAAACAATTGAACCTATTCCATACCGTCACTGTCATTATATTATGCTGCTATTCATACTGTCATTATATTAATGCTGCTATCCTGTATATATTGTACATACTATTGTTTGAGTACTTACGATTGTTTTTTTTGTACTTTTTATATTTTACATTTATATTTATTATTGAAACTTGCACCAAGGGAGTGGCACTCCAATTTCGTTGTACTCTGTACAATGACAATAAAGGCTATTCTATTCTATTCTATTCTATTCTATTCTGTCTCTGCTGCCTTCTGGCTCGGCCTCCCTCGATGAAAAGACTGTGACAGGTGTAACTTGTTGTCAGGTGTTTCCTTCTGCATGGATTGTCCACAGATATCAGGCCAGTGGGCATCTCCCATGGTTTAAACTGCCTCTCCACACCTGACAGTGAGGGCAGCCGACAGCAGACAGACATGTCTGAAACACGTCTCATTTATTCCCTTCGGTAGACGTAAAGTTACTGAGAGTTCTAGTATCTGATATTTCAGACCCTGATTGTTGAGCAGTAGGAACGTCTCTCTGTTACCAGAATCAACCCTTGAAGGCCATAAATCATAAATCTTTGCCTTTTTCTTTTAAGCATAAGCAGCGTTGAGGCTGGAAATGTGCCGCTGCCTGCCTCAGTCCTTCTCTCTGGATAACGGTCCGAGTATTTTGTTCATTTACTAAAAGGCGTGCCGCCGTGGCGTCGGAAACTCCCACAACGTCTAATGAATCACCGCTCGCCTGCTGCGAGAGAGCATTTGTCCCAGTCAGATAAGAATATGAATTAAACATGTTCACGTGTGGAGGGCTCAGTGCTGGAGGTGATTTATGCCGCTGCAGTCCCGCTGTGTGAGGCGCATACATGAAGCACAGAGGTGGTTTCGTTGTAGTTTCGCTTTCCCAACTTAGACTCTTCACAGCGGATCATCGTCCTCTCCCTTTTCCCGTTCACTCACATGTGCTTCATTTGTTTTAATCTCATTTAATATCCATGATATAATAACACACGTGTTCTTGGATAAGTGCAACCAGTGACAGAAGATCCATCCAGGTTCTTCCAGTTACCAAAGTGAAGTCTTAGTGGCAGTTGGCAAAGCAAGAATACTTCCCAGTGCCTCCTGAAGGATCCCGATTAGCTCCCAGGCCAGATCCCCAATGAGTGCTGGGTCCTAACTTCTCTGAATTGGACATGCCCAAAGAGTCTCCGAAGGAAGGCGTCCCGATCAGATACCCGAGCTACCTCGGAGGGTTCCTCTCCACTCTGCTCCGAGCTCCTGGAGAAAACTCATTTCGGCTGTTTGCATCTACTCGCTCTTCCGCTCATTCCCAGATCTCGTGACCAAAGTTGAGGACTGTAGAATGATACATGGGAAATAGGAGGCTCCGCCTACACTAATCCACCTGTCAGCCTCACCTTCCACTTTTCCTGCCACATGTGAAGAACAGACAGTGAGATTTGAACTCTTGAACTTTTCTTGTGAGTTTCAGAGACGCTAAAAGTGTTTTTGATCAGTCCGCAGTTCAAAGAAGTATGGAAGCAGCTTAAAGTGAATTATACACGTAACGGTCACTCGATTGTGGCTTCAGAACGCCTCCCGCTGAAGTTCTATTCACTTCCATTCAGAAAGCACCATCTTAGTAGAAATACTAAGCCTGTCATTTCTTCAGCAAGCAATTATGGCCTCCATTGATAAATTCAGGCTCTCTAATATGTGTGCCGCTCGTCCTGTGGGACATTATTGGCCCATTAATTAGATTTGAAGGCTTACAGGAGGCTTTGCTGTCCGCGGCGTGGTTGTTGGTTGACAGCTGTGTGACAGAAGTCGGCCCGGACGCTGTCCTGCCTCCAGCTGACGGAGCTTTTATTTAAGGGATTATTTCTTTCTACAAAGATGATTACTTTACCTGTTGTACTGTTGTTCTAGCATCACTCTGGTCTGAGGTAGAGAGGTTTGTCCTTTCAGACTGTGAAAGCTAACACCCTGCACCAGTTATCTGGTAGTTTCTGGATTCAACAGGAAATGATGGCTCTGAACAAAAGCTGCAACTCTGAGCTCTTCAGTGAAAACACCGGGTGGCACTCGGTCCATCTGTGGGCTGGATAAAAGCCCAGAGAGGGTATCATGTCAGAACGAGACCTCGTAAAGCAGAAGGACGCATGGGCTGTCAATTTGACTCGGTTTCAGTTCAGAGACAAAGAAAATCTTTAAGTCATGAATCATTGTTTTAAAATGGGGACGTGTTTAAAGTTATGGTCAGTTTAAGTGTTCAGAAAATAAATGTAAGTGAATGTAACAAAACGTGTGTGTGTGTGTGTGTGTGTGTGTGTGTGTGTGTGTGTGTGCTCACCCAGCAGCTGCCAGCTCAGAGGAAGCAGTTTGAATTAAATAATTCACCAGCTGCTATTATACAACAATTACTACACTTCCATCAAAGCTCTGAACACACACAGACGTACACAACCACATGGATGCACATGTATGAGGACTCACAGACACGGTGACCGGTGCAGTACGGGGTCCTCAGAGGCCTCACAGAAGCAGAAAGTTCAGTATTTCAGTGCGTGTGGATTTAAAACGATCGTAGCGAGGCGCTCGGAGGACAACTTCAAAGAGGCGTTGAGATCTGAATCAGGTGTGTCTGAGGCCTGACTCACGCTCATTGATGAGGACGAGGACAGCTGCGCACAGCTGCACACCATCAGTTGCTGTTGTCGTTGGGGCGATCGTGGCTCAAGAGTTGGGAGTTCGCCTTGTAATTGGAAGGTTGCCGGTTCGAGCCCCAGCTCCGACAGTCTCGGTCGTTGTGTCCTTGGGCGAGACACTTCACCCGTTGCCTACTGGTGGTGGTCAGAGGGCCCAGTGGCGCCAGTGTCCGGCAGCCTCGCCTCTGTCAGTGCGCCCCAGGGTGGCTGTGGCTACAATGTAGCTGCCATCACCAGTGTGTGAATATGTGTGTGTGAATGGGTGGGTGACTGGTTGTGTAAAGCGCTTTGGGGTCCTTAGGGACGAGTAAAGCGCTATATAAATACAGGCCATTTACTTTTTTCATCTCTGCCCGGATGGCTCATGCACGGTCGCATGCACTGCAGTTAAAACGTGTAGGCAGGCAGCTCTGCTCAGTGACAACACATTGCAGGGCACATGGACTTTTGCTTTTTGCCACTTGGACCCGAGCAGACTGTTATTTCCATTCGAAGCAAAGGATGGCCTTGTGTTACTGGCATGTTTTTAGAAAAGCACCAAGGGGAGAAAAGAGGAGTACAGCTGACAGCTGGGCTCAAATAACAGTAACATATTTCAGGAAACACCTCTAAGGAATATAATTTCACTCATTTTCCTCCTTTATTTTGTTCTTCCTCTAGCGGCTGGTTAATTCTGGATGTACTGACCCTGTTTCCAGCTGCTCCTGCAATGGATGACATATTAGTGACTAACCATGTGTCGTGGATAGGCTGATCTCATCCATCAGGTCATCCTGTGGCTTATCCAGGTCCAGCTCGTGGGTGCCGCAGTCTAACCCTCAGTTTGTGACCGTAAATGAGGGTAAGCTTTGCTTTCATGCTCAGCAAAAAGAATTACTTTATCCTCCGCTTCTAGTAGCTGCTGATGGTTTAGAGATTTTCTTTAATATCTTAACCAAAGGAAAACTTTGCTTCACATTTGTCTTTGAGCGATGCAAACACTGGAACAGAAAATAAACGCACCGGCTCTACTTGAGCTCTCAAAGGGCTTTTTTACAACATGACTCGTTCGCTTTTTTCTGCGCCTGAGTGCTTTCAGTCTAACATCAAACACTCTGATGGAACCATCAGAGAGAAACTTAGACCTCAGTATCTTTGGCACGCACAGCAACCAGGGATCGAACCACCAACCTTACCGTTAGTAGACGACCTGCTGCACCTCCTGCCCTGCAGCTACCCACGACTGTGAAATAACAACGAGGGTGAACCGAGCGGGATTCAAGCTAAGCATTTCTCAACTTCCATACGAGCGACTGAAGCGGCTACAAATAAATGTATATGTTGATTGACATTTGACCTGGTAATAAATCAATTAGGTCACCTAGGCAACCAGAGCTTGGAGTTCCTACAGGTGACCAGCCTTCAAAGAGATGTACGACGAGTGAATCACAGCTTTAGGGCTCACGTTTGTTTCAGAGGCCTGGAAATATTTCCCGGTCCTCACAAACCGAACGGGCTCGTTGTTCTCGTTGTGTCTGTAATTGCAGAGTTTGGCGTGCACGCTGCTCCTTACTGACTCGTTTCCTTCTCACAGTGAAACGTAGGCCTGCCAGATGCTGTAAGAGAGTTTGTGTTTGTTGCCCGGAGCTCAGATATGTTTCTGTTTTTTATTGCCTGAGCAGATGGGACAGGATGAAATCACATGAATCAGATTTAGATGTTTTGTTGCAGTGGAAGTTGTCATCGCCACAGATTTATTGCAGGGGAGCTTTTAATTGGATTGTAAGCAGTCAGTTTCCTCTCAGCTCATGGACCATGTGCCACTTTGTGTCTACATTTACACTTTGGATTAAAAGCAGATCGGCACAGAGTCTAAATAAGTTAGCTAAACAGCGGAGTTACAGACCAGCTCTCACATCAGAAACCCTGCATCTCAAATCTAAACACATGTGAGCATCAACAGCAATTAGCTGTCCAGTAAAATGATTGATTATAATACAAGAAAGACACGCTCATGCTGACTCGTGTTTCCTCTGTTCAGACTAGAAATATGGAAGAGCATCTGTGCTTTCAGGATATGTTAAACTAGCTGCACTATTTTAACTCTTTAAAATGTTATTTGATAAATAAAACCATTATTTAAAATTATGTTTACAAATTTAGATTTTTTTTTTATCTCTACTTCTGTTTATTATGTTTATAGTGATTTAAATCTTTATCTTTGCCACATCAGTTTCACTTATTCTATCATATTTCTGACTCTTTCCTCGAAATCTTGTGGTTTTAATCTCTTCAGCGTCACCTAATAATTCATTGTGTTGACTTATTGGCTTAAACAATGACCTCACGTGCTTTGTTTAATTGCAAATATTGTAATTTAAGCATCATGTGGTATGTGTTATGATTTGATGCTATATAAATAAAATAATTGAACTGAAATCTCACGATTCTCCCTTTTATGGAAAAATGTTCCCTAATCTGTCTCATGAGTGGTTCAATAATCTTAAGTTAACGTTGGTCAAACGTCGTGTTTTTCACACTCAGGTTTTATCTTGACTGACTTTAATGTAACATCATCTTAGTCGTGTTTTCCTGCTCGACGCGTCTTCGCTGGGGGAAACGGGCTTCCATAAATGCCCTCGGTGTTGGAAAGCTGTGGTCGGGCCGGCGTTCGCTTTTCTGGGCCCGGACTTGCTGGGAGAGGCTGCCTCGCTCTGAATTATTAATGACCTACTGTAGAGAACAGCTCAGCCTCCCCCCTCATTACCTCACCCGCCTCTCGTGTCCTCTCCCTCTGAAACCTTCTGCCTCTTATCTCTCCGTGCTGCTGTTCGCTCTTTCAACAGCCTCCTTTTTATTTTTCCATCTTTTCTTCTTCTCTCCTCTTCATTTACCCGCCTTCCTCTCTGCCTTTCCTCGCTCTCCCTCCGGAGGCTTGTGAGATTGTGTTATGTCACATTAAAGAGACAGGCGGCTGCTAAATGAAAAATACGACGTAATAAGACTCATCCGAGGAAAACTGTGGATTCAGCATCGATTTTGGATCGGTGTGAATTCGATTTTCTGGGATTCGGAGGAACTGGCTCCCCAGTTTCTCTCCGACATGTTCAATGTCTTCTTTTCACTCACCCTGAATCTTTTTTGTCCGCCTACTCGTTACACCTTTTTTCTGCGTTTTGAACTATTGTTCCAATAAATTGTGGTGTTTTGAGGCCACAGGAACCTGAAACTTGATGTAAAAACTGAACCAGCTATTGGCAGCTGCATGTTGCTGCAAACCTGCTGATGTGCAGGAGTTATTGTTGAATTACTTGAACACTGAGGGAAACTTTAATGTGCGATTGTTCTCTGGGGCTGTAAGCACAGCCTGTTTTGTAATATTTGAAGGGTTATATTGTTATGATCAAAGGTTTCCTCAGCAGGTCAGAGGGAGACCTGTGAGACCCTGCAAGGAGCGTGGATTTGAATCCAAATGGCAGCTGTCAGCTTATTGGTGGGAAGGTGGGGAGGGGCGGTGCTGCGGGCGGTGCTGCGCTGACATCATGAAACTCAAAGAAATGTCACATTCAGCTGTCTGCAATTATTTTATAAACGTGTGTGTCTAAGGCAACCAACATGACAAAATAACTAGCACACCTTAGTCTTTAAGTTACACGACCTGGTTACATTTGGCCTGCGGTTCAGCACCATGGACACTACCACAGCTTTCTATTGTGCATATGGACTCTAGAGAAGTCTATGATGTATGTTTAATATGTTTCTATAATTGGGAATTAAGAAGGATCTACAGTAAGTCTGTTGTGGCTCTACTGTCTAGCAGGTTAGTCCTGTGTAACCGACCTCTTCTGTCCGTGTTTCTCTCAGACGTGGCTGAAGAACTACGGCTACCTGCTGCCTCACGACGTTCGGACATCAGACCTGCGGCAGGAGAAGGCCATGCAGTCTGCCGTGGCCGCCATGCAGCGCTTCTACGGCATCCCTGTGACGGGAGTGTTGGATGAGACGACTATCGAGTGAGTAATCGGGACGTTTCCGTAAAAGTGGGAAAGGCAGGGCACTCCTCGTGCAGGCGGGGACCGTTGCATCATGAAGGGCATGTGGTGTAACATCTTGGCCAAACCAAACATGCGTATCATAAAAAATGAGATTTCCATACCAGATCAGTCGGAGGTAGATTTAATAGCCTTCGGTGCTGTTGGAAAATCTGCTACTGTTGGTCAAACACGAAGGACGAGGAAAGGGGGGAAGGCGTGTTCACAGGCAGCGAGAGAGAAATCTGACAATCCCGTTAGTCAGTTTTCATCTCTTGGCACTATCATGATCATGTGTATTCAATAATCAGTAAATATTGTATTAATACTTTAAATAACTGTGTAAATGTTCCTTTTGTATGGCTAACACACAAACGACACACACTGTATTATACTACATGATATTATTTCTTTGCAACTTTGCTCATTTCTCAATAAGTGAATCTTTATTTTTATTCACAGTCCAAAAAAATACTTTGGTTAATCTGGGTTTTGGTGCTCCTCACTTCATCCTCTACCTGAAACAAAACAGTAGCTCCTGCGCCTTTAAGGCTCTGCTCCATGAAAGCCTGCTGTGTTCTGATTGGCCAGCTTCCAGAAGCCTACTGAGGGGCAGCACCCACTGCCTGTGAGCTATGCTTCTTGACTTTGGTGTGTCTGTAGCAGTGATCTCCAAACGATGGACCACACTTACATTTACCGTTGAATATTTCCACTTAAGAAGAAACAGAGAAGCTTCATTTTCTGATCGCTAACGTGACCACCCACCAGTGTAACCAGTTTAAAGTGTTACACTCTTCTGTTTTTGCTAACCTGAGCGTCTCTAGCTGCTCTGCATTTACTAGCTTGTCTCTGACGGCGTCCGCCTGCTGTTTGCTGCTGAGCGCGTCGTCTGAAGCTGTTCTTCAGATGTTTTTGAAGCGTCTGAAACAACGCTGTGAAAACGATACGACTGAAGCAGAATGTAAAGCGTGAGCCAGAAATTCAAAACAATGATTTAAAGAATCCGAGGAGCTCTGCGAAGCTGAGCGTTGACCCCCTTTTGACATTTCACAGACACTTAATCCACCCAGAAGCAATCAGCCTCACTGCTTTCAATTTAAATGTGCTTCCTCTGCTTCAGCACACAAACTGCTCTCCACAAGTGAATCTGCTTCCTGTGGGTGCTGCTCATCCTCACATCATCTTCAACAGTCTGCTTTTTAAAATGTTTTAGCAGAAATCTAATGGCTGTCGTTATGTTCCAAGAGTTCTTTGGAAGATCGTGCATCTCCATTAAACTCAGAGATTATCAGTCTTATCACTCCCCGATATTCAGTGATCAGCTCTAAATGTTACAGAGTTAAAGCGCTGAGCAGCACGAGAGGCGGGTGCCTAAAAGTCACCAACACTCTCCCAGCTCGATAACTTCTTCCAAACGTCCTCTACACTTAACATCAGCATAAAAACTGTGTCCCGGGAGCTTCCGAGCACATCCTGTATGTCATTCTTATTTCTGATGGGAAAAAGCAAAGCTTGCTAAGGAGAAGTTGGTAACCAGAGCGTCAGCAAACATTCGAAAATATCTCAGCACACTTGGTTGCCCCCTGTTGATAACAGTTTTAGATCAATTCTGTAGTTTCATTACCAAAAGTACTTTTAAATGGCCTCACAGTTTACACGTAGTTTACATCAACATGTGAAAGCACCCAGGTTCAGGCGTCCAGTGAAATCGATTCTTGTGTCAAAGCAAATATGTGAAACTGCCGGCTGTGGTGCGCTGCTTTGGTGAATAATGAACAGCTAAGAGAAACTAAAAATGGCTCTGATGATTAGCAGACATGAGATCGTTTAGTTGGTCCTGTAACTGCAAATGCAAAACTAATTCATAACCATCTCCAGCTGTGTCTCCCCTAAAAACAAAGCTGCTTGGAATAAACACGGTTCACTGAAATTGTTGTTCAGCTGAAACCACCCAGTCTGTGCCAAAACACTAACATGTTGCTGTTGTGTTCAGGTGGATGAGGAGACCTCGCTGTGGCGTCCCAGATCATCCTCACACCAGCCGGCGGCAGAGGAACAAACGCTACGCGCTGACGGGACAGAAGTGGAGAGATAAAAGGATCTCGTACAGGTGTGCATACCTGACTTCATTTTCCATAATGAGCTCTAAGATGGCAGTAACTGAGCGCTCTGAGCTAACATGGCTATTAAAGAGGCCGACACATGTTAATGGGATGCTGAGTGAGTGTTTCTTTTTCTTAATTCTCTGTTTCCATCTTCATCCTCCCTCTTTCTCTCCCAGCCTGGGCTTAATGTAAATCAGCTGCGTCCCAGGGTACCCTGAACACATCACGTATCCATACATTACATCCACCCACCCACATCTCTCCGTCTTTATTTCTTTATGGACGTACGGTAAAACCCTCGGCTGTGTGATCCAACCAGCAGCTCGGCCGTGTAATGTGGGTCTAATGCAGATTAGAGCCATCCCACGGGACTCTGAACGCATCCCAGCTCCTGCCCACTTTTTCTCTCTCCCGTCTCTCTCTTTGTCTCCTACTTTAGTTCTCTCTGCTTCTTGTTCCCCGACTGCGTGTCTCTCAAATTCAAATCCAGCTTCAGTGCCACGAATCAAACTGAAACAGTACTTGTGTATTTCCACAGTTTCTTGGTAAAAATGACCAACAGTAAGTAAACACTGCTGCCCTGAACGCCTCAAATTCAAATTCAAATTCAAATTTTATTTGTCACGTACACAGTCATACACAGTACGATATGCAGTGAAATGCTTGGACAACTGCTCGTGACCTAAAGAAAACAAAAAAGGAAAGGCTATGAATAAGATAGGAAATAAATATGAAAAATTAAAAGGGTAAATTTAACTAGGAAGGAATAAGATAAAATATATAAATTAAAGTTGAAAATAAAATAACTGTACAACAAAATACACAATATAGAACTATATAAGAATGTATGAAGAAATATAAATAAATAAATACACAATAACAGCAGCTGTACAAGTATTAACTGGAAATGAAGAATATAATGTCCAGTGTTGTGCGATCCACATTATGTCTTGTAACGCTGAAAACTAACTTAAAAAACAAAGACAAAGAAAAAGTGGTCGGAGCAGTCGTGACGGCAGCCGACCTCACCGGCGCCATCTTGTTCTTCCTCGTTTCCATTCTCTGTTTCTAGTTTCTGCTCTGGGGACCAAAAATCCTTTTTTAGGGAACTTTAACTGTTTGTGGCTGTTTTTAATAAACTGCCTCGTCGTAACTGTTAAAAGCAAAATGTTCCTTATTGAATGGGGCTGTGGTTAGTTTGTATTTGTGTATTTATCAGGGGCCACGAGAGGAGAAGCATAGCACCAGGTTTAGCTTGTCGTGGAGGTCAGCAACAGTTAGTGTCTCGTTCTCTCTCGTTGAGCTCATTTAGTGTTCAGCATTCACTGTTATCTGCTACGACTTTCCAAATACTCCAGAACTCTGTGGTTCTGCTCGATGAGCGGCACTTGTGAGTCCAGGATGAACCTTTTTTCCCTCTCTTGTTTCAGTAGAAAGGGTTTCTGCAGAGCTTTAATGCAGTCCTTCCTGTAAGTCTCAGTGACATCACAGCATCCTCCATTTTGATTTGAAGTGTGATGCGAGCAGCAGCCTCCTGATAGCTCCACCTTCATCCACCACGAGTTCCCTTTCGGTATCTCTTTGTAGAAATCCTTGTTTCTCTGTCATTTTCCAGCACCTCTGTGTGAACATTATTTATATCTCTGGTTGGTTTTGTCGTATCGTGTGTTCTCGTTTCCTTCTGGTTAAATTCATCGTCTCTGCTTTTCTTCCTCTCGCTGAAATTTTCCACGTCTTTGTTTAATTCTGTTCTTCTCCTGCTTCAACATCTGAGATCAAACAGTTTCTTATTTAGATGTTTGAATCCCCTTTCAGCCTCCTCTTGCTTTTCCTCCACCCCCGTCTCTCCACACCATCCCACTCAGAGTTTTATAGGTCTAATGTAAATTACGCAGCTCCCGCGAGACTCTGGGCCCATCCCAGTTCTGCTGCTTTACTGGGATCCACTCTACAACGTTACATAAAACCCACAGCGTGCGATCGGCGCTATCCGGTTACCCCTTACTGCATCTGAGTCTCCTCGGGCCTGTTTCACCTGTTATCTGCTGTCGCATTCTCGCAGTGTTGTCTTCAGCTCGGCTGCCGTCGCTCGAGCCGTTTGCTCCAATCATTTCTAACTCGATTGTTCTTCTTCCGAGGCACCGGCCCATCTCCAGAGCCAGACCAGCCTCCTCCTCTTCCACTCACACTCTGTGATATGGAGCCAGTGTTTAGGCTGGTTGTGCTCCATCATTTACGGTCCATGCAGTATTCATGTTCACCTGCCAAGCTGCGCTTCGGGCCACCTTACTGTCACATCCAGGATCCTTTGCATGAATTATGGGCGTACCTCTGGTTCACTGAAAGTGCAGGAGCTGAGCTTAAGCTTCCAATGCTTCATTAACTGGAAGCGGAGAAACTATGAATGATCTTTGCAGCTCTGCAGGTTGAATGTGAGCAGCCCTTTGCTAAAACCCGAGTATCACGAACTCGTTTTCATTCGGACTGCAGAACGTTTCCATCCCACACACAGAATTACAGGATAGTTTCTCTGAAGGAGACAAAACTGCTCTTAAAATCTGTGTTGAGAAGAACGATGAAGAAGCTAACGCTGGTTACAGGTCTGTCTGTTCCAGAGAGATTCTGGTTTGCAGCCCTTTGAATGTGAGAAATGAACTGAGCGGTTCCAGACTCATTTGTATTTATGCATTGATCTGAAGATGTCAGGCTGACTGAGCCACTGTAGCAGGAATTTTAGCTCAGATTAAACTGTAAGATGTTCCAAGCACTTAGTGAGATTTTACTCTTCATTGTAGCTAAAAAGCAAATGTTATTTATCCAGGGTCAAATCACAACAACAGTCACCTCAAGGTGCTTCATATTGTAAGGTCGACCCTACAATAACACATACAGAGAAAAACCCAACAATCATATGACCCCCTATGAGCAGCACTTTGGCGACAGTGGGAAGGAAAAACTCCCTTTTAACAGGAAGAAACCTCCGACAGAACCAGGCTCAGGGAGGGGCGGGGCCATCTGCTGTGATTGGTTGGGGTGAGAGAAGGAAGACAGGATAAAGACATGCTGTGGACGAGAGACAGAGATTAATAATAAACGCTAAAGGTTTAGATTTAAGGCGGTGAATCATCCAGAGGAGCTGCTTTTGGAAACTCAGCATACGTGTACATCTACACAACAACTCCAGAGAGTAGCAGCAGCTCCCACACAGTGTGCTCCTAACCTTATTTTGCTCTGTGTGTATCCAACACATACCCGGCTCACATGCTGCATCAAAACAATACGATCTGAAGGTGGTTGCCGTTCAGTGCGCTTACCTGAGTGACAGCGATGAGCTCAGACAGGAGGATTTTTTTCTGCCTCTGCTCTGCATTAAGAGGAATTTCAGGGCTGCATGTAAATCACACCCGCTGTTCGATACTGTAGCTGCAGGATTATGCAACTGTGCATCTCCAAGTGAAAATTTCCAGTAAAGCCTCCGTGCAGAAGGCAGATATTAAGAAGAATCGAGAAGGCTGGAAAGAAGAAGAAAATACAAGTGAAGGCCAAAGCAAGTTGAGAGAGCACTCAGAAGAATGATGTTTCCCCTTTTATGCCGATGCCTCTGCAACTAAGCAAATTCATTAAAAGTCAATCAAAGGACAGAAACAAAAGAAGAGAATAACTGCATTTAGAGCTGCTCCGACTGAGCTCAGCGATGGATTGCGATCAGATAAAGATGTTAAAGCTCCTCTAAAGGACGAATCCCTTCAGCCGTGTAGAAATTTGTGTTCTTTGTGAAGCATTTCCATAAATTCTGATCCGTATATTAGTGAAGTATCCAGACAGCTGCTGAAACCTTTTCCATGAACTTTGATCCAGACAGTGAATTCCCAGATTCACGTGACTCTTCCCTGACATGCAACTTATTAAATAATTCAGAATTCAACATGTGGTCAGACGTTTGGTGTGATTTCGCATTATGGATTCTTTTCTCATTCTCTTGTGGTGCTTTGTTGGTTATTGTTATTATTATAACAAGAGATTAGTTCTTAGGTTTGTGTTTAGTGTAGGTTTAGTTCTGTGTCTAGTCTGCATCTTTGTGTAATGGTTTCTTGTTTCCTGTTTTATTGTGAAAGTCCGTGTCTTATTTTGCCTCCCTTGGCTCGTGTCGTCAATCACTTCCAGCTGTGTTCCCCACCTGTGTGTAATCTCAGTGTTCTTCTGTGTGTATTTAGTCGTGTCTTCTTTTGTTGTAGTCGCTGGTCCGTCTGCTTATCTCCTGTGAATCAGCTGTGTGTGTGTCTGCTATCAACCGTCATGTGCTTCCGGTCACCCTTGTTCGTGTTCATGTTTAGTAGTTTAGTTTTTTCCAGTATAGTTTAGCTTTAGTTCTGTTTGCCACCTTCTACTTGTGTCTTATTTTTATAATAAAACTCCTTCGCACCTCAACGAGTGCCTGCTTGGACCCTCCTTTACTTTCCTCCACACGGTTCATCCCTTTCACTGTGACATAAAATGTTTTCGCAGCACACATATTCATGCTCCATTCAGGATTTATCCTCCTCACTTTGCACCATCAGCAGGTAGATATTAAATTATTCCAAATGAAAATCATTTTTGTGCCTAATCTTCTCTTTGGTGTTTGCAAATTGTGCTAAAGCTAAGCTAACTAGCTAAAATTATTTTACCTGGTTCAGTAACTTGCATCGTCCTGCAGCTAATGCTAATGCTAATGCTCGCCTACGTCTTAAAAATGTTGTGGATGATGGAGGAAAGTATTGGCTGTAGGAAAGAAATACGTTAAGGATATGTTTAAAATAGAGGCTGTAAACACAGATGATTTCAGAGTGGACATGCAGTACTATGCAGATGCCTCATTCCTTTATATCCTGCTGGTAAAACAGGAATGTCTTTAAGTATATTTGGGAATAGCTCTCCAGGCATTCTGAGGGACATCCAAAGCTCTCCTTTGGGTGTTTCAGCTTCTGCTTCAGGAGTGTTGAGGTCCGGGCTCTGTGGAGGCCAATCCATGGCTGACAGTGTTCCACTGTGTGTTTTATATAAAGCTATGCTTTTATGGCACAGGCCGTGTGTTTGGGATCATTGTCATGTTGAAAAATGAAGCTGGTGCCAATCAGATGTTTCCAGATGTTTCTGCATGGTGGATAAAAATCTGATGTTACGGTTCTGTGTTTATAATTCATTAGTTGTCCAGCGCCACTGGCTGACAGGGCGCCCAAACCATGAGCCGTGAGAGAGCCCCCACCCTGTGGGAAGAAATTGTTAATTGCAAACGATAGTGACCTGTCAGCATTGTCAATTTGGGTTTTTCCCTTTTAAGGATTCAGTTTCCGATTCTCCAAAGAACTCCTGGAGTCATCTCCTCTGATTTCCTCTTTTTCTCGCCCATTACCTGAAATCTGTGCAGCACATTTCATTATCTAAATGCATTAAATGTGTGAGACTACAGTGTCTGCATATCCAACCGAGTGCTAGACGTGTGTGTGTGTGTGTGTGTGTGTGTGTGTGTGTGTGTGTGTGTGTGTGTGTGTGTGTGTGTGTCAGACAGTATACCATCTGTGTGTTTTGGCCACAGGTCATTTGGCCAGTTTCACTGCTGTAACGTTACACACCATTTACTCAAATCAGACAACTGCTTCCTGGCTGTCTGTCTGACACACACACACACACACACACACACACACACACTAATCACCAGGCTTTAGGGTGGGAGTTGGATTTATAAATAAACTTCGTAGAGGATTTGCAGGCACAGTTATGAAATGCAGTAAAATCTCCTCAGACGTGCTTCTGTCCACTTCAAACAGATCTTATATGATATTATCATGTTGTTGCACTAATAGAGCTGCAACTAATGATTATTTTTAATATTGATTAATCAACTGCACCTTTAAATGTTGGTCAAAAAACTCCAAGAACCAAGAGAAACGAGATGTTTGCTCGTCATGTTTGGAGATTTCCTTGAAGAATTATTACTGAGTCGTTAAAATGATTTCTTGGATCAGCTGATCGTTGATTCTCTTTCATGTGTTCAAAGAGCAGCTCACTTCAGCTCCAGCACAACAATCCAGGTTGATCTTGTTTTGTTTTCTGATCTGGTTTCAATGAAGATGAACTTTATGTAACTCGCAGTGAGCTGCTGTCACAGCAGTCACTGTCCACACGATTCATTTCCTGTTATCTGACCTCATTTTGAATTCCTTCTGAACACCAAACCAAAAAATGAAGAAGCACAAACTTTGCTATAATATAGGTTTATTAATGATGTTTCCAAATGACGTGATTCTGATGACATATTGCAGATGATCAGTCAGTAAAATTCCAGTTGTTTGAGTTTTCATACATTAACCTGATGGAGGAGGCCCCATCTGTGCAGGCTGCTGCGTACACGATAGCTGAAGCTTATCAGGTGTGGGCTGCAGGGGCAGGACGTACCTGTCCCCGGCCGCCGCCTCCTGTCACCACTCGCAGTTTGTTCTCAAGGTTTTTCAGGTTTGTTGGAGTTTAATTCTAATATATTCTCGTTGATGAGAAGGTTCTCTCAGTCTGGGTGTTATGTCTGTTTTGATTTCTATAGATTTCCTTAATCCTTTGAGTCTGTTTGTATTAGAGTTTGCTGGTCCTTGGTGTTCCCTCTGGATCTCGTTGCCCTCCTGTTTCCCTGATTAGTCCATAGTCCAGTCTTCCCTTCAGTTTGGATTGTGCATGTGTTTGTGTGTCCCTTGTGTTTCTACGATTTTATTAAATTCGATGACATGTTAAATAATCCAAGTCAAGTTTTCCAGGCTTCTAGTTTTGTGTCTTTGTGTTTTTTCCAGTCTTTAATCTTCGGTTTCCTCCTGTGTGACCTTTGGGTGTGTTTTAGATCTTTTTGTCTTCCCTTTGCTGGATTTGTTTGCTTCACTCACTGATTACTTGTGTGTGACCTCTGCCTGGATAAAGGATTTGGATTTTACTGTCTGCCTCCAGTGCGTTCTCTTTCTCGTGTTCCTCACTCATAACCTTTTCAGCGTGGGTGGCCTGCTGGTTGGACACGCCCAAAACATACCAACAAGGAGGTGTTTGGGTGCAGCCACAGCAGATACTGAAGCACTGAGGTGGATCCTGTCCATGTGAAATATGAAGCACAGCTTAAAGCTCCTCCTGAATCTCTAACGAGGCGCCCACACACCTGTGACAGGAAGCTCATTTCTGCTCCATCTTATTCTTTCAGTCGCTACCCACAGATCGTGCTCACGGGTGGGCGTGGCGACGTAGCTAGCTGACAGCTTCGTGCTCACGTCTCTCTGTACTACAGCCTCGCTGTCACAGCAAACCAGTCTGCACTGCCCGACACACGGATGAAGACCCAGAGATACCTGAACTCCTCCACTTGGGGTAGCAACTAATTGTGAATCCAAAGAATTGCCGCCCCATGAAGCTCCACCCTAACGTGGTGTGTGGTTCTGACCCAAGCAGCTACGTTGCTGAGGGCATCTTTCCCCTGGTTGGATCTCCCAAGGTATTTAGGCTTTGGAGAGGGAACAGGGATTCGTGATGACTCCCCATCGTGGAGTCAGGATTCAGGTGGAGGCCCATCAGCTGTAGGAGAAGCTCTCTGGATCCTGTTTATGGAGTAGATGGGGGTCAAAGGGCATTAGTCCAGTTTTGAGGGGCTTGTTTGGTTTGAGGGACGTGCCAGCGAAGCACCATAGCATGACTCATGACCAGCTGCATTCAGCGGTGAAATAAACTCGTTTTTGGCGTCTCATCGAGTCTCGATCGGCATCTGTCTTCTAGATCGTTGGAGACGTTTTTTTATTCACTCCATCACAGCTCACAACAACTTTTAATCCATTTCCAGGGACTACCTGTAAAGTGCTATAAACATTTCTATTTCTTTGCCAGCTGGACTTATTTTTCTCACATCAGGAAGCTGCTGTGCTCATGAATGAATGTTGAGTTACAGCAACTGTGTAAATGTGCTGATATTTATTTCCATAATGCATGTTTCTGGTCGGGAACAAAGCCTTTGCTCCCCCGTCGAGAGACAGATTGTGTGAAATGAACTCAGCCGCCTGCTTTGCTGTTTTATCCCGCCGTGTTTTTTCCTTGCTCTCCCTCTCCTGTCCTGGCTTTTCTTTTCCATCCTCCACCCTCTCTGCCTCTGCCAATTACTCCCATCTGTCCTCTAATGCTCCCTCGCTCCTGGACTCGCTCTCCCGTCTCCTCCGACAGTGTTGGAAGGTGACAGCAAAGGTTTAAAACGCTGCTTTTAAAGACGCTACATGAAAGTGTTTCCAGTGACAGTGAAGTGAGTGATAAAACATGTAATGATATACCTCCCATCCTCTCTCTCGCAGCAGCAGAGTAGCTATGGGTGGCACATCGTCTCCTGCAATTACTCTAAAATGACCTTTCTGCCTCGTTCGTCTCTTCCAGCCGAACACGCATCAGCCGTCGTGCCAACCGCGCTGCTCGTTGACTCACACTGAATCCTAATCCGCTGATTTCACTAAAGCGTGTACAGGTCTGGATCTTTGCATCAACAAAGACACTTTTTATTGTCGTTGTTGTTTTAGCCGATGCTTCCTTGCACATGTTGTGTTCTCACAGGTTTTACAGGCAACGCAATCATCACAGCCGCACTCACTGACCTCTGCTCACCTCACAGTGAATGTGGGAACACGCTGTTTATTTGAACTGTGGCGTCTTTTTCTTTCTCGCAGCATATCCAACTTCACCCCCAAAGTTGGAGAGAAGGACACCCAGAGAGCGATTCGACAAGCCTTCAATGTGTGGCAGGCCGTCACGCCGCTCTCCTTCCAGGTGAGACGTCCAGATACACGCCTGAGTCATACAGGTCGAAAGCTGGAACATATGTAGCGCCCGATCACAACAGTCGCCTCGAGGCACTTAATGCTGTAAGAGAACGAGAAATTTGCTTTGGACAGAGAGGTTGCATCGCACACACACACACTGCACTCCTCCATGTAACCTTTAAAAAAAGCTAAATATTACATCGATTAATGGGGAGTTTTTTATTATTCTAAACCAGTTCTTCTCATGCTCTGTGTTCATTAATCATCTCGATACTATACAGTACAATAACAGAGAAAACCCAACATCAGACGACCCCTTGTGCACAAGCACTTGGCAACAGTGGGAAAGAAAAACTCCTTTAACAGGAAGAAACCTCCAGAAGAACCAGGCGTCCGTCTGCTGTCGGTGGTGACGGGAGGAAGACGGGACAAAGCATACACTGTGGAAGAGACACAATGACTAATAATAACTAATGATTAAATGCAGAGAGTTGTACATGGTGAGTGAAGAAGAAACACTCAGTGCATCATGGGAATCCAGCCCTAACTATATGCTTTAGCAAAAAGGAAAGTTTGAAGCCTAATCTTGAAAGTAGAGATAGTGTCTGTCTCCCAAACAACGGAAAATATGTCAGTAAATTCTAAACACCACAGCAGACACAATAACATACAGGTGAAACAAGAGCTGCTATTATGACTCTTTCCATCAATCGATAGTTTGGTTTCTGGATCAGGTTCACCTTTCTCCAGTGCACAAGGAGCAGAAGATCCTTCGACGCTGTAATAAACAGAAGAGCTTCGTAGTGCTTTGGTTTGCGACCTTCAGCAGTGTCGTCGTGGCCTCGAGGTGAAACCCACTGATCGAGCACTCGAGCTGTTCTAGCAATCAGTGAATAACCTGTGATATTATCGTCTGGTTTATAATCTGTGTTGCTCACTGTGGCGTCATGGCTGGGTATAAAAACACGTACCCGTAGGTAGCTTTAGTCCAGCTGCTGAAAACAGCTGTTCAGCTGAAACAGATGTGCAGAAATCCTGTTGTTTATCAGCCCAGAAGACGTTTCAGTGAAGGAAGATGTCTTTGAGCACGGACGGCTGATTCCCCCATTTTTGGACACACCACAGCGAAACGTATGTTGTTAAAAGAGTAAACCTCTGATTACAGTCACTGTCATTTTTATATGAAATAAGTATCTGTTGGTGTGCAGTAGAAGTCAGGCCGTCGTTTCTGAGGAGGAAGCCTGAACGAGCGCGTGAAACTCACAGTATTTTTAATCTTCTGAAATATTGATTCCTTGTTTGTTCCTCTGATCCCGCTCAGGAGGTGCCGTACTCGGAGATCAAGAACGAGGGCAAAGAGGCTGACATCATGATCTTCTTCGCCTCTGGTTTCCACGGTGACAGCTCCCCGTTCGACGGAGAGGGGGGCTTCCTGGCCCACGCTTACTTCCCCGGCGCCGGCATCGGAGGAGACACGCACTTTGACTCCGATGAGCCCTGGACGCTTGGCAACGCCAACCACGACGGTTAGCCGAGTCTTTGCCTCTTTGACCTTGGCGCTCGCGCCGATTCCGCTGAAACATGCTGAGCGACGGTTATGAAACACCAGCTAATGGATTAAATTATCATTTATTTTCTTCACTAACTTTTGCAAATTAAATTCCTCGAATGCGAAGATGTCCTCAGTCGTCGGCGCCGTATCTCTGAGCACTGCTCTGTTTAGTCACTGGATGAAAAGTGGAGGCCAAAACACACTTCACTTTGTAGTTTTCTTCTTCTTCTACTATCTCACTTTGACAAATGACTTGTGCCAGATTCCCTCTGCTTGAATAACTAACGTGTTGACAGAGAGAGAGCGAGACGCGGGGAGGGCGCACTGATAGAGCGGGAGAAGGAATCTGGTTTGAAAGATTAGCACAAACGAGAATTAGCTCTGACAGAGAAGCTCTGCGTTCCCACATTACAGCCCGAGTTTCTTTTTTTCTCTTTCAGGCTGAAATAAGCATCCAAGGACACGTCCACGCTTTCATTTTAATGAAGACTTTTATTCAGACGCACGTATAAACGTAGCAAACCACTGATTCTCCTCCTGCAGGCGCTGTTTCTGCAGACAGCAGGGGTCTGAACATCAAATGATTAAACATAAAGAATAGATGGGAGGCGGCTGTGGCTCAGGTGGAAGAGCGGATCAATTGCGAGGTTTGTGGTTTGATCCTCAGCTCGACCTGTTTATAAGATGGTGATGCAGAACAGCTGCCCCTGATGCACGAAACAGCTAAACAAACCAAGTCTATTTAAATGTTTTAGACGCTGTCCAGCATTCAAAGAAAATGGCTTTTTACTTTATCTTAGATTACAGTGTGCTTATAGCATGTGGCTCGCGTTACCCACTGACTGCATATGAAAGATGGGTTATTGTGGGGGTGTTGGCATTATCTGCTCAGGTTCTCTAACTTGATTAGTTTCACAGTGAAATTAGCTGTAAAGATCAAAGCTGCATTCTGTGTCAGGCTGAAAACATATTTCTGAGGTAACTTTGGACATTTTTACACGGAGGTCTGTGGAAACTGACACTCAGGACCCGCCAGCCTCAACTGGACATTAGAGAAACTGCTCGGATTCAGTTATGAGCCTGCACTGAAATCGTATCATATGTTTTTAAATTCAGAAAAACATCAAAGAAACTCAAAAGTGCACCAAAGGAAATAAACTCAGACACAGAAAAAAGTGCAAAGAAACAAAATGAGTTCGAAGAGATACAAAATGATCCAATCGAGATATAAAACAAACGCTGAGAGACAGAAAAGATTTTTGTGCCTCTTTAACATCATAACTATAAAGATGTAATTAAAGAACAACCATAAAGAGATTAGAAAGAGATCAGAGATGTTAATGTGACTGCGTCCTTGAGCAACACATTGATCCCCAAATGTGCCCAGATGGTAAGACCAGCTCCTTGTGTGGTCGCTCTTTGCTGTCACTGTGCTGATGGCTAATTAAGAGCCAAGGATGGGAAGTGCCTTGAATAAAAGCTTTGAGACGCCGGCTTCACTTTTAATCCCCGGAGTTTGATTTCTACCCAAACTGTGTTATTTCCCGAACCTCAACCAGGGAGGTGCTTAAACTTGAACCAACAGCGAGTGAAGAAGAAAAGCGTCTTACAACTAAGACGTCAGCATTTTAAAGAGATAAGGTTGGACATTTGATTGTTTTTGTTGTTTTTAAATGAGTGAATGCAGTAGTTAGGCAAAATTAATATGAAACTGGTAGCTTCTACCCCCAGAAACTTAACCAGATTCACACAAACACTGACTGTTTAACTGTGGCAACTAAACTATTGTAACAACGTTGGCTTTTACGTGTAACAGTGCTTCAATGATCAGTTTCAAACCTGTGATGGAGGCAGAGAGCAGTCGAGCCGGCCGTGAAAATGCACCAGGTTTTTACATAAAATGGTAAAATTATTGATTAATCGCTGAATCTTCTCTCAGCATGTGTCTGTGTGGTCACAGGTCCTCTCTGCACGTCCTCAAAAAGCCTCTTTATCTCTAAAATCCCTCCACACACACACACACACACACACACACACACACACACGCAGTAATTGAAAGATTAGAGACGAGATAGTGAGACGGGGAAGTTCTCAGACTCTGTGAAAACTAATTCACGGTATCAGCTTCTGAAGGACGTTGGGAGGACGAACGGACCTCATTTTCACCTGGGCTTAAAACCTGACGAGGGACGGTCTCCATTATTAACCTGCTGACTCCTGCAGGACAGAGCTGAGGGCACGAGTTCCCACGAAGAGGCGGGAGGAAAACTTTATGAATGAAGTGTTACGTGTAACTACATGTATTTATAAAGTGTAAAGGATTCAGACGCACACTTTTATTCCCTGATCTTTCTTGGCTCTTTTCTGGTTTCAGTTGCTAAAAGTTGTTTGTAGCTGTTGTTGTAAATCCCACAGACTGTCTGTGAATCTGCTTTTCAGCCAGCAGCAGCGGCCTGAAGGAGCATTAGCCGACCTGTGAGGCAAACGGGTGTTTACACCTGCAATAACTTCAATATATTTAACGAGGCCCTGAGAAATCTTTGCCTCAGTTACAGGCGCACCATCGTGAGTGGGTGTGAGACGTGTCCACAGGACATTTTTACAGCTGAAAAAATGTTTTATGCTCTGTTAAAAAAACTGCAACCAGATCAGTTTTACAGTCATGTCGGATTTTTTTTAAATTCTTAACTTCATCACACCCTGTGCATGTGCGGCTGCTCTGAGCGGGCTTTTCCCATCACAGCCAGGAGCGTTGCTGGATGAGGATTTGGGGCAAAACCACTTATTTACAATTTTTTCATCAGAAAATTACATTTTCGAGAGATATTTGCAGACAGTTGAGATGAGCATTGGAAGTATAGAAAAGTCCGGTTCTTCTTGATTGTGTGCACGGCTGATTGTGTGCACGGCTGGTGTTCTTGGCTCTTTGGCTGGTTTCTCCCGTTCTGTATCCCATATTAGAAAATGATTGTGACACAGAAGGAATCTCAACTAGAAGATGATGCTGTCGCCAAAGGGAGGCAAACATAAGGTCCTTCAGACATAAGACCTTCTGTCACAGCTGCGCTGGCAGACCGTGGGGGTGGACGACCCAAACGCAGGACTCTTGTGCGTTTTATTTACAGTGGAGTAAATAACAAGAACACAATTAATTCCGGTGAGCTCCCTCTTACTCCCGTGTCTCTCTGCACTCCCCGTGCGTGCTGCCCTTTTTGGCTCCACGCTCCTCCTGCAGGAAACAACAGAGGCAGCCGTCAAACACTTACTCCTGCGGGCATACACAACCAGCACGACGCTACACTTAGACACGCACTCACTTGGACTTTAACTCAACGATCCAGCGTCGAGGAGCTCTCAGCTACTCCTATGTAGCTCCCCCGACAATCCTGATCAGCTGCAGGTGTGTGAGGTCCTTATGTGTGGACACACCCACCAGGCCTGAAGGTGCCCGTCACAGCCACACCCACACACACACGCGCGCACACACCTGCCTATACATACACAAGCATGGAAACAGGACAGCAGCACAGTGCTGAAAAGACACAATATAATAGGTCAAGGTCAAGGTCAGATTTATTTATATAGCACATTTCCAACAGCCGATGCTGCACAAAGTGCTTAACAATAACAATAAAATTAGAAACTACAGTGTAATACAATAATAACAATAGAAACAATAAAATAGAAGAATTGAAACAATACTAACTAATTCAGATAAATCCAAAATGCTTGGGTCATAATGTGTTAAAAGCCAGAGCGTAAAAGTGTGTCTTTAGTAAAGATTTAAATTGCTCAAGAGTTTGAGCAGATCTAATATTAAAGGGGAGACTATTCCAAAGTCTGGGACCTGCCACAGAGAAGGATCTATCACCACGAGATTTGAGGTTAGTCCGTGGAATGGACAACAATAGTTTTGAACTAGATCTCGTGGGTTTTCCTGGAGCATAGGCAGAGAGGAGCTCTGACAAGTAGGGGGGGGCTCGGGCGTTGAGTGACTTAAAAACAAAAAGTAAGAGTTTAAATTGGATCCTGTAGGGGACAGGGAGCCAGTGTAAAGAGGCTAAAATTGGGGTTATATGCTCTCTCCGTTTGGTACCGGTTAGCAGGCGAGCAGCAGCATTTTGAACCATCTGAAGGCGATGGATGGTGGCATGATCTAGGCCATAATACAATGAATTGCAGTAGTCCAATCTGCAAGTAAGAAAAAGGTGGATGATACGCTCGAAGACGTCAGCCGGAAGGTATGGCTTTATCCTGGCTAGCTGTCTTAGCTGAAAAAAACAGGACTGAACTACTGCACTCACCTGCTTATTCAATTTAAAAGAACCATCAATGTAAACTCCGAGGTTTTTTACATGTGTTTTACAATACGAGGAGAGGGTACCCAACGTGCTGTCGATATGATTGAAATTGCCAAAAATGACAACCTCAGTTTTGTTTTCGTTTAGCTGTAAAAAATTTAATGATAACCACTGTTTAACGTCGTCAAGGCAGCGTAATAAGAGCTGCGGTTGATCTGATCCTGATTTTAAAGGTAGATAAATCTGTAGATCATCCACAAAGCAATGAAATGAAATGCTGTACCGCGAGAAGATGGAGCCCAATGGCAGCAAATAGAGTGCGAAGAGGGCGGGACCCAAAATAGAGCCTTGAGGAACGCCGTATTTAAGAGGAGCTAATTTGGAGTTGTGGGGGCCCATATTGACATAAAAGAACCTTTCTGTCAAGTAGGAGCGAAACCACTGAAGGGCAGATCCTTTTAGGCCAGCATGCGATTCTAGCCGTGATAACAGGATGTCGTGGTCAACCGTGTCAAAAGCTGCTGACAAGTCCAACAGTAAAAGGGCAGCAGGGCTGCCAGAATCCATAGTTAAGAGAATATCGTTAAAAATCCTTAAAAGTGCTGTCTCAGTGCTATGTAATGATTTAAAACCAGATTGAAATTTTTCTGAGATCATATTAGAATCGAGGTGTGCCTGCAACTGTAGATAGACCACTTTCTCCAAAACTTTAGATAGAAAAGGAAGCTTTGAGATGGGCCTGTAATTAGACAGAACAGTTGGGTCCAGGTTTTGTTTTTTAAGAAGAGGCTGAACTACAGCTTGTTTGAAGCATAGTGGGACGCAGCCTGTAGTAAGGGACGTATTAATCAATTTCAGAATAAAAGGGCCAACAATATTAAAAGTGTTTTTGAGCAGACTCGGGGGAAGAGAATCAGAGGGGCAGTGTGATGATCTTAGGCCACTAACTATCGCGGTCAGGTCCTTAAGGGAGACGGGATCAAACTGCTCTAAGACAGCTGAACACACAGGTGGAGGGCTTTGAACTGAGACAACAGACAACGAAACAAGGGCCCTAATCGATAAGATCTTGTTATTGAAAAATGCTAAAAAATCATCGCACATACTTGGTGAAGAAGTAACTCCAGGATTATCACATAAACTAAAAAAGCGATTAAGAATGTTAAAAAGTACCTGAGGCCTATGACCGTTTGCTGATACTAAGTTTGAGACAAATTGTGTTTTTGCAGTTTTTACAGCTTCTTGATAAGCAGAGAGACGAGTCCTTAAAATCTGTAAGGAAACATACAATCTGTCCTTTTTCCAGCTCCTTTCAGCGCGTCTGTAGTCGCGTCTGAGGGAGCGGGTGTAATCGTTCAACCACGGTTCTGATGAATTCTTAGCGCGCACAGTTCTGAATGGTGCAATAGAGTCCAAGATATAAGTGCAAGTAGAATGAAGAATAGCCGAAAGGTCCTCAACATTTTTACAATTGGAGTTCAATATTCCAGAGTCCATAAAGGCAGCAGAAAAGGCAGGTGCTGTTAGTACATTAAGCGCTCGCTTTTTGCGCAGTGGGGCGTTCGACTTGTCCATCGAGCAGCGCAGTGTTAGAGTGAACAACACAGGAAGATGATCGGAAATGCGTAATTCGGATATATCCGTGATGCACACTTCCAACCCGTGGGAAAGCACCAAGTCCAGTGTGTGACCTTTTTCGTGCGTGGGACCAGAAACCCACTGGGTCAAGTTGAAGGAATCAATAATATTTAAAAAGTCCTTGACCAAAAGTTTCGAATCGCAACAGACATGAATATTAAAATCGCCAAGGATCAAAAAGCTGTCGTATTTAAGAGCGATTCCAGCCATAAAATCAGAAAACTCTTTGATAAAATCCTTATTAAACTTGGGAGGGCGATATATAAGGGCACACAGCAGAGGCGCAGCAGGATTAAGGTGTAACTCAAACAGCTGGAGTTCAAAACTAGAAAATGAGTCATGCTGTAATATTTGATGGCAATGAAATCGAGGATTGAACACAGTGGCTAGGCCTCCCCCCCCTGCCAGAGGACCGAGGGAGGCTGAAGAATGAGAAATTGGGAGGGACCAGTTCCGAAAACGCTACAGACTCACCGGGTTGGAGCCATGTTTCCGTCAGAAATAGAAAGTCCAACTGTTGTGACTTTATGAAGTCGTTTAATACAAACGTCTTGTTTGCTAATGATCTTACATTTAGCAAGGCCATTTGGAATGTGTAGATCCTAGCATCGGACGCTCCAGCTCGGTTAAGTGTGCGAAGATTTCTGTGGTCCACACCGCATCCACGGGTCCGAGGCCGCTTAGGAAAATAAAAAGCTGAGGACGGGGGATCAAGTGACGTGGAAGTTCCAGGGACAACAGGCAGGATCCATCTCGAGATGCACTCTGCTGGTCCAGTAGTTCCGCGAGAAGCGCGGAGAACAGCTCGGAGTTTGATGAGTGTACCAGCCCGCTTTCCTCGTTTCCTCGGACGCTTTTTCCAGGACGTTGTGAAGGTGTGTTGACACAAGTAGGCCGGGATACAGGGCTCTAGAAGTGGTGGAGGAGGCCCATAAGCATTTCCTACCACCGATTGTTTAAGAGCGAGGTCATATGAAGCTTTGATTTCAAGGAGTAACTGGCGATTATACACACGCAGAGCGAGAGCATTTTGGGATAGAAAGGAGAAGGATAAGGCTAGCCAAAGCAAAGTTAGCAGGGTTAGCGGACGTGTCGCCGTGCATACTGCTGGCGCCATCTTGTCACGCTGTTCACGAGTCCACAACTGCTCATGGACCCTGGTTCGCTCAGACCCAGGGTCCCTGACACTTACATACGCTGTCAGTTGATTAAACAGCCACCGATCCCACGTGGTGATATGAGCATTCAGCATTTACCCAGAATGCACTTTCCCCCCAGAGTTTTTAGCTGTGAATGATCAGAAACAGATCAAACGTTCAGCGTACCAATGCCTGCTTCTGTTCCTCTACATCAGGGGTGTCCAACTCCAGGCCTCGAGGGCCGGTGTCCTGCAGTTTTTAGATGATCTATCACAGCTGGTTCAAATGGCTAAATGACCTCCTCAACATGTCTTCAGTTCTCCAGAGGCCTGGTGATGAACTAATCATGTGATTCAGGTGTGTTGACCCAGGGTGAGATCTAAAACCTGCAGGACACCGGCCCTCGAGGCCTGGAGTTGGACACCCCTGCTCTACATCATAGACGTTAAACTGGTACAGGTTATTGAAACTGGGATATATCCTATGATACTGGTGCTCAAAGCTGGTCAAAGAAAAGCAGACTTTTTCTTTAGACTCTTGGTGCATTAAAAATTAGCTTAACGTTATTCAGCCCTGAAAATCTCATGTGGACATCTCCGCTTTTTTATGATGGCTCAGAACAGACGTAAAAAATGAGGTGAAATGAACTTTGAGGTTCTGTAACTGTAACAGTTTCTCCTGCATGAAGCTAAAACGTTACATTGTTTCATTAAATATATAAAGGTAAATAAAAAGTCTGATTCTGAGAGGGTACGGCGGCTCTCTCTGCTTTCAAAGCTTAACCAACGCAACAGTTAATGTTTCTGTCTCGAGTCGAGGGGAGGACATGTTCTTCCATTTTTACGATTTACAGACTTGATTGTATAGGCGATGACTCGAGGGTTAAATAAATCTGTCCTCTCCTAATTGTAAGACTATTTCAAAAAGGACTTTATTTCTAGACAGAAGTTGGTAACGTTGATAAATTGTGGTTTTATGAAAAATGTGCAGTGTGTTAATGATTTTTGCCAGACAGGAAAAAATATTCTTGGCGGGTAATTTTGATCGCTGGTATAAGATGAACTCATTTCGACGGGTTCCAGTTTAACAAAGCAGGCTCTGTGGACACGTCAGACTGGGACTACTTGAGAAACAGGTTTCATCACAGACATATCAAACATCGTCTTTATCACAGGCGAACAGACGAGTGCAGGGGCAAGCGTGATAGAAGAAGTCGTTATCCTCACCGCGGGAAGGCAGACCGACCACGAGGGGACGGGCAGAGAAATGGAGAGCGACCGCAGGGGGATTCCCTCAAGCCGTTGTACATGAAGTGTACGTCTTGTGCTCTGAAATCATCTTAATCTTTCCTGCAAAGTGGAAGAAAGAGAGGGGAGATAAAAGCTGCTGGAGGGATGCGGGGGGAGGAGGAGGATGAAAAGGAAAGCAGTGGTGAGAGAGGGGGAGATAAAAAAGAGGGATGAAAGAAACTGCAGCACACAAGCACAGAAGAGCCAGAATCTGTGAAGGTGTGAGAAAGTGAATAAAAGAACACAGTACAGAGTAACGGCAGCAGGAGGCATGAAGATTAAGCCAATATTGTAACAACCTTACTCTGTAGCCACACGTACTTCTTAAACCTGGGTGCAAAAATTAAAGCATTCATGCAGTGTTCACATTTCTCACTGGAACATAAAATAGTCAAATCTGTATCTCACTGTTTTGTATGTTTCTATGCAGATGATGTAGTTCTGTATTTCACTGCCCATTCTGCTCAGCGGCCACAGCAAACATGCAATGTTCCTTTAATCCAGTGGTTCTCAAACTTTTTACATCATTCCCCACATGGCAGGAAGAAATATTTTCATTTTCTAAACGAAACAATGACAGAAAAGCCGAACTGCAACTTTATTTCAATAATAAACTACGGTGGCTCTTTGAGGCCAAACGGACTGCAACTTAAGAGACACCAGCAATAAGAAAAACGCTGCAAACGCACAAAAACACAACGGAAATAGGAAAAAACAGATTTACCAAAACACAAGGGAAGTGTTTCTGGGGAGACAATAACCCGACGGACCAGTTGTAGGAACCAAAATATGCTAAGAATTGCGCTGAGAGACACTTAAAAGAAGTGGAGGATCTATCGGTTTTTTGAGGAAAGAAAACATGAGAGGTGTGTTAGCCTAACTATTAGCCTATCACACTTACCTAGCATGTTTTGGTTCCTGCAACTGGTCCGTCGGGTTATTGTCTCCCCAGAAACACTTCCCCTGTGCTTTTGGAAATCTGTTTTGGGGCGCACCTCCGCCTGTCAGAACTCCACACACTTTGAGAACCACTGCTTTAATCGCAGGTCTAACACTTGTATAAAAATGGACTCAGTTTTGGAGAAAGCCGGGAACTGTCCTTCTGGAATTATCCTCTCAGCCCCACGAGTGACTCTGACTATGGCTACAATGATTTTTCAGTATTAAGATCACTTTCATTCGTCATGATTATTATTCACTGATTTTCATGATAAAAGTGTTTTCATTTCACTTCCATGTTGCGCGACTTTCCTGCACTAATCTGATGCACCGTACAGCTTTAAGGACGTCTGAGTTGATGCAACCATCGCATTGTTTTTCTTGCCCTACATGCGGCGTGTTTCCTGGGCATTGAAGAAGTTAGCTCTCTGACTTCTTGCACTAAATCGAAATTCAAACCAGGGATGATGTGCAGGCACATCGTCATCATTAGCGAGCCACTCTGTGTCATGTATTGATATGGCTATGTCTTAAGGTGATGACCTTTGAACCGGATGTGGTTGTCCGAAGGAAGCCCCGTTAAGTGGCTAGTTGTAAGATGGACAGTGTTCAATAAAGCAACATAAAGACCGTGCTTTATGTCCTGATTCAATTCGGAGTGCTCTGCCCAATTTAGTAATAAGGTGGGCACACAACAATGGCGACGAGGACGACACGGACCTGGATTTGTTTTTGTGAGAAGTAGACCCAGCGGCGGCACGGTGTTAGCGAAAAACTTGTGGGCTAACATGGAAAAGTCGGGTATTCAACCGTTCACCTGCTACACTGATCCAGCTATGCTCGGACCAAGATGGACGCGCTGGTTAACATCCTTCGAGTTGTTTGCTGATGGGAAAGGTCTTATTTTGACGGATGATGCTACAGACGCGATCAGACAGCGGAGACGCGTTCTTCTACTGCACATGGCCGGACAGGACGTGCAGGACGTCTTCTCCACTCTACCACAGACGGGAGAGGCAAAGGATTACAGCGCTGCGGTGACTGCGCTCAACACTTACTTTGTTCCTCAAGTGAATGCAGCATACGCACGCCAAACTTTCCACAAATTGTCCCAAACACCAGGTGAGACTGTGCAACAATTTTGTACACGTTTGAGGCGAGCTGCAAAAGACTGTGACTTTCAAGCTGACAATGATAACCAGATACGGGACGCTATCCTGAGTAAATGCACTTCTGAATATGTATGGAGAAAGCTGCTTGAGGAGGGTCCAGGCTTAACCCTAACTCGCACGTTAGAGGTGGCTTCACACTGTGAACGCGTGGAGGAGCAGATGGCGGCGATGAGCGTCGCCGGGGAAAAGAAAGGAGAGGACACGGTCAGCCGGATTTTTACAGCAAAGAAAGAGAAGAACAACAGACCAAAAGGAAAAATGAAAGATGATAATAAAACAGAAAGACAGTGTTACAGGTGTGGTTATACTGACCACATGGGCAAAGATCCCAAATGCCCAGCACGAGGACAAACATGTCACAAGTGTAATGGTGAGGACCACTTTTCAAAAATGTGTCGTACAAAAAGACAAAAGAAACAAAATGTGAATGCTGTTGAACAAGATGATTATGCATTTACTGTAAATGATGATAATGTACCTGAGAAACTTACCTTTTCTGTTGGGGGAATAGAGTTGAAAATGTTAGTTGACTCTGGAGCTACAAGTAATGTGATGGGAGAAAACATATGGGAAAAGCTAAAAGCTGAAAAGATAAAATGTCGCTCATATGTACCCAAAGAGCAGAGGAATTTATATGCATATTCCTCAGCACAGGCACTCACGGTTAAAGGTGCATTCAGATGTGAAATCAAGATTGGTGACAGGACTGAAGAGGCTGAATTTATTGTGATTAGAGGTAATGGTGAACCACTCCTGGGGAAAAAGACTGCCATAAAGTTAGGAGTGTTGAAAATAGGTGAAAATGTGGCGGCTGTCACAGATTTAAAGCACACTCTTAAAGAAAAGTATCCAAAAGTGTTCAAAGGAGTAGGAAAGCTAAACACCAAACAGATCAGCCTGTACATTGATCCAAATGTGAAACCAGTAGCACAGCCACTGAGGCGCATACCTTATCATTTGAGGGATGCAGTGGAGAAAAAGATCAATGAACTAATCGACATGGACATTATAGAACGTGTAGAAGGACCTACACCTTGGGTAAATCCTGTAGTGGTACTCCCAAAGAAATGTGACAAAGATATCAGAATGTGCTTAGACATGAGAAAAGCAAATGAGGCAATAATCAGGGAAAGATACCCCATACCCACTGTGGATGAAATCTTGCAAGGACTAAACGGCTCTGCAATCTTCACCAAACTCGATCTCAAGTGGGGATACCATCAACTAGAGCTTACCCCGGAGTCAAGAGAGATAACTACATTTTCAGTGCACAACGGAGTATACCGGTACAAAAGGCTAATATTTGGAGTCTCATCAGCTAGTGAGCAATATCAGCATGAGATTGCCAATGCACTAGCTGGCATTGAAGGAGATGAGAACATTTCAGATGACGTAATCATACACGCGCCAGACCAGGAAACCCATGATAAACGCCTGCATGCTGTGATGAAGAGACTCTCTGACTGTGGCCTGACACTAAACTCAGAGAAGTGTCAGTTCAACATGGACAGACTCGTGTTCATGGGAATACTGCTTACACAGAAAGGCATTGGCCCGACTGAAGAAAGAGTGAGAGCTGTGGTGGAAGCCCGAGAACCGAAGAATGCTACAGAGGTGAGAAGCTTTCTTGGACTGGTAGGCTTCAGTAGCAGGTTCATACCACAGTTTGCTACACTCTCTGAACCACTAAGACGTTTAACTCGAAAAGAAACTATGTTTACATTCGGGCCAGAACAAAAGCAAGCATTTGAAAGACTAAAGACTGAGTTAGCCAGAGCAGGTACCCTAGCCTATTTTGACAAAGAAGCCCCAACCAGAGTCATAGCAGATTCAAGCCCTGTAGGCTTGGGCGCAGTGCTAATTCAAATACAGAACGGAGAAGAGGTACCAGTGTGCTACGTAAGTCGGAGTTTAACAGACTGTGAGCGAAGATATTCTCAAACAGAAAGAGAAGCCCTAGCACTAGTATGGGCATGTGAGAGACTACATCCATATGTGTATGGCAGGAAGTTTGACCTCATCACAGACCACAAGCCATTGGAGGTCATATACAGCCAGAAATCTAAACCTTGGGCACGCATAGAAAGGTGGGTTCTCAGACTGCAACCATATGACTTTAAAGTAGTGCACATTGCGGGAAAGCAAAACATTGCGGATTCACTGTCAAGACTGCTGTCTGACACCACGTCCAAAGAGACACATAAGCATGAATCTGACAAATATGTGAGATTTGTTGCAGTTAATGCTACTCCAAAAGCACTCACAACAAGAGAGGTTGAAGAAGCCTCTGCTACAGACTCAGAATTAACAGAAGTGCGAAGAGCTATTGAAAATGGACACTTTGAAAAATGCAAAACGTGCACCCATTGCAAATGAACTGTGTCATCGGCTACATAGTTTTGCGGGGAACTCGCATTGTATTGCCAGAAAACCTCAGAGCTCAAGCACTGTCACTAGCTCATGAAGGACATTTAGGAATTGTTGGAACCAAACAGCATCTCAGAACAAACGTTTGGTGGCCAGGGATGGACAAAGCTGCAGAAAAATTTTGTAAATCTTGTCACGGATGTCAAGTAGTAGCCAGACCAGATCCACCTGAACCACTGAGAAACACACTTTTACCGGATGGACCATGGCGAGATGTGGCGGTAGACTTACTGGGACCGCTACCTTCGAACCACTCAATACTTGTACTGATAGATTACTACAGTCGGTACTATGAGTATGATGTAAGGTAATCTACAACCGCTGAAAAAGTCATTGACTCTATTGACTGTATATTTAGCAGACATGGGCTACCAGTTACCATCAAATCTGATAACGGCCCACAGTTCAAATCTGAGCTGTTCAGAGAATATTGTGAAACTAATGGAATCAAACATATAAGAACTACACCAAAATGGGCTCAAGCAAATGGAGAAGTGGAACGGCAAAATGCATCATTGATGAAAAGAATCAGGATCGCACAAGCCGAAGGACTTGACTGGAAGCGAGAGCTACGAAAATATGTAACAGTGTATCGCAGCATTGAACATCCAACCACAGGGAAAAGTCCCGCAGAACTCCTGTTCAACCGCAAAATGAGAGGAAAGTTACCGAACATCAGTGAGGCAAAAACAACGGAGTTGGACGTGCGTGACAGAGACGCTGAACAGAAAGGAAAATCAAAGATTTATGCTGATGAACGAAGGGGAGCCGAGTATTCAAAAGTTGACTCGGGAGACACAGTGCTGGTTCAACAAGACAAAGTGGACAAGTTTACAACACCATTCGACGCAACACCACACAAAGTTGTAAGCAGAACTGGAAACCAAGTCATTATTGAATCACCAACAGGAGCTCGCTATCACCGGAATACCACACATGTGAAGAAATACGAGACAAATGAGACCAGAGAAGGACACTATGACACAATACCTGAAAGGGAGGAAGGTGAAACACCCACAAAGACTGACACCTTCACTCCAACACCACAAGAGGGCTCCCAGGGGCCAGAGAGACCAAGTAGATCACAGAGGGCTAAAAAGATACCCGAGAGGTTTCGTGATTTTGTGGTGAAATGAACTATAATATGTTAAGGTGAAGAGGTAACTTAAAGTTGGCAAGTTTCAAGTTCATATGTGTATTTCGACATGTATATATTGAAAAAAGAAAGGTACATGTGTGGTGAGACAGTTAGATTATATACTTGTTAGAAAGTAAGACGAGAAGAATGTTCAGTGTTGGAAAAAAAAAAGACATCAAAGTTATTACAACTAAAGTTTGAGTCTAAGGAAAAGGGGGATGTCATGTATTGATATGGCTATGCCTTAAGGTGATGACCTTTGAACCGGAGGTGGTTGTCCGGAGGAAGCCCCGTTAAGTGGCTAGTTGTAAGATGGACAGTGTTCAATAAAGCAACATAAAGACCGTGCTTTATGTCCTGATTCAATTCGGAGTGCTCTGCCTAATTTAGTAATAAGGTGGGCACACAACACTCTGTAGCTTTGCTTTCTGTTGCTTTGGCGTTTTTAACTTCACTCGATTATGTTCATTTCATATCTCACTGTCTAAAGTCTTGCATGCCAGTTCAGGAAAGTTTCCCTGCTTTCGAGTTGTGATCGTGTTTCTGTCAGAGAAATGTGTCCTCACATAAATTAATTTTTCTCATTCTTGATCGTGACTTTTCTGTCGGTCTGTCAGAAATAGCACGTACTAATATTGGTCCTTCCAGCTAAAATCTGTGAATACGTCGCTGAGTGTGTCCTCAGCCACGTCTGGGTTTTCTTTAGAAAATGCTGCACATTTTCTAATTGAGATTCAGGGTTTGTTTTCCTCTTCAGTCAAACAGGAAACGCTGTAATGGCTGCCAGAGGTGGACGGGGTGATTGGCTGTTTCTCCATAATGCTGTGCTGCTGCAAGTTTGTATAAAACCACTGGATTCAGTTAAACACAGCAACTTGCCAGGAAATAAAAATATATAACTGGACCCCGTTAAACTTCAACAGGAAACACAGAAATTTCACACTGACATCACTTCAGTCTTTTCTAAAAAATAAAACAAGTTGTAGAGGAAGCCCTTTACCCGTTACTGACTCTAAAATGACTGGTTTTAAACTTTAGGAGACATGCTGATGAGTGTATAGGTCAGTAAAAATCATTTCTCCTGAATAGAACAAACGAGACAGGAAACAATGAGTCGAATTGGAAGAGACCTCGGGAAGAGGAACTGAAAATGAATAAAAGGATTGACACAAACGGTCGTCAGCGTCTGCTCATTTCCATCTCCATTAGTCTGTAAGTCAGGCGCAGGCCACCGAGGCTATAATCTTCAAACAGAGTGGCCTCGGTAAAGGAAAAAGATAATTATGTTGTGTAATTTGGTTCAAACAGAGTCAAACCAATTACAAAGCTGAGGGAAAGTATTAATTTGAGCTCCGCATTCAGACAGTAAGAAGTCATTAAACACATGACAGCAGCTCTGGATCTCTGCTCAGAGTCTGGCTGTAATAAAGACCCCACATGAATACACGACGTCCAGGAAAACAAGACCTTCTGTTCTCCTTCGTAATTTTACTTTTGATAAGTTGTGATAAGAGCACACGTAACAGCGTGAACTGTAGAACTGGAGCTGTTATTCTGGCTGCTATCAGGTGCTTTAATTGGAAAATTGAAACCTGAATTTAATTGAAAACTATTGAAAAGTCTGTTTTTTCCAGAACCTCAGCTTGTGCTTCGATCACATCCTTCAGTTTTTTCCAAAGACTTCCTGGACCTCAGGTACTTAATCTGAATAAAATCCTGTTTATTTACGTCTGCATATGTGAGCTCTGATGAATTGTTGAGACTTTGTGAGGATGCATCACACCTGGTTCTGCTGTGGTGCATAAACTGTTCTACGTGAAACGACCATAAAACTGCACAAAATGGCCAAAAGTAACACAACTAATGATAACTAAGAAGTCCAAAACAACTACCCAGGTGTGAAACGGCCACGTAATGACTAATTAGCACCTGACTCATGAAAAGCAGTTACATAGAAAATGTGTAACACCCACAAGGAGAGTTTTAGAAATGACAGGAGGACAACACGGCTGTAAAAGATGCAAAGTGAATAAAAAAAGGGAATAAAAAAGGCCAGAAACAGACTGAAATGACCAACAGTGACACAAACTGACAACTAATTATGGCTAAAAGATACTAAATAAATATACACAATGGGACAAATTAAAAAAGCAGAGTTTTGATCCACTCACATAAGGTTTCTAACATGTCGCGGAGCATTAATTGTGCGCATGAACATGGATTGTTTTCACATTTTCATCTCACTGTAACTAGTTTATATGCAGATGATCCAGTGCTGTATATTACTGCCCATTGTGCCACAGCAAACATGCAGCGTTCCCGTCATCACAGGAGCATTAATGAAACAGCCTGACTGCGGAGCATCTCCACTCTGATGGCTTCCTGCTCCAAATTCAACATGTTTGCTTGTTCTCCAGCGTATTTTAGTCTCGAAAACAGCCGTACATTATTTATACATTTGCAGATTATGAATTTAAAGTCGCTTTCTGTGAGACTGTGAACTCTGTGAATTTTGCAGGCAAACAGTACGGCGCGCTCTGAAGTAATCCCCGTCAAGCAGCAGCCTTTGAAGAATTGGACTTTAGAAACAGGAGCTTTGGATTCACCAGCCTGACAGTCGCTTCCATTCGCCGCCAATTCTGCTTTTGATGTGAGATTCATATTACACAGCTGATGAGTCAACACATCACAGGCTAACTTTAGCTCACTTTGCCGGCGCCTTTGACGCCGTCTTTGGTCTTTGCTGTTTACACTGGGGAGGCTTTGTTCTGATTCAGACAGGAGGGAGATGTTGAGGCTTTCTCAGTAAACTGATTCTCTTTTAATGAACCGGCAGCGACGGCCTGCAGGCAGCACAGAGATGCTCCTGTTTTCTGTTTTATCACCTGATTTCTGAAACAAGCTTTTAAGGCGCTGTGAGTGATGTTGAAAGCGATGCTGCTTCTCTGCTTTGCGTTCTCTAATCTCATCATTTTTTCCTCCTCCTCTTTGTCGCCTCTCCCCTCTAATCATCTTCCTCTCTTTCCAGGTAACGATTTGTTCCTGGTGGCGGTGCACGAGTTGGGGCACGCGTTGGGTTTGGAGCACTCCAACGATCCCAGTGCCATCATGGCTCCTTTCTACCAGTACATGGACACGCACAACTTCAAGCTGCCGCTGGACGACCTGCAGGGCATTCAGAAGATCTACGGTGAGCTCTCGGGTTTAGTTCTGTGTAGGCTGTAGCTCGGGAGGTGGAGCAGATCGTCTACTAATCGGAAGGTTGGTGGTTCGATTCCTGGCTCTCCTTGAGCGAGATACTGACCGCCAAGTTTGTGTCAATGTCAGCGAGAAGGTCCTTAAGAAACGGTGCTTGAGTGAATGGGTTTAAGTCAGTCATTTGTTTAAAGAAACATCGTTAGTTTGGGTTTTTGTCCTTTTAGTTGAAGAACAAAAGATTTTCAGTCACTTCTTTATTTCAGCTTTTCAGACGATTCAACAAACATTGACGTCAGTTTTGTCTCCAAGTGTGAGAAACAAGTAAAATCCCCCAAATATCCATCCAGGTTTGATTTTAGCCAATTCCCTTTTTTAATAGCACATAGACAGGAAGTAGAACTCAACAAATGTCAAAATAAAAGCCAAGAAAATCGAATTTGAATTAAAGACACTTATTCCAAATTATTGAAAAAAATGAAGAGACTTTCCTCTCATAGATGTCTGTTTTGTATCCAGCTGAGGACATCATTCTGTTTACGGTGTACTGACGCCGACAATTTTGGGTCAGGATGACGCAAAATACACAAATATTGTGTGAAGATAAAAGCAGAAGGACCGCGCAGTGAATCGAAATGTAAACTCGAGCGCTCTCGTTTCGTTCTTTTCTTTGCGGCGCTCCAGTTTATCCTCCTACACACTTCAGCCTGCAGCAGTTTGGAATCAGTTTAATGTCAAAGAGTCGGTGAGGAGCAATAAATACGAGTTTCATGGAATATTTGATGGACAGTGTTTGAAAAGTAAAGTTAAAAATATCACCGTTGAACAAAATAATCATGGTTACAATCTTTGTTGAGCATGAAGCTGTGGCTAATTGTGTGTTTGATCTCTGACCCTGCCGACGTGTCCTTGAGCAAGAACGCACAGGACAGAGCATGAGCAACCTGAACGTCAGCATCTCCTCTAAACAGCCAGCGGCTTCTCACAGGGTTTTGGATCGTCGCAGGAAATAACCTCTGCGGTGAATAAAAGGTTTACGACACGTTTCAGGAGGATGAGCTTCATAAACTTTTTATAATTAAACTTTTTATGATTTCATTTTATGAAAAGCCTGCATGCCTTAAGCAGAAGGAAGATGCTGACGTTATAGATGCATGGTCAATCCTGAGTCTGTGCTGTGCAAACGCCTTCTCCGGGACAGAGTGTGTATTTTATAGCAAAGAGGAAAATATATGAAGCTCATATTAGAGCTCTTCACTTTGAAACGAGGGATCTTTTAAGTCACTGCACATTTTCATTTGAAGAAATTTGCCTGCGTTAAATGAAAAACGTGATGTTTTGACTCTTTTCTGCCTCTGACTGGTTGAACAGGTGACTTTACGCTAAAACAAAAACCAGTAAAATTTGAATATGAAATATTAATTGAAAAAGCCCCGAGTGCAGCTGCAGGAGTGTTCGGCGTCCGTCGGCCGGCAGCGGAGCTCGAACGTGAAGAAGAGCCCGGCTGATAAGCAGACCTGAGCCGTCTTTGCCTGGAAAGAAAACGCGAGTCTTTCCCTTTGTGTTTACACCAGAGACGCTGTGTTGCATTTCAGAAAAGGCGCAAATCCTCGCGTTTCACTGAACGTTTCTAAGTAAACAAAGAAAAGCGAAGGCCTGTCAGCGGCAGGCGCGTTTCCTGACAGGCTTTCTGTCTGCGCTGAAGTAATCACGACAGCTTCTGTTGTAATGTAGTGTAACATTTATTTGTGATGCAGAGACACAAAGAAAAGGCAGGGAAAAGAAACACGTCTGCTCTGTTAAAGATAAGAACATTTCTATCTGCACCATCTCTCACAAAACACCCAGGTAGCTGAAATCTACTGTATCTGCAGCTTTTTTCATCACGCTTCTCTTTTTCTTTGCTTTGGTTTCCTTTAATAATCAAAGCAAGAAGGTTATCTCGGCCCTCAGAACAACTGAGCCTCACATTAAAGGTCGTGATACACAGGTGACATTTGAAGTCAGCGTTGAAGGGAAATACCGGCCAGAACTGTGCAGTCGGCGGTTTTTCTCCGCTGCACTTCATTGTTCAGTGTGGATAACAAAGCCTGTTATTTTATCTGCTCAAAGTTCATCCTGCTGGATGTGCTGCTCTCAACACCAGCCGCCACAACAGCACCGCACTGTTCATTTTACAACGAGACTGTTTCTGTGCAATTTACCGACTCGTGTTGGTACGCTTAGAAAAAAGAGAATAGATTTTCTTTTCCTGTTGGAACATTGAGCGTCTTTGTCATGGACGGATCTGCAACAGAAAGAGTTTCTGTTTGTTTTTTAATAAAAGGCAGAGGAAGTGGAAAAGAATGAAAATAAGACGGACACCAAACAATGCAGACTAAAGAAATGAAAAGGAGAGCAAAGCAACCACAGCAGAGGCCTAAAATGATCTATTTTTGGCTGCTTGGCACAAAACAACAATAAGAAGATGCAAAAAAATCACCAGAAGTGTCACAAAGCAGCACAAAGAGACTCGCAACTAGAAAAACCCAAACACAGAGAGACACAAAGGAAACATAAAACCACACAAAACAACCACAAATAGACACAAAAACACGCACGATGGACAAACGAGATGGGGTGGAATGAGCCGCACTGCTGTTTCAGGCGTCTCGCTCCCGTGTCGATGCGAGGCAGCGATTTAAGCAAACAGATTTATAATCCGAGGTTTTCCTTCTGCCCATAAAAACAAATGAGTCATTGAACCAAATGTACTAGTTGTGTTTCTGCGGTCTGCATAATGCTGTCTCACAGGCTCTTACATAAGAAGTCGTGTTCGCACAGCTGATGACCAGTGACTCATGCTGCTGTGGGTCTTTGAGTCTCAGTGCTCTTAATGATCCTCTGGAACCAATCACGGTGCCCGACTGATTCATGCTGTGATTGACGTGATTCTCCAGGCATCCCCACAGCCATGCTGGAACCCACCCGGCCCTTACCCACCTTACCCTCTCGACGGACGCATTCGACCTCCGAGCGCAAGCACGACCGGCATTCCCGTCCGCCGCACCCGCCCGGTAACCGGCCCGCACTGCCTGGAAACGGCAAACCCAACATCTGCGATGGCAACTTCAACACTGTGGCCTTCTTCAGACGGGAGATGTTCGTGTTCAAGGTGAGCGGAGACGTAGCGGCGCAGACGCCTGCTGCTGGTCTCTTTGACAGTGTTCAGTAACAGTCGCTCATTTTTGAATTCTTTGATTACTTTTTCACGTTGTTGACAAAGCCAGAAACTTGTAACAGCTGACGAAGGTGACAAATCAAGACAGTTAATGTTATTTTGGAGTGAATCAGTTTTCACATTAGTTTTCTTCCCTTTGATTAATTGGTGAATCTCCAGTAAAATAAAATGATAGATCATTTCAGCTGGCAGGCTGACGTCGTCTCCACAGATGAAGTTCAAGTTTTCAATGAGGTGTTATTGTTGTGAAATCAAAATGACAGGATGGTATTGTAAGATACTGTGCATGCATAATAATTATTAAAAATGTCGTTTTTGCAAGTTGGTATGTGGTTGCTAAGCAATGCGATGACATCATAATATCTGGTAGAGATAAGAGCCTTCAGGATGCTCGATGTACCCGTCTGCCAAGTTTGGTTGCTCAGCTCCCGATCAGGCAGCAGCTCGCAGACAAACAGGCAGAAGATAGATGATTCATCACATTTCTGTTCTTTACGCCCAAGAAAACCTGTCACTGTAGCTTTCCAGGAACTCTAACTCCTGGATTTTTCTTTTCTGTGGTGATTTATTGGGATACATTAAAGACCTGGTATAAAATATCAAACTCAATCTTAATTCTGATTCATCAAAGGTTGTATTTTCCACCACAAATGCAACACAAAAGTTACATTACAACACTTTTAATTGTTTTTAAATAATTTCACATAATTTTTTAACTACATTTCCCAATTTAGGAAAATATATAATCGCATTAGTCCTATTATTTTTATTATTATTTTACAGGTGATTACAATGATGAAGCAAGTAGCACAACACGTATCAAACACGTTGATAAATAATCATCGTCATCGTCATCATAATAATTAAAATAATACTAATTTTATATTAAAAAAAAAATGTAGGACACAAATTAAAAATATTTTTGAAAATATTCAACAACAGCATTGAAAACACCAAAACAATGTAAATTATGAGGGACTCCATTAAAATAAAGCAACAACAAATCTCATATCACATTAAGATATCTCTACGATAACATAAAATAACTATTTTTTAAGTATTAAAAAACAATTAGACCACTGGGTAAAAGCACAGCAAAATATTTTAATTTATTATTTATTTTCCAGATTTGTAAATGAAAATATGAAAAAAGGCCAGAACAAACATTTAGTGCCAACTGCTTTCCATCAAATAACAGAAACATTAAAACGTCTAAATAAGAAATATTTAAATGCATCAAACCAATAAAAGTCTTTGATATCTCATCCTGTTAAAGAACCTGAGTGCTCGTTCCAACACGAGCTTATTGAACAGGATGCTGTTGTGTCTGTAATTAATGGCTGTTATCTCCTACAGACGGTGAGTCACACAGCCGTGGGTTGCTATAAAAAACAGGGTGTCACTGGGGGATTTAGATAAAGCTTAATTGAACATTACGGGAGGAGGATGCAGAGTAGCAATGATGTTGGAAGTATGGTTGAAGTTTATGTCTCATAATCATTATCCATAAACGCAGGTTTGGACGGCGTGGTCCAGATTAGTGTTTAGGAAGGTAACGATGGCTTTAACACTGCCAACATTATGGGTTTGGACGCCACCGCGGGGCCGCTGGTGCTAAAAACGACCACTCTCATGGTGCCGTCAGATGAAAGAAGCAGCCCAGTGGCATATGGCGCTATCCAGCCTATGATCATTAGCATCAGCCATATGCTTCCAGTACAGTTAGTAACCAACCGATGCAGCTCTGTAGGCGCTTGCATGCCAGCACACAGCAGGCGTGCACATTTACAGCGTGTTGCATGTAGTAGTATAAACTGTATGGCTTTATTTAATTTTATATTTTAAATGTTTAGATATTCAAAGCACCCAACAGGCCAAAGACTGTAGAGAGATGAGCTAATACCAGCAAGCTTGCCAAGTAACACACACAGATACCTGCACATCAGTGTGACGCAGCATATAAATAAAATATTAGGATGTGGAAGGTCTGTTTGTGCAGTTAAGTACAAAGTAAGATGAATTTTTAGTCACTTAACTGCATTTGAAATGAGTTTAAATCATGAGACTAATTTTAATTCTTAATATAGTTTTTAAATGTGAGTTATAAACAGTTTACCACCTGTAGCGTTTGTATAAACAGGATGCTAGCCCATAGAGACTCGTATCATTTTAATATGGGCGTCAATGAGGACTGACTCGTTTTTGGAGACAGCCTCGAGTGGACATTAGTGGAAGTGCAGGTTTGGGTGCTAAAGCTAATTTTACAGCAAGACGTGATTGATGTGATGCTCCAGTAACTTAAAAAATAACAATTTGATATGACACAAGCAACAAATCCAGTTTTTTTTATTTCTCAGAAAACTCATCACCACTAGCACTGCTAAAGGCTGGCTAGCCTAGCTTGGCTTAACCGTTGCCCCTGCAGCCTCGAACTCTTTTGCCTCATACTGGACAGTGCCGAGTTTTTAAAAGTCCAACATGGTGCAGAGTAATGTCACACCAACCAATCGTTAACTTTTGTCTTGTAAAACTTGTAATGCTTCTTTAGCTTAAACATAAATCCTTCTCTGGATCTCACCTACTGTTCTTACAGCCTGCAGTTAGCTAGCTAGCCCTACCTCTGTTTTGAGACAGAATCTCATCCTGAGCAGAAGAAAAATTCATTTTGGATGTCTTTGATATTTAAACTGAATGTTCGAAAAGGTCACAGACTCGTCTGGCTCTCTGTCCTTCCTGCCTGTCAGTGAGTCTCTCTGTTTTCTGTCAGTCTCAGCTGGACCTGTCTGTCTGCTCTGCTGGATTCATTCCCATTGTGACAAAAACAGGAGAAAATCTTCAATCATCACTTAAAACAGGATCCTGTGGCTGCTAGATCAGCGGCCAGCATGGATTCTTGAGTCAAACTAAGTCAGAAATGTAAAGTAGTACTAATGTATGCTGTCGTATTCTGATCGGCTTCCTTTTAAAAACACAAGGCGGGTAGGCGGAGCTTCTGCACCTGAGATGACTATGCTGGATATGTCCTCTCTGTAATATCATACAGGCTCAAGAGTTTTAAAAGCAGGTTAAACTGAGTGTTTAAAACAGCGCACTGGGATTGCATCTATTATTAGAAACCTCTTTAATATGAACGCCCACCACTAAACAGGAGAAATATGACAGGAAACAAAGAAACACAAAATTGGGCCACTTTAAAAACTCACAAACCCACAAAGCTCATTTTGGTTTTCCTTTGACAAATAAAGTTGATGCCACCTACAAAACAGATGGTGGCACTAACATGTAATAAACAAAACAAAGCTTTTCTCGTGTGCCCCTGAATGACACAGACAAGCATCCAATAAATATCAATAATAGTTAAAAATGAAGCCGCCATTTCCACGGAAGAACTGGGTCCCTGAATGCACCATCATCAGTCAGGAAAACAAGCATCTTTTGTCTCCTTTAAACTGGAGGACGGGGGCACGCGAGGACATAAAGAGCAGCGAGAGCTGGTGGGCGTCTAAAAGGAGACGCTCATTATGGGATGTTTCCTCTGTGAGAAGCACTCATGGCTTCTTTGCTGAATGCAAAGCATTGATTTTTCTTCTCTGTTTGGGTTCAGACAGAAAAGCATTAGCGTCCACTCGATGATGTTAGGCCAGGCGAGAAGCAGTGCGCGTGCGTGTGCACCCGACTTATACTGACAGTTATAGAAAGCGAGGACATTTTTAGGCTGTTCCTCTGTGGAAAAGCACTGAGAGTCCCCACAAAAATAGAAGCACAAGTGAGTGTGTGTGTGTGTGTGTGTGTGTGTGTGTGTGTGTGTGTGTGTGTGTGTGGTTGCGCGCGCACATCATTCAGCGGGGGGACTTAGCTTGGCTGTGTCCTAGATTCACGAAAGCCAAATGATAATGAGCTCAGATTGATGCTCGCCTTCTTCTCCTCCTCTTCAGCTCCCCTCTCTCCTCTATGCTCGCCTCCTCTTTCCTGCTGCCTCCCCTCCCTGTAGTCCTCCTCTTAACTTGCATAATCATTTCTTTCACATCTCAGTCTCTGTCTCGTCTTTGCTCGTCTTTTGTTCCAGTTATTTCTTCTCCTCTTACCTTCACAGTGGTTTCTGTTGTCGTTCTGAGCTTCTCTCTTTTGTTGAAAACATTTAAACACATTCTCCACAAAAGCTCCAGATAAAAAAATGAAGCCAACTTTGTTAACGATGAGAATATTTGATAATAACTGTTGTGCTTCAGCTGTTACACATTAAGCACTTCCGGTTCTGCTGGAGGACTTCACTGTTGTACCGTCACTAAGGACACATCTTCTTTATCTCTGCCAGTTTTCGCTCTCCTCTCACCGTCCTTTATGACCAGCTGCATGACTCAGATTCTCCTCAGGTCACCTGTAACTCCTTCTCACGCTTGTCTAATTATGGAGTTCGGGACGTTGCCGCCGTTTTAGCACAGCGCTCTGCAGTGATGAATTGTGGGGCTTTTTTAGGACCGGTGGTTTTGGCGTCTCAGGAACAACAAGGTGCAGGAGGGCTACCCCATGCAGATCGATCAGTTCTGGAAAGGCCTGCCACCTCGCATCGACGCCGCCTACGAGAGGACTGACGGCAAATTTGTCTTCTTCAAAGGTATGTGGAATAAAATTTGAGGTATACAAATAGTTTCCTTTTTCCTACACTGACTAACAGTTAATATCGGTGCGTCACAGTCCTGCTGGAACTAGGATTTTATTTCTGAGGGTCCAAACACATGTATAGATAACTGTCGTATTTGTTAATGGCATCAACAGATGGAGGAGCATTCTAAGAGTAGGCACGGGCAGCGATTCACTCCTTTTGCCTTTGAATTTTATTTGACCCTCAATGAAACTGTAAACTCACTGAGGGACATTTGGTTCATGTTGTATTGATGTTATGTGATCTCATTACTGACCAAACTTATTTATTTTGCATAATTTAGCAGCCGTACTAACAGGCATCACACGCTCGGCCTGTTTTCTGAGAGCAGGTGTATAAAAATCAAAAGCCTTACATTTAAATTCAGCCTGCTGTCGTGTTGACGGTCGGCTTTTCGTGCACCACTTCAAATATTTTGAGATCTCTCAGCAAAGTCACGTTATGCTAAATCGTTCTTGTGCCTCTGTGATGGAAACTCGCTGTCCTCCACTGTGTCAAAGCAGCGATCCTTAAGTGTCGTTTACCTTTTTGAGAAGTCGACAAAGTTGCAGGGAGGTAACTCTGTGATGTCGACCAAGTGGTGAGCAAAGTGTGTGCTGCTGCTGGTCCTCTTGTCCTTTCAATGTTGGATCAGTGCATTTACACCCAGAATAACAGTGTTGGGAAGGTTACTTTTAAAATGTATCCCACTACAGATTACAGATTACATGCCCCAAAATGTATTTAGTAACGTATTCTGAATACCACCTTTTTAAACGGTAACTGTAACAGAATACAGTTACTCATATTTTGTATTTTAAATACGTAACAGTGGTACATGTTACTCCCCAACACTGCTGAATCATTTCCACATGAAATTCAGGTCAGTTTCTGTTAGCGTGACAGTGACAGACATCCTGAGGTGCACAAAAGATGATGTTGATAAGAACATCAGCCAAATCTAAATCAGATTTTTTTAACAGTTGTGTGATGTTTACATGAGAAGGTATGCAGAATTAAACAGAGGAATATAAATTCAGGTCTGACTCCTTCCTCCACCTTCAGTCTGAGCTTAAAGATTTCTGTCTCTCATTTTCACTGAGGCTGAATTTACCTGCTCTAAAAAAATCTCTTGATTTTACCTGATAAGCTGAAAAATTCTCCAGAATCTGCCACCTGCTTCAGCGCTATGAGGCTCTGTCCTGCTCTGTGCATGCCCGCCTTCTCCTGATATTTAATAAAGTGTGAAATAGAGAATGGTGTGGCGGCGGGGAGCACCCGGCCCAAAGGCCCCTCGTCCCCTTCCTGCTGACTGTGTCTCTCGTTTTCTTTCACTCTTTCTTACGTTCCCGTCAGCACTGACACACTCTGTCTTTGCATCACTCCTGAGGACATCACGTTCACTTGTGTTCAAATCTTAATCTTAGATTTGCGTCACACTGATGAGAAAAGAGCCAAAGAAACATGTGATTAATGATTAACAACAAAAAGCACTGCAGGCCGATGGCAGCAGGAACGTCTCAAACGGACAAGGAGGTTCATCCCAGAAAAACGAGGAGTGCGAGGAGCTGACAGTCAAACAGACTCTCAGGAAAGAACAGTGAGAAAAAAGTCACGTCTAACCTTCAAAATAAAACAGGAAGTGCACTGATAGAGGCACCAGGATCAGACCCACTCTGGCTGAGGGTTTTTCTCATTTCTCCAATTTGCCCCTCCTCGTCTCCTCCTGCTTGTGAACCGGAAATCAATCTCAGCACGCCGTGTTGGAGGACGCGTGGGCGTGTCCTTTTAAGTGTTTTTTACCTTCAGTATGTAAAAGCAGAATCGATGGACTGTTTAACCAGCTCATCCTCTGTTCACGTCGCTGATGGGAGGGGCTGAGCTGGGTAGGATAGCAACACAGATCCAAGAAGCAGTCCTCCTCCTGACAGGATCTGGATGTGTGGGCGCCTCATGCCACAGGTGAAAAGGACACACCTGTGCGACCTCCTCTCTGCTCCAGGTGCTTTTTAGGACGTGCTTCAAAATCAACTGTCCAGATTGATTTACGTGTCACAGGCAGGACGAGAGGAGAGAAAAACCTGCGGTAACCCGACCTCACCCCACTGAACATTTACAAGGACTGAGTGACGGGAAGCTCTGAGGAACGCCGTCACATCATATTTTCATTTGCAATAAAACGTTTAGTGACAAATTCTCAAGTAAATGAAATAAAGTGAAGGATTTTCAGCCGTGCTCTCAGACTTTTGGACCCCTCGTTCATCGACGTCTTCTGCCAGCCAGGAGCAGAAATTAATAGCTTTGCTCTGTCTGAGCTCTCAGCTGCTGACTCTCTCTCACACACACACACACACACACACACACACACACACACACACACACACACACACACACACACACACGTTGGGTATTCATATCTTGTGGGGGCATCTAATTGACACAAGCCCCTCCCCTAACCCAACCTAACCATAACCTAATTGTAACCCTGACACTTGAATCACATTTTAAGTCTCAAAAATGGCTTCAAACTCGTAGCAAACCTACAAGTCTTGGTCCCCACAAAGATGTGAACACACACTCACACGCACTGCAAAGCTTTATTCTCATGTTTGTGAGGACGAACACATATTTGTACCAAAATGTTTAAATAAGTCTGAATCAAACTTTCCAGTTTAGAAGCCTTCAAGTTAAAGGATGTAAAAGACATTAAAAAAACATCAGAAACTGTAATTTCCTGCTTAAATCTACCCATTAATTCATAATGTACATTACAAACTGCTTTAAATGCCTGCTGAGTAGCTATTAGTGTCTGTAAAGGACATAATTGGGATTCAGTGGCTTTGTATTAATCTTTGTTTTTACTGTGTGTGTTTTTCCAGATGATCAGTACAGGCTTCCTAAAGGAGCGTCTGTCACAGCAGGATATTTAATCAGCCTTTAAAAGGGGCTTCGTGGAGTACTTTTATTTATTTAATGTCTCTTTGCCTTTTCGCCCATATCCTTCTTCCGAACAGTGAGAGCTGAATATTTAACAAAGCTACAGAGCAGCTGTTTTAATCTTTGTTTTCTCGCTGTAGTGGAAATCGACGCTCTTTAACCACGGCTGTTAAATTTCACAGTCTTCTGTCCTGTGCAACCCCACCGCCAAAAACAAGAGTATCTATAAAGATTCTTATTTATGATACGACGCCGGGGAGGTCGTGTTTTCGCCTCTGTTAGTGTTCCTGGCAGCTAGCGGCTTTATTTTGAAACCTACAAAGAGAAAAGCTGGCAGACGGATCGGCTGTCTGCCAGAGAACAATCGATTGTTCATGATCTATATCTGGAATTTCAAATATTAAATAATCATTTGAGAAACTGAGGGAGAAACACATTTTCTCAGACTGTTTGGAGGATAAATAATTTAGTTCAAGTCAATAAAGTTTGAGAGCAGCTATTTGTGCTCAGAACCACAGACTGTATAAAGAAGATGGAGGCAGCCAGGTCGTTATGGTTGAATCTAAGCGTAAAGACTAAACCTGCTGGGTCTGTGGGGCCTGACTCACTGGAGCCCCCAGTGGACATCAAAGGAACTGCATTTATGGCAGTTCTGTTGCTGCTTCTGTAAGATCACAACACAAACTGAAAATATTAAAATGCTCACTTACTTCTTCACGCTGGTTCCAGGTGATAAATACTGGGTGTTCAGGGAGGTGACGGCTGAGCCAGGGTACCCTCACAGCCTGGTGGAGCTGGGCAGCTCCCTCCCCAAGAGTGGCATCGACACGGCGCTGCGGTGGGAGCCAGTCGGGAAAACGTACTTCTTCAAAGGGGACCAGTACTGGCGTTACAACGAGGAGAAGCACACCACCGACGCAGGATACCCCAAACCCATCACTGTGTGGAAGGGAATACCGGACGCTCCGCAGGGGGCCTTCATCAGCAGGGAGGGATGTGAGTGGCAGCTAATTATTCTTTTGGTTTCAGGCGTGAGACAAAATCCGGTCAAATTGGAGGTATCCTTCATCGATCTCAGCGTCGCCTCGTGCCCGACGGCAACACTGGAGCTGAGAGATTTCAAAACACGAGAAAAAACAATGGTTTCAGTATAATTTAGTTTTGATTCTGTGTTAATGTTCAAACTTTTCTGACACTGATTTTCACACAAGCTGAAGAAGAATTTCTACTACAGATCAAACAAAAGGTTTTGGACATTTGATATTAACGCGTCAGCGTGTCAACGAGCTAAACGAGCTAACCGTGCTAAGCCATTGACGCCGTGCAGCCCCACACACGGGGCGATCCGCGGTACCTCGCTAACAGAGATTTGCCGCATTAATGCATTTATGGCGTTAATGTCATTTTAGCGAGATTAACGCAGACAGCAATAATTTCTTCCAACATATTTACCGTTTGTCTCCTACATTTGTTTTCTTATAAACTTCCTTGAATTAAATTCAATTTTTATGAGAGTTTGACTCCAGTCAGTTACATAATATACAGACATCAGGTAAAAGCAATTTTAATGCAAAAACGTTACTTTTAACATAGCGCTGACAGAAAAATACATCCATTTCCATTTTCCATAGAACTCAGCTGACTGTAAACTGAAGAAGAATTGCAATGCAGAGTCACAATCAGCAGCTTATATTTACACTGAGGCCACGTCCACACGTGCAGTTTTGAAAAATATCTCTGTCCACATGTAAACAGCAAAAACGCAGTCAAACGTTGTCAAGAACAGGCCAAATCCTAGCCGTGTAGAAATGTTGGCCAATCAGAAGTCTAGAAGTCAGGGCAGGAAATAGTAAACAGGCTTTACTTCTGTGCTACTTTTCAAGTCATCATTTCAAATGTCAATAACCAAAAACAGCATTTTGGCTGGTGTAGACTCACAACTTAGGAATGAACCAAATGCATACAGCATGCACAAATTTTAATTTAAAACAATTTCATTTATTCAAAAGCGACGACGTCAGGACTGTGAGAGCGTCTGTGTTGAATGTTCACTCTGACGCCTGTCTGTGTAAATGGAGGGACAGTAACTGTGTGTGTATGTAAGCGTGGACAAACTGCAGATAGATTGACAGCAGCAGTGTTTTGTCTCTATCTGCTAAATCTCCGTTTTCCTCGTCCACACGTAAACGCAAAAACTGAGTTTTTGAAAATCTCAGTTTTCAGTGATCAAAAACGCCGTTTACGTGTGGACGAAAGGTCCAAACGCATATAAAAATCTGCGTTTTCAAAAATACTCGTGTACGTTCGGACACCTGAGTAAAAACCCTGTTAGTCAGCTGTTTATGCTGCAGGGTCATAAAATGCAGCGACAGAGGTGTGAGACACAGAAAACTGTCCATCGTCACTTCCTTTCCTTGAGCGGTGACCTTGTGACCTTGCGGCTTCCTCTGTGGAGTTGAGGCCGATCTATGCGCGACGTGGTGACAGGACGACACGGCCAGCCGGGTGTGGTGTCAAAGATGAGAAACCGTCCTGCAGGGACTTTAGAGGCAACAGACAAATGTGTGCGACTGTGCGTTGGTTTCCTCGGGGCTGTTCGGAGGTGATGGAGCAGACGAAAAGGCAGACGGCACAAGAAGCCCTGTGGGTGTTTTCTGTTGTTGCTACTTCGGCATGTGATCCCCTCACAGTGGAGTCTGTGGAGGAGTAAACATACAGAGCTGGGTTCAAACCGTGTTTTAGTCGCTGCGTCAGAAATTCTTGCTTTGCCAGACGCTGCACATCATCTTGCACAACTTGTTATTGAGAATTTGTTCCAGAGCAACAACCAGAGTGATGTTTGACACCTCGTGTCCTCAGAAAAACCTTCAAAGTCAGTCTTTACCGTCGCGTGTGTGCAGACGAGCAGCGTGTCAACATGTTAGAGCAAACGTTAGCTTTTATTACAAACTGGATCTGGTTTGTTTACCACCAGTTAAATGATGATGGGCTCTAGTGACATCATAGCTGGCACATCCAGTAACAACAAACAGGATTTAAGTGACCGTGGAGACGAACTGATCCATCAGGAGGATCCATTGAGCCCCGAAGTTGTTTCATTTTTTAAAGAACGTCCAACCACCTGCTTCTGTTTTTACAGTAAAATTCTGAATGCATGACTTTATAAGATGGTCTCTTTGCTGAACTGAAGGGCTGCCTCCACACGCCTGAAGAGGAAACAGCTGATATTTATAAAACAGTAATATTAGTTAACAAATGCACTCTTCTCTTTACGTGTCGCTGAGTGTTTCCTGTTACAGCATCCGTCTCGCAGGCATTGCATAACATCGTCCTTCAGTGAGAACATCCACTGCTGGGACCAGAATATGGTCGCTGCCTACAGCCGCCACATCACAGCAGAAACGATACTGCCTCTAATAAGATCCACCACCACAGGGACACACCAGAGCTGCAGACGGATGAGTTACAGTTTCAGAGTGGAGGACGGCGTTTTTCTGTGCCGTGCATGGACGTGTTCGTTCCCTCGGAGACAGTTTTTGAGGAGTTTCCTGTTAATCGCTGTTTGGTGTTAGTAAGTGCAGCGCCACTTCACCCGAGAAACCTCGAGTGTTTCTGACACTGAACCAGTAGCTGCTCATGCAATATGTGTGTAATATGGTTGAGAAGTGTTTGTTTTGTGGTCCTGTGGTACCACAGTAGATGTTTAAGATGGTTCACAGCTGGAGCTCTGAAGCTTGCAGGGCGATGATCCAGCGGCTATGTTGAAGCTCACGATTCTTCTTAATTAAAAAAGCTAAAAGGTTGGGCACATGACTCTGACATCGTAACGTCCAGCAGGTCAAAATCAAATAGCTTTAGGGGTTAGTGCTGATTTCTATTTAGCTACATGCTAAACAAACAGCGTTTTGGAAATTACAAGATGCTATATTTAAAGTGCGTCAAATATGTGGAAATTCCATATGAACAGGTATGAAGTTAACTGCACAGAAGTCGAGGTGGTGGAGCCTCTGTGTCCTGCCTCAATGACAAACACAACAATAACTAGTATTACTGGAGCGTGTTTGTTTGTGATAACACATTAGAACCATTTATATGTATGTACATCTAAACTATGGCTCATGTATTGTGTGATAAACTTTAGTTTCATAATCATCGCCTCTTCGTCTCTGATGTCAGCATCATCAACCCGGGGATGCGACCATTGGCTGGAGATCCTGAATTTGAGTCGCAACTTTTTTTCTCTTGTCATTCATTCTTTCAAGAAGCCTTTATTTATGTTTGCTTTATTCTAATATATAAAAAGATAACAGATAAAGAGATGCAAGAATTGTTGGAGGGCAACAAATGTTGAACACGTGTTTTCTCGAAAGCAGCAGAGTGTCTTGAATGTCACAGTTTTCCTTTTGGAACAAGTTTTAAGGAGACTTGACCAAAGTCCAGTCAATGAATAGTTTGCAGTCAGTCTACAGCTTTGCCTCAAACGCTGTTATTTTGCCACTGGTTTTGAATGCAATCAGATTAGCTTGGTTTAAAGTAAAGAAAGCGAGGAACAGCTCCCAAAACTCTACACAAACCTACAAATGCACTGCCAGTCCTTCCACAAACTAAATTGGACTAATCTGAAAAAACCGTTCAATGCGCCCATACCCAAAGATACCTTGTGTGTCTCTACCAAGCCACGTTTATCAGGCACAGCAACATATCCTCAAGTCTTTTGGGTCCCTGTAGTGTCGGAGGCCGTTGGGTAGTTGCTTAATTTGCTGTACTTTCAGTGTCTTCTGTTTATTTTTGCTTCAGTAAAAAAAAGTTCACCTGACTGATTCCTCTGCTCTGGTCTTTCATTGATATCACTCTCCCATCCTCCTGCCCCTGCATCTTCCCATCCTCAGACTACACCTACTTCTACAAGGGGAAGGAGTACTGGAAATTCGATAACCAGAAGCTGACTGTGGAGCCTGGATATCCAAAGTCCATCCTGCGTGACTGGATGGGCTGCGACCAGTCCGACATGGAGCGCTCCGGCAACAACGGTAACCCTGGGGAACGCCAGCTGCCCCCGGATGATGTCGGCATCATTGTGACCATCAACGACGTCCCCCCGACAGTCAATGCCATCGCCGTGGTGATCCCTTGCATTCTGTCGCTGTGCATCCTGGTGCTCGTGTACACGATCTTTCAGTTTAAAAACAAAGGAGTGCAGCAAAACACCATGACACAGCACTACTATAAATACCCTGTTCAGGAGTGGGTATGACAGCCAACTTGATTCAGAATAGGTCAAAGGTCGTGGATTGAAGGACGGTCGAGCTGTAGTCATGCGTTAGCTAGCTAATGTAGGCTAATGGCCAAAAATGCTAGCAAAGGACAAAACGCTAACGATTGCTTAAAGATGTAGGCTCACTCAAAATGTCTTTTTGGGAGTGGATTCAGATTTCTGGCTCAGAGTGGGAGAGATTTGTTTCTTATAGCACATCCAGAACGATCTAAAAGACTTCAAAATGCATCTTTCTGGTTGTGCTTTCACTTAAAATGGGATCGTATGAACTTTGAAACCTTCTTCTGCGACGTACAACACACCGCTCTCCTGCTCAGTGAAAATTTAAAAAGAGTGGAGAAAGAAAGATGCTCCTCTAAGCCAGATATCACCTCCAAGCTTGTTTTAACAACTTGTATATGTGAACTGCTACAAGTCAGATGAAATTTAAAGAAAAAAAGAGAAACAGTTTCAAATATCAAACTTGAAAATAGAATATAGGTAGAAAGGCCATAACAAAAAAACCAAGGATCTCTCCGTGGATCACTGATGTTTGTTTGATTTGCGTTCAGCTGTTCTGAGATGTTAAACTGTCAAAGAGGATCTTTTTCTCTCTTTTTTCATCATTCACAAAAAACATCACTATTGTCTTGGTCCATCTAAAATCAAAAAGCAAATGCACTGGTTTACACTGCCTGTTTACACTGGTTGGTTTCTGCAGGCGTAGAATAGCAAGTCATCGGCGTATAGACGTGGAAAAGCTCTACAGCTTAGCAAAATGCTAACACTAAACTTCTTAAACATCCTCTCAGATTTAAGGAGCTCTATAAATCCATGAAACGCCTCATGAGACATTTTTTAATGATTGTAGAAAATATCATTCATGAAGCACCATGAACCAGGAAAAAGGATTCATGCCCTCGCTGTGCTTTTTACTTGAATCTTGTTTCCTTTCATGGCATGTAGCAGTGGTGCTAACCACAACAGAAAGTTCAGAGTTCCTTTAAAACCATTTCTTTGACTTAACTTTTTTACCAGCAGGAGATTTTCTTTCTGTCCCTTTTTATATGTTATAAAATATATCGGACTGTTGTTACTGGACACGCAGAGAAAAGCTACTCGTGTTTATGCAGCTACAAACATATCACTGGGTAAATTGTAAGGGTTTATTTTTGAGGAATGAACTTTAAAGTAACCTCATGTCTGATTGGCTCTTCCTCCTCTGAACATACATGTGATTAATAATGATTTCAGAGCTTCTCTTAAATGTTACATAATAGTCAGTATTTATTCTCACCTTTGACTTTGTGTTTTACTACAGCACGCACATCAAACTTATTTTAGTTGTGACCCAATCAGAGTGAAAATAAGACGGCAGCCTCTTTGTAACTAGAAAAAATTTGTGAATGTTTACCGGTGTGGTGACCGATTACTTACGACTGCACGGGTCACCTGGTGAGGGATACTTAGGCTACGTTCACACTGCAGGTCTTAATGCTCAATTCAGATTTTTTGATCAAATCCGATTTTTTTGTCTGCTCGTTCACACTACAAATAAAATGTCACACACAACGCGCTCTGTTCAGACCCAGAGCAAACAATATTGTTTGACTGATGGCCCTTAATATAAAGACTTCGGACTTTACGTTTCCCAATTTTTGCTTTAAGTTATTTTGTTATTCACATAATAATGTAAATAACCTAATGGTAAATGGTAAATGGCCTGTATTTATATAGCGCTTTTTTACTAGTCCCTAAGGACCCCAAAGCGCTTTACATATCCAGTCATCCACCCATTCACACACTGGTGATGGCAAGCTACATTGTAGCCACAGCCACCCTGGGGCGCACTGACAGAGGCGAGGCTGCCGGACACTGGCGCCACCGGGCCCTCTGACCACCCCCAGTAGGCAACGGGTGAAGTGTCTTGCCCAAGGACACAACGACCGAGACTGTCCGAGCCGGGGCTCGAACCGGCAACCTTCCAATTACAAGGCGAACTCCTAACTCTTGAGCCACGATCGCTAATAATGATCCTTATTGCTGTTTTAGAGGAGCGGTGCTTCAAAGGATAGCTGCAGATTTCTGTCAGAATCTGCAGATTATACAGTACAAATAAAATGTTCACGTTTCTCCAACGTTGTCTTGTCACTAACATCTACGCTGGATGTCCAGGAAGCGTTCGCGGTGTCTTCTCCGGCGCTGATAATTGGCGTCTGTCTTGTGTCGGTGACGTAAAAGACGGATTTAATGCGACGTGACCATCAAACAGCAGTCGCTTTCTGAAACATCGGATAGGTATCGGATTCAGGACCACATACGAAAGTGACCCAGATCGGATTTGAAAATATCGGATTTGTGCCGTTCACACTGTCACACCAGGATCGGATATGGGTCGCAGAGGGTCAAAAAAGTCGGATTTGATGCGCTTTCGCCTGCAGTGTGAACGTAGCCTTAGTATCCTCGTCAGTTCAACATAAGGAGAGACTGAGCATGAGCATTTCTGCAGGATGCGGTTAAACCAGATGCAACCTTCAGTCTATTAACACGATGGAAAAATGATTTGGTGGAAACTTTACCAAATTCGCAGAGATGTTTCTTCCAAAGCATATTTTCAGTTTTCTATAAATGTCATTAATGAAAGACTAATTACAGTGAAGAAAGGGAGGAAACACAAAGTTAAAGGAGAGGTTTGACTGCAGGGAGCTGGAGAGCGTGGGTCTGCATTAGTATGCCGGCTGCGGCGCCGCGACATTGACCAAGCTTAATGAAGTACTTCTGTTCACAAAGCTCTAATAGGGGCTACATGCCCTTCGCATCCCTCGCTTTAATCCGACTGTCTTTTCTCGCTGTCCTGCTGTAATTCTCCTCATCCGTCCGGCCTCTCGTCTCTTTGTCCTTCTAATCGTTTCCCCCTCGACCTCCTGAATCCATCAGGGCTCCTCTCCTGTCTTTTTTTTTTAGGATTTAAATCCATCTGTACGAAGGCCTCTGTCACGTCCAGTGAGCACCACTAACTCGATAAATTTGATTTGACAAGCGATTTCACCGTGGAGGCTACAGTGTGGTGTGAAAAAGTGCCAATATTCCTCTTCGTCTTTAGCTCTGACTTGGCAGGTTTTATGGTTTTAAACATCTTTACGTGTTAGCTTTGTGCAAATATGCTCAGTCAACTCACAATATGAAGTTATATGGATGCATTTAAAGTGGGAAGTTATACGATATGTGTTTGGGTACATTAAGGTTTGTTAGGACAGACTGAAATCTACATCCAATCTGTTTCCATTTTAATCCTTTGAAATGAAAAATTTTAGGGCGTAAGTTTGGACGTTTCTAACAGCTGCCGAGCGGGACGCCAACATAAAGATGTCTGTGCTGTTTGATGAAAAGTTTTATCCATCTGGCCTCGCAAAGGCAGCGATGTACCCTCAAAGAAGCAGATTTGAGTGCTGTTATGTAACACTCCAGCAGCGCTGCGGTGCTAACTATAAAGGCTGCTTTATTTAAACACACAAGCTGCTCATTTAAATGCCATTAACCCTCCTAACATGACTCATAATGGGTCGCGCGGAGGCCATTCTGCTCCCCAAAGGGGCTTTGGAGTCCCCCGTCCGTGACCTCGCACCTCCAGCTAAAAAACACCACTGGGACATCCCGACTGAGTCACTGTTTATCCAGACGCAGCTGAACATTTATACAGGCCTGCTTTAAGCCCAGGCAAACACAATGTCCCTGTTTTATCTTGTTCCTAAAACACTTAATGATGTGATTCCTGCACAAGTAGGTGCAACAAACCTACTCGAGACCCCAAACATTTAAAAAGCTTTCCCTCTCTCTACCCTGCCTTCGTCGGCTCATCCACAAAGCTCTCTGTCCTGCAGTAATTGAATGTGTTCGCGGCGTATATCCTTGCAATTACTCGCTGCTGTCGAGAGCAATTCAGCACACGCAGCATTCAGCACAAATCGATGGCGTTCAATACCCCGCAGCACTATTTCGACTAGGTTGGAAAAGTGCATATCTGTTCCTTGAAGGTGTCCAATAAATGCAGAACAAGACATTCTGCTGCTTTTTTACCTTTAAGCCTGTTTACAGCATGCAGAAAAAGTCTGCTGGGAGGGTCGTGTAGCTAACGGAAACACGAACGTCTATCCAAAGAAAATTGCCTCCAGGACCAAACGCGTCTTTTCTCTTTGTGCTTTCTCAGCTCGATGGTTTGAACAGAGCTCCTCGGCGGGTGAAATTTAAAAAGAGGAAAATTGAAAAGCTGCGCTCTGAAAAGTAATGAGAACGACGGGGTCACGTGTGCTGTCATCAGTAGGTTGGGTGTTATCGGAGATTTCCATGTACAAATGCTGCAAAAGCAAACACGGCGGCTCCACTAAGAGTTAGAAACGATCACCGTTCTCACAGGCGTACAAGAAACTTTAAGGTTCAGAACGTGAACCAACTTCAGCGGCTGTGCGCCGACAGTTTGACTGCTTTTCTGTTGGGATATCACGAAGTACCGCAGTCGTGCAGAGGACAAACAGCTGGCTGTACAATGAACAGAAGGTTAACTTCGATACTTATTGATATTTGGTCAGATGACTTTATTTGTCAGTTCTTGATGACCAAAAAGGTGACTTACTGTTTTTCATGGTGCACTTCTGTGTAAAAAGAAAGCAAAGTTTCTGATGGCTGCCCGGGTTTGACTCGTGCAGACGTTTATGCTCCTCGCTGTGACCTCAGTAAACACTTTGTTGTTGACTCTGTGGTCACTCGTCTCACGTCTGAGTGATTAAAACACGTTATGGTCATTATATGGGTCACGTTGTTAGTCAATAACATGCAGTCAGATCCTCCTCTTGTTGGTCAAAAGGTCTTGATAGCAACGAGGAAAATGCTCAGCTTGAGGCTTTTTCAGCAGGTCAGTGTTTAATACTGTTGTCACACTGAAATCTTAATTTTAAAAACGGAGCTTAAAGACATGCTGCACATGAACAGAGCTGATGAACTGTAAACTGCTTCGACGGGTATATTAGCTGGTTGCCTTCCTGACTTTTCTGGAGGAAACGTGGGGCAGATGTCGTGTGATCCTCGAGCTTGTTAAGCTGGTAGTTGGCTGTTTGTTGTGGTTTGTAAATAGCGTAGCTCCAGGCTCGGCGCTGTCATAGCTGCTCTGAGAGACGAGGAGGAGATAGAGAGTTGTAGTGTTCTTGCAGTGTCTTCACCTTGAGGGAGTAAACATTTCATGCCGCTAACACTAACGAGGGGTTCCCACCCCGCTTCAGCGCACACGCGTGTAATAATAACGGTCTCCTACGTCATTCTTCTCGCTCTCGGTGCTGATCCGCAGTCTCAGAGTGCTGTTATTTAGCTCGCACACAGCATTATTACTAATGTCAGTGTTGTTGTCATGTACTTACTGTATGTATGACGGTAGCAGGCAGATTAAAAATCTCTTTACATCTTCTTACATGTCGCAGGCCGCCGAGTCGCTGCACCGATGCAGTTGGGGATTAAGTGCCTTGCTCCAGGGCACTTCAGCAGTATTTGTTCATGTTGAGAGAAACACTTTTCATGCAGTTCTTGGTGCTGGTTTTTCAGCACTTTTCGGGTTAAAGCTGCCAGCTTTACGGTGGGTCGCTTGACTCGTATTTCTTTTTCAGGCTCCTGTGAAGGTTGACATGAGTGACTGAGGGCTGGTTTCACAAAGACAGACTTGTAGTCTGCTTACCTTTAACGTCAGGCTCAATTAGACCTCTGAATGCTGCCTCTCAGTCGGACTAATCAGATGTGAAAGGCTGAAAACTTTTAAATAAATAATAAATATTCTAATGTAATATTATGAGGTCAGTGAACGTGTCCATTTGAAATAAAGTCATACTGACACTAGCTAGTTTAATTTGCTAAAATTTGTAATTTAAAAATTCCTAAAATTAGATTTGTATTTAACTATTAGAGTTAATGTTCTGATCCTAAGAACAATGTTTTAGATTTTAAAGTCTAAGTGAAATATTTGGTTTAGTTAAATCTGCTTATTGTAATTATCTGGTGTCATTCCAGTTTAATTTTACACTCATGTTTATGGCTGTACTGTATTTACAGCTTTGTCTCAAAAGGTAAACTATGCATTAATGCAACAATACTTTTTATCTAAAAGTTACCTATGACTGTGATTTTACTTTTTCAACCACAATAAGATGAAATTTGCATCAGGCTTATATATACTTCTACAGTATAATCTCAGATTTAGCTTTCAGATTACTACAGAGTGATAGTCTCAGTAACTCAGATATTGTACTTTTTTAAATTTTCTGACAGGTATAAGGAGGTTAATTTGGATTTAATTAAAACTGGATCAACAGCTAACCTTAACTAGCTGAACAGTGAAATTTAAACGTTTGTAGATCTCATAGATTATTTTTTATTTTTATTTAAAAATACAGATTTTACGCTTTAACCATAAAAAAAGAAAATCTAACTAAAATCTCTTTGTAAAACCAGACCTTGTGTTCATTCATCCTCATCAGGTTGGAATAGTTGTACAAAACAAATTTTTATGGAGGTTTTTTCTCAGTTAAGCAGCAAGTTCAGCTTTTCGAGTGGCCTGCAGTACTTCAAGAGAGGATTCAGTTTTCACACAGGAGGGGTGGTGAGCTGGTAAATTTTCCATCGTATTTTACATGATTTAAAAATAAAGATATTTTTAAATCATGCACTCTTTACTAAAGTTTCACCACCACCTCTACTTTAATCCTCTGGGAGAAAAGTCTTTGTATATATTTACTGAGATTTACAGAAGAATAGCTGTTTACAGTGTTCTCAGCAGATGTCTGTTTGTGCAACGTGAAGAAGGATACAGGAAGAAAACATGCTGTTGTGATCAGATTATTCATATTAGTTATGGGACATGCATAGAGACAAGATATATGTACATGAGATTTTTAAAGTATGTGAAGGACACTGTCTGTCCACAGCTCTTTCAGTTTGAAACGTATTTATTCAGCTCAGTTCTGTGTTTGTCACAGAGGGCGAAAGGTCCTCTTTTATGGATATGCAGACCTGGGATAAACTGTCTTTGAATTGTGTCTCATTTCTGCTGCCGTTGTTGGATTTGTCAACTTTGGCACCTGGTTTCTCTTCTTTCCACATTCCTACTCTCATGACTGTCTGTGTGTCAGCTTCAGTTTAACAAAAGGAGAAACTTGGTCGCCAGGAATGAAAAAAGATCAAAGAAGTGAACAGAAGTCTGTGTCATGTTGTCCCAGGTCTGCGGACGATGTTCTGGTGGCTTCGGACAACAGTGAGTTGCCTTTAAAGGTAGACTTAGTTATCTGACACCGCCACTCCTGATCTGGGTGACACTCAGAGATGGTCGTTCAGAAGAAACGGCAGCAACGAGACGCTGCAAAGCAACATCTTTGATTTTTTAAAACGTTTCTGAGAAATGCAGCTATCGTGGATGTAGTAACACTTTATTTTACAGGTCCAACGGTTTCCTAACATTCCCTGAAATTAAATATAATCTGAAGATTTCAGTGCTGTACATATCAAAACACTGATACACTGTCTAACAACAAATCTATAATAATCTTCATATACAATACATAATAAGTATATTATTGCCTACTTATACCTCAAATAAAATCCAGGTCCGTATGCAGTATGTGTTGAGCATCAGTGTAAAAGTGGTCAAAGATTTAGACCAGGAAAAGCAACTGGTTAGAAAATCTGCCCACTTAATGGCTTAAAAGTAAATAATGAAACCTTAAAATTAATTTTAAAATAAACAGGGAAGTAATAAACTGATGCTGATGTAACAACATATTGAGACCTCCCTGTAGGCCGGTACACCACAGCCAGTGTTCGATGGTGGCGTCTGTGTCGAGTGTCAGCACACTGGCTGAAGTCATGCGCAGGTTTTTATTGCATGTTTGTTGAGTTTAGATCCTAAAAAATCTAAAAGCAACTGCAAAGAGTTTGGGTTCCTTTTGTGGAACAGATGATCTTACATTAAACACTGCCTCGATCCAGCTGTAGTTGTGATTTGGTGCTATATAGATGAAACTGAAAATTATTATGAGCTCTCCAAAAGTGGATCCCAGTGGGAGTGGGTGTAAAGAAAATCGAACCAGGCCAAGAATAGATCCTTGAGGGACACCACAGGTGACGGAGAACTCACCAAGGCTCACGGCTTCTTCAAATCAACGTCACAATATATTACAAAAATAATATTAATATATAACTTGAGCTAGAAGATGCTAAAGTCAGCAGGGGCCTTGCATATACTGATTGCACGAGGCTTTCACCTGCTCATTGACCTGTTTAAGTAACAAATCCACAGAGGAGGCAAAAACATAAGAAACACAGTAAATCGGTGTGTTTTTGCACCGAGCACACAAAGCTGTGCAAATATGCGACAGTTCAGGGACTCCAGACACACGGGGAGCAAAAGGCTCCTGAATTCACCAAACGCTCAGCAGATTTCAAACCCAAGTGCTGCAGCACCTCACACAAATCCCATTATAGGCCCAATTATTATAATGACCTCTACATGTTATCCATGCAGCAGTGCTTTAACTTAAATTCTACATTTGAGAAATTGAATAACAGGGAAGGCGGTTGGAAATTACGCAAACAATGCTATGCACAATATTTTCAATACATTATAAAAATATGGTTCCAAAGAATATCCATTTATTATCCGTACAGTGTGCAGCAGCTAAGGTGAGAGAACTGGCAAAGATGGCGATAGATAAAAGATTTTTTTAAAAGATTTTTGGGGCAAAAATCATGAAACTTTTTGATTATTTTAGTTGACTTTGTCCCAACGACCATTAAAGTGATGTCAGATGTGTTTCAGCATGACTGGCTCCCAGAATAGCTTTGGTTTGGTCCACATGCCGAATCCTACAGAGTCCACGGCAGCAAAACAAATATGAGGAGCTGTAATAATATAGAAATGTACTCGGGTTTAAATCGATCTTTGTGTTTCCGATCAATAACACGTTAGCTGCTCTTTCTCCTGGAAATCAATCACAAGCTTAACAGCTAATGAGCTCCACTGTAATCCTCTCTGTGCTCCATCCTGACCAGCAGGAGAAGCCGAGGCTCCGATGAAGCTCTGAGTGAAGATGATGGATGGACGCAGTAACCACAGACAGCCTCCAGTTCCTGATTACAGGTTTACATCTACAAAGTCCTGTTTCATGACACGAGCAGAGGTTTAAAAACGTCATGGTTTATAACCTCAACCTGAAACTTTTTGATTATAAAATCTCATTTGTCAAGTTAATAAATAATAATGAGTTTAGATATCTGAAAAAGGATCGTCTTTATCCAAATATATATATTTATCTCACAATCTTTAATTACTTTGAGCAAACAGGTTTACATTGTAGCTTATTTTACATTGTTTATAATGTCAAAAATCAGCAGTTCTGTAAGACACTAAATGCTGCTTAGAAAGCAGCTGCAGTGAAAATACCTCAGAAAGGACCTCAAATATTTTTTATTTCTTTTATTCAATCAGATAATCCCATCGAGGCTCAGCGCACATTTACAAGAGCAGTTTCAGACAGTATAACAAAAAAGTTTGTATAATTAAATTCATATAAAAGGAAAATAATTAGCTGAAAATTACTCTTATTGATGGTGTCAAATGCGAAAATTAATTATAGATAAATATAAATCATATTTTTTAGTGCTGCTAACTTACAGGAAGTAGGAAATATTTATTTTGCTGGATTTCATATACATACGTTTATTCAAGTCAAATGTTTTTCATTCAGTGCGGCGCCTACAGCGTCGGATACGCCGCAGCTGATTAAGTCAAACCACTGAAATAGTTCAAAACAACCAGATAAATAAAAATAGGATGAAGTCACAATAACACGACGATGAAATGATGTTTGTTAGTTATGTTCACCTGATCTGTTCAAAAGAAAATGTTACAGAAACTATGAAATCTTTATTTTATGTGAAATATCTATTTAAATCGTTTCCATTGCAGATTCTTTTATATTTCTACTTTGAATGTTTCAGTGTTTGATTGACTCAGAATGAGCTGAACACACTTTATGTTGTGATTGAGACACAAATCTGAGTCGTATGAAGCTGTGGAGCCTGTAAAATACAAAACAACACGTTTTACTGCATCCAGAACCGTTTTTATCACGACGAATGCAAAAACCTGCTTTCTTAAATTCCACCGACACAAACGCGTCGCTGAGGTCTGGGAGTGGCGTCACGTGGCTGAGTCTTCCTTTAACTTGCCTGTTGTTGCCTTTAGTTTCTAACCTTGTCTAAAAAATGTAGGAGAATAAAAACATATCAAAGGTAGTCTGGCAGACTTTTTGAAGATATACTGATGTTCTCTGGATAGTTTCACTACTACTATTACTTCTAGGGAGATTTTATCAGAAATAGCTTTAAGAGAGATTCGCTTCAGTTTGTTTTTCTTATAGAGAAAAAGACGTTTTCTGTAAATACAGTTTGGTTTTTCTTTGGATTTTTGGGTTTTTATGACTAAATGGGTTGATTATAAAATTAAAATGAAAAAAATCGGACCTTGGCTTCACTTCTTTACAAGCGAACTAAAGCACAGTTTGGTTTCTCTCGTGTTCCAGTCGGACATCCTGTAAATAGAACCTTTTCTATCTTTATTTCTCTCTTATTTAAGATGAACCTCATCATCCTTTGCACACGACGTTGTACCATTTTTATGACGATGCTTATGTCTGATAGGCATGTTTACGTTAATGACTCGAGAAAATTATAATTGCGGTTTTCTTATTTAAACACTTGACTGGAACAGAGATGTTTGTTGTTGTTTTTTCTATGTTTGCTTTGGTTTTATTGTCCACGCTGGTCATATACCAATAACACCTGTTCTGTTAACAATGAACTGTCAATAAAAGTGAAAACTTCATCGTCTAAGACGCGTCTTTTACTTTTTTGCAGATCAATAACTCGTCATGAGTCATGGATTACATCTCTGATGGGCCCAGAGTTACATTTGAAACCCATGAACCCTGCTTCTGCTTGAGGTCACTTCCTGTTAAAAGGGAGTTCTTCCTCCCAGCTGTCACCATTGGGGGATTGTGTGATTGTTGGGCTTGTCTCTCTGTTGTGAGCTTTTTGCTCTATAAAGCACATTATGAAGATAATGTTTGTCTGAGTTGAACTGAAATGAGCTGATTGGTGGACGCCCGAGTTTCCCGTGAACATGGTAACATTTCTGACTAACTGTGTCGCTGCCCCGCAGGCTGTTTGAGGGCATCATTTCAATTTTTTCCTGCTGTGCTCCTGTATATCAGGAACGTCGTTAATCTAACTTTTGATCTTTCTGTGTTCGCTTTAATGCCGTTTCCCTGCTTCATCACGACTGTGTCAGACAGCTGCTGCATAACAGACATATTTTTATTGATCTAAAAAGGAAAACAAGCCTTTTCCCTGTGTTTTCTGTACATGCATTAATCTGCACATTTCTTTTTTTTTTAATAGTCCTGATCGGGGATGAATTTTTCGCAGGTTCGTTAACTGCTCCGGAGCATCTGCAACACGAGCAGGAAAAATCTAACAGATGTGCATCATAAATCTGCCTTGTGGTATTTTGCAGAAATGCCCCTTTAGGGACACGTATGCTGCTCTTCTGATGAAATGCAATATGTTCAGCCACCTGCCCAGTAATGTGACGGAGCAGACGAGCTCAGACACTGATGCCTTCCAACTCCGTTTTAATTTCATGGAGATTTAATGTGTCATTTGGAGAAAATTTGACTTCTTTTATTACGTCCAAATGGATCATTGGGTCGTTCATATGCTTTTGACTTCATACGCTTTATGGCTGAAACTGTAATTGCTCGAAATGGGTCAGTGCATCACCATTTAGCAAGTTAAGGGTTCCCCTCGGAGGTTTTTGAGGAGTCGACCTGCTAACGTCTCACAAGGACACGCGTCCACACTCTGCTATGGAAAGACTTACGCTCTGTCCTCCTGCCTCACTGAACAGCTGCTATTTTTCTCATCTTGAAGGTCAAATGAAAAGATGTTTCTTTAATTGTAAAATTAACTGAACCCACCAGGAGAACGTGAAGAAGCAACATCCATGATGTTCTGTCTAAAACAGATCCCCAAAGTTAAAACAGCACCAGGATTCTCTGGTGTAATGCCATTTTGGACCACAAGAGGAAGTAGTGAGTAAGTCTGCCCAACATGAGCGTTATCAAAGTTATTGTTAGCTTATATTTGTGCAAAATTCACATTTCTGTTATTTGTACCAGAACCGTGACACGTGAAAAGGGCGTCTTCCTGTCGTAATGTCTGTGATGTAGAGACACAGAAGCACGCGTTGCTACGTTATTGATCTGATTTCTCATAGTTCAGCAGAGGAAACCAAAAAAGTGCATTCTGGGTAAACTTTAAAAGTTCTACCACCATGTGAGACACTGTAGGCGGCTGCTCAGGATGAGTTAAAGCGCATGAAAGGACATTTTAATACCAGGCTTATCTTCTAGTCCTGATTCCTGCTTTCTGACACAGACTGGACCCATCAGCTGGGTGGGTTATAAAGCCTGTAAACCCCGTACAGGGTTAGGAAGGAGGAATCGATCCATAGCACAGAGTTTACAGGCACTGAGTCACTGCTGGAGCCTCAAGTGGTCACAGGAGGAACTACAGTTTAAGTTTGTTCATTCGTTTCCTTTTCTTCCTCCCTTCCATCATCTTCTCTAATGTCTTTCCTTCATCCTTTCTTTCCTCCTTTCCTTCCATACTTCTTTATTTCCATCACTGATTCTTAATTCCTTGCTTCCTTTCCTTTTTCATTTGTTCCTTTCCATTTGTTGTTCCCTTTTCAACTTCTTCATCCTCATACCCTTTCCTTTTCATATTTCCTTCCTTTCTACTTCTGTCATTCTTCCTTCTGCTTCCTTTTCCCCTCTTTTCTTCCTTATTGTTTCCTTCTTTATTTCCTTTACTATTTCAGTCGAGCTGTAATATCTGATATAATAACCAAACTGAGGCTCATGTTGTCTCCGGCTGGGACGTCATCCGTCTTGTTTCCTGTAAAATTCCCCGTCTGTTCACACCAGTCGGGGCTTTTGTGACGTTCTCCGAACGACTTTGTTGAAAAAAAGGAAAAAGGAGCCACTTGTGTTAGAACCCGAGCTCATATTCATTAAACTTAAATCATTCGGCGCCCCGTCCTCTCAAGCACAGATGATTTATAACCACCTGAAGACTTTCTCATAATTATGAGACAGTAAGTGTCAGATATGCAGCATTAATCTTATCACAGACTTGAATAATGATGTTCCTGATGAATCCATCACGTCTTCAACTGAAACGTCTTTAGGTCTGCTGATTAATGTCGTTCCTGCTGAACTCTGAACACGCTGCAGTGTGTTTGCATTTTTACAGCTCTGAGTGAAACAAATTAGACCCAAAGGTCTCCTTTTCTTTGTTCCCTTCTTTTCTTCCTTCTTTACTTCCTTTCATATTTGCTCCCTTCTTTGATTTTCCCTTTCCTCCTTCACTCCTTAATTCATTTGCCCTTTCTGGTCTCATTCCTTACTTCTCCTTTGCTATCCTTATTTCATCCTTCTTTCCTTCCTTTGTTCCTACCTGCTTCTTTGTTCCCTTTCCTTCTTAGTCTTCTTCTTCCCGTTTCATTCCTTCCTTAGGTACTCTCATTTCCTTTCCTTTCTTCCTTCCTTTCCTCTCTTTCTGTCATCCGTTTTCCCTTCCTTCCTGCCTCTTCCCTAACCCCCTTTCTTCTTTCGTTTTCTTCCTTCCTTTTCTTCCGTTGTCAGCTTTCTTCCTTTTTTTGCCTCCTTCTCCTTTCCTTACTTCCTTCCCTTTCCCAATCTCCTTCTTTCCTTCCTTTCCCTCTTCCATCCTCCTTTCCTTTCCTTTCTAGTCTAATTCTTTTTGAACATCAACAGCTGAAGTGAGCAACCTTAGTTCAGCTCTCGCGTCTCTCTGACCCACAGAGCATGACGAGCAACACTTCTTTACTTTTGTTCAGTCTTTATTGGCATGACCAGAAATCCAAGCATCTCCCACACAGTCCACGACTCTTGTGACCCATCGTTTGAAATCCTTTTCCATCCCTTCCTCTTATCATTAGTCTTGTTTTCGAGTTGAAGGAAAGTGAAGTCCGGTGCATTTGTTGTTGTAGCAGCACAGACGCAGACAGATCCTCCAGTGTGCGTCTGTTTCATCACGAGCCCAACACACGGGGACCAGTTCAGTACCAGTTAGTGCACGAGATCATGAAACACATGCTGTCCACCCTCCTGTTTCCCATCCTGCACTGGGGCAGCTCTCCTGGCACCTCTGTGGAAGAGAAACACGTTTCAAAAATGTTGAAATTTGCATGAATTTCAGTGCGCGGTGACATTTTACTTCTGTAAAATGAAAATCTGAGTACGACCTCTTCTGAAAGGAAACAATCTTTTTTATAATTACAGGTCAGCAGTTACTAAAAATACACCAGATTCTTGGCGTGAACGCAGGAGAACAAACACATCGCTGTACTTCCATCGTGGAGTCGAGCGTTTACCTTCAGGAGTCGCGTCCTCAGTTGTGTCACACTGCTCGTGTTTTTCAGTTTCCTTCTCGGCCTCCTCAGCCTTCCTCTCGTGGCTCTGATCACTTCCCATCTTTGGTCATGAAAAAGAGTCCCGCCTGAGGAAAAACACACAGGTGGAAGCTGAGGTTAAAGGACTTACAGAAGGAAAACACTAAAAAGAGCTTTTGGTTTCAGTCAGAGCCGAATGAGAAGACGGAGCAGTGACTACCTGAGAAGTTTTATCATTTAATTGGGGTTAATAAATAGCAAATATGGCAGGTTGAAAGAAACCGCAGAGTGAAGAGGGTGAAAAGTCAAAGGCTTGTTACCCACAAACTCTTCTTCTATCTAAACTGAAGAGGCGGTGCAATGTATGCAGTGGAGGGTGAAATGAGACGGGGAGAGGACAGAGATAGAAAGGCCTTGATAGCGAGGAAGAGAGATACAGACGGAGAGGAAGAGGACAGCAGACATCACCGCCACTCCTGGTTATCAGCTCGGACATCCCTAATCCCGTCCAGGACACCAATCCAATCAGACAAACACAATCAGCTCGCCGGACGCAGCTCGAGGGATCATCTTACTCTGCTCAACACGATCGCCGTGAGCTGCCCAGGCTTTCCCGGCCATGTGTAATGCATGCTGGGAAATTACACATAACCAGAAGGGCTTTTCAGCATCGTGTTACCCTGACGATAAAGCACACGAGTGTGTCGGTGCTTCACGAGCTGGAACAGTAAGAAAACACCGCCATCATCAGCTAAAAGCATAAACGCTGCTAAGTTCATTAACTGTCTGAACAGAAGCTGTTTGGAGAGTCTGAATAAATCATGCAGTCTCATCCACTCAGATCTGAGAGTTCCTCTGCAGTCCTCCCCTGAAGGCCGAACCAGAGCCAGTTCTGTCTGGTAACAGGAAGCAGCATCTACACCTGCTGCTGACGTCCTGTGGAGCCACAGCAGCGCTGGGATGTTTGTGCCCTGGTTGGTGACGGTTGCTGGAAGCTGCTGGAGGATGGTGCTGTACCAATAACCTCCACCCGCTTGCTTTGGTTGGTGTCACCCAAATAAACTATGGGCAACCGCTGCAACGGCCGGCGGCTGCCAGATGTTTGCAGACCGGTCTGTGTGACCGAGTCCTACCGTTAAGAAGTGCTGATGTTAAATATGATTCAACCTTAGAGAAAAACAACTGAACTAATCGTTCAGCTTCTGATTGGTCGGCCTGCGGCTCCAGACGCTCCAGACTCAGACGCATGAGCACCAGCTCGGGGACAGCTGGGACGTTTCTGGAACAAACGAGAACAAAATGCTGCTGAATATTTTCACACTTTTCATTCACGGCACAGAGACAAACGGAGTCTCTAACACCGCCGGCGAGCCAGTGGAAGAAACGGCGGCAGTAAAACAAGAAGATATTAACTGCCTCACAAATGTGTAATGACTGTGGCCTTCTGGCCGGACCCCGAGGCAGTAACTTGTGATAATTTTCACATAAATGTGATTATGAGCCTCTCCTTTGGCCCAGATCTAAATCTAACACCAGAGGAGGCTCATCTGCTGGATGAGCGTTAAAGTGGAGCACAAAGAAAGAAAGAGAACAGCTGGATTGTTTTAACAGTAAAAATGCTGATGGCTTCGTTTCAAACACCTTTCATCTGAACCAAGTAGATAAAAAAGAGCTTTACTGGAGATTTGTGTACTTTGGTTTGTTTTGCATATATTAAGAGTTGCTTGCTGCCATCAGGCGCCTCATAAAAGTTCAAAACGTGACTTCAGAAACCAACAGGTGACATCATGGCAGCGACCTCCATCAAAACAGCCATCGACTCCAGTTGGGCCAAGACATTCAGGCCCATTTCTTAAGTGATGGCAGCTCCAAGAAACAGATGTTTTGGGGACATGTTGTTGGTCAGTGAGGAAGCGGCTTCGAAACACAAAGTGTAAAATGCCCAACCTGAGTCTTCATATTAGGACGCCACAAACCAACAGGTGATGGTGCGGCGGCCACGTTCCATTTTTATAGAACTATACCACAAAAAAAGGATCATGATACTTGTTCCTGGATAAATAAAGATATTCATAAATCTGCTGTTTACTGGCTTTATTCACAGAGCTGACCTGACGATTCAAATAATCTGGCAACCCCCAAAGTTCTTCTCATTAATGGGTTAGAAATGAGTCATGTCAGAAAGCAGTCCCGTTAAAATGGAACAAACGAGCACCGAACAAACTCATCACAGCGACGTGTGTTTCATAGCTGAACTTCAGAGTGTCTCGATCAGCATTCAGAGCGGTCGCCTCGCTTCCCTCCTCGACTCTGTGCAGCACGGATCACAGCCGGAGAGAAAGCCGAGCTAAAAATAGCTCCCTCCTCTCAGATATTGTTTTGTTTTGACTTGTGCGCCTCCTTATCTCTGCCGCTGCCCTCTTCAGCTCACGACAAACCGATTCGGCTTTTCCACAGCCCGAGGGCTCCCATCTGAACACAAAACTACATGTGACCCACAGAAAGCAGCTGCTGGCTGCAACAGCATAACGCTGTGGCAGGTACCTCCGATCTGACAACTCCACAGAGACCAACGGTGAATGCAAAATGATTTTAAATGAGCACAAAGAGGCAAGCTGACTGAAAACATGCACAAAACATGCACAAAAATGATCACAATGAGGCACAAAATGACTAAAAACGGACAGAAACCAACATCAAAGACGACAAAGTGACATCTAGGAGACATAAAATGACAAAATGCAGAAAAACCACAAAGATTTTCTGTAAAACAACTTAAAAAAGAAAAAATGACACAAAACAGGTGCAAAAAGACCACAAAGAGACTGAAAATGACTGTGACGAAATGCAAAAAGACTCAATATTTCTGCAAAACAACAAAAAATGAACAAAGTGACAACAAAGAGACCAAAGTTACACAGAAGGCCGTCTCTCTGAATGCTGCTATACTCGAACAAACCACGCTGACTTCAGTTCTCGCTTTTTTTCTGTCAGTAATGAAAGACTTTTGGCACGAATGGGGTCCACCCACTAGGAAATAATTAAGATAAATAATCTCTCAGCAGCAGATTAATTACAGCCTATCTGCATTACTGATTCGATTAAAGCCAGAGTGAGTTTGCCTCAGTTTTATTCTCTCTCTGCTCTGATGAACGGCTGTCACCGATTCAGGACTGTGTGGCGTTAGCTGACAGACGTTAGACGCTGCTTCATGCGTAATAGATCCACGACTTTAATATTTTTACTGTAAATGTGCTGAATGTTTCCAGCTTCTTTATTCGCTGATATACGATACGCAGGTTAAAATCCCACATCAGCCTTTTCTGTAAAAAACAAGACCAGAAATCTCTGATGTCTACTGGAAATACTGCAGCAAAGGTTTATGATTATAAAAGTGCTTAATGTTGTACATGATCAGATTAAATCACACATGCTGGCTTTGGCTCAGACTCGAACTGTCAGCCTGCCAGTTATCTCAAAGAAAGCAGTCTGTGGGAGGCAGAAACAAATGACTAAGAAAAAACAAAAATGATGACTCAAGAACTGAAAATGAGATGAAAAAGACTTTAAATCAGTATAAAGAGATACAAAAACAACTTAAACTGCATACAAAACAGCCAGAAAGAGCCTCAAAATGACTAAAAATTGGTAGAAATGACGTCAGGGACACAGAACAATTAAAAACTGGTGCAAAATCTGCACAAACAGACACAAACCGAGAACAAAGACACTCAAATGTCTAAAAATAGGCTTGAATGACCACAAATAGACTTAAAATACACGCAAAACAACAAAAACAGACCGATGACTGAAAAGATGCATGAAAACTAAAGGCGCGCGAACTCAAAGACCACGCCCAAGCTGCTGCAGGTTCATGTTTCCCTTCTGCAGGAACACCTGTGCAGATGTGGGCGGAGTCTAAGAGGACAACCCCGGAACCAGAAGTGTGTTTGTTTGTGTCTGTGTAGCTGTGCCTCATCAGACCTCCACGGCCTGCTCCTCATTACAAACACCAAACATGTCCTGACTGTTTAAGCATCGTGTGTCACCCATTATGAGGGGATCACGCGTGTTTCAGGCTTTCTAACTCCGTGTTGGTGACACGTGTGGGTCCGCTCCAGCCTGCAAACATGTTTACATCTGATCGCTTCGCCTGCAGAGAGCACAGGAGCTCCGACAGCCGCTCGGGGAGCACAGATTAATTTTAGCCCACCTAATCGACCCCCACGAAGCCCGCGAGACCGCTCCGTCTGTGTCGGCCGCCGGTTCCGATTAGTTTGCGATGTTTCCAGGCAGAGAATCCCGATCGACGTGTCGGCGGAGTGAAGGCTGTGGAGATCCTAATGGAGGAAGAAGGATCACTCCTCGGAAATCTCCAAGCCAACGCGGAAGTGCCGCAATCTGCAATTCCTCTTACGTCCAGCAGAGGCAGCAGCGTGGCAGCCCCATAGACTTCCACAGTAAAAGACAGAAAACGTATTGTTGTGATCAAAGATACAAACAAAGAGAAAAAAAAACAGACCAAGCTGAACACACAAAACACAAACAACAAAGTAAAGAACAAAAGATTTCTGCAAAATGATCACAAAGAGACCAGAGTGATTGAAAATAGACAAAAATAGAATTTATGACAAGGACACGCCAACAACAACTGACATCAGACACTGAGTGATCACAGCAGTAAAACTCCAGACGAAAAATGACCACAAATAGCAAACCAGAGACGTGCAAAATGATACAAACAATGAGATGAAAACGGTGAAAAAATAGATGCAAAATAAGTGAAAATAGAAACTTAAAATATCCATAAACAGAGAAAAAGCTCTTTAAGCTCCTCTAACGTCTGCCTGGGCGTGTTTATTCAACCCTTCAGAGGTCCAAAGAGAGACTCTTCTCCAGAGATGGGCAGTAACGATGTAAGGGATTACCATTGCACAAAAGGTAATTAGATTACTGTTACTTTCCCGTAAGCACGCCGCGTTACTAAAACCGTGATTTTTTTTTTGCAAGAGTGTCTGATGACAGTGACGTAAGCAAGTGCGACGTTGTGACAACAGCTGTCTGCAGATCAACAGTGGATCACATATCAAGTGCAGAGAGAGTATGAGCGTGCAGCGTTTAAAGCGTGGAAGTACTGACCTTACTTTGAGTTTGATTCCATAAAAAGTGACAAAAACATTAGTGTCCGCTGTGCGTGGGAAGAAAACTTCTTTTTACAGCGAAAAAAAACCCCTAAACTTCCAACAAGCACCGAGTAGCTACGACGTAATGGGAAACTCACAGAGAAACTCGCGGATTCTTCCACTGACCGCGGCACACCTGCACCAGGGTAAACCTCCGCCTGCCCCACTCCTGCTTTACAGGTGAAAATAGATCCAACAGGACCGCTGAGTCTTTGACTTTATTTATTTTCTGCTGTGTTTTACTTGCATCTATTTGAAAGACTGAGTGTAAACACAAAAAATATTTTATTTTATGAGCTGGAATGTGCAGAAAATAGGTTTCAATGTTAAACTAATTTATTCAAGTCAGAGAATGTTGCATATAATTAAATGTTTGCTTGATGCATAAAGTTAAAAGATTAAAACTAATAAAACAAGTTTTAAAAAGAGACTTTTCCATTTGATTACATTTTGTATGATGGATTATGTAGAAAAAGTAGAATTGGGCTGAAAGATCTATCACTTTATCACCTCTTCAGGTTGTAAATCGTGTTTTTAAAAAGTAACTAAGTAATTAATTACTTTTGAAAATAAGTAATCAGTAAAGTAACGTGATTACTTTTTGGGGGAAGTAATCAGTAATTAGTTACTGATTACTTTTTTCAAGTAACTTGACCAACACTGCTCTTGTCCAAAGATGAGGTGGATCGTTGGCTGTGACAGGTCCTCGGATGTTTTTATATTTCTGTGAGGAAACTTTTGGAAACACTTCACATGAAGATGGAAGTCTAAATGCACTCTGTGCCCGCATCAGGCACACTGGGCGCACCTGCGCAGGTATAAACAGACTTTAACGCTGGGGCGGAGTGATACCTCTTACTTCTCTCTGCCGCTCTTTGTTCCCTCCGCCCTGGTAACCCACCCCACACCCATCTCTACCAACCTGCTGCTGTGACGTCACGCAGGTGGTGAGCTAATGGAAGTGTCACCAAAACAAGACGTCACGCGGAGAGGCCGACGTGATAGGCTGAGAGAGCAAACCACGGCGCAGCACGAGGACGGAGGAGGAGGAGGATGGCGGTTGCTATGCAGGTTGTTGAGGAAGAAAAAACAGTTTAAAGATTTTTTTTCATGTTGCCTCCTCCTGTGCTCGTGCACGCGCTCGCAGGCACAGAGACATGGTGTAAAAACCTGCTGGAAAAATAACTAAATAACTTAGAAGGCAGAACACCTTCATTTCAGATCATCCAGAACAGCACAGATTATTAATATGAAATTAAAAAAACAAACCTGAATGTGTAATAATTTAGTGTCAGAAATGAATTCATAATTGACATGATTTTGTTTCTGTATAAAAACAGCTGCTCATCATGGGATGGGAAGAAGGGTCCACACTAAACACTGACTCTGCATACATTTCATTTAAATGACAATAAAGTTCTTTTTAAAAAAGACAATCATGATTATTCTTTTGATATCTCAGAGATGTATCAGAAACAATCTAGATTTAAAAGTGAAGCAGCAAAGTGTCTGAAACATAGAATTTGTGCCACCGACAAAACTTTAGCCCAAGACTGTTTAACCACAGAGCCTCGCTCTGCGTGAGGCACGGTGACAGTATGAGACAGTAACAGAGGTAATAATTATCATTTTAATACCACACTTATTATTTTGAATGTATCTTTCGGTGTAGTTTTGCATTTAATTTTGCAGTTTTCTGCATTTATTCCAGTTTTACATCATTAGTGTATTGTAGCTTTACACGACTAAAACTTCTCAGGACTTTATTTAATGTATTTAACGAATGATGGCATGTATGTGTATGTATATATATGTATGCGTGTATGCGGAAATATGTGTGTGTATGTATGTACGCATGCATACATGTATATATACATATGTATGTATGTGCGTGTATGTTTGCAGGTGTATGTATAACTTGTCCATATCTTTCTTGTGTAAATGTAAATTTGTCTGTGATTGTGTAAATACTTACGCTATTGTGTACTTCCCACACATAGAGAAATGCCAAACAGCCTTTCATTGTTCTTGTAACAGTGACAATGAAAGCTATTCTATTCTGTTCTATTCTAAAAGTAATGGGTAAAAGTCAAACTAGGGTCAAAGGTCAGAAACTAGCAATATTTATAAAGCAACAGATAATTTCATGCTTTGCATTGGGACCATAATAAAATGAATCGTCACTTTCAAAAACAATGAATAAAAAAAATAAATAATTTATTGTGTTTATTATTAACAAACAGCAGTTTGTGGACGTTCGGGAACGAAAAGAGACACGTCAGTGTTTTTGGACGGACTTTATGAATGAGACATAAAATAAAAAAATTAAAACGAAACAATAAAAAAATATTTGAATCCAGCTTGACAGTAAATAAAAACAAAGATATATTAAGATTTTTAAAGAGGGAACCGCTGTTTGTTTTAAAAGTGAAAAAAAAAAAACATGTGTTACGTCTTACGTCACCACGTTAACCCCGAAGCGGAAGTGAACACGTGGGGTTGAGGCACGGCACCACATCGCATGTTTGGAGGCCACGAGTCTGTTTCAGGTGATTTCTCCTCTTTTCACGTAAATTTTACCAAGTTATTGAAGAACTGACGTCACGGCGTGTGACGTTTAGGGTGTCCAGTGATTTTAAAAACGTTTTAATGAGACCGTTTCCGGTCTGAAAGCTAACCTGAGGGAAAGTAGCCGGTTAGTTAGCCAGTTAGCTGGTTGTCAGCGCTCGTAAATATCCAGGTAAACAGACAGACAGGTGTGACTTCGGGCTATAAACCGTCACTGCTGGTTTTCAGGTGTTTCACAGGTAAATTATCCACCTCTTCCTCCGTCTTCATCATGGCTGTGAGAGCCGCCTTTGAGAAAAACAACGAGATCGGCTGCTTCGCCAAACTGACCAACACGTACTGCCTGGTGGCCATCGGCGGCTCCGAGAACTTCTACAGGTGAGTTCACCTTTGAACAAGCGCCACACTTTGACAACTTTGAGGTGAAGTTGGGACCCAAAGTTACAGCCAGATGTCATCAAGGTGCGTCACATTCCTCAGCCTTTATATAACGAGGTGTGTTTCCTGCTACCGGAGTCAGTCCAGGTGATCCGGTCTCAGTCAGCTGTGTTATAATAATAAACTTAATAATCTCCATCCATCACCACTTTGGTAAACACCTAGGCGTTCCCTGGCTCCGCCCCCAGGCCTCCTCCCTGTAGAACGCCTCACCTGGCTCCTTTCAATGAGGAGGAACAGCGGCTCTACTCCGAGTCCCTGACCGTGTGACAGTGTGATTCTTTCAGTCACTACCCAGAACCTGTAGGTGAGGGTGGAGGTGTAGATCTGCTTCCAATTCAACAGCTTCACTTTCACACTCAGGTCTCTGTTCACCAGAACAGACCGGTACAGCATCCACGTCGCTGCTAACGCTGCGTCAGTCCATCTGTCATCTCCCACTCCTCCCTCCTCTCACTTGTGAAGACCCTGAAATATTTAAGCTCCTCCAGTTGGGGCAGTAACTCCTTCCCGGAATGGGCACTCCGCCCTTTTCTTGCTGAGGACTGTGGCTTCAGACTTGGAGGTGCTGATTCTCATTTCTGTTGCTTCAGACTCTGCAGCTAACGCTCCAGTGTGAGCTGGAGGCCACCAACAGAGCCACAGCATCTGCAAAAAGCAGAGATGAAAGTCCAACAAAGTGGAAGCCTCGTGGCTACTGATGGTGATCACTGATATCAGTGTTTCACTTGGTTCTTGTTGACGTATATTTTCCTCGTCTGTTGGAAGTAATCTGATGTTGTGTGTTCAGTGTGTTTGAAGGGGAGCTGTCAGAAACCATCCCAGTGGTTCACGCTTCCATAGCAGGCTGTCGCATCATCGGGAGGATGTGTGTGGGTGAGTAAAGCTGGATAAATGTGTGCAGTGTATGCATCCCTCACAACACACCACTGCCTGCCTTCATCTTTAAACATGGCCGTCGCACTCCTCTGTGCTCGGACCGCTGCAGTCAGACTCACTCGACTCGTTCCCGTTTGTTCAGGAAATCGTCACGGCCTCCTGGTTCCCAACAACACGACAGACCAGGAGCTGCAGCACATCAGAAACTGCCTCCCAGACACCGTGAGGATCCAGAGAGTCGAGGAGAGGCTGTCCGCGCTTGGTAACGTCATCGCCTGCAATGACTACGTCGCGCTGGTCCATCCCGACCTTGACAGGGTGAGACAATCAAACGCGCCCCATCCCTCGGCTGTTCTGAGGGTTACATCGTTTTGTTTGGCTGGAATAATTCACGTTTTACTTAAATTAGTGAAGTAAAATATGAAACTCTTCTGTACTCGCCTGTGAAGCTTCTAACAACCTCATTCAGTTCACTCAGATATTTTTTTCAAGCTGTTTCGGTTTAATGTTTCAGGCTGTGCATTTACTCTACAGACACTGTATTCAAAATATTCTTCAGCTCATCCTCTTCCTTAAAGGTCACCACCTGCCACACTGCAGCAGGTTTAGTTCACTAAATGATTTTTCCAATTAGAATTAAAGCTTAAATAAATTCATTTAACTCTTTTTAAAATTTCACTAATTTTTCCAACTTGGAGGACAATCGTCATTTCAGTCCTGACCAAAATAGTCGAGCAGATGTTCATTTGAGAAAAAAAAACACTTTATTGAAATTTAGCTGAGTCAGAGGTTCTTAGTTAACAGCCAGGCAGCTGGAAGTCCCGCCTCCCACAGCCCAGTCTGTGCACAAGCATCTTCCTCTGTTTCATATCGAGGATCCTCGTTTGGCTCTGAGCAGATTTCACAAGAAAGAGTCCAAAGTTTCCAAACCGGAAGGTTTCAGCTGAGGAGGGAGGCCAGGAGGAGAGGGAGGCCAGGAGGAGGGGGAGGCCAGGAGGAGGGGGAGGCCAGGAGGAGAGGGAGGCCAGGAGGAGAGGGAGGCCAGGAGGAGAGGGAGGCCAGGAGGAGAGGGAGGCCAGGAGGAGAGGGAGGCCAGGAGGAGGGAGACCAGGAGGACACCCGCCGTTTTTTATCTTTCCTCTGGGTTTGCATCATCGATTGAAGATGACAGTGTGCCGTTATCACTGTGTGCTGTTTGGTCTTTGTGTCCTGCCACACTGAGTGAAATTGAGTGGAGACTGACTCAGAGTCTGAACTCTGTCAGAGCTTCAGACACCGTCCGAAACCGTCACATTTACTGAGGTCTGCAGCAGCGGTCCCCGGGCCCCGCCCCCTCTGTGAGTCGTTTGGTGCCGACCCGCGAGAGTTGAGAGGTGTGAGATTTATGGGTTTCAGGGTTTTTATCGTTAACTCGGTTTCCCTGGGTCTTTTCCCGTGTTGTCTTATTTTGAAAGAAATATTCACATGTTACCATAGCGACCAGAGAGCATTAAGGGGCAGAGAGGAGGATGTTACCCTCAGTGTTGTTGGTGCGTTTCAGGAGGGCGCTGCTAATAAAGTTACACAGTAAATTCGTGTTTATTATTATATTTACAGAATACCACAGCTCTTGTCTCGGTCGTATCATTTTGTTTTGTTGTAATTATCCGCGACACCTTCAAGGCCGGTCCGTGAAAATATTGTCTGACATTAAACTGTCTGTGGCTCAAAGGTTGGGGACCGCTGCTGTACATCCTGTAGTTTGGTTTCTGGAGGGCGGACGTCTGCGCTGTAAATAAAGCGTGAGAGTGAGACATCTGAGGCATGTGACCTGAAACTCTGGCTCGTGCTTTCTCAGCCGGCTCAGTGCAGGAGCTGTGTCACGGTCCTCGCTGACGTCTCGCCGTATTTGTCCCCGTGCAACTTCATCCACTTCCCAAAAATGAAAATCAGTTGAGGAATCAACACTTGGACACTGGAGGTGATCCACTTCCTGTTGCAGAGGCGCAAGTACAAGGGTACATAACAGGACCTAAAAAATGTCTCAAGAGAGGCCTGATTTATCAGATAGTGTGAAACAGGTTTGCCTTGTTTTTAGCCGCCTGATGGGGTGTAATGTGCTACAGCTGCCAGAAGGTGGAGGTAATGCACCTGAAAGCTGCTTGTATGCTGCTCACACTGTGTGTTTGTACAGAGAGAGATTCAATAATGGCGCACTGAGGTCATTGAAAAAACCAAAGAGGACGACAGCCAGCGTTTTATGTCAAACATTAAATTAAAGCTTGAGAGCGAACAGCGCCGTGTTTGTGTGTGGTGGAAGTGAATACAACAATCTGTGGCTGTGAGAGCAGTATGGTTTTCCCCGGGTTCATGCTGACACTCACTCTGTTCCCAGGAGACAGAGGAGATCCTGGCGGACACGCTGAAGGTGGAGGTTTTCCGTCAGACGATAGCGGAGCAGGTCCTCGTCGGCTCGTACTGCGCGTTCAGCAACCAGGGAGGCCTCGTCCACCCGAAGACGTCGATAGAAGATCAGGACGAGCTGTCGTCGCTGCTGCAGGTGCCCCTGGTGGTGAGTGCAGCCCGCACGCCGTCACGTGAACTCGACGGTACGAGACGCATTGTAATTTTTGTCACCGGCTTCCTGTTCAGGCGGGCACGGTGAACCGGGGCAGCGAGGTCATCGCGGCGGGGATGGTGGTCAACGACTGGAGCGCGTTCTGCGGCCTGGACACAACCAGCACGGAGCTGTCGGTCATCGAGAGCGTGTTCAGACTCGGTGACACGGCGCAGCCCTCCGCCATCGCCACCAGCATGAGGGACTCGCTGATCGACAGGTAACGCACAAACACACCTGTACTCACACGACAGCGAGGGCTGGTCCTGCGCGCTTGAAGCAGGATCACTGCCTGCAGCTGTTCCTGCCTCTGAGGGACAGTAACTCTGATTCTGGAGCTCGCAGGTGGAAATGAGGTGACGTGTAAACCTTGTAGTCTGACCTTCCTCCTCTCTGCTCTGTTTCCCATCAGCATGGCGTAGACCCGCCTCCCGTTTGCCATCGAGGAGCTCTGCTGCCTGAAGCTCTGCCGCCGGACTTCATTTCTGCACCTCAAACTTCTCCTTCCACACAACACGACTCCCTTTAACTCCAACAGCCTCCTTCTGTTTCTCCTTTCGTACTTCCAACACCTTTTCCCGGGTAGAGTAAAACATCCTGGCAGCTGAAACGGTTTCACAGGACCGGATACGGGCAGAGAGGGAAATAATGCAGAATGTGGTTACACAGTGACAATGTGCACCTGTGCTGGATGTGATTATTGACCCTGATGCTTCAGGTACAGAACGGCTCGATTAGTCTCTTAAAGTCAGTCAGAACACATTTGTATGACGTGTTTCTGTGCACTTACTCTGAAATGATTTCTGGCAGTAACGATGAGAGCGCAGTGTAATTAGCAAACACAGGAAACGCTCCTGCAGAGATGGATGTTCTTCCTCAGACTGTGTGACGAGACAAACTAGACACGGAGGAAGTTTCTTAATGTCTTGTGTGTCTTGTATAAAAAATAAAGCCCATCATCTTTTTATCTGTTTGCTGCTTTTTCTGTTTCTCCTTTCAAAAACTCACAGTGAGGATTAATAATAATAATAATAATAATAATAATAATAATAATAATAATAATAATAATTGACCTCACAGCTGCAAAACCTCCATAAGAGGTTTGTAGGAAGCCGGAGATGATGTGCAGCTCCTGGAGTGCATGGAAGTGAAGATTGTTTTAGAGGGCAAAGGTCCAAGAAGTCGAAGCTTTTCCCTCTAAAACGAATCTGGTGACCCTCAGGAGGGACTCCACCCTCAGTTTGGACAAAATTGTCTAACAGGAAATGAGGGCGAGATTTTATTTCTGCACAATGATTGCTTCTGTTTTTTTAATACTTGGACTCACTACAACACACGAAGGTTTCTCAACAATGTTTGCAGATTTTTTTTCTTTCCTTCTCTAAAGTTTTCAGGAGTTTCGGTGAATTCTGACCTGAGGTGTTTACACCTGCAGCAGCAGACTGTCCAGCCTGAACCCTCAGAGCAGCTCGTTGTTCTATGATACGTTTCTGTTTTGTAGAGGTTCACACATTCACCTGATTCAATCCCAGGAGGAGCATCTGGTGTAAAAATCTGCTGCATCAAACATGGAGCCCCTGCTGTGGTGACCCTTTCTAATGAAGCCATGCACAGCGTTCCCTTTATAATATGAAAACTGTGAGTGGGAGGACCTCGAAGTGCAGACAGGTTAGTTTTTCCCAGCTTTTTTGAGCCTCTGGGAATGTTCACAGTATGAGGCCAAATTCTGACTCGGGTGGGAACTTCCCTCTGTACAGAGCCCCCCCTGCAGGCTTAATGGTGACATCTTGAGCAGTTTATTATCATTATCAGTAGTTTGCTGTTACTTAGAGATGATGTGTTTTTCCCACTCGTCTCTTTAGTTGTTGTGCAGATGGTTTCATGAGGTTTGTACCTGCAGCTCATCTGTGAGAGGATGAATATTACAAACACTTTTTCAGCCAAACAAAATGTTTCGGACGATTCTGTTGCATCACTCCTAAAGGTGTCAGGTTTCTTGAAGTTCATCTGACGATGTCAGTGTTTCACCGAAGCTGCTCTGAAGTCAAACGTAAGTGGTCCTAATGAGCACCATGACATCACAGCTGTGTCGATGGAAGATGTAAATAGGGCTGGGCTATATCATACCGTTCACGGTAATACCGGTGTAATTTTGGGCAACGATAGGAAAATGAAATATCGCGATAGAATATGGGTAAAAAGCGCATGCGCAGTGCCTTTGTTTACATACGCACATTGCGGCGACGCAGAATGAGAAGAGCGAAAGCGGATCATAAAATGAAACGTTTTTTATTTTATTTTTTTATTAGTAATATAAACATACAAACAAAATGCACCATATATTACAGATTCAGAGAACAGATATTTCTTACATATTAGCAACTTTCATACATAGTGAAAATAAAATATAAAGATGGGGTCACATAATTTAACAGGTTATTAACTCACTAAATCAAAATCTCCCATAAAGGAAACAAAAAAAGCAGCCTTTTTCTTTTTAACTAAAGTCAAAGATTTAACCAACAAGTTTAAGTCGTTTTTCCAGTAAGCTTCGTAAAATGAAACGGATGAACCAAAACTGGTTTGTAAAAATGCTGCAGCTTCACTGGTGTGGAACTGGTTTAGCTTTCGTCCGTCAGATACACAACAAAGCACTATTTTTGGTAGCGCATGCTAGCGGGCCGTCGTTATTACCGTATTGTTTGGAAAATACGGCGCACTTAAAATCATCCTTTGATTTTTCTGAAAGTCGACAGAGCCCCTTATAATCCCGTGTGCCTTATGTATGAACTCTGGTTGTGTTTACTGACCTGGAAACGATTTTATGTGCACGGCGCTCGAAAATCTGTCAAATGTTTCAGTACGACTTCGCTGAGCTACGAAGCCGCACCGCTTGATGGATTGTCGGAGCATTACGGCTATCGTAGGCGGAGCGATACGTACTGCGCTTAAACATAATATTACCGTATTGTGTGTGTATAACCTCTTTTTAAGTTTTGTGCATATTATACATGGTTATGCTGAGGATGTGTCGGCCAGTTTCCACTGAAATGCCTTTTGGTTAAACTGTCAGCGAGGAATTTGCACTGTTACATTTTTATATAACTTTAATGCACATAAAAAACAGCTGCTTGTTTAAGTGAAAATACATTGATGGGTTTTTTTGCACTAATAAAGTTGTGGAGTTGTAAAGTATTTTGTCTGGTGTCAATTATATTGTCAGTTATGTCGTTATCGCAAATTTTTAAATGTATATCGTGATAAATATTTTTGGTCATATCGCCCTGCTCTAGATGTAAACATCGCTTTAAAGGAGGCTCTGAAGTGAGGAGGGCACCACAGCGACTCATCTGCCTCCACCTCCTCCTGTCTCAGCTCATTCATCGCACTGACCCTCTGCATGTCCTCCTTCACTACATCCACGAACCTCCTCTGAACAGCTCCACCCTCTCCAAACCATCACAGCAGGTCTCAACACCATCTTCTAAACCTTCCTTTTCACTCTTGTTCCTCTCCTTCTGTCACAAATAACCCCTGATACTTTTGTGGACTTTTCTTTGGCTTTTAGAAATCTGGTACAAAGCAAAGACAGCACATCTCTCCTGTCTGAGCTCAGCTGCTTTGACTGACTGTAAAATAGACAATATGTGTTTTAAAGCCTCAGTTCCATTATATACCACAGGGTCGCTCTGCTGTTGTCCCCAGACTCTGGAATGGTCCAACAATTAAGTCAAAGCAGGTGGAAACAGGTGTTGAGGAACTTAAAATGACAGAAGTGAAACATGGTTTTTGTCCTTTGTGGATGTTTTCTTGAGGATGGGTGGGAGTCAGACGTGTCAGGATTACTTGACTATTAAGGGTAACTTTCCACAGCTGTGACAGGTTTAATTATAAACGGTGCTTCTGTGTAAATAGTCAGTGGCTGCTGAGCCAGGAGACAAGAACAGAGCTTCACGAGATGAAGTGAACTGTAAAAATCAGACAAAGGATGTAAAAAGTAGAGTTCAGTGTCTGACGAAGGAGTGGAGGATGAGTAGTCCTGCTGATTCCAAACCAGAGTCAGAGTAAACACAGTCAGACGACAGAGTACTGATGTTTCTGCCAGAAAGCAAAGAAAACTTCTCAGGCTACTTCAGGTGAAACACAGACTTCACAGCACGAAAGCAGCGAGATGGTTTCAACACCCGCACAAGACGAGCCTCCAAACTTCTGCACCAAAGTGACGAGACCAGAACTGAACTTTGAGATGAGTCAGCACAGGCTGGAACAAAGCAGGGAGGTGCAGCATGTTATCAGACACTGCTGCTGGACGAGCCACAGTCCTCGGCCTGAAAGCTGCACGTAGCGGTGACACTGATCCAAAGCACGCAGCCGAGTCGACCCTTCAGTCGCTGGATCTAGTACGATGGAGACAACCCAGGACCTGCAGGCGAGTTCTCCCACCTGAGAAACTGATGCACAACTATCGCACAAACCTTTGAAGGGGGGTCGTCTCATCATTTATTGCTACAGTCAGGTCCACAGTTTGGTGTCCAAAAACAGTTTCTATAGTCTTGCCTCTGAACACCATCGCAGTCAGCAGACGTCTGAAAGTGACTTCACACAACAAAGCAGAAAAAAGCCGAGTCATCATTTTAAAGGCAACTTTTTATTTATTTATTGGCAAATAATTTGAATTAGGTTGTAGCAACGCATCTATGTACACCCTCAGTACAGTGACAACGTCAGAAAGCCTAAAGAAACACACACTCTGTAATACAGCTCGATTATACGATCCTTTAAACGAACACGGGTCTTTTTTTTTTTCAGTTTCAAACATATTTTCACTTACTTTCAGTTTTTGGTTTGGGAGACATCAAAAAGGACTAAATGGAAACAATACAATCACATCCAGAGCTTAAAATCAACAAACATTTATAAAAAAAAAAGGAAAGTAAAACATGCAGGTTCGTAGTGCAGAACTTTTTTTGTCAGTGAATTCCTGTTAAAGACGGAAACGAGGAGCAGATACAAAAAGAGAGTTGTTATACAGCAATTACTAAAAAAACCTACACCAAGTCTTTTTTTATATATTTGTATTAATCGATGTGCAAAAGAAGCTCATTCAGATCCTACATTAAATACATTTATTATGTGAATGCTACCGTGGTGTTCTTACAGGGAGGAGGCGCCGCCGCAGCGCCTCAGCGTGTCAAAATAAAAGCATAACAGCCTCCCGCCGTGTCGTCCCTCCCGTCAAACACACCCTACTCCGAGTGTCTTCGGGACCTCGCGCCGTTGTGCTTACGGGGTTGTGAATGAAGACAGACGATATGAACGGCGAGTGTTTTTCAGCGTTAGTGTCAGGAGAAATATTGCACATGGAAAATTACTGTGAATGCTAACAGCTCGATGAGGATCACAGTAATCTTGAGCCCGATTGTCAGCCGATGGTTGGCCAGCGGCGGCGCGCTGAGCTTCGGCTGACAGGAAACAAACTGGGAGCTACAAACACAAACGAAACTACGTTTCAAACAACAAAAAAACCGATTCAAAATGAGTTTAAAAAGGAAAAGATGAAACTTCTCAGACTCTAATCTTCTAGCTTACACATCTGCTGATGCACTGATCAGCTTTGACTCCTTCAGGCTACACCCTGACCTCCGCCTGCCTGGTTTCAAGTTTGATACGTGTGTAGCGTAACGGAGGAAAAACCGATCGGTTAATCAATCACGCATCATCGAGACATCGTTTAAAAACTTCTTTATCACTAGTCGGTTTGTGTCACCCTTTCAAAATAAGAGAACTCAGCCTGTGGGGGGCCAACAGAAGAAGGGAGGAAAATCCGATCGGATTTTTTTTTGAAGGAGACACAGGATATTCTCTGGGTTTCGGAGCTACTGGCTGACCAAAGTGAAGAAGGTGCTCGACTACGACAGAGAGAAAGAGAGGGGGGTGGGGGAGAAAAGGCGCTGCTGGAGGCGGAGTTTCTGGTCGTCCGCCCTTTCTTCTCTCACAGCACCCGAGGACGTCCCCGCTCTCCCTCCCTAGCAGCGGCCGAAGGTCTCCTGCGAGGCGTAGACCATGTAGAGGAAGCCGTCCTCGTCTCTCTCCTGCTCGTAGATCTCAGAGATGGACGTAGACACCGACACCATGCTGTGCTGGTTGACCAGCAGGAAGAAGGCCTGCGTGGGGTTCAGCTGCAGTCGGCGCCTGGAGGAGGGAGAAGTGGAAAATTTATCCACCCATCACTTCACTTTTTAAGGTCAAGCTGGAGATAAGATCAGTTATCTGAACTCCTGCAACTGACATATCCTTCAGCCCTGCAGTGGGTCACAGAGGTGTAACCAGTGGGTGTGGCTTCACCTCTGCAGCAGGAATAGAAGTGAAACTGGGAGATGAAATGATCTCTGCGGGTTTTCCAACACTCGACTGTTTTTTCCAGCTGTGGCAGCGCCTCCTCCTGCTGCTGTTTCATAGAGACTGAGGGTTCAGAGGGTCGTACTACGGAGCGCGGTTAATGGCTCGCTGAGCGGTGCTGAGGTCAGAGATTTGTTTCATGAAAGCGGCTCTCCTTTCACCTGGCTAAATCACCATGGTAACTGATGCTGTTCATAGTTTGGGTTCCTGACATGATGTACGAGGCACCGCCGTATAAAACGTCTACATTCTTGCCTCTGAATGACACGACCACAGCCGCCGGGCATAAAGCGCACACTTTAATCCCCGCCTTCCTCTCCCATCCGCTCGGCTCAAAATAAAGAGCGCCTAAAATCACTTAGAATTGATTGAGAAGTCGATCACGTGAGTCCTGAGAAGGTCCAGGATGAGCGAGCGCATTTTTCTAAAGGTCTTACATCGGCCGCCTGGCTCTCTGCGTATTGATTTTAATATCCTTTTATGTTCGTTTAGAGCTTTTAATCAACAAGCAGCAGCCGATTCACCGAAGGCTGAACCACAGATCACTTTCACCATCGATTCATCCGCTGATTATTTTTAAGATTTATTTTGTCCATAAAAGTCTCCAGTTAGTGAATTATTACTCAAACTTGCTGGTTATCATTTCCAAGACTCTTTAATCAAAAAACCTGCACATACTGAGTCTGCATCAGGAGCAGCTTCACACATCTGAGCTGCAGGTAATCAGCTGTTATCTCTTATCTGTGGCTTCTGGCTCTTTGATGAACCCATCTGACACTTCTGACTTTGTTCTGCTCGGTCCTTCGCACAGCTTCGCATCACACCACATCGTTTCACCAGCAGAGCTTTTAGGCTGCAGACTCTTATTTTGAAAATTAACAGGCTATATGCTGTTCCTGTGTTGGACCTGTCGTCATCTGCGGGGCTTCGGGCAGCACAACATTACAGTTAAATGAAGAGCCGTTGTTTCCTGAGCAGAGTCTCAGAGGAGATCGTCGAGGACCTCCCCGCTGCACCAAACCCCTACAGCGCCCCCCTTGGGTGGTGGGCCCACTGGGGTGCACCAAGCCTTCTTCAGGCTAAGCCCAGCTGTGGCTCCAGGGTGAGATCCTGGTGACCTTGTCCTGGGTGGAGTACACTGCACGCTTGATATTTTAGTCATCACAGGATCTCACACCGCGGCTGAGACACAAACGTGTGCTGAGCACTGAACTGAACCCTGCTTCATTACAGAAACTCTGACGGAGCTTTTTCTAAACACTGAGGATGTTGAATCGAGGAACACTTCTGCATTATCATTTTTCACCTCCCTCCTCTTTCATTTTCCACCCTCAGCCTTCACTTTAGAGGCCAACACTTTCATCTTGTACAAACTCCAGCACGCTGACCATCTGTAAATCCACTGATGCACGACGGACCTACAGCTAATTCACTCTTATGGCTGATTGACATTAAAAAGATCTTATTTCTGCCTCCTCAGCATTTGGATGATAATTATTACCAGTGGCCTCACAAACCACAGATATATTATGGTTTATTATACGTCTTTACTGCTGGACTGTAAATTTTTTAATTTATTGGCCCATTATTCTGTGAACAGAATGAGCCTCTCCTCCTCATCAGGCAAACTGAACTGTGCCAGATCCACCGACCTGAAACTGCAGTAAATGTATTTTAAACACTACAGACTACAATGCACGCTCACTGACAGCTGCACACATGGCAGCTAATAACCTGCAGTGCTGATGCTGGTGCAGCTCTGCTTACCTGATGATTTTGACCAGCTCGCTCATGTTGACGTGGTCCGGTACCAGGAACTTGGTCTTGTCCAAAACGGGTAACTGTTTCTCTCCCTTATACCGTTCAATGATCACCTGCAGGCACAAAGCACACAGACGAGTGTCACTAAGACAAAACCTGCCCTACAAACATAGACTGTATACAAAAGATGCACACGGCCACCATGAAGTCTCTGATTGGTTTAAGTTCTGCTCTGTAGGCTTGATTTTAGCATTTTAGCTGCTGCCATGTTCTTTAAAACTACACATGACCGTATTTGAACTGAACCTCAGACTTCTTCTAGTCTAAGCATGTCGGACATTTTAACGTGTTCTTTCTAATGGCCAGCAGAGGGCAACTCCCCTGTTTGTCGCGCTTGCTAGCCTCAAGTCTGTCTAAAGAAAACACAATGTTCATTTTGTAAACAACAGTTGCACTTTGCTTGCAGACAGTAAAGACGGAAAACACTCTGCTTTAAAGTTTCAGAAATAGGACTCAACAACAGGTCACATGACGTTAATCATGTCCATCTTTTATGTACAGTCTGTGGTTGAAACCTGATTTTCTGGCTTTTTTCCTGCTGTATGGAAATATAACGGCACACAAATGTGTAACTACAGAGGGAGTCTGTGAGCTGTAAGACTTTGAGGTAATTATTTAAAGTCACATCTGAAATTTTAGCTCACAAAGACAAAATTTACAAAACTTGATTTCAGATTAAAACCTGTTCTGGGAAATATGATCTAAATCTTTAAATATAATCTCTGACTGGAAGACATTTTTAGTACAAGGTCAACTGTGGACCGAAGCATCACATCGATCGCTCTGAAGTGAAGACTGGTTTGATTCGCTGCTTTCAGACACTGCACCCTCTGCTTCCTGCACTCCGGTAACCTCCGGTTCATCCCAGTGGAATCATCTTTATTTCCACTAACAAAGCTCAGTGAAGTGTGGTGTGATTCAGTGTGAAGCAGCTTACGGGGATCTTGTTGGGGTGCTGCTCGCGGATCTGCTGGACCTCTTTGCACCGGTCAGCTGTGGAGAAAAGACACAAATGGTCACAAAAACAAAGTTCATTTCTTGTTCAGTCGAACCAGGAACCATCCTCGCTCTTATTTTGAAAGTCCAGCCAATAACAACCAGCTAACTCTGACTTCATGTCTGCTTCCCTACAGTGAGGCTGGACATGTGGGTGTTGCCTCGAGTCCTGTAATCAGACAGACTCCAGCTCTACCAGCTGGTGATGGCAGCCATCCGTCACCTCTGTAGGGTCAGTTTAACCAGAACCTGCTTCATGTGCCGCTGCGCTGAGCTCACCAAGGATACTGTGGCCATGATGGTGAGTTCATCAGCGGGGCAGCTGGTTCCTGCTCTGTTGTGCTCCAGGATTCTCCTGGCTCAGTATGAGCTTTTATGAATGCACTGCACACATAAGCACGAATTCATTTATTATCTAATAGAATGTGACTTTGTGGAAAACACTGGATATTTTCATTATCTGTATTATTTAAAGTTCTCTCCTCTCCAGATGGAGACTGAGTTTGTGTTTTGTCAGAAAATCCACAAGACGTGACAAATGTTGCGTTCCAGATGAGGGAAAAATGGAACCGCAGCTCTACAAGGCTACAAGTTTGTGTCCTCGCTGCATCCCTGTTGTGTACTCTAACCTCCTCCTTCCTCGCCATATTGTAACGTTTCATTTCTAGTGTGATGTGTGAATGCATTCAGAGATCACAGAGCTGTTTAGTGCAGTGCAGAGAGCCATTCCCCCACACAGCTGCAACAATTAGTCAGTGAACAACACGGTTGTCAACTGGGAGACAACGAACCAGCGACTGAAAGATCATTTTAGTCGGTTTTCAGGTAAAGACCACTTAAAGCTTCTTAAAAGTGATGAAAAAAAAATGACATGAGAGTAAACTAGGTGTAGTCAGAGAGGATCTGTTTAACCACGTGGTTAATTAGCATCAGTCTCTTTGGCTTCTTCTTTCACATTAAGTCTCTTTTATTTTCAAGGCAGAGCTCTGGCGTTTGCATCTCTTCACAGCTTTGCATATTATTATTATGTTAAACGTCTCCTTTAATGCCCACAGGCTTTCCTTTCAGTACCCATTTCAAGCTTTGCAATGTTTTTTTCTTTTTTTACTGCCTCACTATCTAATTTTACAGCATGCTGCCCTCTCTGAACCTCCTACTGGCCTATTTCAGAAAAACTGCTTTTCCTTTTTCAAATACCGGCCGGGTTCAAAGCTCAGGTGGCTCAGAGCAGCAGCAGCTGAGTGTGAATGGCTCCTTTGTTTCAGTGTGGAGGTGTTTATTGGAAGCCAGCTACAGTCTTGCTCCAGGTTCTGCAAGATCACCTGTCTTTAGTTTGAATGTAAATATTCGTCCTCACTTGGCTCCTGGAGAGAGTCACACCTCCCACCTCTAAGATCAGGCTTCGCATTTTCCTTTCTGATCAGCTTTATGAAGTTAGGGCTGGATCAGGTGACCCCGAACGATCAGCCTCGACTATACTTTTCACGTCCACGAGGACACAAGTGCAAAAAATTTTGGTATCAGACGGTGATAGTTGATTTTTTGTGATCGTGAAGACTCGTCCACAGAGAATTTGCATTACAATGCACCAACTACCATGCACCCCAGGCAGCGGCACAACAGGAATAATTACTCAGCCGTTGTGCTTCCAGCTGTGTCGGCAACTGAATACAAACCAAGGCTGAAGTCTGTCTTTATTAATCACATCTTCTTCTTTCTTCGTCTACCATCAAATTTCAGGAAGAGGATGCTGAAATAATGATACATCCTTTTCTTAATGGCTAGCAGAGGGCGACTCATCTGGTTGCAGATTTGCAGAGGTTCATGGGAAAACGGCCTGCTCCCTTGCTGTGACCTCAGTAAACTCTTTCCTGTTGATAGGCTCAATCCAAACAAGATGGCGACGGGGCAAATGCTCAGCTCAGGGCTTCATAACAGGAATATATGATGCTGCAGTCGCGACGCCCGTCTTCAGTAATGTTTACACTGAAATCTTAGTCGTCCGAGAGCGACTCTTTAATGACGCGTTTAAATATTTGCTGAGTGACTTTTTTGAAAACATTATTGTATCTGCTGCAATGAACAGACGACTGGCTGTTCTCTCTTCTGTGGTTTGCTTTGCCTTCCATCAAAAGGTGGAGGCAGATGGCTGCTTCTCCCTGAGAATGGTATCTTCCTGTTAAATGGGTGTTCATTCTCCCCACTGTCGCCATGTGCAGTTCACAGGAGATCCTCTGATTGTTGGGGTTCTGGGGGTGTTTACCCTAACATGAACTGGTGCTATATGAATAAAAGTGAACTGGAAAACGTATTATAGTAACTCCAAGTGTGGTAAACATGTCCCCTGTTGTGTAACACTTCTGTAATGTGTGTCAGTGTGACACAATTCAAACAGCTGCTAAACAAACAGCACGCACAGGTCTACGAGAGCGGCTGAAAGCAGGTTATAAGCACAGAGCAGAAGGCGGTGAATGCAGCGTTTCTTGCATCTCTGCTTCTCTGTAAATGGAAAGATTATGCAACGAGCCGGACTCCGGGCTCCTCCCTGCCCGGCTCTGGGGGGCTGTCTCTCGACCTCATATTTCAACATAAATCGCTGAACACGTGTGTTGGGATAATGTGTCAGCACATGTTGTTTTTCCTTTCAGCAAACACAGACCAGTGAGGTGATCCGGCCGTGTAAACGGAGGCCTAGCTGGCTGCGAGCTAGCCGGACAGTGACCCAGATGGCCCTTTAACACCTCTCGGCCCGGAGGCTGCTGCCTCACACAGTAAAAACGGGATTTTCACCTTTGATTCGCGAGTAAAGAAATACTCTGTTAGCCTACCCACCCTAGCTCCCGGACACTTGTAGCAGCTACAGTAACACAGCACCGACACCCTTTCACTGCACTTTAAATACAAAGAGCTGAGCTAGGCGGCTAACGGGCTAGCAGCTCAGCGGCTGTTTGCAGGCACTTAAGCCAGCTAAATAACACCTTTCCCGGGGCTTTCTTACCAAATGTCCTCCTTTGTTTGAAGGGTCTGTCGGACGGCATCTCGGTCCCGGTTATTAAACAGTTATACACAAATGAATAACGCAGTAGTTACAGCCAACAGCGCAGGTCCGTCTCTTCGGTTCGAGTCTCTGGTTCGTCTGAAGCCAAAACAGCTCCGGACAAACAAAGACAGTAAACCGAGCCTCTGACGTCACCCGCTGCATTTAAAGGGGACGTGCATCGATCCCTGAACCCAGAGAGCAGCTTTGCATTCACGTTAACAGAAGTGCAAAGTTTAACTAGTTATACAAACCAGCCCGTGATTCACACGGTGGTTTAGAGTTTAACACGACACAGCAGTGTTTTCATTTTGTACTGAGAGGAAATGACGAAAGGTTCGTGAATCAGCTGTAATGTCAGGCTGTGTTTTGCTTCAGCAGGGGCGTTCCTAGGTTTGTTTTAGAGGAGGTGGGGGGATGGGGTGTCTCAGTGATCTCTGATGGTTTTGTTTGTGTTCATAGACATTTTCATATACTTTTCATCAGCTGTGTTGATTTTATCCATTATTCTCCATCTATGATGATCTTCATCTCGTTGTGATTATGACTATTTTGTGTTCACTCGCTGTTATTTTTGGATGTTTTTTACTTTGTTTATACTTTGTTCCTTTGATGACTGTTTATAAAGAGAATTAACGAGATATGTGCTGTAGTGGAACGTAACTCGAGTACTTTACTAAAGTTTTAAAAGTTAGAATATAAAACCCCAATTAAACAATAAAATAAAATTGAATAAAACGTAAATTTGAAATAAAGAATGCAATCATTTGCAGATCTCATAAACTCGTACTTTATTCGTCCATGGGAGATGAGCAATGAAAGGCTGGGAAAGTGAGCGGTACTAAAAACACAGCTGGAGGAACATTTAGCATGTCTGTGAGTCACTGGCAATAGATCAGTAATATGTTTGGGTATAAAACAGCATTTAGGGAGGCAGAGGTTTACCTGCAACAGAAACTGCATCATAAAAACGTGGAACATTTTCAGAATGTTGCTCCTGATGTAACATTTGAAAACACTGAATATCTCCTCATCTAGAATACATGATATCACTGAAAGATTCTGAGAATCTGGAGAAATCTTTTTGTGTGAGGAACAAGACTCGGAACATTTTTTCAGTTAAACCATATGACATGTTTTCTATCTTCTATTGTACAGAAAAAATGGGTTTGTTAGATCTGCAAATCATTGGATTTTACAGTTTCCCAGATTTTCTGGAACTGAGGTCATGGTTGAAGTCAAAATATTTCTATTATGTTGCTTTTGACTTTTCTTCCGTTATATTTTAGACGCAAATATTTTACTTTGTACTGTGTACAAAGCAGTGTGTAAGAAACGAATCTTGTAGCTGAGGATGATTTTAAAGCGATGCATAAAAAAATGAAAGGACTGTGAAATGTGAAAATGATTGCTTTTAGCAAACGCATCAGCTGAAACCTACCAGCTGACTCTGCAGTTCTTCTCTGCAGTGATCTGTCAGACATGAAGACTGAAACACGGCCTCAGAGTCCTGAAATCAAATCTTTGGCAGAACAACAGCAGCAGACTTTTAACTTCCAGAGGTTGAAAAAAGCTTTTTTTAAACTCTTGTTTTGAGGCACATCGAAGCATTTTTAAACCAGATGTAATTGCTGACTCTACACATGCACTCATGTCCTGTTATTTTCAATAATGATTCAAAATTAGTGTCCCTCCTACATTGTAACCCTAACACCAAGCATCATTCAGCTGCTGTTTTTCTGCTGGGTTGTTTTTGGATGTTTTTCCTTGAGGTGACACGTCGACCTCTTTTTGTCTCCTGAATGTGTAACCAAGCAACTGGATATTTCAAGTAGTTTTATCTGCTTCCTCCTTTTTACCAAAACACTCAAATGAAGCACTCTTAGCTGATGATAGATGCACGAGTCTCTTATTGAACAAGAAAAAACAACAACCCAAAAACCAGTAACGAGACAAAGACACAGGACAGTTTTCAATTGTTGTATTTCTTAATTGTTACAAATGAACAAACTTGACGCAAGAGCAGGGACGTGTTTGTAGTGTCGCGCTCTGCTCACAGGTGAAATACTGCTCCTTAACATTTTAACCATCAAAACAATAAATAACAATCTGCAGTTTTCCTTTAAGGTGAGCTAAATAAAACAAAGCACGTCCTTCGTTCTGCCTCGTATACTGGACCTGCAGACCAGCGTGCTCTGCTCCAGTCATGTGTCTGTGACTTCACTGGTTACTCATGTATTGGCGTGCACGTCTGGCTGCTTGCTACACATGAAATAAATGGTGACATGAGACGCGCGTGCACGTAAACACACACACACACACACACACACACACACACACACACACACACACACACACACACACACACACACACACACACACACACACCGAGGAGCTGGAATGCTAAAACATGGAAAAAACACACAACCCAAAAATCCTCCTGCAGGCCGACTGACCGTCCTCGGGATCACACATCTACACCTTCACATCCTGACCTTACAACCTTACTTCCCATGAAAAAGCTTCTGCTAAACACAAATTTTGATTTAATGAAAAAAAGAAAAGAAAAACTGGGCCGTTTAGATGAGAGTGATAAAGCGAGCGAACAGCCAGACGTCAGCTCCTTCATCTTCAATCTGATGGATTCTGGATGACGATGAGGAAAAAGTCTTTATCTGTTAAGAAAAAGGCAAAAAAATTAAACGACTTCAGGAACAAAAGCATCTTAAATGTTCACATCCAGCCTTTTTAGCCAGGAAATAATCTGAATAATGGGCATTTTAATATTTTAAAATGTAGAGTTTTAATAAAAACAGCTGATCTCGAGTTTTACTAAACTGCTGCTGCAGCTGTAAAATAATCTTCACGGCCAGATGCCGACCTCTCTGGACTTGAGAAGTTTAGAAAAAAATCCTGCCCATTTCTGGTTCACATGGCAGGTGGCAAAACACAATTCTTATGGAAAGTTATGTAAACAGATAAAAGGCATCATTTGAATGCCCGACTTTCCCCCAGAGGAGGAAACTTGTTTCCCAAAAGCAGCGACTGCAGGGCTGAAAGATGAAACCGACACTGAAGAGCCACAAATTGCAGCTCACGTCCACCAGAGGCTCCAGCATTGAGTCATCCCGATACGAAAACCACTTCTATGGATAACTGTGGATTATAACAGCTGAACGGGGGCTGAATTTTTCTTATAACACTTCCATTTGGACACCAGTAAGACTCAAAATTAGGGCTGTGGCCTCTTTGACAGACAGGTAGATGGTGGCTGTCTGCTAGGCTTCAGCTCAGCTAATGGGAGCGTGTTTGAGCCTTTTGAAGCATTTATAAGTCAGGTTAACTGGAATAACAGCGTTTCATTTTTGGTGAATGGAATTCATTTAGCAGTAATTCCCAGCAGATGCTCTCACCTGGAGCGATCATGATCTCGTTCTTCTTGGAGCGCACGCGCATGAAGGTGAGGTCGTTCTGGGGGTCGATGTCTCGGATGGTGCTCCTGGCCTTCATCACCAGCTGGTGGATCAGCCCGGCGTACTGCACCGTGCTCGAGTTGTCCAGAGTCGACTTGATGGGGATTCCTGAAGGGAAAACATTTATGAGATGGACATTCACACGTGGACCCAGTAACCACATCACACCTTACTTTACTGGTTCTCTGCTGCTGAAACTGAAGCGTGACAGTAAAATAGATCTCAATTACTCAAAAAAAAAATTTTTTTTATTAAAAATGGGACGAAGAAGGAAAATACTTTTGTCTTCGGTAACATTTTGTCCTGTCAAGTTACAGGTAAACTATTTAAATTCATAATTTGATGGGATTCCAGCTTTATTATGTACCAAGGAAAATGTAAGTGTGGTAAATTAAAGGAACAGGGGTGAATAAAAACCAGCAGACAAAAACAAACACATCATCAATAATAACGTCATTTCACAGAGTGAAAAACGTGCATGTGAAAGTTCATGTATGAAACAAGCATTCCTGGTTTTTATGGGATTGTCACAGCTCGAAGGATTGTTTTCCACGAATGACAATTATGTTTTCCTTATAAACTAAATGTTGTTTAACTTGTTATTGATCAGGTAGTGAAACAATAATCAATATGTGGAAGGTTTATTTTTAGTATTAGTGAAGATGAGTGAATGCTGCTGCAGCACTAAGGATGCTTCTCGGGTTTATTTTGCACTCTATGTGATGATTACTGTAGTGTCTGCAGATGTTGTGATATTATTATCAACATACTTTAGGTTGTGCTGCTTTTAACATATGAAGGCAGTTTATTCAGGACAGAGCAGTGCACCATGTTTCAAGGTGCTGAGAACATTATTTAAATGTTTGAATTGAGTCTTTTACTCATCAGTGTGATAAAATCAGTCCCAGAAAGGTCTCTGCCAGTGGCCTCTGTCTCCATGCTGGGGGTCTCGGTCTGTGAGGGAGTTTCCTCCTCCTCACTTTGTTTCTTTCACTGTTCACTTCTGTTTTCTTGGGTTTGTATAAACTGATCATGAATCGGCTTCCCACACACGGCAGTGAGATTGCTCCTTTTTATCTCTACAGCCTACATGTGTTTGCTCAGCACAAACGGGTCATGTGACGGCACAACAACAAAACACAATGAGACAGAGAGGAGGAGGAAGAGGAGGAGCAGGAGGACCCTGTTTGTAAAGGGATGTCTACTTTCTGAGGAAACACTCTGAAACTAAGTATCACGATCTGATACTGACACTGGTACCGATATATCAATATTTGGATCGATCCAGGGTCAGTCGGCTGTTTCAGGTGTAACGGGAGGGGAGGAGCCAGAGATAACACGTGCAGGGAGCAGGTTAGGACAGGGTCACACGGTCTGTTACCATGGTAACCGATTAGGGAAGGGTCACAGTGTCTTATCATGGTAACCGACTATAAATTTAAGTTGGGTTTTATTTTTCCCGATAGAGACCTAAAGTTTGCCTCAGTTTTAACAAACCCGGAGTTTATTAAACCTGAGTTCTGGATCAGACCCCGGAGGACTTATAGTTGCTAAACACACGGTGGCAGTCACAATAAGAAACACGCAAAGAGCGGAAAGGTCTTTAAAAGAGGGGATGAAATGACATCATTGTCGTCTCACCCTCTGAATTGGCGACGATGATTCCCTGAACCCCTTTCTGGCCCTGAATCCTCTTCAGGGTTTCTTCTACTTCAGCCTGAGGGACGGAGACAACAGTGATCAGTCATTTCATGTGAGCTGATAAACGGATTTAAATCGTTTAACACCGCAACAAACACAGAATTAAAATAATCTCCCAGCGAGCGCGTTTAAAGGTAACACAAAGAGAGAAACGGTTAAAAATAAACCGACAACGCCCGACTAGCAAAAGCAAGCTAGCTTCAGTTAGCAATTTATTAAATTCCGTCCTGTAAAACTGATAAATTACAGTATGATGGCCAAATATGTGAACAGTTTCACCAGATACTTGTCAAACTGTCCTCTTATCCTACCATTTTCGTTTTTTTGTGGAGAAATTCGTGCCAAAAAACCCTCTCAAAGCTCTGCAAACTAGCAGGCAGCACTCCGGTTTTGTTGACGGCAAGCGAAGAAGAAGAACCTCCGGGGCAACTGCTACGTTTACTGTCCAAACCGAAGAGTCGGATTTCTCAACTATATTTTTCACGGGCTCTTTTATTCCATTTCGCCTCGATAAATTCCATTTTTAAGCCCTTGTTTTTCTTTGTCATATAAAAATAACATTAAAAAAGTGGGACGGTCTGCATCGATACCATAAAAAAATCACACTGTTTAGTCACTTCGGTTAAAAACATAGCATGTGATTTCAAAGTACCGGGGCATCCCAGGTTAGATAAAACCGTAAAGTCACGCGGTTCTGGTGACTCTGGTTAAGAAATACAGACAAGATAAAGCCTCTAATTCAAAATCATAATACAATAAAACAACAGAATAACTGTGATAATAAACTAACGAAACTAAACGCATTCGCAGTGCAGAAATGTCCCGTGTGAGAGACATGTTACTGATTTATTTCTAATTAATTAAATAATTGTTACCGTACTGTAGTTCAGTGCTAAAAAAACAAAAAACAAAAAAGGAGAAACATAGGTTATAGAATTGTACTGTACTCATATTTTTCTCACTTATTTTCATTAATTTAATCTCAGAGCGTCAGATTTAGTAAAGTTTAAACAGCAGATGATAATAAGCTGATAATAATAATAAGATAATAAACACATTAAATATTATATCATATATACTGCATATACAGTATTTTAGAGCGCTTTATAAACATGGGCTCAAAATGTATTAATTAATAAAGTAAAACTTGCACTTTAGTTTTTAATGTGGTAAAAAACTACATATTCATATCCCTGTAAAATGTCGTGCAGTTCAACAAAAAAAAGTATAATTTAGTAGGAAAACTCTGGAAAACTCTTTTATTCTATTTTATTTATTTATTTCTGAATGGTTTGCATATCATTGGTGGGCGCGGCCACCCTGTTTACAAAATGACAGCGTAAAGTGAGACCTGAGCAGCCAAGACTGGACCGGAAGCTCACAGAAGTAAAACCAACAGGAACGCGATGGACGAGAGTTTTAGTAGAAAATGAGAAAAGGAACTTTAAAAAGGCTTTTTGAGACCTTTGGAGCAAAGTCATCAAACACTTTAAGCATTTTCAACAGATTTGACTGGTGTTGTTATTCATGCCTTTATATAAAACAGCAGATCACTATTATTAAAAAACTAACTAGATAAATAAAGATAGATGTGGAAAACATTTTTATAACCAAAAACGATTTTGTGACGTATGCTCTCCATACAATAAAACCCACAAAGTTTAAAAGTGACACTGGAGCCAATAAAACGGAACTAAAACTAAACAGTTCAGACAATAAAAACTAAACTGAAACAATGAAATTTAACTGAAACTAAACCGACTTTAAAGAAAAGTCAAAACAGAATAAAAAACACTGAAATTATGAAAAGAAACACCTCTAATAAATCCGGCTGTAGTTCACACACTGAGCGCACACCTCACAGGAAACGTGACACACTGTATCCCACACAGAAGCTTTTCTCTTTGAAAACTGTAACCGGAAGTTGTGGTATATTGTTACCGTGACCGCGCGCGACTTGTTGTTAGGCGCTTCATTCACGTTTAACGACCGTGAGCAGCGGAGGAATGGACGAGAAAGAAGAAGATGTGGGTGAGCATGTTCAAAGGGAGCAGAGAGCTGCTTTTGTTCCAGCGCTCTGCTCCTCTTCAGCTCTTTGTGGTCTTTAAAGTTGTCAGGAGCGTCTGCAGGCTGAGAGCTCAAAACGCTCATGATTACCCGGACCTCTGCACACTACACACACTCACCAGTCTGCTCATTATCAGGGTTTGAAGATGTACTTGGACAACTCACGATAATCCAAATCTTACAGTATTATCGCGATAAAAGTAGAAAACAAATTACAAAACAAAACAATGCATCGTGTCTGATTCGTGTAAAAGTTTTACTGGGACAGGAAAAAAGTAAACAGGAGCACTGGGAGTGTTGGGGAGGAGAGAGGTGGAAAAGCCAGAGGCTTCCTTTCTGCTGCAGCGTTGGTGTCCGTCTGTAGAGAGGTGCGCCCCTACTGTACTCCAAAATCCCAACCACATGGTGCTCGACATGGATGACACTGTGTGCTGATTGGCTGATAAGTGGGCAGAACAGGGAAGTGAGAGACAGTGGAGTTAACCAGCAACGGGAGAAGAAAGATCTCAGATAAAAAGAACACACAGCAGGATGGCTGACAGCGGCTTTCGTTTGAACAACCAGCTTCACTCCAGCTGACTGATGGTCCATCAGCAGCTCAAGCAGCACATATTTCTGACACTACCTCCATCAATGACGGATGCGGACAGTCCAATGCTGCCCAAGGACAGCCCATAACCTCCCATAAATGACTCGTATCTATTGGCTTGATAGATGATTGAGCTTGAAAGGATGTGCAGCAGGTGAGGGTGATAACAGACTGAGCGTGTTGAAGAAAATCAGGAGGGAAGATAGTAAATTTGGAAGTGTTAGTAAAACTCTGAATTAATAAGGAGGAAGTGAGGGCAGCTATGAAGAAAAAGAAGAGTGGAAGGGTGGTTGGTCCATACAACATACCTGCAGAGGTATGGAGATGTAGGAGAGAGGGCAGAAACAGAAAGTTTCTGTTATTCTAATTTAAAGTATTTAAGTGCTTTAAATTAGAATATGTTGTGACACGGTAATAGACTGTTCTGTGGACGGTTCTAAAACTAGATGAACTTCAGCCTCCAGTTGGAGAAGACAACTCCCTTTACAGGTGCTGATAACGCCAAGGGCACAAAACAGCGTGGTATGATCAGTTTGTAACTTCCTCCCTCTTCCTTGGAATACATAAAGCAGTGGGAGCACCACTTCTGTTTCAGAACGCTCATCACTGTGAACCTGTGATGTTTTGGTGTCTGGGATTACATCAGGATCTGAGCCCCTTCTTGTTCGCAGTGATGATGGACAGGCTGACAGATGGAGTCAGGCAAATTAAAGAATTAAATAAATAAAAATAAATATGGTCATATTTAAATTTTTAATTACTTCAGGTTGTTGTGTCAGATTACCACATGGACCTTTAGATTAGGTTTTGGATTAGATGTTGATGTTGCTGTGTGTCGCAGCTATAAAATGTTACTGGCGCATGTTGTTGTGCCATCAAACTATTTGCACGAGTATGACACTGTTATCATATGTATAGGGCCCGTGGTCATAACCATACATCCATGATAACACTGTTAAAAAAGACACAAAGTATCAAAAGTGAAAGTTCTAAAATACAAAAATAAATGTAGTAAATGCAGGAAATTAGGAAACTAAACTGCTTTTCATCAAAGGGTTTAAAATTAAAAATCATGTAAGGATGGTCATAAAAACAAAGAAAGATCTGTCATTATTATAACCATCGAAAAAGTGTTGTTTTTCTTGCTCCTACGTGACTACCAACGACTGCAGCAAAGGTCACGGGGACCTGCCTTCTCTCTAATGGCCAGCAGGGGGCGACTCTTTGGTTTGGACATTCCTGTCTGCCATATTGGATGTGATGCCATGAGCTTTGACATTGTCCTCACACATTGTTTACATATGAATTATCACCGTTTTTCATGCTAATGAATCTTTTTTTATTACTTTCCTACTGTTAAAAGTCCGCTTGTTCACTGTAGCTGTTTTATACTACGTTACCCATGATGCACCTCGGTATCTGTACTTCCGGTTGGGAACGTGTTCAGCGCAGCGCTGCACAGATGAGAGGTGTGTCGGAGGAGTAACGTATTAACGTGCATTCGGTGTGAGTTAATACTGCGTGCGTGCTTACCATATGACCACACACACACATACCCATATACACACTCACACCCCCGTTACCTGCATGTGAATACTGTAATGCCGACCTACCAACGCTGTACATCCTGTTGATGTCATCTGCCACCTCTTTGGTAAAGTTATTTGAACTACATCACTGTGGAGTACCATTCCTTCTGACCGAGGACGACTCAGTTGAAGCGTGATCGGCAATCAGTGCAAACATACATTACAAGTGGTCCTTCGAGCCGGATTCGCCTTGGCTGAGTTAATGAGATGGCAAACCCTCAGGATAGAGGTGCATCGAGTAGCCCCCGTCCAACGCGGGAGAAGAAACTTCCAGGACATCTGGTGGACTATGAGCACAACTTAACTGAGCCATCTAGCGCTCCAAGTAGTTCAAGCAGCTCCGACTATGAAGAGGATGAGAGATGGCAGAAGATGGAATCAGTTTGGAGCAGTGTCCTCCAACACATGACTCAACTGCAAGTGTCTATGGAGGAAACTCGTGGGACATTACTGAAGCGGGTGGAGCGTTTGGAGCAAGCTTCTAAACCTGACAGTCCTCTTCCCCCAGAAACAGGAGCGTTAGAACAACCCCAACATATTTCCTCCATAACAGAAGTTGCACCACTACAACCTAGCAATGAGGTGTTACATGACACCACAACACCGGCGAACATGCCGACGCCAGTGGAAACATCTGCTCCATCACCTCCCCGTTAAGCGAGCCTTCACATTCAGCCAGTGCTGCACCCTGCCACTTATGTAGCTGCATCGACGCCACTCAGGAGACCTGGGCGATGCACTGCTGAGCCCTTCTCATATCAGCGATCGGAACATCAGCTCCTGATAAACAGGCCAGGCCAGGTGCAGCTATTACATTCTGCATCCCCAGCTGATCAGCCACTACAACATGCTCATCTTTCAGTGCACCAGCTATCACAGGCTGTGGACCCAATGAGTCTGCAGCAGATGTCACATCCCGCTGCTCCTGTCTTCCAAGTCAGACATCCAGCTAATCCTGTGTACTTGCAGCAACCTTCACGTCCACCAGCGCCTGTGACCCAGCCATCACAGTGGACAGAAGCTCATCGCCCTGTGCCCACCATACTGCATCCTGAAGCTGTGCCTGATCCAGCTGGCAAGTACTATGTTCCTTATCCCTCAGGCAGTCACTATTCACATCTTCCTCTGCTGAACACCATAATCCGCAGGTTGCCACAACTTACCCAGCAGGAACGCCTCTACCAAACCTGATGGAGATGATGGTGGCGTCTTCATATGGCATCCCAAAGCCTAAGCTGGTGATCTTCCGGTCGGGGAGAGAGAGTGACTTCGCCTTATTAAAGAAAGGGCTGGACAGCACCTTAGGGCCACATTCACATCTGGGAGAAGAGTACAAGTATCAGGTCCTACTAGATCATCTCGAGCATCCCAGCGCCCTACAGGTAGCCAAGCGCTACATTCACGACCGCACTCCCTACACTAGTGCAATGAGGGCGCTAGAGCAGAGGTATGGACAGCCAAGGCAGTTAGTCCAAAGTGAGCTTAGCACCATATTAAACGGCCCCCCTATTAGAGCCGGAGACTCTCAAGCTATTGAGGACCTCTCCCTGTCGGTGTCCAGCCTGGTCGGGCTTCTCAGTACCATGGATGAAGTAGCAGCCAGCGAGCTTCATTGTGGTTCACATGTGGACAGACTGCTTACCAAGCTCCCTCCGCCATACAGGGACAACTTCATCGAGTACTGTATCACCCGGGGGATCATCCGCAGTGGCAGCAGCCGAACATACAATATGTACGACTTCTCAGAATGGCTCGAACGGAAATCCCAAGTCCTTCAGCTATCCAGACAAGCCTCTCAAATGCCCCCGGACAAGCCACGTCCAGAGAAGAACCTACTCAAAGCCTCAGCAGGGCTCAAGCCACACAACAGATCTGCCTCCATCTACTACGGCCCAAATCTAGCCCAAGCCAAGCTAAACCAGGAGGGAGAATCTACAGCTCCAGATCCGACAATCCAACCTAAGAAGAAACAGAAGTTCAAACCTTATTGTCCATACTGCGAAGGGACAGAGCATTATCTGAATGGCTGTGATGGATTCAAAAGACTATACCTCAAAGCTATGGCTACCTGGATTACCGAGAAGGCCAAATGCTGGCGCTGTGGCCGTAAACATTCTCCAGAGCAGTGTACTCTGAAGAAGCCGTGCAGCACCTGTGGTGACCAGCATTTGTCGGTGCTCCATGACCTGGTTGAGGCCAAGAAGCGTGACCCTAACATACTAACTGTGAGTACTAGTATGGTCTACCTAGACTATTCAAGTCACTCAGGTCGTGTTATGCTTAAGGTAGTACCAATCCAACTACATCATGGGAGCAAATCACTGGATACATTTGCTGTGCTCGATGACGGCTCAGAGAAGACTGTTGTGCTTCCAGCGGCAGTTACATCTCTAGGTTTGGAACAGGAGGAAGCAACACTCTCACTGAGAACTATCCGTCGAGATGTAATCCAGATGAAGGGAGGCTTTCTCTCATTTCAGGTGTCACCAAGGGCTAAGCCCAAAGTGAGGTACAAAGTAACACATGCCTTCACAGCCCAACAACTGAGCCTAGCTACTCAGTCATGTCCAGCTGAACAGCTAAAGAAGAAGTATCTTCACTTACAGAAAGTCCAGATTGAGGGATTTAACCAGATCCAACCTTTGGTGCTGATTGGCTCAGATAACGCTCATCTCATCACCCCTGTCCGCCCCGTCCTTCGGGGGTCGTCCAAAGGGCCAGTAGCTATCTGCACCAAGCTCGGATGGGCCATCCAGGGGCCGGCCAGTAGTATGCCTACATCTGAGGGGGACCTGCAGTGCCTGAACATGTGCCTTTCTCCTGCAGAGGCCGTGCATCAAGATGTGAAGCGTTTGTGGCAACTAGATGCTCCCCCCTACAGGACAGAGAAGGAGGTCACACGGTCAAAGGAGGACTTTCCACGGATGTGTGTCTCTCCTGAAGCAGTAAAAGGCCTCCTCAGATCCACCGAACGTAAGCTGGCCAAGAATCCTGATCTGACCCTCACATACAGCCAGTGATCAGTGATCGGCAATCAGTGCAAACATACATTACACCTACTGATCTGGATAGAAGTTTACGGTACGTTATGAAGAATGTTATCCCATTTATATAACCTGTACTTCATCAGTTACTGTACTTAGTAACCAGTTGGCCCAACACAGCTGTAGGAGCCATATGAGTTTTTCTTGTTTTTGGATTACAAGGGTTGGTTTAGATCAGGGGTCCACGAGGGCCGGTGTCCCTGCAGGTTTTAGATGTGTCCTTGTTCCACCACAGCTGATTTCAATGGATAAATTACCTTCTTAACATGTCTTGAAGTTCTCCAGAGGCCTGGTAATGAACTAATCACTCATGTGATTCAGGTGTGCTGACCCAGGGTGAGATCTAAAACCTGCAGGGGCACCGGCCCTCGTGGACTGGGATCGGGGACCCCTGGTTTAGATGCACACTCTGTATTGGTGCATGGTTTTGAGGCGTGACTCATGGGTGTGTTTTAGATGATAAATATGGTTGCACACACCTGTTCACCACACCTGATGTTGCTGAGCAGAAAGGTAGGGTCAGCATGAGGGGAAACCTTCTGTTGACTGCAGCTTGATGTATAGCAGGGGTGGGCGTGATGAGGTGTAGACCCCAACTGGTCTCCTTGTTATAACTACTAGTCAAGCCATAGTAAAAGCCTGACGTGAGCCTTCAAAATAAAGGTTTTTCATCTGTGCTGTAGCCCAGCGGTCTCCAACCTTTTTTGCGCCACGGACCGGTTTATGCCCGACAATATTTCCACGGACCGGCCTTTAAGGTGTTGCGGATAAATACAACAAAATAAAACTAGTACCGGTACCGAAAAAAATAAGATTTATTCATAACACACGTGAAAAGACCCAGGAAAACCGAGTTAACGATAAAAACGATAACAAAATAACGCTGAAAACTGATAAAAACCCTGAAAACCATACATTTCACACCTGAGCCTCAACTCTCGCGGCCCGGTACCAAACGCCTCACGGACCTGTACCGGTCCGAGGCCCGGGGGTTGGGGACCGCTGCTGTAGCCAACATGCTTTGAAAGGCAAACTTTTATTTTGAAGGTGAACCCTCCCTTGCACTGACTGGTCTCTTAGTGGATGCGAGTGATTTTTTATCAGTGTACTTCACAGTGACCGACATCAACCTCCAGCAACCACTTTCAGTCGGATGGGGAGTACGTGTTTTTTCTTGTTAGATGGTTGCAGATGGTCTCTATTGCTGCTTATTGACCTGCAGTTATCAAGACGTCCTACCTACCCAGGAGTCTGGCAACAAGGCATAGGTTGCACAGCCAGTATAGTAACTGAATGCTTTTGGCATTTAACTGGAGAAAACGTCCAAGTTTTTGAAGCTTGTTTTGCGTCTCTAGTTTGGCTAACATTCTGCCACTTCAATGTGACAACATGTAAAATATGACCAGGCAAAAGGTTTTGGTCACAGCCTTGGTCAGGCATCATTAAACGAGCTGTAATAATGGAGCCTTTCAATCTGTGTGTGGGAGGTGTCGGATGGTGTGAGGAGGCCACGCTGAGCGGCGCCGTGTCACGAGACGCGCAGTGATTACGTCTCGGTGTTTATCTCACTCTGAGTGAGTTCATCTGTCTGCCAAAACCAGTTTCACTTTATCAGATTTACGAACCTAAACAAATTTTAATGAACCAAGCCGAACTGGTGAGCACGCGCAGTGTGGTATTCACATAGCTGAAGATAAACACGAGCTTCAGATCATTTAAATGATCATTAAAACACCAAATAAAGCATGTAGTAACTTTACTTTTGGTTCTGTGTGTGTTTCTGCACCAAAGACAGATTGACTGTTTGTTAAACGTCGCCCTGAGACCAGCTGTGTGTCTTTGACGGACGATGTCACACTGGGAGCGTTTGGAAGTGGAGCGTAAAGCATTTATCGCCTCTGAAGAGTTCATTACCAGAGCTCATTATTTAGGCCTGCAACATTGTAACAGTTTAAACCGTATACGACAGACAGTAGGGAAAATCAGAGGAGCTTAATGAATGATTTATTTAAATGCTGCTAATGAATTCTGTTTTAAGGGTCTAACTGAGGAACCATCGCAGCTCCAGTCAACAGTAAATTTGTCTATTAAATTAAATGATCTGGAGTTAAAGCAGACTTTTAGAAACTGAGCTTCAGAGAAAGAAAAGGAGACGAAGGGGCTTTGGATGCATTGTCCAGCTAAAGCCTCAGTAATAAGTTGGCTTTGTTTTCACATTCCTTCTCCCCCTCTCTGACTCTATTTTTATTTTTCTCTCTCCTGCCTCCATCACCCTCCCTCCATCCTCCCTCCCTGAGAGCGTTCTCACACACCGAGACCATCTCAGCCCAGATCTTTTCGTGGCGGGAAACACCTTCTCGCTGATATTTTTATCCCTCAGCCAGAGGTATTGTGTACCGCTCGCCACGAGCTCGCTGCCTCTGTATTTTTATCTGGAAGCAAACCCGGCTCGTGAAAAACACTCAGAGCTGTTGGGTTGCTGACAAAGTGTTTGTGTCGGGCGACATCGTGACGCACATGTTAAATGGCTGCACGGTGCCGTGGAAGTGGTTTAATCGCATCTATTGTGTAAAAATATGCTATTTGTGCTTCTCATGGGGGTTATTATTGGTTATTATACTACCAAATACCATAAAAACTAACTTTAGCTGTGAACAGTAAATCTGAAAAACAGATGTTTAATTGGCTCCGTGTTTATAGATTTGTCTGTGTTTATGTCTCTGCTGATTTATTGTTGTCCTATAAAAATGTAATTCTCTGTAGATCAACTTTAATTGATGAGATTTTTGAATTTTTGAATTTTTGAATTAATTTTCCCCGTGGGAAAATTACTCTCTCTGCATATGACCCATTCACTCAGTGAAGCAGTGGGCAGCCACTAAGGCGCAGCGGGGAGCAGTGTGTAGGGATTCAAACCCCCGACCTCCTGATCATGGGGTGACCGCTCTACCTGCTGAGCTATCCCTGCCCCCATCAATAGAAAACTGAGAATTCACATTCATAGTTTACTGATCTGCATTATTTAATGAACTTTGCATGTGTCATGAAGTTGTGTCATGTACAACATGAGTCCTTAATCAGTCGACTAAAAGGTTTGTTAGACTTTAAAACATTTAGACAGGAAAAGGAAGAGCTCTGTGATCGTGTGGTTCACCTGTAAGAGTGAAACCATCACTTTGAGCTGAGATGTGCTGCTGTGACGCTTCCACATCTCTGTGCTCGTCTGTGGCTCCATATCTTGCACACAGCATGTGTGACTGTACAGTCAACAGCTGTGGCCATAATTAAGAATATAAAGTGGGCCAAATTTAGCCCGAGAGCCTTAATTTTGCGGCGTCATTTAGCTGAGCGTGCAGTTCACATATCCTAATGTGCATGAATCTGTTTAATAGTCACAGCTGTCAGGTCAGTAATAAGGGCACAAATGTATTACTGATGAGAATAAATCAGAGTTTTCTGTGCTGAGTTCAAATGAGACGGTTTATTCAGAGAGACCTGTTTTTGAATCAGAGTTGATTCTACCTGAGGCTTTATGCACTGTTTAGGTTACTGATACTGAGGAACTGTGTAGAGTGAAGACAAACACTGAAGGGAATCACTAGATGTCCCGAGTCGGTGTGTTGACAGAAATTAAAGTGATCCGTTCAAAGCCAGGAAAAGATTAGCAAACCAGGCTGTGTTCAGATGGTGTTCATAGTGAAGCTGCTAGTTTGTCCTAACTTGCTTAAACTGTAGGAGGGAGACTTATTCCCATCAGCCCCTTTGTTTCTGTTAGATAATGCTGATGTGCACAGCTGTGTGTTGAAATGGCACAGCTGCGTCTCAGTCGTTTCAGTCGTTTCATGGGCCGAAGCAGCTAAACTCTGTTATTCAGATGTTTTTGGTACAATTTGATTTCTATAGTGAGAAAAACCACGACTACACATGAGACAGATGCAGGCAGCAGTCTGAACACAAGGTTCAGACAGGAAGAGAGCCAGAGAGTAATAATAACTAATGATTACATACAGAGTGAAAAAAGGAGTGAAGAAGAAACACCCAGTGCATCATGGGAATCCAGCCTACGTCTATTGCAGCATAACTACCCATATGGAAAAGAAATAGTAAAAACTTACATGATTTACTCATGAAAGTGGCCACTTTCTCATTACTTTCATACATAGTTTTAGTAAGTATCCAAAACATACAAGTTTCATTATATAATTTTTCAAGGGATCTTATATTTGTTTTCACTCTTGTATGCTTTTCATACAAGTTTCATACAAGACAGATACAAACTTTATAAGATTTATAAATATATCTTTTCCATATGGGTAAGGGAGGATTCAGGGTCACCTGGTCCAGCCCTAACTATATGCTTTAGCAAAAAGGAAAGTTTGAAGCCTAATCTTGAAAGTAGAGATAGTGTCTGTCTCCTGAATCCAAACTGGAAGCTGGTTCCACAGAAGAGGGGCCTGAAAACTGAAGGCTCTGCCTCCCATTCTACTTTTAAATACTCTAGGAACAACAAGTAGGCCTGCAGAGCGAGAGCGAAGTGCTCTGATAGGGTGATATGGTACTACAAGGTCATTAAGATAAGATGGGGCCTGATTATTCAATTATTCAATTTCACACCTGTGTCCAGTTTCCCCATTATCCCAGTCTGTTAAACGTTTCCAGATTCACTGGATTTAAACTGAAGCCCTCCAACACAAAGCCTTTGCAGGCTCACTGACCTGCTCTGTGAAGCTGCAGCATCACTGCAGAGTCACAGATTTTGTAGCTGTTTCTACATTTTCTTCTGTTTTTGGTAGCACTTCATAATACAGAGCTCAGCTTGTAAGTTCTGTACGTTTCCTCAGGGAAAAGGACCACGAGGAGTTGCTGTGTTATCGACTATTCTAACTTCACAATATGTTTTGGGGAAGGAAGGAATATTCCCAATAATTAGTTTTCCACGTTGTGCTTCCTCGTTGCCTTTGTCCTCCTTCCTGTCAGCTGAAATTTGAGTTTTAATGTATTAGCAGGACCGTTTCGTCACGTTCTCCCACCGATGGCTCTACGAACAGATGAACAGAATAAACTTTCTGGGATCATTTGTGGGTGTGAGCAATACAAAAATCTGAATTATGACATTTATTTTCTATTTCAATTAAAATCTATTTTAAAAGCAGCAGCAGACTGTAATAAATGATGTAAGTGACACTGCTTTAAACAGACAGCTCAGGAGGTGTGCGCCTCCATCCTCGTGTCTTTGAAACAGTTCAGACACTGATTGATCTTTAATCTGATTTGGTGGAGCCGGTCAGTCCAGCCTGTATCATTGAGATGTCTGCTGGAGTTCTGTGGAGGATTTTACCATCACATTTGTTGGGAGCTGGTCTAAGCTCCCACAATTATGAAACCCCATCTTATAAACTTCCGTGAAGGATTTTTAAGCCTTTCTTTATCCTGAACTTTCACAAAGAGAACTTTCTGAATAGTATTTCCTGTCTCACTGGTACCTGAAGCCAATCTCCCCCAACACTGCATCGCTCTAATGTTTTAATTGTTTGTGATAGACTGGCCTCTAACAGGAATGTGACTGCAAAGACAGAAGTGCACCAGTGTGCACACTCTTGCTGTAAAACCATAGAAGTGCATCCATCTGATGTACTGGCAGTGGAATAATGAGTTGGTGTGTAAATATTTATAGTGATATTTAATAATGCTCGTGTGAGCTGTTTCCTGAGGCTGGACCAGTTTCCTGACAGCCTCTGCTAAAGAATGCATCCTCCTTTCCTGCCACGCGGACAGAAACACTGGCCACTCCCTCGCAGCATGTTGCTTATTTTTACTCGAGCGCTCCACAGTCCAGAGCTTTAATCCAAAAACAGGCTTAGATCATTAACAGGTGATCAGTCAGTGAAGCAAACTCTAAAGGCTTAAATAGAAGTGTACCGAAACAATCCCTGACGATCTACGTACACTTGAGGAACTCACTGACTGCTTGGAAACAGGTGTGACTAGAACAACACAGGTGAGACTAATCAGGTTAGAGCACAATTATCAAGAACCTGAAGACACCAAAGCAGAGAAGTAAACTGGCACCAGAATTTATGTCTGGCATAAAACCTCCCAACTCAAACATCACCACCACGGGACTTTCAGGAGACAGGCAGTAACTCTGGGAGAGCTGGGCGGGGTTGTAGAAGGCCTTCAACCCATCAGCAGGATGAACACTGCAAGAGCTATAAAACGACCTGCAGCAGGCTGCTGGGGTGAATCAGTAACAGCCTTCATGAGGGCCTCATGTCCTCTAGCAGGCCCTGTGCTCGCTGCCCACCACTGTGGAGCCCAATGGCCTTTGCCATAGAATACCAGAATTAGCAGGTCTGCCACTGTGCTTCTCAGAGATGAGAGCAGCTTCACCCAGAGCACAGGTGACAGACGTGAAATGCTTTAGAGAAGCCGTGGAGAATGTTATGCTGCCTGTAACATCGCTCAGCACGAGCGGTTTGGTGGTTAGCATATCCATGGAGGGACGTCTACAGGCCAGGCCTCGTACAGGCCACTGTACGAGGCCACACTGCTGCACTGGGTCCTGGCTTCCTGCTTGTGACCAACAATGCTGCAGGCAGCTCCTGGTGAATAAACACTTGATACCATCAGTCCCATGCTAGAGAACAGTAGAACACAGTAGAAGCAGAACTCTTCTGGCACTTGTGGTGTGCAAGGACACCATCCATCGTCTCATTAAGAGCATGCTCTGACGTTGTGGGGCATGCGACATATCATGTGGTATCAAAATGGCAACAGAGGAGTCGCCCCCTGCTGGCCATTAGAAAAAATGCAGGGGCGGGGGCACCTAGACCCGGTTTGTAGAGTACGCTTGGGGAGTGTGATCGTGTGTACAGCGTCTCTTTATGTCTGTCTCCACGTTGGTTGAGTGTGGAGTAAGTGCATATGAGAGCATGAGGGTGGGAATGGATGTTTGTATCTGTGTGTGCCTGTATGTCTGTGTCTATATGTCAGGTTGGGTGTCAGGCGCCACCTCTCTGGGGACATCTCAGGCCCTCCAAGGTTTGGAGGCCTATCTCCCCCTACCACCACTTCCCCTGCCAGTGGCGGACCCCCTCAGACATCGGTGCGTTGGTGGTTCTTTGTGTCCGGGGATGGGCGTCCAGGTACACACCGGCTCACTCCTTGGCGGCCGCTTATCGGGGCCTGGGGCTCGCTCGGGCCACTTCGGAGGTGGGGTGCCCCCGGCCTCTCGGCCTGGGGCTCGGTCACTCAGGCGCAGCTGGCTGCCGGCGGAGCTCACGGGCGCGTCACTGCAACTCCCCCTGGCTTCTGCTCCGCGGCTGCTGAGTGAGCCCTCATCTGGGACTCTCCTCAGCTCTTTCTGGGACAGTGGCGCGGCTGCCCCTCTGTTGGTCTTCCTTGGTCTCGTGTTCTGGGGGCCTCTGGATGTCTGGAGTTTTGATCTCCTCCATACCTGCTTCATGCCCTGGAGGACGGGGCTGTGGCCCCCCCACACCCTCTAGCAGATCATTACATGAAGGAACCTTTTAAAAAAAAACAAGCGCGTCCATGCTCACAGGTGTACACACGGGTGATCACACCCACAAACTACACCCTTTTTGGCTCCTACCTCAAAGCACACTGTGTTCTGTTGATCTTATGTGCTGCACAATAATGTTTAATATTTAGTATTTACTGTCATATTCCCATATATCATTGTGATGTTGTTTATTCTATTACTCTTGTTGTCTTCTGCTTGCTTTCTTTTTTCTTTCTCAGCAGGTGACCCAGGTGATTGATATATGCATTTTTTTTTCTCTGCCCGTTCTGTTGGTTTTTGTCTTTTGCCCTTCTCCCCCGTCCCTCTTCTCAGCTGTTTCTCTTTCCCTCTTTCTTTCTCCCCTTCTTTCCCCCAGTCAAGTCTGTCCCGTATTCAGTAAGTGAAAATAAAATAAACAATAAAAGGTGAATCAAATGGACCATTATGGCAAGGCTGGGATGGTCAGTTTGGTAAAGTAAATCCGTTGGGCATCTTTCTTCGCCTTTAGACAATAATTCTGATGCAAAAGAGCCAAACGGGACAGGCCAAAAAAATAAATAAATAAATAAAAGAAAAAAAAAAAGCAGGTTTATGACACTTTTCAGACCTGATTTTTCCATGATTTCTACTCAAACTGTGACTTTACCACAGAAACAATCTTTTCTTCCCATCTTTTCAGGTACATTCGATCCAAACATACCAGAGGAGGGACCATCAGCGCCACCTCCTGGCTGGCTGGATGATATTCATGGGTATCAGGGCCTCAAAGGAGGAGGTGAGCCTTCTGTTCTACTCTGAGGTTTCTGTACACCAACACCACCTTCATTGCCTTTGTTTTTGTGTTTCTGTTCATGCGTTTGTCCAGATGACGATAACCCGCTGTACCCACCGCCCCCTGCCTACAATCCCCAACCTGAACAAAACAGAAGCACATCAGTGCCCGACGTCAGGTAACTCCTGCAGGTCATCTTTTTATTAAAGGCTTTGCAGATGATTCTTTGCTTTATCTCAGCCAAAATAGTCGCTCGACAAACAAATGAAGGCCCGGTGGGATGAAAGATATTTTTCTCCAGGGTCCCTTCGGTGTCAGAGGATGTAGCCAGAGATGCTCTGCTCAAATTTGTGGAATCCAAATGGAATTACAGCTCCAAACCTGCCAGGAACCTCACCTTCAAAGATCTGCAGCCCATCACAGTGTACAGGGTAGGTCTCATACCTGTGGCTTTATGTTTCCCAAAACTAACTCACACCAACATGACATCTGCAAGAAAACTGCTAATGATTTTAACTTCACTCATTAAAACAGTTTAACAACAACGATGCCTTTAAGAATGAATCATTGACCATAGAGAAATGAAAATGGTACATCTGATAACAAGGGGGAATAACAAAGTCTGGCTTTGATTTGTGTTGGGATGTGGAGCTTTAGAAATAAGACTCAATTAAATTGAACAACAGAGCAAAAACAGAGTTCAGATGTGACTGATGGCGTGTGTTAACCTCCTGGAATTAGCAGTTTAAGTGCCCCCTCCCACACGTGTTTCAGTAATTAGATATCAGTATAAGGGTGGAGGAGTGTAGAAATCTAATAAGTGTAAATAATACAAGAGCATCTGCCAGTAATGCAATAAAAATGATCATAAAATAACATAATAAACATTTAATATACTTAAGACATGGTGGTGAAGATGGCTCTCAACTTTTCTGTAAAAGAGCTACTTGACAATTTTAGACCTCAGGTGTAACATCCACCCACCCATCCATGCATCCATCCATGCATCCATGCATCCATGCATCCATCCATCCATCCACCCACCCACCCACCCATCCATCCATCCACCCACCCACCCACCCATCCATGCATCCATCCATCCATCCATCCACCCACCCACCCACCCACCCATCCATCCATCCATGCATCCATGCATCCATCCATCCATCCATCCACCCACCCACCCACCCACCCATCCATCCATCCACCCACCCACCCACCCATCCATGCATCCATCCATCCATCCATCCACCCACCCACCCACCCACCCATCCAGCCATCCATCCATGCATCCATGCATCCATCCATCCACCCACCCACCCACCCACCCACCCATCCATCCATCCATCCATCCATCCATCCATGCATGCATCCATGGTTGCTGGGGGCGACTGGAGGTTATCTCAGCTGTCATAGTGGGAGAGTATCCTAATGCAGTGGTCCCCACGGACCGATTTAATGTCAGACACGGACCGGCCTTTAAGGTTTTGCAGATAAATACAACAAAATAAAATGATAGGACCGAGACAAAAACTGTGGCATTTTGTAAATATAACAATAAACATGAGTTCACTGTGTAATTGTGTAACTTTATTAGCAGCGTCCTCCTGAAATGCACCAACAACACTGAGAGTAACGTCTGCCTCTCTGCCCCTTAATGCTCTCTGGTTGCTATGGTAACGTGTAAACATTTCTTTCAAAATAAGACACACAACTACAACACGGGGAAAGACCCAGGGAAACCGAGTTAACGTTATCTCTCACAGCTCGGTACCGGCCTGTGGCCCGGTGGTTGGGGATGGCTGTCCTAATGCATTTCTGTTTAATCTCCTGAGACCTGAACTCTTTCATGGCACTTTTAATTTCGCTTTGTTCTTTGGGCTGATTGGAACCTGATGAATGTAAAAGCAAAGAATTACGTGATTTATTTTTTTTACCTGATTTTTGTTTCTGAGAAAAATGGGATCCACATATGAGGACATTCGCTTTAAATTTCAATAGAACAGTGACAGTACAACATCCTCGTAAGTGCACATCAGGCCCTTGTAGAGCAAAACTGAATATTTTGGTCTAAACAACCCAAAATGTGATGTCCACATATGTGGACGCCAGGTCCTAGGAAGTTAAAGAGGAGCTATTCTGCTCAGTTCCAGGTTCATGTTTTTATTATTTGCTCAGCTTAGAGCAGCTTTGCATGAACCCTGAGGTCCTCTTCTGTGTGAAACAAGCTGCTTTAGCTCCTCCCTGTTTAAGACAACTCCTCCTGATTGGCTGGCTGCCATAAACAGAAGGTTTAAACAGCAGGTGGTTGGAGCTGTACACCTAAGATAACATGACCATATTAGGATGACATCATACAGAGCCAGGGGTAGAAAAAACTCCTGGCTCTGAGCTTTTGGCTCACAGAGAGTGCCTGCACAGAAACCAGCCTCATTATCAGAAACTTTGATCATTGAACGTCCGCCTCTGAAACAGGAAATAAAGAACAACACCAAAGCTCCATGTTAAATGAGTCGGTGCTGTTCAACTTTAACGGAGTTTGATGTAAGGAAGCAAAGCTTGTCCAGGATCCACGGCAGCTTTAACAGCTCACAGCAAACATGATTTTAAAGCTTTTTAAGTTTCTCTTTAAAACCCAGTTTACTTGGTTTTGAATCCAAAGTGCTGCCAGTGTTTCCAGTCTGCCTCCTTTTCTTTCTGCAGTATCGACTGGAGACCTACACCGAGACCAGAGCCAGCGCCTGGCAGTTTGAGCCCTACAACGGTAAAAACAATTCCTCACATGATGTGTTTCCTGCATGAACAACAGGATTAGATCCACGTCTGTCACGATACAAAGGCAAGAGACCAGCGAAATGCAGAAACCCTGCGACTGCTGGCTGTATAACTAACTGCTGGAGTCCAGTAGGTGGTGGTAATGCAGCAGCTGACTACTCACCTAATCCAAGTTTCTTTATAGTTCCTGTTCTTCCTGTTTAAAGGCAGTTCCTCTTACATGCAGGGATTTTTTTAAGGTGGTGGAGTAATTTCCCGAACCTGATTCCTGTGCTGGAAGCAGACAGAGTTCCTCTAACGGTTCTTAGTTCCTGGGAAAAGTTCTCGAGGTGGGAAAGCAGCAGAAACCTGAAAACTTTCAGTTTGTTATCATTTCATCTTGTTGTTTCACCTCCTGTTGTATCTGTCAGAAGTATTGATTCGGGGGGAAAACACATCAGAAAAGCTCAAACTTGATGATTAAAATCTAAAGTGGAGAAATGTGGTGACACAGGATCAATCGGCTGAGAGTGAGGAGCGGTCGGTCACACGAGGCGGGATAACTCTTCATCAGTTATGTTGTCCTGGTGTGAAACAGGTCAGACGGTGGACGGTCCTCAGTACGGTATGAGCCCCGCGCCGTGGGACATCCCGGTGTCGCTGCCTCAGAGATACACCGACAAGGTGGAGAAGATCCGAGTGCCGCACTCGTCGTTCGTGAAGGTGCGGCTCTGCGCCTCTTAGTCTTTTTTCAGCTTCCTGAGCTGCTGTTTTATCACAGTAACACAAATTTGTGTTCCAGGTGTGTCACAAGTGCAAAGGCTGCGGGAGAACTCGCTGCACCGCCTGCTTCGGCCGAGGCCAGGTCCGGCTTTTAAAGCGTTTCATATTTTATTAAATTAACAGAACAAGTAGAAATGGGAGAACGTTCACGATTCGCTTCCAGCTTTAACTGCGAATTATGACACATGAAAAATATCTGCTGGTTGTTGATTTTTATCTCACTTATTTTCTGTTTGTTCATCTCTGCTTAAGATAAAACAGAAACTCTGAATGTTCAGACACATCCATCATAGTTTAAAATGATCAAACATAGTTTGCAGTGAATATGAATCTTTTTAATCTGTTCTTCTCGTTCTGCAGAAGCGCTGCACGTTCTGCCACGGCCGCGGTCGTATCAGGAACAAGCACTGCACTTCCTGTCATGGCAGAGGTCGAAAGAGGTGAGAGCCCAGTCTGCTGCTTTTCTGCCTCTTTCTCACTAAAATGTGCAGATGATCAGGGACAGCTAACAAAAGCACTTTGTGCTGCGACACACGTCTCTGCTTATCGGAGGCACGATTTCGTGTCAACCTGTAAAAGTCTGAGCTGCTTTCCCTGGACTGAGGGGAGACGTGATGATGATGAAGAGCAGGCAGGAAGTGAGTGTTGATCCAGAAAGATGTCCAGCAGGAACTGAGGACTCCAGTGGAGGGATAACTGTAACATACATGGGAGGTGTGGCAGTCAGGAGGCCGTTGGAGGCCACGCCTCCCCGAGGGTGTACTGTGCCTTTGACACAAACTGAGAGAGAGAGGGGAAGGGATGGTGAGGGTCATGTTTGTTGCTACGATGCAGCATCCGTGGATGAGCCTGCAGGATACAGGACCAAAGAAAGTCCACCATCTCGAGGCGTCTGAAGGAGAACCTCCTGGTGCTTGATCATGCAACAAGCCTGTTCACAGATTTTTGGCCAAACCCAAACAGTCTGACCTCCCTGTGATTTCATCGTCCTCCCTAAATGAAGTTGACATGATGAATCGGGAGCAGGGAGAGCACACAGATGGAGCTGCACGGAGCCTGCAGGCAGCCGTTGCAGCTCTGCTCTCTTTGTTTTTCACGCTGTCTCTGACTCTGCTGTCGGTCTCTCGCTCCTGAAGGTGTTTGAGCTGCCACAGCCACGGCTACAAGACCTGCTCCGTTTGTCTCGGCAGCCAAAACCTGCTGCATTTCATCCAGCTCACAGTGACGTGGTATCAAAATCACTCAAAATGTTCCCACGGCCCTCCGTATGACATCACTGCTTCAGCCGTTTGTGTTTATTTTTTAAATGTGTAGGAAGAACAACGTCAGTGAGTTCATTCCCGACCGCCAGCCCGACTTTCCTGACAGGAAGTTCGAGAAGGTGTCGGGAGACGCTTTCTTCGTCGATGAGAGTTTGCTGGTAACACATTTATTTTTCTTTCTTTCATTTGTGTGTTGGATCCACACCGGCTGCTTCCTCTGTCCTGCTGTGGGAGAGAGTGCAACCACACACCTGGATGTTTGGTCAGCGTGTGGATGAATATGAACTATATGAATGCATTTATAATAATACAGACTTCCTGCTGCTGCCAGGTGTATCCTATCCAGGGTTTCCCGGATCAGGAGATCTGTGAGGTTTCAACAAAACTGATTAACGAACACCTCGAGCGCTTCACCGCCACCAGCCGCATCCTGCAGCAGGTACAGATACGCGCACGCGGCCCTCTCGGCCGATCTCAGACACCTTCTTTGAGGTTTGTTGCTCTGTGTCGACTCTGAGCGTCCGATCTCCCTCCTCAGCGTCAGAGCATCGAGCTGGTGCCCCTCACTCATGCCTATTACACCTACAGCGGGAAAGACTACAGCTTCTTCGTCTACGGGCGGGAGAACAAAGTGTTTACCTCCAAATATCCCTCTGCATGTTCCATCCTGTAGGCAGCACGGTATCGATATTTAATCCCACGACCCATATAACCATTTTTGTTTTGTATGTTTACTTAAGAATCTCTGTTTATGATCAAAGCTCAGCTTATTTTTGACAGGATTCACCTCCAAATCACAGGGAGCCAAACTTTTAAGATAAGTGGCCCCAAAGCCGTCGCAGGTGTCGGTTCAGTTAAACATGTTGATGGATTTTCACTAGAAAAGTTTCCATATATCCGCAGATAAACTTTGTTATGCATGTTAGTTATTTTAACCATGAATCAGTATGAATTATACCTCTTTCTCTAATCTGCTATAATCCACCCACTGTGTGTGTGTGTGTGCCCTAACATCTACTTCCTGTTTACCAACCTGGTTATTTCCTGTTGCTGCTGGTGCTTTCTTTGTGGCATTCAGTGCTAAATGCTTTTGTTCAGTACATCATCAGGTCAGATCACAACCTGGAGTTTAGTTGTTTATATGTTCAGTCTTCAGACGTCCTGCAGTCACGCTCAGGGTTTATTCTCTTATTTTCTGCACGAACCTCATTTTACTGCTTTAAACACCTGAAGTTGCTGCTTTTGGTCTCAGATGCAGTCAGACTCGTTGCCACACTGTTACTCTCGTTACTGTTAGTACGAGTGCACTTACAGCGTCAGGTTCGACTCGAGATCTTTCTTGGTAATTCTCATTGAGTGATGTTTTTAAAGAAAAGTGATTAAGTGAGAAAATAACTGGCAGAATAATCAATACTGAAAGTCATTGTTAGAAGGAGCACCGCCCAGAACATCACAGAACACGAATGACCAAAGATTTTTAACCTTTCTGGACGTTTCATTTTGGTGTCTCGCTCTCAGTCTCTCTGTGATTGGTTTTGGTTTCTCTGATGGTTTTTTTGCATATTTTTGTCTCTTTGTGATTTCAGTCTGTTTTTTTGTGTGTGGTCATCTTTTTTTATGTTTTTGTCATTATCAATACCCTTGTTGAAATATTTAGTCACGTTTATTCAGTTTCTCGTTATTTTCATATTTTTTTCTTTGGATTTTTCCATATTTGTCATCATTTTTTTTGTCTTTGTTGTAATTTTTAGCTTCTACTTTAAGTCTCTTTATTGGTGTTTTGAGTGTTTTCAGTCTTTTAGCTGAGCTCGGTTCAGGTTCAGGGTCTTCCTGCCTCCTTTCTTCAGCCTGTCCAATCATCCATCCAACGGTCCAGGTCTTGTTAGGCGAATAATTACAGGGATGGAATCGCTGTTATATAAATATGAATGATGGACTTCAATAGTAAAGTGTAAAGTTTTGCTTGATGGATAAACATCATTGAATTTAATCTGGTTGAGGATTTTTCTGGAGCTGTAAGGTGATTCGGTGCAGGTTCAGCGGGTCGAGCAGGCGACCCGTGTGTCGTACGGCTGTTGCCTTAAAGTTGTTTTTTTTTTTAAGTCTACATGTAAAAGAAGAGACGAATCTTCTTCGGGGCAGAAAATGAACTCCAGGCCAAATTCCTGGAAGATTAAGTGCAGCAGTTTACTGCCAGCGATGATAAAATGCAGCTTCCTGTCTGAAGCAGTTTGAACCTGCTTGTCAATTTCTAATGATGTCATTAGTAGGGACTGTTCATACGTTTTCCCCTTACAGCTTCTGTAAAACCCGTCCAGTGTTTGGACATTTTTCCTGAAGTGACACAGAAAACATGTCTCATGCTGTATTTAACATTTGTACATCCCTACAGACTCTCATGTGTACAGCTAAAATAACATTTTGATATCTTTTATTGTTTTAAAAACTATAAATCACCTGCCGATGTTTGCAGTAAAGTTATCACACAAATAAAAATGTTTTTATCGTTACCCTGTGGTGTCTGTGCAGTCCCTGAACTAGAAAACCACCAGCTTGGATCCAAAAACATGTTTTATTGAAATTATTTATAAATGTTTTGGTATTTTATATTTTTAGAGTCAGATTCCTGCTCAAGAACTGAAGGTAAAATCACGTGGCTACAAACGGTTAAACATTGATGCATTTTATTGATCCGTTTTAGATTTGAAGCGTCAGGGCGGGAAACCGGCTGCACGAGAGGTATAAAGATCCGACATCTAAACATAAAACTGGAGAAAATGTCGTTTTTATTTCTGTGCTGATAAAATAACACCACAAGAGGGCGCTGCAGCGTGTCAGCCCAGGTGTGTTTACTGACACCGTGTGCTGTGGGAAAAACCACGATCCAAGGTTGACGGGTGAAAAAATGTGACATGCGTGCTGGAAAATATTTTAACTCTGGCAGAGATTTATTTATAATATATTTAAGTGTTTAAACTAGTGTTTATGGCTTTAAGTTTCATTTTTGTGTCATTTTAAGTCTTTAAGTCTGTTGTCCCTCTTTGTTGACGCCAAATCATTTTTAATTCAACCAAACCCTGAGTTTGTTTGTCTCTGTCCGTTTTTTGTTGGGTTTTTGAGTCTTTCTTAATGTTTTTGACTCATTTTGCATTTTTTCCTCTAACTGGCCTCCTTGGGCTCATTGTTCCTGTCTCATAAAGCCTCTTCAGACTGAGCTCGTGGACCGGGGGCCTTGGCCCTGTGTAATCTAGTGTGATAGCCAGAGGGGTGTGATTCATGGTGGCAGATATTAACTGAATTCTGGGAAAGAAATACTTTTTGCTGCATATTGCAAGTTATTAATTTTATTTTAAAGCTCGAACAGTATCTTTTCTAAAAACCGGATTTGCCATTATGTAGTTCTGCACTTTTATTGCTTTTCTTGTTGTTTAGAGTTTTGAAGCCGTTTGCTTTTCTTTCCGGTCAGTTTGCGTCTGTTTGTATTAATATTGCGTCGTATTTATTTTAGAATATTAAAGTGTTTTTGGTTGTTTTGAGAATTTATCTCTGTGTTTTTACTGGCTTGTGTCGTTGCGTTGTTTTCAGTGCATCAGTAATTAAACCCCTTCAGGCGCTGCCCGTCAGTGTGGATGGCAGATAAAAACCACAGACTCCAATCACTGTGAAATGTGGACGTCGGACGTTCCGAGTTGCACGTGAAGGCAGCACGTTCAGGGCGGGTGGGTTGAGGGTGCCGGAGTGGCTCAGCCTCCAGCCCGCACGCGCTCAGTGTGTTTATAACGTGTGAAGCCTTCAGGTGACCCGTCCGGTACCCGCTGCATCACCACCGGGATCTGCGGCGGCTCTGCGGAAGCGGAATAAAGTGAGACGGAGACAGATCCACGCACACAGAGAGACTTCTGCTCGGTGAGTTTGTGAAAGTTTCATTCTGCGTGTGGATGCGCTGCTGCTGTCTCAGGAGGAAAGATTTTTTTAAGTGTGTGTTTTTAATTTTTACTGTTCTTATGATTTATTCCTGATGCATCGGTGACGTGTTTGGTCCACAGAGGACACGTGTGTTAAGAGGAGACTCATCCTCCCGTGTCTCCGCTCAGGAGGTTTGTGGGAAGTTTCCAGCAGATTTTAAGCTGATGAAAAGGTTTAATTTAATCTCATTCAGTCCCGGCAGGACTAACGACACCCGTTTAGAAGGTACAGTTCTGCTTATATAAATATCTTCTGGTGATGTGAGGAATCCTTGATGGGGAGGTTTCAGGCTGGGCACTGTGGAGGAGTTGTGCTGGTGCCTGAGGTGGCCTTAGTGCCCACAGAGGAAGAGTATTTTTGTCACTGGGGAAGTTTATAGGGTTTTGTTGGCATTTTGGTGGCAGCTGAGGAGGATCCAGGGAATTTTCATGGTCAGCGAGGACACCCCGTCTTGTGTCTTTGTTGGAGCTTTGGCCACTGAGGGTTGCAGAGTAGGAGCTACAGCCCATCATACAGGTTCGATGTGTCTTCTGGATGACTTTGCAAAGTGTAAAAATTGCAGACATAATTTATGGACTCTTCACTTTATTTTTACTAAGAAAGAGAGAATTTTAAGCCCGAGGCAGAGTTACTGCAGACTGAAAGTGGAAAAACTGAGACATGTTGTTGAAACTTCTTATTTCTGCTCAGCAGGCTGTTCTCCACCTGCTGGATGACTCATTACATATGAATGAGCTTCTCTTTACACTTAAAAACATCATTTAATGTCCATGAATTAACATGAGTGTGACAGCTCTGAGTTAGAAGCTTTTAGGGCTAAACTAAAGGAGCCCACAGGAGTTTTTCATGGACATTCGAGCTGTGAGTGGCCCTGTGAGCATGTTTGAGGCACCTGCAGCCGAGGCTGTTAGAGGCAGAACCACAGAAGGATCTGACGGTACAGTGGCTCCGTGTCTCTGCCGTGGGTAAACCTCCCCCCATTGTCCCGGCCTTTCCTGTTATGGACTTCACCCCCTCCTCTGCTGTACAGTGTGACCGTGGGGCTGCTGCTTCCTGTCCTCTGTGTGTGTTTGTTGTTTCCTGGCTGCTTTGTGTCATTGTGTCGCCTCTCAAACTGCAGCGCTGCTGCTGTGCAGATATCAGACACCTGTGTGCTCTGCGTGGGAGCTCGCTCAGACACATGACCTGCAGCGTGTCAGTGACAGACTGAAAACGCGACATTTCAGTTTTCTGGTTTTTATATTCTGTCCTGAAACGATGTGATTAGAGAAAATGATCTGTTCACTATTTTGTTTTTTTGTGCATTAAAATGCAAAAATTCTCTGATGTGTTGATTTGAGTGTTTTCTGCTTCGTTTGGTCGTCGGACTCTTTGCTGTGGGAACTCGGTGTTTGTCTGGCTTCCACAATAAGACGTCATCAGCTCATTCTACTGAGTCACCTATTCATTCCTTATTTATACCAATAGAGTCGGTCCTGAAACCAAATCAAACTGAAGGTGAATAATTCTCAGCAACAATAAATCCGAATAGACCCAACGATCATTGGACCTTAAGCAAACATGCAGACTGACCACCGACCAGAAGAGGAAACAGCTGCATGATAATCTGTTAATGAACTTAATTAAGAAGCTGAACATCACAAGGCTTTGCTCTGCAACAGGTAAGTCACCTGCAGAGACCTCAAAACCCCCAAAGTCCTCAGTGATGATGGGACGCAAGCGCTGACCTTTGTCCAAAGTTTTCAGGGGGACAGAGAGAATCAGGGGACAAAAAACTATTTGGACTTTTTTCTAGAAAAGGTTTAATAACTATCCCCCAAAAATCAAATCAAGTTCGGGTTTCTTTTGTGGGCCACGAGTCTGAGGTGACCAGAACAACACAAAAACTGGTGGAGACGGATGCAGGGCTGAAGGAAGACGTGCACTGGCTTTGGTGTCCTTCTAGTTTCCAGTGTTTTAATGCATTTCCTTCACTCCTTCATATTTTTAAAAGAGGCTGACATTGAGATTAGTTGGGGGATTAAACTGTGAAGACTCTTGACTTCAGAAGGAAGAAATCTAAGTGGCCTAAAAATGAGCACAAATAACTTGTTTCTGCAAAATTAATTGGTTTAATTTAAAGGAAACTTGAGGAAGAGCCCTTTAAATCTGCAGGTTCGCTGAATCTGTGAAGCTCCTGAGTGGAGCCCGTTGAAGCTACTTGACTCCCTCTCGGTCAGGAGAGGGTTTTACTCTGTTTGTATCAAGCTGGCTGCTGAGTGAAAGGAGAGAAAACGAGGAAAAGCTCATGTCAGCGTGAGGCGTGGAGGAAAACTGACAGCAGGTTTTGGCCCAGAGATGGAGATCGGCGAGCACGCAGCGGGCTTTTTGCTCGTGTTCTTAAAAGCCGAGTCAAGCTCCATGAGTTGAATCAACAACGGCTCCTGATAAGTCTTATCTGATGGCTGCCGGCCAAAGAGCAGTGAAGTTCAAAGCTGGGCTGCAGCACTTAGGAAGAGCCTCACTTTCACTCGTGGTTGGAGTTTTTTGTTTTCGTCAGTCTGGAACATTTAAAATGAGCAGCAGAGAAACATCCAGAGACAAACAGGCAGACGCACTGATCCCAGCGGGCACTCGAATGACAAAGCAAGATGTCATCCGTGCACGTTACAGCACAGCGTGGAGAGCAGAGGAGAAAATCACAGTATTAGTGCAACCTGCAGCTGGTTAGTGAAAGTTACACATGTCAGGCTGCTGGGGGCTGAGTCAGCATCACCCAGAACTGAAACAGCACTTATTCCAGACTGTCCTGTCCTCAAATATCCTGAATTTATCTCTCTTACAGTTTGTTGAACTTTAAACATAATTAAAATGAAAAAAGTCCGAAAAGGCGAGGCCGAACTCTGACCTCAGGTAGCTGCCAACACGCGCGGAGACAAAGACGACCATTAATAATCCTTCCACAGGGTGACCTCCAGAAACCTGTTTAGAAATGAGAAAACAACATGAAGGGTTTCATCCTGCATGGATGCTTCTTTCTGTTGCCTCTAACTTTTCCACGTCTGGGAATCATGTGAGCAGATCTTCTTGCTTTCACGGCGTGACAGGATGCAGCGTCCTGCGCTCTTGCTGCTGGACTGAAGGTGTAATCTGTCAAAGCATCCGTGCTGCGCGGTGCTTTCCGTGGTTGAAGCGGGCGTTCCGATCCTTTCTGTGTTTGATGCGCTTTGCAGCATCCCAGATGGATTCCTGGAATGTGCTTCTCGTTCTCCATGGATGTAACGCTCTGATTCAATCCAGCTGATCCCGTCTGAACTTCAGGTCTGTTTTCCATTCTGCTCTTTGTGGCTTTGATACCGACTGCCTTCATATGACCCAGGAGTGTGTCGGCTGCTGGGCGGCAGGACGGCTGCTTCAGACTCCCCGAGGAAGAACTTCTTTGGATCAGTGGAGATGCTGAAAATCAGTTTCTGATCCATCAGGTAGGTGTGTGTGTGTGTGTGTGTGTGTGTGTGTGTGTGTGTGTGTGTGTGTGTGTGTGTGTGTGTGTGTGCTTTTGTACATGCTGGTGTGTGTACTGTTGCACTGAGGCTGCCTCGCTGCAGTTTGGTATCAGCGTCTGTGCTCCTGAGCCTGCGGTGGGAACAAACTCATCAAAGCTGCACCAGGTGTCCTCCTCCCTGCATTATATCCCTCCTGCGTCTCCTCATTACCTGCAAAGTGTTCTTTACTTTTGGTGCTGAAAGTTTCATGTGGATCTCCTGAACGTCTAAAGTTCAAAGGACTCAAAAACGCTGGAGCAAAATGACTCGAGTTAAAGAGTTAAAGAGTCAAAGAGCGCCAAAGCTCAACTTTGAGGGCCTGAAAGGCAAAAATATACAAAATATACATGGTAATATGTTTCACATGGCTTCGTTCAACAAAATAGTAAATTTATTGTATGCAAAATAAATCTGCTGCTCCCGAGGGAGGCAGGTGGGACGTTTCTCAGATGTGGGATAATCCACATGTGTATTTGCTGTACTTGTAGCTACATTATGTTTAATGTTTTGGCTGCTGTATCAGAGGAATTTGGGGGCTAAATAAAGTTTATCTTCTCCTAAATTGTCCGAGAACCTGAGGGACTAAGAGGGAGTTTCCATCCACATTTCTCAGCACTCCTGATGCTTCTGTCTTATTTTTCCCTGCGATAACGTCAACGTGTCCTCTGAGGATGGAAAAAGTTTACGAGCCACGTAGCGAAAAGGCAACGTCGCTCATCCAGACTCGACGCGCGATGTCAGCTCCTCCATTAAAAGTGATGGAAAGTCTCCTTTTGTCCGCGGCCCGGCTCGGCCTCAAAGAACCAGACTCACCGGCCCTCGAGTCCTAACTCACTGTAACGGCCCACGTTAGTCTTCATCCCGAGGGGGGAGGTGATGAGATGTTTATGCACGGAGCAGGTCGAAGGTCAAATGAAAGCTTTGTGTAGATTTGCATTTTGTTATCGTGCAGTTGTGTTTGCAAATTAGAAAGTCTGTCTGTGCCAGTCAAAGTGTGAGCGCACACACATAATTATTATAGTTATTTATTATTATTTAAAGTGATTTAATGAGTCATATTTACCTGGAGACTGACTTCAGCTTTAAGTAAACTCAATATTTCTGCAGTTTTGACTTCGATGTGTCAAAAGAAGCAAATTAAAGATTTAATCTTTGGCTCCAGGAACTCGAGAACCTGTCGCTGTTCATGTGGACGAGAACTGGGGCGGCGATTAATCATAAAGCAGACAGAGGGCAGCTCCTTGTGTAACGTACACGAGTCATGCAGGAATATTATTTCTTAATCAGACGGATGATAAAGCAACATGAAGTGTTACACCCTGATCCAGCTGCACTCGCTCTGCTAATGAATGAAATAAGTGACATGAATTTTTCTCTCTTATTGTACTTTATTAAAGAAGTCCAAGCTTCCCACCGCGTGGCCTCCATGGACCCACGCGCACGAAGTCCTGTCCGCACTTTATGTCTGTATTTGTCGCTGAGCTGTAGTTTGATTATTCCCAAAGCAAGAGTCGGAATGATCCCATAAAGTTCCCTGATCAGGTTTTCATTCGTTTGTGCCAATCCCAGCAGCTCCTGATGTTTGTGTCACCGGCCGTCCTAACGAGGTGTTTCTGACGTCTGTCTCTGCAGCGGCCTCCACGTCTGTGCAGCGCCGGCTGGATTCTTTCTTTCTGTTGTAGTTCTGCTTAAAAGTAGTAGTTCTGACTTTCCATTTCTCCTCACCTTTATCACTTTTCTTTCTTTTATATTTTTCTGCCCCGCCCTGGTTAGTTTTGCCTGTGCTGTCTCACCTCTGACAACTCCAGGCCTCGAGGGCCGGTGTCCTGCAGGTTTTAGATCTCACCTTGGGTCAACACACCTGAATCACATGATTAGTTCGTTACCAGGCCTCTGGAGAACTGCAGGAGCTAATTTAGCCATTTAAATCAGCTGTGTTGGTTCAAGGACACATCTAAAGCCTGCAGGGACACCGGCCCTCGAGGCCTGGAGTTGCCCACCCCTGTCCTAAACCAAACCAGCCCCGTGGTGTTCAGCACCAGTGAGTGAAAATAAAATAAAATGTGCAACACAAAGCTCTCACCGCCACGCTAACTTTGATCTCTGACTCACCGATCATCCTCATTTAGACTTTGTGCTTCTCTTGGAGCCGTTAGCGCTCGTTAGCAGCACTGACGAGGCTAACAACCAGAGAAACTGAACCCGCCACACAGGGCAGCACATGTGTGGCTTGAAGGCAATAAGACTTTTGGTTAATATTGAGATGATGATTATTTCAGAAAATTACCCAGACTTGTAAAAATTGTGCATTTATTAAGTTTAAAAAGAAGAAATGAGTTTTCCGAAGGAGGTGAAGTAAATAAACTAACCCTGCCTCCGCCTGGTGGGGAACAGAACTGGGCTTGATTTTGATTGTCTCATTTTAATAATCGTTGGAAGCCAAAATGATAAATTCAGTTAGGATTCAGCTGTGCTGTATGCTGGACCTCGGCTTGTGGGGAAAAGGCCTGAAAACGAGCTTAAATGTCGATAACCTGTTCATTCCCAGCCACTTGTCAGGGGAGCAGTTACTCCAGAAATTCCCCCTAGCTCCTCTTGCCGTGGGGCATTCCCAGCCACATGGCATAATTAATCTATCCAGCATGTTATGGATCCGCACCGGGGTCTGCTTTCAGCGGGACGTGCCTGAAATACCTTTTGTCCAGGAGGCATCTCCTGCTGCTTTCCTGTGGTGAGGCAGCGCCGCTGCTTTTCCCTCATTTAAACCCATTTTGGTCGGACGCAGTTAATAATAGGTCCACTTTGGGGCAGTTTTGGGTCTGTGGTTTTGGAAATTGCTGAGAGCTGGAGTGAGTTTGGTTGCATATTAAACACACAGGTCACAAAGGCTGTTTTATATAGCTTGCTTGGTATAGCGTGGCTCTGAGTTCTCACCGCAGGGGTCCTGGTTTGATCCCACTCTCCGCTGTGTCACCCCTCCACTCGCTCCCTTTTCTTCTCTGCTATTGTCTCTTTAACACAAAGGTTAGACGCACAGAAGAAGGAAAAACACCGTCCATGCGCTCGTGCATTTCTCTGCTGCTCGCTTAAAGCGCATTATCTGAAAGTGTTTATTTCTGTGCAACCTTTCATTCAGACTCAGACTTTTTAAATGCTTCCACTGATTTTGTTTTCTAAACTGCACGTTTTTGCATAGCTGAGAGCAAAAATCTGTCAGGCTAGAATAAACTGGTAATGTACCTTTTCACCCACTCTCTGCTGTGCACCACTTTAGCTCCACTGGGGAAATTTACAGTGTTTTGCTTTAGCAGTGTCTCAGTGAGGACTGTTCCCTCCTTTCCTCATTTTGGAAGCTTAAACTAAACCTGCACCATCACAGCAGGGGCCTGAATGGGTGGAGAAGTCTCCGCCCACTGCCGTGTGATTGTTGAATGAATGATGGCAGGTGAAGTTTTTTTAGAGTTGCTCAGAGTTTCATCATCCCGCTGATGCCAGTTTAGGCTGATCCAGGGTTAGCATCACAAAATAAAACATTCAGGGCCGCGATTAAAATGTCAAAAATCTTTGAAACCACTGCTAAACACACAAATATGCAGACGTTGATGAAGAGCCCAGAAAAATATCCTCGTCTTCATCCGTGAAGGGTTTTGTATCATTAAACAAACCCCTTGTTCTTCCTCTGTTTCCTGCAGGATCCAGCTCTCTGGACACAAACACGTGTTTTTTTTTTAATCTTTTTTTTTTGTGAAGCTGAGAAATTCCCCACCTTTCAGTGCCACAGAGGACACAAACCACACAGCGAGAGAGTCCATTCATTAGTTCGTGTAAAATTTTATGTTGTTCTGTGAGCTCGACCCAGAACTCCCAGCCAGTCCCTCAGGTCAGGGCCGGGCTGCTGTGGTTAATGGACTCACTGACTCGGTGCTGGGAAAGTTCTCAGCCCTGCAGAACATGCAGAGCTGGTTCTTATACCCACTGTGCAGGCGGATTTACAGTACGCTGACCCAGAAACCACAGTCAGGTCAGCCTTTTATGTAATTTGGGCTGTTTACTGAGCTCCGGGGAGTCTGGCTGCCTTGAAGGGAATTTCAATTTCTCATTTCAGCTCCGTGTATTTATTCTTGGACTCTTCTAGAGTAACTTTGCATGATTCACAGTTTCAGATTTGCTCTTATTCATCTTTATTCTGCACTGGTGCAGGCATGAGCAGCATTAGCTCCTCCCCCTTTAAGTCACCTTTCTTCTTATTCGCTGCCATAAACAGAAAGTTAAAGCAGGGGTGGGTGGGGCTTCTGTGCTTGGACTGTCTGATTTCTATGACATCGAATGGATCCAAGAATTAAAAAGTGTCAAAGTTCGGTTTACCTTACGGGAAAATTAAAGCTCATGGCGAACTGTGATTCTTTGCAATGACCAGCAGGGGGCGACTCTTCTGTTTGAGAAATGAAGCCTTTGGCACCTTAAGCTTACCGTAACTCTGTTTCCACGTTGAATGCAAGGAGATTGTTGTTCTGTAACACCTGATTTTCTCCCTTTGACTTGATCCGCTTCCTTCCTGTTCATTGGAAAAGTGGCAGCAGAAGAAGACGTGGCGTAGAATCATGCGTAGGATGAAACTGATCACAGTTGTTTCAGGCTCCGTCAGTATGGCTGTAGTTGCTTTTCTGTGGAGGTGCACATGGTGCAAGTTATGCCGTCTGATGTATATATTCAAATATTTTAGTTGGGTTTTAGCTGTCACCACCAGAGATGGGCAGTAACATGTTACTTGTAACGCGTTACTGTAATCTGATTACTTTTTTCAAGTAACAAGTAAAGTAAGGGATTACTATTGCAAAAACGGTAATTGGATTACCATTACTTTCCCGTAGGAACGCTGCGTTACTGCGTTACTAAAACTGTGATTTTTTTTTTTTTTTTTTTTTTTGCAAGAATGTCTCATGACAGTGACGTAAGCGAGTGCGACGTTCGTGACAACAGAATCAGAATCAGAAAGGGTTTTATTGCCAAATGTTGAGCGGGTTTACAACATTAGGAAATTGCTGCGGTGCTTCAGTGCAAACATACTGTTATAAATTAAGCTTAAATAGACATGAAAATAAAAATGAGAATAAGAGTTAAAAGTGCTATATATATATATATATATATATATATATATATATATATATATATATATATATATATATATATATATATATATATATATGAGTGCAGGTGGTGATCAGTGCCAAACATGGAATGATGCAGTGAGCTGTGTGCAGATCAACAATGGATCATATATCGAGTGCAGAGAGAGTATGAGCGTGCAGCGTTTAAAGCGTGGAAGTACTGACCTTACTTTGAGTTTGATTCCATAAAAAGTGACAAAAACATTAGTGTCCGCTGTGCGTGGGAAGAAAACTTCTTTTTACAGCGAAAAAAAAAACCCCTAAACAAGCACAGAGTGCGCAATGATGTAATGGGAAATTCACTCGCAGATTCTTCCACTGACCGCTGCGGCGCACCTGCACCAGGGTAAACCTCCGCCTACCTCACTCCTGCTTTACAGGTGAAAATAGAGCAACAGGACCGCTGAGTCTTTGACTTTATTTATTTTCTGCTGTGTTTTACTTGCATCTATTTGAAAGATTGAGTGTAAACACAAAAAATATTTTATTTTATGAGCTGGAATGTGCAGAAAACAGGTTTAAATGTTAAACTAATTTCTTCCAGTCAGAGAATGTTGCAGATAATAAAATGTTTGCTTGATGCATAAAGTTAAAAGATTAAAACTAATAAAACAAGTTTTAAAAAGAGACTTTTCCATTTGATTACATTTTGTATGATGGATTATGTAGAAAAAGTAGAATTGGGCTGAAAGATCTATCACTTTATCACCTCTTCAGGTTGTACATCGTGTTTTTAAAAAGTAACTAAGTAATTAATTACTTTTGAAAATAAGTAATCAGTAAAGTAACGGGATTACTTTTTTGGGGAAGTAATTAGTTACTGATTACTTTTTTCAAGTAACTTGACCAACACTGGTCAACACTAACTGAAGTTTAGCCAGATGAGATCCTCCGTCTCTTCAGTTTAATAGAACCAGAGACGCTAACTTGTCTCGTGTGGTTTGTAAGATGACAAAAAACTGAAGTGTCTTTCTAGAAATGGTTAAACTGTCCGCTTTTATTCTAAACACCAACATGGGAAAAAATCCCAGCATCCGCCCATCAAATCAAACTTCTGTGAATAAATTAAAATTTTTTAAAAGGGACAAAAGTTAGATCACATTGTTCCAACATCACTTTCCCATATATATCGCTCCAGTCCTCCCCAGGTATCTCAGTATTATTGTGTGATTGTTCAGGAAGCGACTCCTTTTGCCTTTTGTTCGTGTGTGTGTGTGTGTGTGTGTGTGTGTGTCTTTCTTTTGTGGTGGTCTGTGCTGTCAACGTGGGACTCTGAACATCTCGTGAATGAGCTGCAGGCTTTGCACAATCGCTGCTTTGGGAGTGAGTGTGTTTTGCTGTGTGTGTGTCCATCCTGCAGGCGAGGTGCATTCACAGGCGGAGAATGGCTCTATTGTGGCTGCCGGTCGTTAGGATGCTCTGTGTGCATTTTGTTGTTTTTCCTTCCTCCTCTGTTGTTTCCTGAGTGTGTGTGAAGGAGACAAAAAGGGAGAAGACAGAAGATTTCTATTTAATCTGTAAAATATCGTCCCTGCCTCGGATTTTAGCTTCCATTCACTCACTGCTTCTTCATCCACTCTATTATTTTGTGATTAAACTGTCTAAGTTTCATTTTTTAAACTAATTTGGCACAAATGACATAAAGGACAAGAGAGGCTGATGCAAATCCTCACATTAGGCTGTGAAAATGAGATGCAGGCTTTCTTTCACCGCACACCTAATAAAACTTGGAGCTGCTCAGTTTTTGTAGTGATTAAACAAAAAACAAACAAACTGTGAATTAATGTCATGTGAAGATCACAGTTACCTTACCTCGGGGCGATCGTGGCTCAAGAGTTGGGAGTTCGCCTTGTAATCGGAAGGTTGCCGGTTCGAGCCCCGGCTTGGACAGTCTCGGTCGTTGTGTCCTTGGGCGAGACACTTCACCCGTTGCCTACTGGTGGTGGTCAGAGGGCCCGGTGGCGCCAGTGTCCGGCAGCCTCGCCTCTGTCAGTGCGCCCCAGGGTGGCTGTGGCTACAATGTAGCTGCCATCACCAGTGTGTGAATGACTGAACGTGTAAATCCTTAGGGATTAAGTTACACGCTATACAAATACAGACCATTTACCTTTGGACAATCCTAAATGGCTCTAAATGGATAAACACAGTGATGGACACCATCAGGTTCTTCACTGAGTCGCTTACGGGAAATTAGAAGTAGAGCTGTATAAATCATTGACTGTTCATAAAAGATGGATACAGCCTCTGTTACATCATCACTTGGTTTGTGAATCAATCCAAACTTTATTTATGAAGCAAAGATGGAACTCAAAGTGCTGAACAAATGAAAAGCAGAAAATAAACACAAGTTCCTATCGTCACCCTCCATTCCTACACCCCAACATACACATTAGACCCCCAATTTTTTTTTTCTTTTCACTCTTGCCATCTTGCTGTTATGAAGGCAGATGTTACCTGTCTGTCACACACAGTAAGGCAGACTCATCCATCTGGACCATGACTTCCAAAATGTCCATCCTGCTCTATTCAACAGACTCAAATTAGCACCTGAGGCCATAAAATGATGAGGAAAGTGTTCACTGAGGTGACAGAGCGCAGCAGCTCGGGTTTATTCTTCTTCTCTACACACAGCTTTGTTCTCACCTGCTGCTGGTTGTTTAAAAGGAATAACTACATACAGCAGATATCTGAAGCTTCAGCTCGCAGCCTCTGAGACCGAGCAGGCCTTCCTCAGAAAAGCTCTGCTGTTCATTCACTTTGCAACTCTTAGTGTTATTAAACTTTGCTGAAGCGCGATGTTCTCTGCTGTGAGCATAAAAGGTGTCAGTAAATGTGTAAAACCACTTTGTTATTAAAACATGAAATATCTGAATCCCCAACCTGCAAACTGAACACTAAACCAACACACACAGGAGAGTTACAGCCCTGAAGGAGAAGCAGATGCTTCTGTGCGTCTTTTTTTTATTGAGTCCTGCTCCAGGGTAGGAAAATGCTCCGCATTGTTTTGCAATGTGCAGCCCTCAGAAAACCCAGCAGGCTTTGATAAAAGGAATCTGACTCCAGAGGCTCGGAAAACTTGGAGCTGATGCCCATCCATCATTCCTGATCTCGTTCTCTGCCTGAAAACAAATACACGTCTTTTCCAAAATGTCAAACTGTTCCTCTGACAGCGAAGGAGAGAAACTGCAGCATGGCCACATCTGCCCGTCTGAGAGGGATCATGTGTGTGTTCATTGTTCCCGTTTCTCTCCAGAATCTATACAAAATAGATTTTTGTGCATAACTGACGTCCGACTGCATCCCGCTGTGTGAGTATTTACTCATGAGGACTCCTGAGTTTATTTCAGTTTGAGGAACGTTGTCTAAAGGCTGCAGCAACTAAGGAAACTTTGTACTTCTGAGGCTTTTCTCCAGTTTTACCTCATCATCAGAAGAGGTGAGAACATCAGAAGGTATTGAAAGTCTGTTTGACTGATTTGCGGTCAGTGTGAGACGTGTTCAATAACTCCAGCTTTGCCTTTTAGTGCCTGTAGGAAAAACATTTAATTAAGTCCAGGATTGTTCTTGGAGGATTTCCTGCAGCAGTGTGGGCAGCAGCAAAGCTCAACCACAGACACTCTGAGTTTTCATTTTGGTATCATATTATCATATGTAACACTGGTCCAAGCCAACATTGTATTAGATGGCAAAATGTGGCTTTTGGGAGCAGAAAGTAGGGCAGATATTCTTATAGGAAGCAAGTAAAGCTCTATTTTCATAGCATTTTTTGCTCATAGGGAAAAGTTGTGTTAGAAAAGGATATTGAAAGTGTACACAGAGACTGAGTGACAGACGGACAGAGGACCACCCAGTCAGGCTTACATCAGTGTCTCAGCCTCAGAGGATGTCAGCTGAGCAGCACTGCGTTTATACATCAGCTGCCTCAAGAGGAGCCACGACAGCTGGGTCACGGCTGAGGATGTGCTGCCTCAGACCAAAGGTCAGGACCCGGTGTGGGTCACTGACCTGGTTCTAGTGGAGGCCCCTGCATGATAGCAGTGGAAGATTAGCTTTGAGAAGTCATGTTCACCATGAGAAAGAGCTGCAGCCCGGTCCCACGCAATTAATAACCCCGAAAAAGGAAAAGCAAGAGCCGGCCTGGTATTTATAGACGAGACCAACAGGCTCCTGCTGCTTACAGTTAGCATGGAAAGATGCTCGCAGTATCCGTGGTAATGTTTGGATGTTCAGGTTACCATGGATACTGTGAGCATTTTTCCACAGTTAATGAAAAAATCCACCCTCAGCAGCACAGTTCTGTGCTTTGTTGGAGGTTGATGAGGTCGCTCCCATTTCAGGGAGTCAATCACTGGATGACACAGCTCTCGCTCTCAGACATACCTGGGCTTGTCTCGTTGCTGTGTGTACTAAGGAATAGTGTTTCTGCAGTGATATAACGACGTGCACAGGTCTAGAAACAAGTCGCCAGGTTCGATTTGATGCTTAATTTTAGGAAATCTGCAGATAAGTGCGTAGTATGCAAGTGGTGCCTACTAATAGAAGTAAGCCCGCACACTTGGGTAAAAGTTTAGTGGCATCACAAAACAAAATATTCAAACATATTTTAATTCCTCCACATTACTATTATTACTTCCAGGCTGGACGACTGTAATTCATTATTATCAGGAAGTCCTAAAAACTCCCTGAAAAGCCTTCAGCTGATCCAAAATGCTGCAGCAAGAGTCCTGACAGGGACTAGAAAGAGAGAGCAGATTTCTCCTGTTTTGGCTTCCTGTTAAGTCCAGAATTGAATTCAAAATCCTGCTCCTCACATACAAGGTCTTAAATAATCAGGCCCCATCTTATCTTAATGACCTTGTAGTACCATATCACCCTATTAGAGCACTTGGCTCTCGCTCTGCAGGCCTACTTGTTGTTCCTAGAGTATTTAAAAGTAGAATGGGAGGCAGAGCCTTCAGTTTTCAGGCCCCTCTTCTGTGGAACCAGCTTCCAGTTTGGATTCAGGAGACAGACACTATCTCTACTTTCAAGATTAGGCTTCAAACTTTCCTTTTTGCTAAAGCATATAGTTAGGGCTGGACCAGGTGACCCTGGATCCTCCCTTAGTTATGCTGCAACAGGTGTAGGCTGCTGGGGGATTCCCATGATGCTCTGGGTGTTTCTTCTTCACTCACCATGTGTTAACAGACCTCTATGCATTGAATCATATCTGTTATTAACCTCTGTCTCTCTTCCACAGCATGTCTTTATCCTGTCTTCCTTCTCTCACCCCAACCAATCACAGCAGATGGCCCCGCCCCTCCCTGAGCCTGGTTCTGCTGGAGGTTTCTTCCTGTTCAAAGGGAGTTTTTCCTTCCCACTGTCGCCAAAGTGTTTGGTGATAATAATTCTCCTTGTATTAGTGCCTCTGTCAGTGCGCCCCAGGGTGGCTGTGGCTACAATGTAGCTGCCATCACCAGTGTGTGGATGACTGAATGTGTAAAGCGTTATACAAATACAGACCATTTACCATTGTAGGATCTATCTTATAATATAAAGCGCCTTGAGCCGACTGTTGTTGTGATTTGGCGCTGTATAAATAAAATTAAATTGAGTTATAGTCACCCTAGTGGCACAAAAAAGTACTACAGCAGATATGCTTTTTTCATAGCTATTATTTGAATATGTATAATCTCTCTTTAATGGGTTTATCCAGTATAGCGGATGTTTGAACTTGTGGTGAAAGCCTGAGACACACAAAGTCAGCTGCATCTATCAAACTCTTTCTACACCGTGCTAAACTGTGTAGTTTCACATGCGACTGTAAACTTTGGTTTCCCATATTTTAGAACCTTATCAATCCCGACATCGATGTGTTTGAGTGTAGACGTGAGTTAACTGGCATTTATTACTGGACCCTTGGAGCCAGACGTGTCAGGAAATGTTTGTTTTAAATGTTCTTAAAACTCCTTTTTTGGGTCCCCGAATTTGAAGATGATCACAGGTGGGAAATATAAAAGTCAGTCTGATTTAGTTCGCTCACTGACTTTAACGTCATAATGAGGTAACAAAGCACCCGTCAAGCCGAGAAATATTATCAAATGAGTGAGATAAGGCACTTTTGTTCCAAGTGTGATAAGGACTCAGGATGTGTCCTCAGCTGCACTCTCTTTATTATGATGTGACCTATCAGTATTTAGAAAAGAGGCTCAGTGCTGCCAAATTAAACACGCTGATAACCATTTAGCGCTATTTATCATTTTCATGGCTTTATTTTTTTTTCTTCTTTTTGTTATCTCTTGCTTTGCTGTTTCTGAAGAATTTCATCACTCTGTTGATGATTGATTCATTATTTATTCTGTAAAATTTCTTGGACATGCTCTTTTTGATAAGTCCTCAGAGGCTTTTTTTTAATACATAGGAGAGGCAACCTTTTCTTTGTAATAAACATAAACAGATATATTAGATGCAGTTTTATTCGACTTTCTTCTGTTTTTCACTGTAAACACTACAGCGCCAGGTTTCCAACTGGAAGCTGCTTTGGAAAAGCTCCGTTTTCAGGAGGGAAAACTGCTGCTGAAGGCCTGAAGTGGAGCGCAAAGGCTGTTTTATGATTTCAAGTCACTGCTGACGTCGTTTAAAGTCATCTGGATGTGCTGCTTTTTCAAAACTTTGGCAGGAAAAATCGATTACGTGTGTCAAACGCATGCAATCACAATGATCGCTCCAATATCAGTGTTGATATGGGAATCATTCAGAGCATCAAAAATTAAACTTGTAAAGATTCCTCTGCAGGCAATGATGCAGCTGTCCATTTATTTTTACTATCACTCTCTCTTCTGTCTTTATTAGCTTCTTGTATTGGACAGTGAACAAAAGATTGACGCACACAGACACACACACATCTGCAGACCATCTGGTTGTGTGTCTAAGTTGGCGCACAGACAGCCTCCCCTTCCCTACAGCAGCACTATCGGACTCTATTGTATTAGTGTGTTTGTCCAGTCGGCTAATTAATAACCGCTTATCAGGATCGAGACAACAATAAAGTATTTCTGCCAATCCGAGCGCTTCCTTCCCATCTGGGCAATCCTGGGAGCCGGCGCCAAGTGACCCCACACACACACACACACACACACACACACACCATGTTTTCATATCTTTGTGGGGACATATAATTGACATAAAGCTTTCCCTAGCCCCTCCCCCTAACCCTGACCATGAAAAATGAATGCCTAACCCTGACCCTAACCCAACTGTAAGCCTGACACTAAAACCACATTTTGAGTCTCAAAAATGCCTTCAAACTCATGGGGACCAGGAGTTACACTGTACCTGCAGATGTATTGATATATTTTGTTTCTGTATATAACTTGTGCATATCCTTTGTTTGGATACTTATGTTATTGTGCATTACATACGTTGCCTGTGTTTACATACGTTGGCTGTGTACCTCTTAAACTTATTTTGTCTTTATTTATCTTATTCTCTTATCCAAATAATGTGAATGTGAAAACCTATAACCTGCCAATGGCGAGATGCCAAACTGTGTTTCATTGTTCTGGTAACAGTGACTCTGTCTGTCCATCTGTCCAGTCCCCATAACAACAACAACAATCTTTATTTATAGAGCACATTTAAAAGCCTTGGGCATACCAAAGTGCTTTACATAAAACAATAAAAAATAAAACAGTTCACACATTAACATCATATACATAAAGGTAACGAATTATGTTCACAGATAAAAGCCACCAATAAGAGTAAACTGCAGCACATAGGTTATAGCAAGGTAAGACTGTACCACCATGATAAAAGACACCAATAATGGAAAGATAGTAGAGAATTTAATACAATAGGTCAATAGGTCACTGCAAGCAAGCCAGCATTTAACTGGTAGAAAAGGCAAGTTTAAAAAGATATGTTTTTAGCTGTGATTTAAAAGAATGAATAGAATCAGACGCCCGGATAAGGGCTGTTGGTCCCCACGAGCATAGTAAATTCCAATTTTTGGTCCCCACAATGACATGTAAACACAAACACACACACTCTCAGAGGCCCAGACAGTAAGAAACCTGATGATATTACACTTTTTTGGATGGGTCAGACTTTTATTTGGGCATGTGACGTAAAATTATTAGAACATCTTATTTTTTATAATTTATTCTTTTGTACTTTGTAGCTGGAGACGTTGCATGTTTCCTCAGTGTTAAGCACTGATGAATAAAGCACCAGCATGGACGAGTCCTTGCAGACTTGCTGAGATGCAGATATATCAGCAGTTTGTAGTTATTAGTCATTTAGACATTAATATCCAACTTTAATCCACTGAGCTTTGATAAATATGAGCCTGAGCTCCGCCTCAAACGTGAAACACCCATGAAAATAGCAGTGTATTTGTTTGTGTACATAACTTTGTAAGTACATTGATTTACTCTGTAGACAGCATGTTTTTTTTATTATTATAATACAAAGTGTGAAAAAATGAAAAAGACTCATCCCATGATTTCTGGCGTGAGTGGTGTAATGAGTCACTTCACACCCACTGTTATCTTTTTCCCTTTGAAGGTGGAAAATATTAAAGTCATGTCGACAGCTCAGTTCACTCGAAACCAGACAGGGAGGGAAATAAGGGATCCTTCATTTCCAGAGACATGAGCGAACAGATTAGCGCCCGGCACCGTTTCACAAACTGGCACGAGACCGAGTTGGAAGCGCACATTGGAAGTCTTTGTGTAATTCTGCTAAAAAGACACGCATGATCGCAGACCTCCACCTCGGCTCCACCTCGGCTCCACCTCGGCTGGGAGAATAAGTCTTTCTCAAACAGAGATGAATACCAGGAAAGAACGGGGTGAAACCAAATTAGCTCTCCTGCCTCATTATCAGACTACGGCACCAAAAGTGTTGAGCACAGATTATTTTATTTGCCTTCGGATCATCCTTACTTACCTCATACTGTTTCTGACTGTGTCTTTCCTTCAGTGCAGCCACTTCAGGAAACTGTCTGCTCTTCATTTCCAGCTGTGGTACAGATGTGTCGAGTTTTGGCCCAATGCAATGCTTACAATCCTTCCACTGAAATGGAAAATGCTCCATAATGTTCATTTCTGGCCTTGTTGTGTATGGCGGGGTTGCCGTGCCTTTTTTAAAAGCAAAATTGTGATATGAAGAACACACGTACATGTTTAGACTCATCGTCTCATGTGCTGCTTACATTACAGCTTCCAAACAGAGACCAGTGTTGTGGTCATGTCCTCAATTGTCCTGCACATATTGTACAGTACAGCCAGCTGCCCACCAGGCTTTTCTTTGTGTGCATAAGTCCGTACATAGACACAGACACACAAAACAAACTCTTTGTTTTTCCATATCCTCAGGGGAAATGGTTATTTGACTTACAGCAGCACAATGTAGCTGACATAAAAGACTTTATTTTAGAGGCCATTGTTTCCTGCTGCTGACTGCTGGACAGAAAGCTAAAGGATGTGTGCGCGGTTACTAGAAATGGATGGTTTCTGGCTCACGGGCAACACAAATCGATTTCAGACCGCAGGAACTTTTTCATAACTGTTTGTTCACACTGTGAGAAGAAGTTCCTTAAAAGTTCTTAGAACAACATTTTGTGTGGTCTTAAAAAATACATGAAGTGAAGAGAAAAAAGCTGAAGTGCAAAATGAGTAAGAAGGTTTTGCAGTGTTGGTGGAAGCCGCCCACAGGGACAGTGACACTCCGACTGTCTGCATCATGTTGGACGTTTCGTAGTTTCATACTTGCATTGTGAAGCATTACAAACATGAAAGGCTAATGCAATACTTTTGTTAAATCCTCAAATTTAAAACTGAAAGTCTACACTTGAGTTTTTTTTTTTTTTTTCGGAGTCATTGTGGCGTTGAAGCGCACACATCAGCTCCACAGTTTGCTTTCAGTGGCCATTTTTACACCACAGGGTTGAGTGTGAACGTGTCACCTAGGCTTAGCAGACTGTGTTGATAAAGTATAAAGTTGCAACTTGCAGACTTGCTACTTGGTGCTAAGTAACAGACTAATGAAATGCTAAAGTGTCACTCACTAACGCTGGAGCTCAGACTTTGACAGGCCATACCACACAGCAGGGCATATAATTTATCAGATAATTGCTTTAAAATGCTCCACAAGTGCAGAGAGGTCCAGTTCAGGGACTCCAGTTAGCTGAGGTGAAGCCTTGCAAAGATCAGCTGGGAGTCAAACATTTTCAAGCATTTCACAAACTGAGCTACAGAGAAGTGAAGTCGCAAAAAGTTAATACTAATACTTATGGATACTTATGGATACAGTAGCTGTGTTAGTCTTCTTTTCTTCTCTGACACACATGTGAACATCGTCCCCTAATGAGACCGAGATGAAGGCAAATCCACGTCTCCCTCTAACAGGAGCTGGTATTTTACTGTGTTAGACTAAAATAACCTCTAATGTGATCTCTGCATTTTCTGGCTCTCTCACATACATACAACTGCACAGATCACCTCAGGGCGTGTTGCCACTAAGACATGTTATCTGGAAGTGCTTTAGTTAACGCAGGGGAAGAATCTCATAATGAAAGCTCCTCTGTTTCATTCTCTGCTTTGAAAACTGGAAAAAGTAAATAGCTTTAAGCCCAAATTACTGTTTGAAGGTTCTTTTTTTCTCTGTGAAGAAGAGGAGGTATTGCTTAGAGAAACAGAGCTGCTCATGTCAAGTTCAGTTCATGTTTATTTATATAGCGCCAAATCATCACAACAGCTAACTCGAGGCTCTTCAACCTGTAAGTAAAGAGCCTCCAGTAGTCAGGAGAAAACCAGCAATCAAACCAGTCAAACAACGCTTTATGAGAAGCACTCGGTGAAAGTGGGACAAATCACAATCAGAATACTTTATATAATTTCCTTGAGGGTTAATAAAAACTTCCTTTTAACTGGAAGAAGCATCTGGCTGAACCAGGCACAGGGACGGACGATGTTTCATGGTCAGATCAGGATGGTTCCATGTTTACGATTGCGACCTGTCCTGTGCCGCCGTTCATCAGCTTCTTTCCTACTTTATTTGGATTGGCAGTTAAGGAATTAAATTGATCTTGAAATGAATTGAAGTTGGCACAAAATCAAAATTCTGTGTAGATGTCCCAGACGGTTCTGGTCCAGCTGGACGCCGTTTTTCTATCCTTTGTTGCATGCTTGTGTTGAATCTCCTTAATTCACTTTCAGATGACCTGATTTATCTCATATTGACTGAGATGATTGTGAATTTGATTTTCGCCATAATCAAGCAGCCCCACTGAGACGTCTAAGGTCTGTACTGTGTTCTGTATGGAAAAGTTACCATATTTTCCGCACTATAAGGTGCATTGAAAATCCTTTAATTCTCTCAAAAATCGACAGTGCGCCTTATAATCCGGTGTGCCTTATGCATGAACTCTGGTTGTGCTTACTGACCTCGAACCGATTTAATGTGCTACACGGCGCTCAAAAATCTGTCAAAAATGTTTTAGTACGACTTTGCTGAGCTACGAAGCCGCACCGCTTGATGGATTGTCGGAGCATTACGGCTACCATATCAGGAGCCTCGCGGAGTAATCTGGGTCCTAAACTCCGTCCCTTCAGGTCCCAAAGTCAAATGAACACTGCGACATCACTGAGAGTTACAAACTGTTAACTGGGTAGCTGTAGCTCAGGCGGTAGAGCAGGTCATCTACTGATCGGAAGGTTGGTGATTTGATTCCTGGCTTCCCCTAGTCTGCATGCCAAATATCCTTGGGCAAGATACTAACCATAAATTGCTCTCCGATGCATCCATCGGAGTATGAATATGGGTGTGAATGTTAGTTAGAAGGCACTAAGTAAATGTGCTTGAGTGAATGGGTGAATGCACAAGTTGTTTAAAGCGCTTTGAGTGCTCAGAAGAGTGGAAAAGCGCTACATAATAGAACCAGTCCATTTACCAAACTGTCTAATTTCTTTCATCTTTAATAAAATGATCATTGTTACACCTGGTAAAGCAGCAACAATCAAGTTTAACATCCAGGCATCCATGAAAACAGGATTTATTAAATTCAGCGGAGTTAGAAGTTAGCAGCAAGTTAGCTCGTTAGTTTCCACCTAAACATGATATAGCATGTTCTGACTGAGAGATTTCTGAAACATTAAAACGTACAGCTCTGCTATCACTTCCAACATAAATGAAGACAGAAAACTAAACAGCAGTGACGTTTGTAGTGTTACTGAAGTTGGGCTAGCTGGTATATAATGATGTGCTACGTGTGGCTAGCGACACAGCTATGTTAGCATAACATAAACAGTGAAGCTGGAGAATGAACGCTAACTTTTTTCCACTCGATAAAAGTTAACGTGAGGGTTCCCGATGGATAGGGACAAATGCAATCGCATGGCAGGATGCTGTAAACGGACCAAACTTCAGTCAGGAGAACAACTGAGATAATCCATCCACAATACGAGGTTAGTCGTTAATATACTGCAGCAACACGGGAATAGAGCAGCTGCGGAGAATTCAACATTAATGAATCAATGGTACAGAAGTGGAGGAAGCAAGAAGAATGAGTTGAGTAAAGTTTGATCTGATTTTGTTTCGCCTAATGCGCCTTATAATCTGGTGCGCCTTATGGTCCAAAAAATACAGTAGATGGATTCAGCAAATCTGTTGCGATCGATCACACAGGCCTAGAGACCTGCTGGGAACTATTTGGCAACCTCCAGTTGCCAGGTAGAAATATGTGTTCTGGTTACTGTGAAATTGGTTGCTAACACCATTCAGGCTGACCAGGCTACTTCCAGAGACCAAACTCTGAGCTTTCCAATGGTTTATAAAGTTTCGCTGTAAGCCAAATATATTTGTTTTGGATGGTGGACATTTCATTAACATGAATTTTGTGGATAAAGTTCTTCATACCAGGAATTATACAGGGTCAGCAGCAATGAAGGCAGAGCTATTGATCCAGGAGCTGATTAATATTATAGTTAGGTTAAGTTTAGTTTGTGACCCAAAAAGTGAGACTACACCGATCCAAGCAGCCAATGAGGCAGAATATTTTCCCAGCAGTCTGTAACGCCACATCTTTAACCTGCAGACATTATAAAATCGCTCAGATGACGATAAGAATCAAAGCATCTCAAACTTTTGCACAACAACAGCGTGTGAGGGAGTTTGATTAGAGACAGCGGGATTGAGTTCCTCGGTCATCAACGAGCTATTAGTTCATTCTTTTCTACCAGGAAGTCAGAAGGACTTGCAGTAATTGCAGTCCCCTCCACTTACTGGAGATGTTTGTGCACATTATATTCAGTGCTGTTGGGGTTTTATCAAGAGTTTGAAGGAATGCGGGTTATGCTGTGGAATGAATCTTAACTGAATTTAATTACTGCCGTGAGGAAATGGAGGAACTGTTCGCCATTAGTTTGATTTAACGTTATATTTCTAACATCACAGGGGCACAGAACCTCCTCTCGTTCCACATCAGCGTTAAACTGGACCATAAATGTTTCCATAAGTTACTGACAAATTGTGTTTGGTCCTTTGCATCACTTTAACGTGCGCTGAAATACCGCTGTGCCCATTTTTAGTCACAGCTCTTTGAATTGTAACACGCTGCTGAGTTTCTGCCTCTAATACAGAAAAGGTTAAACTACTTTCTTCAAACTACTGATTCAAATGGAGAAAATAAATGCTTTGTTATTTTATGTTAATTGCTAAATAGCTCTGTTGGACTTGTAGTTTATCCTGTGAAACTGAAGTGTACACAGTGCTGTGCCACATTAAACCAGAAGACTGTAAAGCTGATTCAGCTGTTCCAGATGATCCAAAAATGAAAGGGCTGTGACTTCTGGAGCCTGCTGACTATAAGGGATACAGTCATATAATAGATGTTTAAACCAGTAGCCACGGTGACATCATCCATTGTTTTGCAGACTTGTTTCCAAAGCTTCTAATTGAAGGTTTTAGCCGTCGCCATCCAAGCTTTTTTTAAATTATGGAACTGAGCGAGGGCAATCGTACCAGGCTTCGTTGTCCCTCTGCACGTTACTGGAACTGTAACGCATCAAATAAACATTATTTTGTGTTTAATAAGGCTTGAAACTAGAGAAAGTGTTTACTGAGGTCACAGATCAGTTCCCAGAGGCAATGTCCCCCCTTTTATAAGCAATCTGTGGTTTAAACCCGGGACCCTTTGTTACCAGAGAGACTTCATCAAAGGCAGCCGAATTAAAATAAGTCAGTTAAACCTGATCCAAACACAGTGATCCTGAACACGCCCAAACACAGAGAGGAAACCGTGCACCCACTTTAATACTTTTCTTGGGAAAACAAAGGATGGCGTAGCTGTTTGGGTTGAGCTCTTCCCTTCTGCCTCCTCCATAAAAATCAAAGTAACCACCTCAGAGTTGTCCTTTATATTTGTTGACAGTTTGTATGTGAGATGTTAAACAGCTGATGTTTGCACCTCATCCTTTTACTCTAAACACGCTGACTAAAGACTCATTTCAGTCTGTTTAGGTCTGTTAGGGATTTAAAAGCCTGACGCACAAACTTAAGACCCGCGGCAATAAAACGAGATCCGGCCTGATTAGCCCGAACACATCCCGTATAATTACAGAACACGCCCACCCATTTGTACACCGACACACATCTCGTGTCTCCGGATGCTCAATCAGCTCCTCACCTTTGATATGAGGGGCACGTCTGATGACTCGTCTTCTATCTCTATTGTTACAGAGGGAATAAAAATCGTCCTCAAGCTCGACTCTGACGCGCTGCAGCTCTGGAGTTTGTTTCAGGCCCAGTTCACAACCTTCACTGACATGTTAGAAACAACCGAGCTGAGCCAGCAAACATTTATTCTGAGGCCGCGATGGTTCTAAAGAAGCCAATAATCAGAGGAGACTGCTTTATTTGGCTCAGTCACTTTCATTTATAAATCCAGTTTCTTATAAACTTCACAGGCCAAACTCCCGAGGCTTTTATTGGTAGTTCTGCTTGTCTTTAATTTACTCATTCAAATTGATCTCACTTTCATATTCCTGAGTGTAATCCATCTCTCACTTGGTGTTGCATAAATAACATTTTATTCGATGTAAAATAACCATAATCTCAGCTCACCTCACTCTGAAGCGAGTTCCCATCCTAAAAATAACTGTTAGGAGATTTTATTACACTGTGTGTGTGTGTGTGTGTGTGTTTACCTATCTTTGTGGGGACCAACAACCCTTATGGGGACAAAAACCTGGTCCCCATGTTTGAAGGCATTTTTGAGATTTAAAATGTGGTTTTAGTGTCAGGGTTACAGTTAGGGTATGGGTAGGTTTAGGGTAAGGGTTAGGCATTCATTTTTCATGGTTAGGGTTAGGGGCTAGGGAAAGCATTATGTCAATTATATGTCCCGACAAAGATATGAATACCCGACGTGTGTGTGTGTGTGTGTGTGTGTGTGTGTGTGTGTGTGTGTGTGTGTGTGTGTGTGTGTGTGTGTGTGTGTGTGTACATTTGGATGCTGTCTGTGTGTAGAAACATCTCCTGTTCTTTACAACTTGAACTTGTCCTTTAAAAAATACCTTTTCTGTTTCCCAGGGAAACTTTATTTGCTTCCTGCTCCTTGAATCAAAGGACACAATCAGACCGACTGGACAGGTTTAATGTCAGGCACTTAAAAGATACAAAGGGTGCCGAGTTTGTGACACTTTCCCACTTCAGGGCTGTAAAAAACAGTTTGGCTTTTTAAAACTTTATTACAGCTGTTAGAAGAACATTTCCATCAGTAACTGCTTTCTCTTTAACATCATCGCACTTCAGAGCTCCAGAGTCCAGCTAATTTCAGCTCCATTGTTTCCTCCCATTATTCAAATAATAAAGGCCTACTGTGTGTTTGAGTTCCTGTAGAGTGTGTGTGTGTGTGTGTGTGTGTGTGTGTGTGCGTACTCATTGTTAAAGACTGAGTGTCCCAGGAGGAGTTTGATTTGGATTGAGCTGCATTTACTGTTCCTGCACGCTGAGCTGCTGTTTGTGAGTTTGCAGTAAACGGCCTCCTTATTGTGAGGACGGCTCAGAAAATGTTTCCGCTAATAGGAAACAGAAAGCGTGGAGAAAACACAAATCTCTGATAAATAAACGATAAACAGGAAGGTTACAGGTTGTTTGTGCTGGAAATCTTTTTCAGATGATTTTTGATGTATTTTTAGCTGTTAGTGGACCGAGGGGCTCTAAATACACAAACATTAGAAATCAGTAAACTAGAACTCTGCTGATGCGTTACCCATAGTTACATAGTTATTAGTAAGTTGTCACATTAGCTCAGGGAGGCAAGCTTGGTTTCTAAAGTTCAGGGAAGGTTGGCGTTTAAAGTCAAAGATCATTAAAACAGTCAACAACCTTTGTTTTGTAGAAACTGACAATTTAAGATAAAAAATAATGTTAAACATATTCATAGCTCTTCCAGTGGTTATAAACAGGTCCAGCTGTTTCTTTTAACTCTGTCACGGTGGCTTCAGTACTTTTAGAAATCCTCTGCCTCCACCAAGGGCTCGTGTTGGCTCATGATGACACTGAAACACACACCACACAGTGAAAAGCTGTCATCCTTTTTGATAAATCCCTTTAGCCTAATCTTTGTAGGCAGGCAGACAAAGGGCTAAAGCTAAAGTGTGTGAAACATATGGCTCCGGGTCCAGAAGTGACCTGTCAGAGAGTCCAGTGCGGCCCAATGGTTGCCTTTTGGAACATGTGGAAATGAAAGTGTCAATTTTGGTCTGTTAACTGTAATTTTGTCACTTTTATAACTTTCTTACTTTTAGAGACAAAACTATGGCATAGTTCATAAATGTATTCATAAGTGGCTATATTTATTTATTTATTTATTTATTTATTTATTTATTTATTTATTTTGTGAATGTACGTCTTAAAATGTAAACCCAACGAGTCACATTGATGGCTTTCTTTGATTTACTTCGTTATAATGTATAAAAACAGCGCCGTATTGTTGAAGTTGCCTTTTTCTTCCATCATCTGAGCGATAAAATGTGTCTTTAAACTTCTCACTGAAAGAGAAACAATTTGAAGGCGCTTTTGTTTAATAGGCTCTGTATTTAGTGAGCTGGCTCACTTAAAGTCAAATTAGGTCGAATCCGTCCCAAGAAGTAATAAAGCGCTTTTGCAGTCCTGGTCAAAATGTTCCTTTTAGCTCTTAACTCTTAAACCTTTGGTGGAAACACATGAGACAACATCCATGATGGAACCTCTGGGGCTGAAATATGAAGCAGTTGCCAAAACTGCAATTTCTCTAATGGCTGCTTGAGACTGGCTCCAAGAGTGAGTGAGTCCCCACAGACTGCCATGTTGGCGGATCAGCCTGCAGAGAAAATGTTTTTGCTCTTTCTAGCTAATTTGGTCCTTTTGTAGCAACTGTACAGAGACTTGGACATTTTGTAACTCATGCATTTGCAGTCTTGGTGGCGTGGGCTCTTTGAGTGACAGGGGGTCCTGTGTTTGTGGAGCTTGTGCCTTCTGGAGCATTTATTCTTTGCACTGGTCTGTAGAGTAAAGTGTGTCCTTTTGGTAAATAAAATGATCTGTGGGAATGTTATCTATGGCTGATCCTCGGGTGTCTGTGTCTCTGTAGTCTGTGAACGTCTGGTAACCTGATATCTCTGCTTTTCATCGTTTCATCCTCAACACAAAGCGGCTCAGTGATGAACTCGAGGTTTCAGATTTAAACTTTATGTTTATAAAATCAATTTCATTTCATTTTTCCTGTTTATGTTCCCGGGAATATAAGCGGAGTGTCCTTTCCTTATTACTCCACGTTTCCTATCAGTGAAATGTGAGTATAAATATTTAATATAGATCTGGTGTTAATCGACCTTTGGTGTGTGATGTAGGGTGTGTGTCACTGTTTGTCCAGCTGTGTGTGTGTGTAAGTAGTAAAAGCCAGAGCAACAGCAGATATGGAGGCAGTGGGAGGAGGTTATCTCTGCTCCTCTCATACTTTATCAACACAGCAGAGATTCAAACCACAGATACACACCGTGGACGCACACGGGTCACACACACTGCATGGCAGCCCGGCTGGGAATGTCTCTGCTCCGTCTCTGCTGCGTTTCTCGGCACGTCTCAGCCTCTTTGGCAGCCAAACAACCTGCATTTGAAGGTTTAATGCGATTCCAGAAACTGAGCTTAGACCGATGTACCGGCTGGTATTCGGCCTGTTGGAACGTCGTCCACCCACCAGTGGAAGGATTGAGATTCTTTCCTGACCACAGTCATGTAAAAATGGCCTGTTTTCTTTTTCCAGACATGCTGGGTATTTATTAATTCTTCATTTGTAAAACGATCACAAACCTTTCTGTGTGATGTAATATTTTTCTGGTTAGCATGGCTTAAAAATGCTGAAACACTGAATAACTGAGCTCAGTCTGCTGCAGTGAACTCAGTTCAAATGAAGTGTGATTTAACAAAATGAAAATTAGTTACTAAGTAGACTTGGATATCTGTAATACAACCAGGTAATAAGTGAAGTCTGTGTATGGGGAAACACTGGAGTATGTAGCAGTGCTGTCACATTAAAGCTTCAGCGTTTCATACAGAGATCCAGAAGGCACGCTCCTGCTTCAGTTTCATCAGGAAGCATCAGGAATAACGGATATGCCCGACAGTCCGCTCGCTGTGAAGGAAACGTGGAGCTCCGATTTTGGCTTCAGGACAAATTTTCAGGAACATTTTTGCTCATGGCAAAAAGACTTGAGATCACAAACACAGGCAAGCTGCAATCCGTTTCCTTTATGGGAAATCTGTCCTCACGCTTAAAGCGGAGGAGACGAGAATGCCGAGTCGAACCTCTGCACCTACAAAAGGAGCCAGCAGAGGCGGTGTTATCAGGAGGCATCCTGGGCAGATTCCAGACTTTCCACCAGAGGATTTGTGGGCATATTTATGAGACCTCGGAGCAGATCCAGGGGAGATCCCGGGGAGATTACTTGTATCTGCACTTTGAGTTCTTCTGGATCTAGAAATCACTGGTGGGAAGCAGAGAGTTTGAATACCTTTCTTAACCTGCTGCCACTTCAGTCCTTCAGTGCATGCATGTTATTATGTTAAACTACTCAAATCACTGCCAGCTTTTTAAGTCCAACTTTTCTTATTTGTAGACACACTTTAAAGAAATATTGCAAATTTCAGATGTTTGCAGTGTTGCTGTGACTGCTTTCATTCAGACTATCTTTGATGCTGGATGAATTTCCTTCATCAGAATTAAAGAAGCCATTCGTTGCTCCTCACGGGGTGAATACCTCCGTTTTTAGCAAACCTCTCGTGTCTCACTGTGTGGACATGAGAGCAGCCTTTAAATTTATGTCTTTGTCACACCCTTAGCTGCGTAGCGGCTTTTAACGCTCCCCTCAGACTGATTGGAATCTTTCATGAACTTCAGCTCATCTGGTCAGACTGGAACTTTGCTGTCCTGGGGTTTGAAGCTTTTGGGGAGAAATATGGGCGAATATTTGAAGACTCATGAGGTGTTGTGGTACAGATGAAGAGTGATGATTCATGCAACTTTTTTTTTCCCACAGAGGGCTATACACGCTTAGACGCAGTATGCAAAGAGCCAACTGAGACAACAAAGACATTATGGAGACATTTTTCAGCATCCTGCTGATGAAGATGTAACTTGTTGGCCCGTCATGTGGTCACTGACTCAGTCTCAGAATGATGAATGTTGATGTGTAATGAATAGAGTTTTAATGGGCTGTTTGGGCTCTTTGTGGTAAGAAATACATATAATATAACATTAAAAATAAAAACATGTTGCATTTGACTGCAGATTTGGATTATTAGAAATGAAAGTGGTTCCAGTGTTCCCCACAGATTTAGATTCTGTTTGTGGCAACAGGAGGTTGCACCAGCTTTTTAAAAATGTGTTATGAAATTATTCCATCTACAAGTTTCTGCTCTGCAAAGGTCCGAAGTTCTTTGTGGCAAATAACAGAGCTGCTCTCCACCGAGGCCGTGCACATTACCTCCAAGTCCACCTTTTGGAAGCAGAAATTTAAACCTGCTGCAGTTTCTAAGGTTTGTAGTGGAAATCCGGTCCAAGATGGTAGAATTGGAGTTCTGGATCTCCCCATCCAGTGAGCCAACTGAAAGGGAAAACCATGAGACAGGAAGGGCGCCAGACTTTAAAACTAGCCATAATATGCTCATATTAACAGCAAATGATGGATGATTGAAGCCCCTAAAATATTTGGATGTCTGATCTCTGGCAGCAGGTTTGGTGAATGATATTTATTTTATTAGTGGGGATAGGTTAATTGGATAACCCAAATTGTCACTAGGTGTGAATGTGCGAATGGTTGTCTGTCCCTGTGTGTTGGCCCTGCGACAGACTGGCGACCTGTCCAGGGTGTACCCCGCCTCTCGCCCTATGACAGCTGGGATAGGCTCCAGCGCCCCCCGCGACCCTGAAAAAGGATAAGCGGAAGCGAATGGATGGATGGATATTTTATTTCCAGCTTCTCATGTATAAGTCACATGATATTCTTCAGCAGAGTCCAAACAGGTGAACGGTTTCACAGATACTGAAGCTTGAATATGAAAGAAACACATTTTCATCCGATGTCAGTGTGATATTTCCCAGGTATGAATCCATGTTCCAAACTCTTCTGGTGATGTTATATCCAGCATTTCCAGCAGTTGTCTCTCTCATTATCCCAGCTTAATAATGGATAGATTACATTGGGATTTAATGGAATTTTCATCCCTTGATGGCAGCTTGCTGTCACCTATCATCCAGTCTGCTTCTGGTTTCATCATGAAGCTAAAAACATCATTTTTATGTGCTGTTCCATAACATATTAATGCATACCCACTCATGGCGTTTCCCACAAAAGAAACCATTGTTTGAAGGAACAGATGCCTGTCCACACAGCAGCACGTACTGCATCTGAAATGTCATTGTTCTTCAGACCTGGTAGCTAATGTTTAAGTCACTGTAGCTGCAGCGCCGTCCTGCAGCAGCTCTGAAATCAGATCCGTTCTTCTACCACCTGAAGCATTAAAGGCAGTAAACTCGATGCAGAAGTTCTTGACTGCAGCTTGCAAAAATCTGCACTTCAAAGCTGGTTTCTGCCATGAAAACGTCTGTAAGTCCTCAGAAAGCAGCAGAAGTGAAACAGTATCCTGCCTCCGCTCCTTTAGCATTACTGGTCGGCTGCCAGAGCCGCTGCTGCTCTGCACGCCGTTATCGGCTGTGCCGTGAGTGGCTGATGGGGGTTTGACCTGCCCGTGGCCCGAGTGACAGCCGTCAGAGTAATGAAGGCCGCTTTTCTTTAAGAAGACAGAGGAGGGGGGATGAAGATGAAGAAGAGGTGAAAACATGAAAAAAGCGAGGAGGGGGGAAACAAGTTTTAGAAGTTTAAGCCTCACATGTATTCACGGCTTTGTCTCGGTGTGAGGAGATGTCGGCAGGGTCTGCTTGTGTGGGGTTGTCTCCCCGCTGGTTGGTTGTTTTTTTGCTTGGCTGCTCCCAGTGTTCCCACCGCATCCAGTGAATAGACGCTCCTTTCACTGCTCCCTAAGGCGCCTAATGAAGGGAGGATTACTTTATGTCTTACTCACTGTGTGTCAGTATTTCAGATTGCTGTGCGCGGACAACACAGCTTACACTACAAGACAGTTTGAATCCACGTGAGACGACACTCAGACATTTCTGTCTCCAGTGAAGACTCGATCGATTTGCATGTGTTTGAATGTTGCAGTGACCCCTGCACCGAGGCCTCCTGATGCAGATCAGGGCCTCTGCAGAGAGCTGAACAGATGAAGATGTGCTCGTATACATCTCCATCACAGATTCGTCGTTTTGTGAGTATTTTTGGTGGAAATGGCTTGATTGTCATGTTAATGCTCTTTTTTTTGGGGGGCTGCACATTCTTCCCTCTTTTTTTATTTCATGGTGCTTTTAAACGATGCTGAACATCCATCCTTTTCTCAAAATAAACGTGCCATTCGTTGAAAGCAGAGGATTTTTCTATCATCCCTATGAATGTGAGAGTGGCAGCCTGTCCAGGCTGGACCTGCCACTGAACTCAGACAGGCTCCAGCCTCCCACTGCAGCTCTATGCAGCTTAAACAAATGCAGTTCTTTTATTTGTCAGTACTTTGTGGAAATAACTGGGCGATAAGTAACTTGCTTGTACAGTGAGTCTCTCGTCCTGCAGACAGACTCTTTGTCTTGTATTTTATGTTGAACTCGTTCGACTGTCATGTTTATGCACTTTTTCAGCCATGCATTTGCACATTCTTCTGTTTTATGCAAGTATAGTCCTATCACAGAAAATACTTTCACATTCTGGTATTTTTATTGAGGAGGAAATTAGTTCTGGTCTCTCTGTAGGAAAATAAGGGCGTGGTCCTCGTCTTCCAGCAGAGACACCAGACCTGCCGCTAACTTTCTTTCTTTTACACCTTTGGCTGAATACCGAACTTTAAAGCTCCCTTCAGACTGATTGTAATTTCAGACCGTTATGAACCTGCAGTGAAGACTTACTGACTGCTCAGCAAACATATGGACTCGTGTGTTATTGCAATATGTCAGAAGTCAGGTCGTCTTTAAAGGAGCGTTCCCCAGACGGAAATATCTAGTCAGCTTAAATTTAAGGAATTCAGAAGTTGTTTTTACGGATTGATTCTCATCAAAATTCCTTTTATCAGGCTCAACAGCTAGTATTAATATAACCCGATGAAGCAAACGGAGTGGGGAGAATAATATGCAGGAGATTCACAGTCCACAGACTAACTGCATGTGTTTGGACTGTGGGAGGAAGCTGGAGCACCCAGAGAGAAGCCACGGAGGCAGAAATCTAAGAAACTACAAATACATAAAGAATACTAGATTTTTTTTAAAAGCCTATAAAAATGTACAAAAGATGCAGGAGATGTAATGATCACTGCTGAAATTATATTATCAATGCTTGTTTACAAAACATACCCTGACCCTCTTTACATAAAAGGTTTGTTATCTTTGATTTTGGATTTTTAGATGAGGTTTCTAATTAGTTTTTATTGTAAGCAACCAACTATCCAACAATGACGTGCATAGAAAATCAGTTCAGGGCAAAAGACGAAGAATTAAAGTGTATTTTTCAGACAAACAAATACTAAGATGTACTTTTCTCTATATTAACAGAACTGTTAAAAGTATTAAAGGGCCAGGTTTAAACTCTCTTCTGTCTCTTCTAACTGAACTCAGAACTGTGTAGACATGAAGACGTACGCTGGAGATCAGACTCACGGTAGGATGTGACAGATGTTTGGGTTCTTTTTTAATGGGCAGCAGCAGGTTGCCTGGAGGGTTCTTATTCAGTGAAAACACACAGACACACAAAACTCCTTCCTGGCGTTTGTTGAGACCATAACAGAGCTGGGTTTCCTGCTGGTCAGGTCTTTTTTTCCAGCTCCACCCTTCTCCAAAACCCCAGAAGCAGGAACATGAAAGCAGCCATCCATCGAACCAGACAAAGCCCAAACATCAGTGGACATGAGCGATTATACGCACAGGCAGAAGCACGTCTACCCACGCACCTTCACTCTGCACAAATCACACGGAGACATTTCAGACAAAAACATGAAAAAAATCACGACTACACACACACAGACACACACAGACACACACAGACACGGGGCGCCTCGCTCTCTTCACCCTCATTATATTGTTCGCTCACGCTAACAGAAGGCGGCCGTTTCCTTCTGGGCTTCTTCCAGGAACAGCTTCACTCCTGAAAGAATAAAAAGGCTTTAAAGAAAAGACTTGTTCACTCTGCACCTGCTGGATGACCTGAGCGGGGTCAGGCCAGCAGGTCTGATGGTTTCAGTAACAGTGTGGAGACAGACCAAACATGGAGAGGTTCAGGACACCGAGGTCGGCGCTGTGAACTACGTCTAAGCCCACAGCGAGTGATTTTTCTGTACTTGGTGCAGAAGAAGCAAAGTGAAAAAGAAACTTCAGCTTCACTTGGTTCACTACTCGGTCATTTAACGCATCTGTCTGTTTGTTGATGAGCAGAAAGTCTCTTTTTAAAGGTGTAATCACTGACAAAAGCTTCTGGTTCTCAATGGAAGCCTAAATATGGACGGAATAAGAGGGAAAAGGTGATGTTTACTCGTTCGTCTTTATTCCCGTCTCTGTGAACGACCTGACAGCCATCGATGGGATCCAGAGTATCTTCCTGAATCCACCTCTGTCCTGCTGTTTTGCCATCGCCGCTTCATCCTTTCTTGTTACCATGACGGCTAACTAAAGCACAATCAGCTGCTCCCTGGTGTAAAGAGAGTGAGCAGGGAGTTGCTGAGAAACGTCACTTGAGCGCAGTAATAGCAGGAAGAAACAGAACAGAGGCCTCCAGTCACGCGTGCCCTCAGATGGGACAGCGCCAAATACAGCCTGAAGCAACTACGGGGTCACGATCTTCAGGTTTCTTACCAAAGGAAAATGTTCTGGGATAAAATCCATGTTTGCATGTGTATGTATGTGATTCCTGCCTCAGCACTGATGGGTTTGGTGGTTGTGGCTCAGGTCTGGGGATTGATTAGTTCACTGGCATGTCCTGTACCTCTCCTCCATCACCTCACTTGACACATTCACGCAGTCCAGTGAACAATCCCGCCGCCTGTGTGCCTCTCTTATCTAGTTTCTACCGACTCAGTCGCCCTCGATACCATCGATGGGAATCCATCCAAAAGTGGCTGAGATATTCAACCAGTGTTCACAGGTCCAGCTAAAAAACACACCCAATCTTTAATATAGAGCAACTAATAACTATTAAGAACTATGTCCATCCATCCATCCATCCATCCATCTTCATCCGCTTTATCCAAGGCCGGGTCGCGGGGGCAGCAGCCTAAGCAGAGAGGCCCAGACCTCCCTCTGCCCAGCCACCTCCTCCAGCTTATCCGGGGGAACACAAAGGCGTTCCCAGGCCAGCCAAGAGATATAATCTCTCCAGCGTGTCCTGGGTCTGCCCCGGGGCCTCCTCCCGGTGGGACATGCCCGGAACACCTCACCCAGGAGGCGCCCAGGGGGCATCCTTGTCAGATGCCCGAACCACCTCAGCTGGCTCCTTTCGATGTGGAGCAGCAGCGGCTCTACTCTGAGCCCCTCCCGGATGGCCGAACTTCTCGCCCTATCTCTAAGGGAGAGGCCAGCCACCCTTCGGAGGAAGCTCATTTCTGCCGCTTGTATCCGCGATCTCTTAAGAACTATGTGTTTTATTTAAGAGGAAGGATGTAGCCTTGATTTTCTTAAATGTTGAGTTCAGTCTAACAGATTGAATAACAGGCTGCAGGTGTTCAAGTCTCACCTCTAACAATGCAGTTGAAGAAAGCATAACAATATATGACAAACTTCAAAATTATGGGAGTTGTGTAAGAATCAGGGGGCCCTGTTTCCTTGTCCTCGCTGTCCTTGTGTGGAAGTGACATCAGCTCTTTTCCTCTTCCCAGAAACCCCCAGAGTGAGAGGATATTTCCTACAGGCCTTGAACAGATAGAGGGACACGCAGTGATCATAGAAAGAGAGAAGGGGGGGTAAAAAAGAAGAATTTCCTCTTCCCAGAATTCCTCATCGAGACCAGCTCCGTTCCCACAATGATGTTTGTTTGTCTTGACTCTGAGCTCAGTCATCTTTGTGGAAAAAACAAGCCGTGCACTTGTCTCGGGTGCGGCTCCTGTGGTTTCACCTCAGAAAGGCTCCACTCTGGTTTCACTTTATCTGTGCGAGGTGGTTAATGAACTGTGGAATAAAAGGACTCCACGGTGTCTTTGTGGCGCACCGGACTGTGGCGTGCTGAAAGGAAATTAAAGCGATGGCGATCCCTCAATGTAATTCCAGGCAATCAGACATTATTCAAAATATAAATGTAGCGTGACCCCAAAAGACAAAAGCATGGTGGAAAATACACTCCAGAAACCATGAATGCAACACATAAACACACATTTAGACAGGAAATGCATGCAAAGGAAAGAATCTGGGGTGCCACAGTTCCTCGTTGAAACTAGGCCACATCAGTTACGCACAAGGTCTCCAATGGCTACAGTGCAGTGACACATCAGGTTATGACATCACTGAGGCGTGGCTGTCACCCCAAGCTTGAGCCGTGGGACAGAGGAGTTCACGGGCGACTGAGCGGCTGTCAGGTGCCCACGCTATCGTCGCTCCACCACCGTGCTGACAGGTCTGAGGCGTTAGTGCTGGTTCCAGACTCCGGTCTGGTCTGGACATTGTACCAGAGCTCTTGTGGTTTGATCAGATGCAGCTTTGCAAAGCTAAGGCGTGCTAACATCCTCTTTCAGAGAGGCGTTCCTCTGGCTTCCAGCAAGCCATACTTGTTTCTCTTCTCCTAACTGTACTGTCATGAACATCCGTGGAACATCTGTGGACAGCTCGGGTGGAGTTTTTCACACGACACGCACAGTTATAAGCACTCATTGCTCCAGTTCCACATTAATTAGTTTGTAGTAACTACGTCTGCTTCTCACAGGAAAACAATCCTGAACTAAAAAGCAGACGGTCTCCTTGGAGTCCTTAATGCCGACTGAAAACATGTCTGGACTCCCTGCTATGAATCAAACTGTTCCTAATAAATACCTAAATCAAATATCTGGTTTCCTCTTGGACCTCGCTCTAATCACCAGACTTCTCCCCTCATAACAAAAGTAAGTCCTTCTCCTGCCTTGTTGTTCTGAGCTCAGTGCTGGTTATAAATGACTCGTCTTATTTAAAAGAAAATCTCTAATTTCTCTAATTGGTATTAATGATGGCTAAAGTCACATTTAGCTTTTCCAGCACGATGTAGCAAACCAAAGTTGTGCCTTAGGGATTTTGCAATCTGTTCTCTATGCATCACACAGAGTTCACATGTTCTTGGTTCACATTCAACAAAACATAGCTCTGGAGAAACCCCCCCCCCGCCCTCCCAGGCTGTGGTGTGTGCAGAGCAGAGTGGCAGCGTGGATGATAAAGATTCAGGGGAACGTCAAGCATCTTCCAGGTGCAGCTAAACAAGTCAGAGCGAGTCTCCTTTTGTTCAGAGCCTTCCAGCCAAAACTTTCACCATCACTCATGTTCTTGACCTCGATTCAAGAATTTTGTTTTCTTTCCTGCTGAGAGTCTGACGTCCGCCAGTCCAGCTCTGAAATCGTGTCTCAGAGCCGTGAAACGGGCCGGAGGACCGACTCCTGTAAACAAAACTCTAAAATCAAATCTCAGAGTGTCTCCCGTGGGCATCTGAAACGGCTCAGTGTGGCCATTCTGAATGCCTCTCACAGCAGACGCACTGAGCCTAAGAGAAATTTGTAAGATGATGAGAATGTGACGAACCTGTGAATGCGCACCTGCAGCACACTCGTATCCAGGGCAGGTCCTGGCTTTCACTGCTGGTTATATTTCTATTACTGCTGCTATAAATTCCATCCAAATAAGCTTTAACGGCTTTGACTCTGAATCAAGAATGCAGCAATAATTTTCTCTTCGCAGAAAAAAACGAGTCTGTCTGATTTATCACGACTTAACAGGCCGTAATGGGGGATCTCTGTGAACCCCGAGTGTTTTAAAGGATGAAAGGATGTGGCTAAATGTGCGATGACTGACGCACGCTCACCCCCCTCTTTTTGTCACATCTGCACTTTTTAATAAATCCTGAACAGCTGCTTCTTCAGCTGGTTTACAGCCACGTGGCGGGAGAACAAACATCAGATATAAAGCAGGAGTTGGGATAAAGACAGCGTGTTCTCCGTGACTTTTTGATGGTGGTTAATCTGCTCAGTGTGGTGCAGACAACTGAAGCAATGAGCCATTTATGTACTGCACAGATATTTTAACATCCACCAAAGGATATCTGTTTTTTTAATCCATGCAGAATGATGCACCCACCTCGCTTTTATTGTGAAGGTTCTGTTTGCTGCTGTTCAGCCCTGGCTCTTCCTGTCTGGTGTTTTCCTATCAGCTGATCTGTTGGCCTGGTTGCTGTTGTGCCCATCTCGATATCGTTCATCTCCCGGAGAGTCTCAGAAACCAGAAGAACGAGCCACAGCGCTGAGAAGCTGGGAATCACGCCACTAACACTTCACCCACGATACGACGTTGTTGTGATTTTTAACATTTTTGCGACATGCAGAGTATTGTAACATGTGTTGGGATTTGTCACCTTTTTCAACTGCAAATTATCTCCTCAAATTTAAACTTTGTCCGTATCTGTTTCATGTGAATGTAGATACGGTCACCACTTCGCTGAGATCTCAAAATGATCCAGAGGAGCATGAATCAAAGTCCTCGGAGCTGTAAAAAGAGGAACAGCAAAGTTAGAGGAACACAGCAGACCTTACAAATGGAGAAGGAAAATACGGCACCATAAATATTAAACATACATTAGAGAATCTTTCACAATAACACGCCTTGTTCAGCATCTGCTTTTGCTTTGTAAATGCTTTTACCTCGGCACAACGTGCCAGTCATGTCTGGCAACGCGAAAGCTTCAATAAAGTAAGTCCAAAGAGTTATGTGCTGTAAAAAACCCAAAAGAATAGAAGAAGAAAAGTTTCCCTTCCTTTTGAAATACCGAGCAATACTCTGAGATTTACTGCCTCCTGATGCTTTTGCTCTTATTATTTCCATCCCTGATAATCGTAGAACACGTTATCGTAAAGTGCCCAGTTACAGTACTTTACTTCCTTTGAATATTGCTTATTACAAATATGCAATGAAAGCACATGGAGATATTTAATATTGTTGCAAATATACTTTTGTGTTTAAAGAGACTTTTGTATTTTTCTCATTTCTTCAAATATAGAAATAATGTAAACAACTTCCCATTTGTAGAAGCCGGCCTATCACAGCTGTAATAACAGGGCTTCTTTACTGTGCCTCTTATTTTTATTGCTAATTACAATTAGACACACAGATCTATAGATTCTATAGGAATAGAATTAAGAGGACGGCTGGACGGACAGATGGACGGACGGATGGACGGATGGATGGACGGATGGATGGAGGGTTTCTGTCATGCTTGTGATGAACTCGATCTTGAAGGTGTTGTCGTTTAAAGGGTTTTCACACATTCCACACGTGCTCGTGTATTCGACTCTTGCATAAGCTGCTCATTCGTACTGTCAGCACCCTGCCCGTCTGTGTGACCTCAAACCCGCCGTCAGTAAACCAAGAATGTTGTTATGTTCTGCTCGCTAAGAGAGATAAATAGACGTTGGGCGTGTGTTTCAGCTGTACTGTCAGGTACCAGTGGGTGCCTGCTGGATCGGGGGCCCCGGGGCTGTGCACCTGCTCACTGAGGACTGATGTGAACTCCCCAACACCCACCGAAACACACGAGCTCATAAAACGCAGCTGAAGCTCTGTAGTGTATCTGTGACAACGTTTTCATTTTTGATTTAATCAGCAAATTATTTTGACCAAAACCCAGAAGTGAAGACGACGATAAATGTGTTTAGGTGTCCGACTTCAGGGGCGAGAAATGAAGCAAAGGTTGAAATGTCAACAAGCTGCACTCCTGTTATTCACAGTATCACTAATTAGCAGGCATCAATTTCTCTGAGATGCAACTATTCATTCGATGGGTGCAGCTCACTAACTGAGCTTATTTGCATCAGTTTATCCAAGCGAGTCACACGGACACAGACACCAATCAGAGATCGTCTGGATACCACCAGTCACTGGTTGGTAACCAGTGACATCACGGGCGTTGCCATCTTCTCTCTAGGCTTATGTGCCTAAGGGCTAATTGAGCGCGCCACCCTTCTTGTTTAAATATGATCTTATATTTTTTATTTTGGGAGTTTAAAGTTGCAAATGAGGTGATTAGAACGAGGTGACAAAGGCTCCTTCTGTCATATTTTGCTTTATCTTTGTATAGTGGGAAGTTTAGTACACAGGAAACACTTTTCATTCTTTAAGTACATTTTGCTTTCCTGAGCCTGTTTTTGAACCAAAGACTTCTTCTTCTTCTACTGCAGAAGAAGAAGAAGAGTGTGGTCAGGTTGTGGAGCTGCATAAAACATGGGTGAAGGATAAAGATTATTAGATTAGGGATTTGTTGGAAATAAGTCAGCGTTACATGAAAGGGAGACAGACGTGGATTTAAGAAACAAAGATATTGCACTTCTCAGTGTTGAAGTATGAGTGGAGGGATTAGCGGGGAGGTTCAGATGGAAGAAGAGGAGTTATTAAATCATGATGAGGATTAGAGGGTTGGCAGAGAGATGTTGTAAAGCTGTCACCTTCGCTGGTTGACTTACAACAAGAAATATTAAAGTAAGGGAGAAGACTCGGAGGAGGACGGAGGGAGTAAGAGAAAAGCGATCAGGTGCTAACAGCAGAGAGAGGGAGTTTCAATAAAGAGGGTTAAAGGAGGGAAAAGTAGAGCAGTGAAGAGGAGGATGATGCAGAAAAACTCAAACGTGAAGGTATGAATTAAACGAAACCAGAAAGAGTAGAAGAAGAACAGCGGGAGTCCTCCACCTCTCTGCTGATAAATCATCCCAGCAGTTAAAATGAGATTTTTCAGCTTCCCTCAAGTGGCCAGCCACGTTTTCACCTCACCTCCTGTAAACATAATAAAACGACTTAATCCCCCGACCAGGAGCAAGACACGCTTGCTTCTACTCTGCGGGGAGATGAAGGTCACAGAAAGCATGTGAAGCATTCAGAGGCTCTGATTTTATAAGCAGGTCCAAAGTGTGGACGGTGCCATCGCACCAGGAGCGGCCGAGCCTCCCGTCTCCTCCTGCGGCGTTGCCTAATTCACTTGAAAAAAGAACCAAATACTTAACTTCTTTGAAAATCCAGAGTCTTGGAAGGGTTTTCTGTGAGGTGGCAGTGAAATCATCGCAGTGGTGCCTGCAGGATTTCTCTGCCTGGGCTGCAGGAAGGCCTGCAGACGAATGAACCGAATCAACAAGAACACAAAAATGTTTCTTTTCCTTTGAAGCGCGATGTGTTGGGAACCAACGGGAAGCCCGTTTTAGACATTTTTATCCTCTCATCATTCAAACAAACCTCTCCTTCAACTAACATAGGAAGCTGTGCACAAAGAGTGGATATCTGTGAGCAAAAACAGCCTATTTCAGGAGCTCCGGGTTTGAGGATGTGGGTTACAAGGTTACTGATACACAGTCTGACTCTTTGATATCACTCAGCTTTTCTTCTCTGCATCGTCCTGACCTCCATCAGCTCAACACAAGAAAGCATCGCAGGGTGCTTGTGCATTAAAACCTGCAGTGATTCCTGATGAGGCTGCAAACCGGGATGTGACACAGCTTGTTGTGTTTACTCATTGTTTGGCAGCAACCCCACCATGCAGCAGGAACAGAAAATAAAGATGGATCCAGCTGATAACCATGGGAACGGTTCTCCACAACAATATCGCCCACTTCTACTCTATGGCTGCTTTATGGCTCCAATGCGTGATACTGGGACACAGTTCTTAGACCGTGTGTTTTTGTGTAATCGGTCCAAGAGAACAACCTCCGGGGATGGAAAAGAGCCCACGCTGGTGTGCCAAACGCTGCAGGTCCTCTAATGTTTACTTAAGGTTCCAATAGTGACTCATAGACTCCTGTGTTAATGTCCAATTTTAAAGCAGAGAAACAAACTTCTGTGTTCATAGGTTATGAATTCACTTTGCTAACCAAGCTAATTTATAATAGCTGATAAAGTTAAAATAAGTGTAGCCCAGCCATGCTGGCTATGTCCATATTTTATATATAGTCTTTGACTTGATCCCTGTTTCTTTTAGTGGGTTTTTCCATTCATACAACTGTACTGATTTATTAGTTGCATACTACTCTAAATGCTCTGGGTGGTCAGGTGATGCTAGTACAGCCACAGTGCTAAAGGTTTAACTCAAACTAACAGTTGTCTTTGACCTGCAGTTGAACTGAATCTGACCCCCACCCCTCAGAAAAATGCCATAAACATCTGTTTTATTTTTAGAGCCGCCTTCAAAACTTGGCCCTCTTATCTCGCTGGCTTTGCCACATTGTTTGGCTGTGAAAGAGACTGCGTAGTGTGTTTGTTTGTGCGTGTGTTCAGTCTGCGGGACTGAATCACACCGACAGACAGACAGTAGAAACAAATGCTGAGTTTCCTTCAGGGATTTATTTAGAGTCTCGACAACACCCAGGTCTCCTTGGGTACAAACACACGGACGGACGAGCGTCTTCACGTGAGATCTCTGCACTTGATGCTTCACGTTTCTTTGTCTCTGCTGCAGTACAGTTTCTCGAGGCGCTCAGTCACATGTTTGCATGTCAGACGAGCAGAGAGGAAGAGACGCTTTGTCCTCGTCTGTCTCCACGTTGACAGATCTGAAGAGGCCGCTTCCCCGAGTTTCACTCCATCGCATCTGTGTGTGCTTATATTTTACATGTATAATAACCGATGCAGAAAACCGCTCTCTCTGTCTGTTCCCTGGATTTTTAACCCTGGGGTGACAGCTTTACTGTTGTTTACTTGAAATTTCCCACACAGGCACATTTTTAAGTGAGCTCTCATCAGTAGGATGTTTGCACCGTTTTCTGCCTCACTGTGTGAGGATTCGGCTCTGAGAGGAGATTTCCTTCATCTAAAGAAACTTTTAAATGAGCTGTGTTTGTTCTCCGGTGTTTGACTGTCATTACTGTCAAAGTTTCAAACAATAAAAGGAGCCATTACAGCCAATAATCCGTCATCACCAGGAATTACACAGGAATGCTTTTCATTTGAAAAGGTTTTATTTGCAAGTCTACCATTAGGTGGATTAGAGTTGCAGGATATTAAAGGCTGTCATTAAGTCGAGAGTCATTCTCAGCTGCTTTGATGCGTGTAGTTGCATTAAACCTTCAAAACATCGTCTAATTAAGGCATCAGTTTCCCTCGATTGCATCTGTAAGGGAAGCCTTTTATTTTTCAGTGTGGCAGAACTGAGAAGCCAAGCAGAAATTCCTCAGGTTAGAAAAGCTTGTTAGTGCATCCCAGAGTGCATCCAGTATGGAAAAGCTCCTCCTCTGATGATACCAGTGAGCTCTTGAACGTTTTAGTTCTCACGTGCTCAGAGCGCTGCTGCCAAGTCGTGCTGAGGCCGAATTAAAACACGGCCGAGGGAAAAACCTTCAGCTGTCTTTCTTCTGTCAGCAGGCGTCTGTCCAACCTGTTGAGCTCTTTAAAACCAGCTGATGTTATCCAGCCATCCGCTCTGATAGATTATGACAAATTATGGTTTGATAACATGGGCGGGTCCTGTGCTTTACGGGCTGGAATAGTTTAGGTTAGGCTCTGGATAAAGTGGAAGGAATGAAATTAAGTTAGGACTGCTGTTGTTCTCGTTAATTTGTTACTAGACATGCTTCAATAAGCTCGATGAAATCGGGAGATTCTATTGGACTGGACAGCTGTTAACATCGAGTTTTATTGTTGCAGGTCCAAGCAGACACAAAGGAACTGTACAAAAAAGGAAATGTAACTGAAATGAGATGTGAAAAAAGGCCACAGAGAGAGAAAACGAAGATGACCACAAAGAAACAAAGGAAAAAACCACAGAGGAATGCAAAACAACAATGAAGGGCCTTTAAAGGACCACAGGATGCCTGAAAACATCTCCAGACACACTCAGACTACAGGCGGAGAGAACGACCACAAACAGGCTCACAGTGACTAGAAAGACTCAAAATAACGAAACCAACATATGTAAAACTACGGAAGACACAATTTATATATTATGGATTGATTTCACTCCTCTGTCCCGTCGTCTGTCCATCGCTGCATCTTATATTTTGCGGAGGACAATCAGATTGAGCAGAGTTACTAACAAGCTGCAGGTACCTGCCTTCCCTCTCTCAGCAGGTACGTCTCTGTTCATCCCTCAAACTAACGTCTTGAAACCGGCCGTCACCATAATTTATGAACGGCACAAAGTGATAAATGGACCCGGTTCCCTCGTGAGCTACGTTCCCACATTAACCGAGCCGCCGCCTCGGTGTACTTCCTGCGTGCTGGAGAGCTATCCAGGTGTTTGTGATTTGCTAAAGATGAATCCAAAGTGCAGAGGAAGTTTGGGAATATGGGAAATAAAAAAAGAAGACTGGGTTGTTTGTTTTGGAAACGCGATTCGATTTTCGATCTGGACAGTTTGGCTGTTTCTGCAAAAATGTATTTAATTTGAATTTAATTATCTGTGAATATCAGATGGAGCCGCTTTGATGTCTTTATTTCAGGTGACTGAGTCCCAAATAACCAAACTGAAGTAGGTAAACAAACTGTTTCTTTGCTTCTTGTTCGACACACGTGACGCGAACGACGACCTCACGCTCCGACTCGTAACAGTCACGACGTCGGCCGAGCTTTTGAGTCTGTCTGCAAACACGCTGGAAGTGTTTACGTTGTCTTTCAGCATCCGTCTTCACTCAGCAGGCCAAGAAGAACCTGACACGTTATTTATGGTCTGCCTTTCTCTCTCTCTGTCTGTCTCTGTTTTTGGAGTGTATGAGCGCTGTTCACGTTTAGGAATGTTTTCTAAATGAGATATGCAGCTAGTGCCGTTTGCCAAGAGAACATCCAGTGTTTTCTTAGATTAAGATGCCAGTAAGCCCCTCTGGATGGATTCTGGGCTCCTCCGATATGAATGTAAACATATTCCAGTAATCGTTTATCTTTATCCTTCACTGTTGACTTAATTTAATGAGATCTGATTGCACAGCTTCTTCTCATAAACTGACACAACTCTTCTTTTCATGAACCGCTTTGTGACACTTCAGTGGCTTTAGAGCGAGTTTGCATCATCAGGTGAAATATTCAGAGGTTTTGGATGATTTGCTATAAAATGAGGCATGACTGATTTAGTACAGCCCGCTGTGAGTAATGTGATGTATTTTGATTTTAAATGGGAATGAACTGTTTAAACAGTGTTTTCCTGTTCATTCTGACCACTCAGAGCGCTTTACAAACCACGTTCCCACAGCGCTATCTTCCATCGTCTTTCAAGCCACCCAGAGAAAACCTGAGCAAGCACAGGAAGAACATGCAAACTGCTCAAAGAAAGACTCATTAATGCACAGATAAGTCCTGCTGCAGGATAACTGCATGCATTACTGCCCACCAGGCTGCTGAGTGTTGGTGCTCTCTGTGCAAAACACTGCCAACGCTGTGGGTACGCTTATTAAAGGACATTAATGCAGCGACCACATCGTGTGCTGCAGAGCCCTGAATAGTCAGATGACATCATCACAGAGAAAACTCTGGTGTTTGTTTAGCCCACATCATTAGCTGCAAGTAGCTCAGAAGTCCTCTAAAGAGGTCACACACCAGCTGGTGCAAAGTCTGAGCTGCGCATCGCCCCCCCCGTCCTCCTCAGTCATCCTGCAGAAGCTCCAAACTACCGTGAATCGAATAATTAAACTGAGCTCGACTGGAATAACTCAACAGTGAAGCTGCTTTCATCTGGTGTTTAAATAGACTGGCTTCTAGTGCTGCACATAACGTGCTCTCCTCTGCATACGTTTTAATTACCGAGTACTTCATAATGATTAGCAGCCTCTCCAGTTTGCAGACAAACTCCACAGTCCTGCACGGTGACGGTGGTCCTCGTTCTGCTCCTGATACCACCAGCCTGTAGGTTAAACACCGATGCTGTGCGTGCAGCGTGATCTCACGACAAAGCCGAACACAGCAGGTTACATGTAAATGTTTCTGTGAAGGTGGAGCCAGACTGGATTCGTCTGAGGTGCTCTTGGATTATGAGCATTTTAAGCTTCTTGAGCTTCAAAAGCATATCTAACATGACGTGTCATCTCTGTCCTGTTTCTCATTTGTCCTCCTATCAGCTGCCGTCCTGAGTGTGATGTAACCGGTCAGACGGTCCTTCTTCACGATGATGCTGATTTTTGCTGCAGCCCTGCAGGCAGCAGGTGCAGTCAGGACCCGAGAAGCAGTGTCTGTGCACGCGATTTTCATGATGGTGTTTCTCGTCCCTCTGCTGTGGCAGCCTGCAGCATCGAGCGCCGCCCCCGAAGCCAAAACCTGGAGCCAAACAGGACCGCGGCTGCAGCTCTCCCACTCAGGTAAGAATCACGTCGAAACGTGCTGAGAACAAGTGCTGAGAACAAGTGCTGCACTTTTGAAACCTCCAGTGTTTGAGTGTTTGAGGACTTTTCACTGAACAAGTAGACGTAATTATTTTAAAAGTGTCACAAATAGGTAAAAAGATTGGCTCTTAGGGTCTCGGGCCCCTCAGCAGTTTCCCACTTTGCCCAGTTGGTAATCCATCCTTTGGGTACCAGTAAAAAGAAATAGAGCGACAGACCAGTCAGTGAGGATTAGACCAGTCTGAAAGCTGTGGGTGTTTCGTGGGTAAAACCCGACTTTCCAGCTGTTTAATAAACAGAATGAGTGAAACCAAAGAAAATCAAGTGCTAGCTGTGATGTTTGGATGTTAGAACCTCACATCTGCACCACAAACACACCAATGACAGACATTTACATTTTCATGTCCACAGTTTATGTGACTCCTTTGGTCTCTAACTCATACAAACACTTTAGGCCTAATTTGCCAGTTTTGCGGACGATTTAAGCAGCACCATTAATCACGACTGTCACTGGTTGTAGCTTTCCACAGAGCTTTTCAGTAAACACATGAAGACTGAGAGTCAGAAGGCTTTTTAGGATCACAGTTGGCCATCGAATAGATTGTTTCAGGCTTTCTTTGGTGGCCAGTAGCAGAGCTAAGAAACAATATCTTCATAATTGAGTTTAACCTCAGAGGAGGAACTTTTCCATCTGTCATCTTCCTTTTTGTCTTTTACTATTTTCACATGAGAAAACTGTGACTGTTTCGTATCGTTGTTGAGTCGCTGCCTATCAGTTAACGTCCCCACTTGTACAGTCGAGACTTGATTAAGGTGCTGGTGAAAGTGGATGTTGGATTATTTCCTGGCTTTTGTGATGTGTGATGGTAGAACGGTCTGTCTGTATCCGGCTAACGCTTTTCAGCAGTAAAGTCATAATCTCTGGGGGCTTATTGCAGTCTGGAGAGAACTTTATAACTCTGTCAGTGAAGTAATGTCTATAATACACAAAGTGATCCGGGGACTTGTGTCGCTGTAAAAATGTCCCCCACGTACAGCAAAGTCACATTTTCCTTTACTTTCCCAGAGTTTTAAAGGACACTGATCTGCGACGCCCTGATTAATGTCGATAACAAATGCTTTTTGTCTTCAGTAAAATATTTTATGAGTGCAGTGAGCAGAATTAAAGTGGGAGACTCTGTTATGAGCTAACGGTGGCCGTAAAACACTCCTGATTGGAGTCAGCACCTGCAGGTCGCTGTCGTCACCCACATTCAGACTTCGTACTGCAGCGTTTAGAAGATGCAGATTTTGACTTTTTTTCTTAAAGCTGGAGGTTAATCCTCAGCTTCACTGTTGTAGACATTAAACTGTGATAATCCTCCATCGGACACAGGTCGTTTTATCTCCTCTCCCGTTAGCCTGTCTTTAAACCGGGCCCTGGATTATTGTTGGATTATAGGCTGGTTTAAAGATTTCGTTTCCCAGATAGCGAGCTTTTACTTTTCCTCGGCAGAATTATGAAACACCAAACAAATACTCCATTGGTTTTGAATATTTTGCGGATCTGTGATGATCTTTTTCTTTGTTTTCATCATATGTGACACCAAATGGACGCTTCCAGTTTTTGGATGTCAGATGAACCAACAACCTGTTGGGCGTGATTGACAGCTCAGAATAATCCTTCTGTATCATACACTTTGTTTCATTACCTGAAATGAGCAGCTTTAGCTCCTCCCACCTTTTCCTGATTGGCTGCCCCTCACCACAGAACATTTTGCTATGCCAGCCCTGCACTGATGATGCTCTCTGACTCACTTTAGCGTCACGTCTGATATTTTCTGTGTTGTTTTCTATTCAGATTGTTTACAGATACTTTGTTTTATTTCATGTTCTTTTATTGTATTTTACGTTATTCCGATTGTTTCTCCGTGGGCCCCTCAGGTAGTGAGGTTACAGCTCGGTGTGTGCTGTAGCAGGTGGGCTGCAGGGATACATTTTCCATTTTAACGCTGAGCGTCGCTGTGACGGTGAACGGAGCTCCAAAAGGTGATGAATGTGCAGTTTGTGGTTTGTTTTGAGTTGTTTGGCTGTCTGACCAACGTGAGCTTTTGTTAGCACGAGTTTGTGATTCCTTTGAGATTACGGTCAGTTTTCACAACCAAGAAAGACCCAAAAAATGTAAACAAAGTACAGATCCTAAAACAAAGTGCGGTTGTTTTTAAGTCTGGTTGGGGCCGTCATCAGATGACTCGTGGTGTCTCGGCATGCTTTGCCAGGCCTGGACTGCAGCTTCACTTCCTAAAAAAAAGTCCATGTCCACTTTCCTCACTGTGCTATTTCAAATCCAGTCTGCTATCCGGTCGTTAAGTGATGACGTGACGAATCCTACTTCCGGGTCTAAAGTAGTCTGCGTTTAATATGGCTTTTGTGTTGTTAACATGTTTAATGTTTTGTATTTTCTTCTATTTAATCTCAAAAAGCTCCTAAAACAGTCAGTGATCACTGTTGACCTCCCTCGGCTTTTATTACCGTTAATCATTTATTTAAGCTCAGTTTTTAAAACCTTAGGATGTAACTACAGCCCAGCCCATGCAGCAGTATATGAGTGACTAACCTCGTATTGTGGATGGATTACCGAATTTCCCAGAGGAACCCACCCGAGGGATTAATAAAATTTTATCTTATCTTATCTCAGTTGTTCTCCTGGCTGAAGTTTGGTCCTTTTACAGTATCCTGCCATGCGATTACATTTGTTCCTGACCACCGAGAACACTCACGTTAACTTTTATCCAGTGGAAAAAAGTTAGCTTGTTTATATTATGCTAACATAGCTGTGTCGCTAGCGGTCACGTAGCACATCATTATATACCAGCTAGCCCAACTTCAGTAACCCTACAAACGTCACTGCTGTTTAGTTTTCTGTCTTCATTTATGTTGGAAGTGATAACAGAGCTGTGCGTTTTAATTTGTTTCCAAAACCCCGCAGTCAGGACATGCTATATTGTATTTAGATAGAAGCTAGCGAGCTAACTTCCTGCTAACTTCTAACTCCGTTAAATGTCATAAATTCCGTTTTCATGGATGCCTGGATGTTAAACTCAATTGTTACACCTGGTAGAGCAGAACGCTGATCATTTTATTAAAGATGAAAGACTTTAGACAGTTTTTCAACTCTCAGTAATGCCATAGTGATCGTTTATATATATATATGGACCTGGAGTTCAGGCCCAGACACGGCTAGTGACGTCAGACTTAACGACCGGATACAAAATATTACAAAGCCTTTTTGACTGTGCACATTTTTGTTCTGATGTTCTGAGTGCAGGAAAAACAGCGGTTTATGTGACAAAGATTCATCTTAAAGAGATAATTTGACACGTAAATTGAAAATAAAAATGCGCTCCACTGCAGGAGCACAACACTTAAATCACCAGTGAAGTCATCTATCCAGCTCCAATCACACTAACACACTTTTCTCCCCCTGAATGCTTGCTTCCTCCTTGGCAACCAGCAACACCAGTAAAGCCAACAACTGCTTCCTATCCAGCGGTAATTAGTTCAGGGCGGCTGGTCTCATTGTGCTGCAGTTAGCGAGTGTTTGTCTGCTGAATGAATGAGTGAAGACATGGAAGACTGGAATTAGTGAAGCAGTGACTGTGCTGTTTGTAACAATCGAGTGATTGTGCTGAAGTGAGAGGGGAGGGTTTCGGAATAATCACCGAGGACCTGACGGGACTATCGAAGTCAGAGACATTTGAATACACTCAGTGAATGTCAGCGAGACAAAGGGAGGGAAAAGGAAAGACCTGAAAGTTATTTTGATGGATTAAAGATAAAAACAGAAGCACATAATACCTCAGTGGAAACTGCAGCTCTTACATGGAGACACTTATTCTGTATTATTGTCGGGTCTTACTGTACAGCACTGTTGTTGTGATTTGGTGCTATATGAATACAATTTAACCTATTGAACTGAAGTTATTTTGGCTGAAATTTTCTGGTAATAAATGATAAATAAAGAACTAATTTCCTGTTAAGGCATGTTTATTAATAATTAATAATAGTTAATTAATCAAAATTATTTATGTCATCAATTTATGATTTCTATACAAACAGTGACCTCTGGGCCTAAAACATGAAGCTAGCACTAAAGTGTTGAAGCTGCAGTTCCTCTAGTGTCCACTTGAGGCTCCACCAGTGAGCCAGTCCCCATAGACCAGCGGTCCCCAGCCTTTTTTGCACCACGGACTGGTTTATGTCCGACAAGATTTTCATGGACCTGCCTTTAAGGGGTTGTGGATAAATATAAGAAAATAAAACCAGTACTGGTACCAAAAGAAGATGTATTCATAATACACAGGAAAAGACTCAAGGAAACAGAGTTAACGATAAAAACGATTTAAAAAAATAGCGATAACAACCCTGAAAACCATCAATTTCACACCCCAGCCTCAAATCTGGTACCGAACGTCTCGGGGTTGAAGACTGTAGAGCAGAAATGAACATGTTTATAGTCTGTTTTAAGTATAACTTAGAATTGTTAGGGTGTGGTCTCTGACTGACAGGTGGGTGGAGACACAGGTGGCTGTCAGCTTTCAGCGGGGAGGTGTGGCTTCACCTCAGCTTGCTGGAGCTCTTTATATCAGCGGTCCCCAACCTTTTTTGCGCCACGGACCGGTTTATGCCCGACAATATTTTCACGGACCGGCCTTTAACGTGTCGCGGATAAATACAACAAAATAAAACTAGTACCGGTAGCAAAAAAAGAAGATTTATTCATAACACACGTGAAAAGACCCAGGAAAACCGAGTTAATGATAAAAACGATAACAAAATAACGCTGAAAACCGATAAAAACCCTGAAAACCATACATTTCACACCTGAGCCTCAACTCTCGCGGCCCGGTACCAAACGACTCACGGACCGGTACCGGTCCGAGCCCCGGGGGTTGGGGACCGCTGCTTTATACCATTTGCACTTATATCTCTCCGACAATACAGCTTGCTATGTGGTTAATAGAACATCCAAGAAACTTCAGCAAAACCACTGGTGCATCAAATCTATCTGTTATTGGTCCTGTGACTCAGGTGATGGAGAGACGTTTAGCTCACCTGACTATGTGACACGTATCATGTACAGCAGGGGTGGGGGAGCTCCAGGCCTCATCATGTACAGCAGGGGTGGGGGAGCTCCAGGCCTCGGGGGCCGGTGTCCTGGAGGTTTTAGATGTCCTTGATCCAACACAGCTGATTCAAATAAACCAACTGAGCTGCTTTCTGCATTATGCAGCTAACGCGTCAAATGGAACATTCCAGACATGTTACACACACACACACACACACACACACACACACACACACACACACACACACACACACACACACACACACACACACACTTTCACCACACATGTGGCATCACCTGTGAGTACAGACGTGGCTTTCTGTGATGCTTCTGTTGCCGTCTAAGAAGCTTCTGTCCCGTCAGCTGACGTCCATTTCAACGTTTTTACCCAAACAGTCCGATCTCGGAGGACGTCTCGCAGTATCACGCTGCTGCTGTGTAATGGGATTACATGTGTCTGTGTGTGGCGTTGGAAACAGTAGCAGCTCAGTGGTTTCACAGCAGTAAAAGGAGGCAGTGAACTCCATTTAATGAAGCACGCCGAGGTCCTCGTGCTGTGTTTGTAGCTGCAGGATGAACAGCAGACACGCTGTTAATATTTTATAAGGTAGATACTCAGACAGGACACACACACACACACACACACACACACACACACACACACACACACACACACACACACACTGAGCTCTAAACTTTATAGTTGCTCTTTTTATTCACTGTTTTTGTTCACGTCAGTCAGTATTTATTGTGTGAACTCTTCAGCTTTCCTTTCTTCATTTCATTTTCCCACACACTTTGATCCTGGAGTAACACAGACAAACTCAAGTACTTGAGGTCAACCTTGGCAGCCAGCATGTGTCTGTCCTTAAGTGTGAAAAGTGAAGCAGAGCCTTAAACCTGTGTTCTTCCTGACAGGAGCTTTCAAAAGAATTTGATCAGTGACCTCAATGAACATTTCCCCGGTGAGTCTATAATCCACGTCTCTAGCTTCAGTGGGTGTCTTCCACTTGCCAGCCATCTTTAAATCAACCTTGGCTGTTATCTACCTCACTTTAATTTAAGTGTTTCCCAGGATACAAAAACTTAATCATAAGTCAAATTTGGACAAATAAACGGGTTAAATGTTTCATGACTTTGTACCAAACTAAGATAAAAAACATTTCTTTATTATTATCGACTCTGCTGTTACAGAAATCTCCACAGATTTCATGTGTATACAAGTTGCTCTCGAATGATGTTTGATGCTCAGTGAGTATGACACTTTAACCACCAAAATGTGAAAAGTTATGTTAAATCATTTGAACTTTGAACAAACAGTTGGGTAAATAAACACTTTGATGTTGTCGTGTTGGGCACAACCCAATTATCACAAGTGAAATCTAGAGGATCGTTGCTGCCATACTCAGTGTTTCCAAATAAGATAAGATAACCTTTATTAGTCCCACGCGTGGGAAATTTGTTGTCCACTACATGAGCAGCTACATGGTGGTGAGGTTGGGTGCATCTATGAATCACGAGGTTGGTGGTTCGATCTCTGCTCCAGTGTGCGTACCAGAGTGGGCTGAAGTGTTCCTCTGATGTGTTCACAGACAAGTAGTTTATTCCATCACTTATACAGTCCAACACACACACACACACACACACACACACTGGTCTTCGCTGCAGGATGAGGGCTGCTCTCTGTGGATTCCTGCTCAGGTCAGACGCTGGGTCAGCTGTGACGCATGCACTTTACCCCCGTGAGTGTGTGTGTCTGCAGGATGTGTGCATGCCTGATTGGCTTAAAAGTAAACCGACAAACGTTGCGGGGCCACGGCGTGCGTGAAAGCTTCTACCTCTAACCTGGATCCTGTTGTTTCCCGTCTGTGCTCTAATCTGGGATCGTCTTCGGGCCTCTGGAAAACACACGCAGCCAAACATTCGTCAGCTGCACCTCTGGTCTCACACACATGAACGCTCACGCACACGCATGCATCGACACATGCAGGCAGGGTTTGCTCTCACGTGTACAGGACGGACTCGGACTCTTCTCAGCCTGTCGACACATCACGCGGCGATCGTAAACGTGGACGTGATCACACGATTACACACAGGCGTGCGTTTACACAACATGTGAGGATTCCTGTCTGTAGAGACTTTATATATTTTTATGGTTTCCATCTAAAAGAGAGATTCTTTGCTGTCATTTGTGTAAAATGAAATAACCTTGCATTAGTTAAAAATGATAAACCAAATCTCAGAATAATGAGGAGTTTATTTTTCCCACAGTTACCAGCTTTATACTCAAGACGGAGCGTAACAGTGATCTGGGTTTAATGCCGGACTTGTTGAGTTATGAAAGTTTGGACCTGCTCAGCTGTGAAGAACACTGTGGTGTAAATATGTCTGACGCCCGGCTCACAGGGTGTTTATACTGCGGACATTTCGCTCATGACTGTGAGACATACATTAAGATTAGTCTATGTTAAGCTGTCTGAATTTTAAAACACAGCTTTGGAGTGTTTTTAAATGCATCGACGTTAACGTTTTACCTTTCACTGGTGATGAGGGAACTTGTGCAGGACTTGGCAACCAAAACTATGTGATGACATTATGTGATCACGCGACAGTTGCTCTGCGATCCACTCGTAATGGCATTAAGTGTAACACTTGCTCACTTGTAGAGGTGATCTTAACAAAACCTATGAAATCATGAACCTCTCTGTCCTCAAAGAGTGCTTTTCAAAAGGCTGTTGGAGGGAGACGGAGAGACAGAGCCTGTGAAAG